>NW_021604598.1:8956316-8983452 GCF_004785775.1 Grammomys surdaster | reverse complement strand
CTGTAGAAGCAGTCAGAATAATTAAGTCATTCAATCCAGAGAGGGATGCCCTGTGTTTAGTTTCATCTACAGCATACAGCATCTTTGGTACCTACTCTGAGTCTCTGAAATTTTTAAAATGGAAGTTTTATTTTTTTTCCCTTCAGATCAAAAACTGGGGTTTCTGCTGAGGGAGTCAGTGGTGACAGATTGACTCATTTAATAAAAAGCTGTGAATGAAGTGAGTGGAGGCATCAAATGTGCTTAGACTTAAGAGCTGCAGGTGTGTCTCCTCAATGAACCATCACCCACAGATGCTGGGTGATGGAGACTGAGTTTCCATGGAGACAGCTAGGCACCCTGGTACTCAGGCCAGTCTATTTGCCCTTCTCACTAGCATCAGGCATCTGCATGCTCACCAGTGGAGATGGACCATGTAAATGAGGGCCTCATTTTCTGCAGTTCTCATAGGTTTTGTTTTCCTGTTTGCTACAACGACAAGACAAAAGATTTGAGAGCAGCCTTAGCTACAGAAATGTTAATTCTGGGAAGACATCTAATTATAGTCAGATATGAGCTCACTTTTACATGAGATCATGGTGATTTCTGCACTCTTTTTTGTTGTTGTTGTTTTCTGTTGTTTTGTTTCTTTCTTTTTGGTGATCATTGAGATCATCAGATACTATCCAAAGTATACATATATTTGGATGGCCAAGGTCCAAGGTCTAACATATTTCAGAAGACCAAAAGCTTTATAATAAGGAGTCTTCTTTTTAGGATAGAGAAAAACATTTCTGTCACTTCTTTATAATGTTTTATAGGTTAGGCACACACACACACACACACACGTTTTAGAAGTGTGTGTCCATAAGGAAATATAACTGAAATGCTTTTCACTTTAAGAGTGATACAGCAACTTCTCAGTGCAGAACACAAAACTAATCTCTGCTTAGAAATTTGCTAATAGCTCAATGAATGAACATGAAAAGAATAAGTGGCCTCCATAGGTCCATAGTTCTTCACCTGGAACTGGGAAGTTATGGAAGAGTTTCTCCCCCTAATTCCTTTCCTTTATAAAAGTACTGAGTTCCATGACTTCTTACATGAAGCAAATTTACACAAAAGCCCCATGGGTAGGATTCTGAGCTTGGAGGTTACAGTATTAAAACTGAGTACTAAGTCTAGCATTATTTATCTTTATGACACTCAGAGATATAAATTTCCCAAGTAATTCCAAGTAACAGGACCTCTTTAGTCCTTTGGTATATCAAATCTTCTGCCTTAGCAACTTTTAGTCATCTGCATAACAGACTATTACCCCCAAGGCAGAAGAGGACAGATTTAAATGCCACATCTGAGCAATTCCACAATGAATCATTACATTGAAACAATTAACTCTTAGTTTTCCTTCGTGACTTGTTCCTTGTCAAATTTCACTCCTTTACAAGTTAATCTCCATAAATTAATATGTTTTGGAATCCTCTCTATCAGAGACTCTTGGGTCATAGTTTTCTCAGAGTGAAACCTCCCCTCTCCAATGGAAACTCCTTAAAACATCTCAAAACAGCTTCAGGAAGTCCCTGAAACTGACTAGTTTCACTAGGCCCCTCCTTCCCAGAGGAAGCAATGAAGACAGCCAATAGCTACTCTCAGACAAGATGAAGCTGCAAAGGAGACTCTAAGAGCAGATCAGCTACTTTGAAAAACCAGAAAATCAATCAGCCATCTCTGGAAGAGGTGTAGATCAAGTGAGTCACTTAAAAAGGATACTCTCCAAACTTTTGATTTCTCTGTAGATTGTGTAGTATGCCCCAGGTTCCCAGAATTTTGTGAGCTATCATCCATTCTGGGGAGGGCTTTGGTAAAGCATCTGTCTGTGAGTCATTTCTACTCCTGAAAGTAACTCCTTACCCCTAGTCCTGTAAACAGCCCCAGTAAAACTCATTGGTTTACCAAGTTGGACTCTGATATTACCTGTCAGTCATTAGCTCCCTACCTGGAGTGAGCAAATGTGTGTGTGCGGCTCACCACAAAAAAGACTTGCCATACAACAGAGCATTAGAGGAATATAGTTCAATCATAAAAATTATAGTTGGAAAAGGTGTAATCTTTCCCCCCAAATCCCCAAGGGGCCGGTTTCAGAAATTTCCTTCCCTCCTTTCTGGATGTCAAAATCTGTGGATTCTCAAATCCTTTATAGAAAATGGCATAGTGGCTGCATGTAATCTATGAACATTTTTCTATATGTTTTAAATTACTGCTAGATTATTTCTGATATCTGATATGATAGAAAACTCCTATAATGCTGAGTGGTATTGTCACACCTCTTGTTTAATGAATAAGGACAAGGCATAATTCTCCACATATTCAAGACAGATACTACAAGTTTTAAGTGAGTATTTCCTCTATAGTTGGTTGAATCTAGTTACAGAAGCCAACTACCCATCTTAAATAAACTATACAAAGAGTAAACTAAATCTATACTTTATCCCCCAAAGATATTAGTAAATCACTGCTAATAATCTGTCCTTTGGAATGATTGAATTTGATAGTCTTCCACGTTAAGAGCATAGAATTATTAGTTAAATGTATTAAAACTATATGCGAAACTCAGGAAGCTCTTACTATATGCCTAGTGGGAAGAAAGAAAAATACTATCCACTCAAATGAGGTCTGAAATCAATTCCGTATGAAATACCCACTTAGAAACTACTATCAGAATGTTTATGTGAAATCAATACAATGCTATTACATCTAGGAAGATATTTTAATTTGCATCTATTTATTTATTATTTCTGTAAAGGTTAGATCATACTATGCAGCCCTGACTGGCCTTTCCCTTACAGACCTCCTCCTGACTCAGCCTCCTGAGAATCTGATGTTTATAGTCATCAGCCATCTCCACCCTTGCTGCAAGTAGCAGAAATTCTAAGTACAAGTATCAGTCATTTTGTTTTAATGATGAGATGGGCCCTATTAGAATTACGTTCTAGTTTTAAAAAATAGCAAAATTGGAGCATAAAACAGAGGATATGTAGAGCTGACCTATGACTTAAGACTTACTGCAACAGCTTAGGAAATCATCCCATTTATACCAACCAGGCAGAAAGTTAGAATGCCATCAGTCAGACTCCAATAAGGTCAGTTGCTCATTCAACCAACAATCCATGAATCAGGCAGTCTTGGAGACAACTGACTCAGTATGGTAAGTATTCAGTTATTATTGATAGCCTTCCTACTTTGTATTTAAACTCTTAGAGACAATTGGAAAGGGCCAAGTGTGTCCCCTATCCAACCACACAGAAGGGCCCTTTATAGTGAGCTTCAATACTCCAGCTCTTCCACTGCAACAAATTCTACCTAGGCCTTAGCTGAAGATTCCCCTTTCTGTTTTATCAGGTTCCTCCCCGGCCCTACATGCCTTGGACCTCTTATGGAAACACAACAAAATGTACTGACCTCCTTGTTCAGCAATATCTAAATAAACAGGCCTTGCTTGTTTTCAATTGGTCTGTGTTTATTTCCACAATGATTCTTCTTTCAAAGTACATTTTCTTTGAGGGAGGTTACGAACTATCCCTGACATCATGTATGCATAATGTATTTGCTTAGAGAATGTCTACCAAAAGAACCTGAAATTGAGTTCGCATAGCATTTTCATGAATAATAAGGATGGCAATAATGTTTTGATGCTAAGGAACACAACCATAAGCAACCCAGTCTGACACAGTATGTACCAGAGCACTCATTCAGCACAGCTCCACAAGACTGAGGCTGCTCTGTTTAACACAGGTGAGACTGGAGTGGCCAAGAGTCAAGTCTCACTGCTCATAAGGGACAGTGGCAGCCTTTCAGAAAGCACACTCCCTTGGCATCTGTGCTGTGGACCCTGATGCACCATGAGAAAGACATGTGGTAAAAGTTCAACTTCATTGAAATATACCTTTCTCTTATTAAGAAAAAAACAGTCATTTCCCATATCCCAGTGAAGTGATACCCACTTTAACTTTTTTGAGGGTTGAGGCAGGAGGGTTGGAAGTTCACAGGTAGCCTTAGCTACAACTGAGGCCATTTTACTACCCTCTCAAAGGCAAACAATAACAATAAAACAGATATGATGCAGTATTTTCTATCAAAAATGTAACAACTCAAGGTACCTACAGAATGGAAAGCATTTATGAATGATCAAATTGAATGATAGCATGCATATCCTCCTTTCTCCATTTTTGATTAGCAGCATTACATAGAAGATTTGTGAATGAAAACATGAAATAAAAGGGGGGAAGACATGGCTAGTTCTATAGTACAGAGATTTTTCTTGTAGACATAAGAAAGAAAGAAGACAGAAGGAAGAGTCCAGGCTGAACATGGCCTGCAGAATAAACCTGAGAGGAGAGAGGGAGAGGGAGATCAAGAGAAGAGATGCTGACCACGAGGTGGCCTGGGCCAAGAGGCCAAGAGAACAGAATAATCAAAATTGTTAGATTATACAGGGATCAGGAAGGAGATATGGAAGTAGAAGCCTGGACCTGGGAAGGAGAGATTTAGGGTAGGAGGTAGGGTGAGAAGCCACAGGTTTTAAGGGATACTGGGAGAGTTGAGAGGAGTCACAGGCATTAAGGGATGCTGGGAGAGCTGTGAAGAGCCACAAGCACTGAGTGACACTGGGAGAGCAGGCTAGCATGTTACTAGGCACCACAGGTAGCCATTTGTCCTGGATTTCTGGAAGCTAACAATTTGTAGGTAGGCACATGCTCCAGACCTGTGGGATCTTGGCATTTCCTATAGAATGAAAAGCAGGTAAAAGTGTCTTAGAGTAAAAGCTTCATTGATTACGCTGGGGATTTGAACTTAGGTCTCTGTGCTTATGCAAAAAGCGCATTTATCCATTAAGCCATCACCCCAGCCCTTGATCAGTTGACATTTAAAGTGCTATATTTCCCCCAAAGAGTCTGCAGTTATTTCAAACCCAGAGACCCAGGTTGTAATTCCTGTCCCTGACAGAGCTAAGTGAAGATATCAGTCCTTACTCCATCCGACTACTAAAGACTACCTGTTGAACACTATCCACGAGGATCTCTGACTTATATGTCACTCTTATCACTGCTCCAACTCCAGCTCTTCTCCTTCCACAACCAGCAGGGCATATAGCAGTTTTTCTTTATTGAGTTTTTCCCCTTTTTTGAAAGCTTTCATTATGGTTATCGTGGAAGGGAAGAAGAATGAAACTTGTCATTAATGAAAGTAAATACTGTTCATTACTTCAGCTGTAACTCATCTAAAAGCCAAAATGACTTCATAATTAAAGGACTAACCAAAATTAGGCATTTGAGTATAATGATTAATTTAAAATTACACACAACAGTACAAACCTAAGGTGATAACTAAAGTAAAAGGAAGTGGGGGTAGTATTCAATTGCAGATCCTAGGATGACTCAGATAGAGTTAACAATTTCACTGTCACCAAGGAAGATGAAGGAACAGGTGCAATTCTGATATCTGGAATTTCTTGTACAACTCCCATTTTCTTTTCCTACCCACCTGGCAGAGAGCAATATTCTTTACCTTCCAAGTCTTTTAGGAATAGGAGCATTTTAGAAAGACTTTGAGATCACCATGAGAAAGACACATTAGTGAGAAGACAATTACAACAATATCAATTTAGTTGCCTTCAATTTCTCAAATTCGACTTGTTAAGTAGGTCTTTTTTTTTTAACCGAGTTGCACATAGTAGGTACGTAAGCTGTGCCTGTTGAAATGAATATATTAGAGACATGCTTATTTATCATTAATCAAAATTAAAACAAGAGTTAAAATGTAAATTTAAAATTTTTGAGATACTTGCTCCTCCTTGATAGGTAAGAGTTAGGACTAAGGGGCAGGAATCATGCAGCATAAAGAGTGAAGTTCTAATCTAGGATAGTACAGATACCAGCATGATCACGAGGAAGGCATTACAAGGACATATCAAGGTTTCTGAATCAGTAAACCAAAGATAAATCCACTGTAGTTGCTTTTTTTTGGAGAGTTCTCAACTGATGCTGATGGTATGTATCAGTCTGTGGACCACCTTTGAGAGCTGATGATGATCTAGGCTGAAGTAACACTCAAGCGCTCCCTCTTAACTGAGAATGCTAATAGTGACTTGTCCTTTGCAAGGTTAATTACCCTCCCTTTGCTCAGCATTCTAAATCCTAATAGGAAGCCACACCTAAATGATTAACATATTAACCATTAAACAGTTTTTCTTTCTATTTATACACCCCGAAAAATCTGGGGCCTTACCAATGGCATCAAACTGTGCAGCTTCTCACCTTATTTCCCAACTTTGTGTCAACACAAAGTATTCAAATTACTGTAATGTTTAACTTGCAGAAAAACGATATATCTATCTGCCTTAGGAGGTCAAAGTCCATTGGGATGTAGCATTCTAATCAGAGATGCATGGGGAGGGGTACTGGATAGGAGGAAGAGTCCCTTTACTACATAGCCCTCTTGCCCATTGTTCTTATGCTCTTTCCCTCCTACCGAAGTCCATTGCTTCCCTGAATTCCCTAAGAGAAAGGTTGGAGGGCAAAGGCCTTTATCTTTAGGAATAGCCATTAAATAATATTGATTTCCTCCCCACTGATTTCCCCCTCGTATTGGCTTTTGAGTGGTCAGCAGCTGGACCTGAGTCAGGAAAATAAATTCTTATTGCATACTCTAGAGCCTACTGTGTAATAAACAAGTCATACCCAAAATTCAATGTGCATATTAGTGATAAAAATTCCATCCTCTGACTTGATGTCTATGAACAAACTCTTAGCCCATATTTCTTTATCATAAAGAAAAAAAATCTACCTAAATAATGAGGAGCTATGACAGAATCTATTTTATAATAAGCCAAAAATTGCATTATGAATATTTTTCTGTAAGTAATTTAGTGTTTGCTAAATGAAAGCAAATCATATAGCCTGCTTCCTTTGGCAGTACACCTTGACTAGCCTTTCAAATGGTGTCATTGTGAAGATGAGATAAGCCCCCATTAACATCGATCTTGGATAGCACAAGGACTTTGTATGCTGTATATCCACCAAGTTATTATTTTTTATTATGTGCCTATTCACAGCTAACCAAAAAAAATGTATCTATCTTTTTATACTGTGTTCAACTCCTAAATATTCAGGCTTCTTAGCCCTTAATTGTAGGCCCTCTTGTCTTCTGATTATAACTGAAGAGCTACTATGGAATTCAATCTCACTGCTAAAATGTATCAAATGGATTTCTCTGTCTCAGAACTCTCCTTTGCATTTTTTACCTGCATATTCATCAAGTTAAAAAAAAAACCCACCTTCTAACTCTTTTCTCTGAAAACTCACCTTCCACTTTCTTGCTGTAACTCTACACATCCAGTCAATCATGCCGGGAGGAAGTCACCCTTGACAGATCTCTCACCCTCAACCTCGCAGTCAATCAGTCACTCAGCCTATTGATTCTGTCTCCCAAATATGTTTCTAACCTCTTAACTTCTCTCCACCCCTTTTATTGTCATGTGGGTCAACTACAATAACATCTGTCTCTTGGACTAGTGAGAAATTAGTTCCCCTTCATGAGCTACCTTCTTTCCTTGATGTACCTGGTCTTATAACAGCACCTCCAGGTAGCAGATACTGAGTCTCTTTGATAGGCCATCCCTATCTACTAGTGTCCCTAGCATCACCATGGCCATCTGATGCTCACATAGTACTTTCTACAAACCAGAAACTTAATAAGAACATTACATCTACCGACTCATAAAACAGCACAAGTATCCCACCTCCTTTGAGAATGCGAACCAATGCACAGTGAATCTGGGTGAGTCTTATTCAAAGTTATATGGCTCGTAAGGGGCTGAGGTGCAATGCAGCCACATGGAGTACAACAGGCTTCATCTATGTTGTTGTCTAATGCCTCTCCTACCCCTTGGGTATGGCTGTGCCAGGAGAACACCCCTAATGGCTTTTTATTGCTCTCAGAACCAAAGCTTCCGTCTTTACCAAACTCTCAGGGTGTTGTACAGCCTGAGCTCTGCATTCTTCTCCACCTTCCCACTCCACAAGTCAGCCAGCTCTGCCAGCTTTATTTGTTTACATGCACTGTTGAGTGTTCCTCTTCTTAAGGGCCTTTGAACATGCTGTTCCAAAGCTAGGATCTCGGTGCTTGAAGGAAGTCTTCAGTGACCCTACAAATCTAAATTAGGCTTTCTTCTGGTCATGTTTATTATGGGCCGTCTTTGATATCTCTCAACAAAAAATTTACATATGTATCTCTGCAACCGTTTATTTCATCTCTGGGTCCAGAAAAGCAGAGACCATGTCTGCCTTGTTTGCTACTGTCTAGGCAACCTCTGACAAAGCAGGTGCAATATGAATATTAATGTCTTAATAGAGAACCATAAATATGAATACAGAGAAACAGGCTGTGAATATATTGGGTAAAACAGCAATGGGAGAGGCAATGAAAGCTTATTTTAAATGGTTGAACCTGAGGAGGGGTAGAACTTACAAATCAGTTATGTTAGATAGACAAAAGATAAAGGAGCTGGAGTTTGATGTCCTCAGATAAAAAAAAATGTATATGATCTCTAGAGTGGTCCAACAAAGCAATTTGGACCAAAGATAGAAGGCATACTCAAATAGCTAAGCAGAAAATACAACATCCCCAATAGGGTGAGAACAGGAAAGAGCTCTTTCACCTAGAAAGAAATAAATGTCAGGAAAGTAAGGGAGAGACAAACAGAGGGATGGAGGGGAAGAATACCTTTCACAGCAAATGAGCAGGGCAATAATTTTACAGGCACAGACGAGTCCGAAGCCCAGATGCTGAATCCAGGTTTTTGTGTCTCTTTTGCAATGATTGGTTCAAACACATTGATAGTTACAGGAATGTAGAGACTTTATTAAAGACATGGGGGTGGGGGGGATCAGGAGGCATCTGGGGGTGTGTCACACCTGCCCTGTGACCTGAATCCCAAACTGCAAGAAGGCAGAGAAGGACTGAGGTGAGGCTCCCAATGACCCCATGAACATAGAACCTGCCTCTCCCAAATGTGTTAAGTGAACTTTTCTGAGCATACTTGCCTGGCTAAATGATGTCTGAAGCTTAAGTTCTGCCAGTGTCCACCTGATGACCCTTTCATCTCTGGAATTTTCCTTTACTGTTGGAAAATAGCAATTTAATTTCAAGCTGTCCCCTGAAGATATCCTGAAGACCCGATAGTCTTCCATCTGGGACAAAGAGGTAGTGGTGGTAACTTCTCATCCATCCTTCTGTTTACCTGGCCCACTGGTTTCAGAACCCTCATTCCCATGAATTGCCTGCTATGGGAGGTGAAGCTTCTATCCATGGCAGAGATGGTGATACCCAGAAGCAACTGTACTATCTGTTTAGCTTTTACTATCAGTGCTGTCTCAGGAAGAGTGGGCCTCAGAATCACATCCTGCTCCTGGAGGAGGTGTGGCCAGGCCTTGGTTGAGCAGTTCACTTGAACCTGACAACCAGTTTCCCACCTGCTGTTTCCTGCCTCTTACAACTGAGTCACCATCTCTCAAGGAGTGCTCAGATCTCAGTGTTCTTGTTGGTCTTCAGTGCCAGAAAACAAAACAGCAACAGAATGATATGGAGAGAGTATGGGAAACAGAGAATTAAAATGAACTGTGGTCCACTTATTGTAAACACTTCATTATACTGAGAACTTTAACCACTCCTTTAAGCCAACTTCATTTGAAGAGAAAGTGATGACTCTAAAATCAAAGTAATTAAGGCTTTTAGGCATGTCCTCCCATCTCCCAGTTGATTACCCCTCACCCCAAAGGCCTCCATTTCCACAATCAAGGAACTGGGTGTTGGTATAGGACTTTCTTCCTGTTTCTAGGCTATTTTCCTGAACTTCTTTGAGGTAATACTGATGTGGGTCCAAGGTAAAAAAGGGCTACAGCTCTAGATGGAAGGATAGAGGACATGTGGAGGAGGTAAGAGGAGGGATTAGCAGACCAACACCCTCTCCTCCTCCTCACCGCCCAGCTCCTCTCCCCAGAACATCCAGAACAGGACAGGCCCTGGTGAGTGAAGTGGAAAACCGTCCTGAGCTGTGTGTGTCACAGTCAGCAGAGTGAAAGGCTGGCGCTTCAGACTAGCCTGTCAATTGTGTTTGTCTCCAGCCCATGGAATTTTCATTATTCATTATTCGCTGGGCCTGGGCAGCCCAGGAGCAGCAGCTCAGTCTAATCCCCACCTGATAATGTATTTCTGATAAGCATGACGGAGCCAGTGCTCCTGACAGGATTCACATTTCCAGCTGGATAAAGTGCCATTTACATGAAGCAGGCACTGTGAATTCAGATGGCAGCGATAAGGGCTGCCTCGGACGCGGCCATATTGTGTCAGTGTGGATCCACAGGAGTCTAGGGATCCTCCAGCTTCATCACACTGCTACCCACACAAGGATTCACACAGACCAATCTAAAGGCTGCCAAGAGTTTTGGATTGTTAGAAATCAACAACTCTTGGCCCTCCTACGCTGGAGGACCTTTACCCAAGACCACTAGCACAGGACAACTGGGCAATTTAGTTTAAAGATTCTAGGCTTTTCTAGAATCTGACAGGGATTCGTCCTATAAAATAGAATAAGCATTCGGATGGGATGAGCAAAAGTGGTCATTTTCATAGACAGAGAACAGCAAAGGTCCAAAGAAACCACACAAAAAGCCAGCTGGGAATTTCAATGTGATTTTCCTTTATATGAAGGAAGCAGGATGAAAAAAACTAGTTGGTGAACAGCAAAATCTTTGTTACATATTACCAGGATTAAGGAACTGAATAGTGAAGGGGGCCTTCCCTGGACATGTCCATTTTCCTATTTTGAGAACTGAAGAGTTAACGCAGGAAAAACTGTTCCCTCTCCATCCCTGGCACCAGTCTGTACCCCAGTTCTATGTTTTCATATGGGAGATACAGCTGCTATCTTTCCCCCTGATTCCTTGGAAGGCTGATCACATTTTTAATTTTATTAACAGCTTTGTTTAATTAGCATGGAGCATTAGCATGTGTGACCCCATGATGAATTTTGAGGTGGCCCATTGGAGCCTAGTAAAAATGATGTATTTGAATCTACAGACTCATATAATGTACTTTAAATCCCCACAGGTAGGAACAACCATATAAACAACAGGCCCTAGGAGCCCTCACTCAGGCAAAAAGAAATGAGGACATATCGGCATTCCTTTCTCTAAGTCAAAATCCAATTGCAGAAATGAAATATCCTTTACAACTAGTTCATTGTCTTGCATATGCATATATTCCATTGCCTAAAAAAATATTTACCTAGTTTCTTTACTAAACATTAACAGACAGATAGCCAAGGACAGGAACCGCTTAAGGACTCAGATTTTTTCCCCTCACCCTCAAAGTCAAAAAGAATATGTTGATACATCTGAATTATTCAATGCTTCCTATAAACGGGAGCAGAATGAGCATGACCAAGGTGATAGAAATGATTTAGATTATTTGAGGGTTTTGAATGCTCTTTGGAATTAAGACCAATTCTACTTCTCTTAGACATAGTCTAAAAGTGATTACTTCTGTATCAATCACCAGCACACACTCATAAGGCCAGTGACCTCAATGTTCTTCTGTCCTCCATTTTGCCGGTTATATTCTTACCCTTGGTCAGGTCTTCCTTATCTTCTGTCCAGTTTACTCTAAGATACATATTTCTCAGCAATAGGATGAACTGCATCAGTTTGGCAGTTGTGACATTGGGCCAAGGCTCCTTTCTCACAAGCCTAGATGGCAGAAGCCAATTAGTGCATGTGGAGAACATGTAATGTTAGAGGCTCCAGCCAGGAGCACATGACATAGTGTTCCACATGGATCAGAGAGCACTATAAGATGAGGGGTAGACCACAGTGTAGTAAGCATATAAACAAGTGCCATAGATGCTTCCTTTTAACAACGGGTACTGTTCAGTTGTGCATGCTATACCTTCACACTACTATTGGCGCAGTATGTGTGTTTACATAAGTCACATCCCAAACACATAAGTGATGTGTTCTAAGTCACTGTTTGAGAAGCTATAATACCAAAAAAATGAAAGGAATTTTCATGTTTGCTCCATTCTGATCTTGAAAGGCTAGTCATATGTGCAGTTGTAAATATAATTTTATGTATGTATGTATGTATGTATGCATGCATGCATATATATTCTATCTAAATCTCCTGGGCTCAGACCTCATCTACCAAGCTTTGACTTTTGCAACTGCTATAGTGTCTGTGTGGCAGGTACTGTGTCCATATCTATAGCTGTCCAAAGTTCTGTATTGCTTTAAGATTGTAGATAGTGGACCAGACAGCCAAGGCCCTGAGGTGGAAGCAATTCCCACCCAAGCTTTATCTTCAATCCTTGGCTAGTGATTTTAAGATAATTTCACTAAATAAACATAAACCATAGTTCCATTTGCAATCCTGAATGTCTTCTGGGTCACTAATTGTGTCCTTCATATGTGCTGTGCCCAGTGTTCAGTCTCTAATGTTTCCAGACAAACTCCTTAAAGCTTGGAAGCTGCAGCTGGATTTGTCCTTCATTGCCATATCCCACAATGCAGTAGCTTTCATCACATTTTATTATGTTACCCTCCTTAGGAATCTGCTTCTGATACAAGGTCTGAATACTGCCAATTCCTAGCATCTGCAGTGCCCATGGCAAGAGTTCAAATGGAGACACAGCTGTCAAGTCCAAAGATTTAAAGTTAAAACTGAAGACAGCAAGCTGCTAATTAAAATGTATTTTCTATTCCTACCTTGATAAATATTCCTTCAAACTAACTTACAGAGCTAAGTTCATATTTAGAACCCATAGATTCCCCATGCATCATCACCAGAGTAGATTGTACCAGAAGTCACCTGGCATTCAACTCTCAACTAATATACCCTTCCTTTGCCAGTGTAATATTCAGTGGAGGACCAGTATGAGTGCTCAGACCTCCACTACTGAAAAATAGAACTTAAAGGAGGGGCTTGTGGAAGAAGCAAGGACAGCCACAGAAAGGGACTTGTAATGGTTTGGGCAGAGAATCTGGGGATTGCAGACCCAAAGGATATTACTAAGAAGAGCTCACATGCTCCAGGGTGGTGGTGTCTCTTAGATCTGTATACCTGATCCTCCTAAGGAATAGGCCCCAGCACAATGATAGCAGAGGGCAGATCCTGGAAGGCCAACAAAGTGCTATGTGCGGCTCAGTTCACTAACATCCGCTAACATCCAAAAGGAGTTCAATGGGATAAATTATCAAATGCATAAATGGAGAAGCAGTTCTTCAAAAGCACATAGCAAATTGTAGCACAAGGGTGCCAAGAGGAAGAGTGAAAACATGAACTCCAAGTTTAGAGAGAATGTACATGGAAATGTCCTTTTAATCTTTATCTCTTAGTTTAGTTCACAAACTAAATGCTTGATTCAATTAGCATTCTCTACGATGACAAAGAAGAAGACACGTTTTAAGAAACCCATGTTCTTAAATCTTATGAGCCTTGGTTTCCCTGTATGTCCAGGGGGAGCCATAATAATGGCTACAATTTGAAAAGGAGCATAGAATATCTTGCACTGGAGCTGGAAGGTAAAGCCACATCCCAACCGCATCCCTATAAATCCCAGAGAACAGTCTACCCTGTAGACTGAAGCATTAGTACTCTAGCTCAGCCACTGATTGCTGACCTTCAGTAAATTAAATGATTAAAAAATAATGAAGAGAGGCCTAAGTTTTAGTAACATAATAAACTTACTTAAGGCCACTTTGTGCAAAGGCATAGTTATACTAGAAAATAAATAAAATATGGCAAAAAAAAAAACTTGACTTCCTGATTACAAGGAGAAAAAAAATGTAAGCCTCCTTAATCCAAAAACTCGGGTAATAAATGGAGCATCCACTGGGGTAGCTGAACCATTTTGGAAATCTGGGGCTGAAAGATGAAGTTTCAGTGTGCAACAGATATACAAAGTAGAGCCAAGAAGCCCCATTCTGACAACTTTGTCAGCAAAATGGGGGAATGAGGGAGAGGGACTGAAGAGCTGAGTTCATCAACCTGGAGAAGGGAAGAGCACAGTGTCTCCCTGAGAGACACTGGCTTGTCATTTTATCTTTCCCTTCTTATTTTCTTAAATTTTCTTATTTTCTAAGTCTCTTAGATCCTGGCTACAACTTCCCCTCCCTCTAACCTCCCTTTCTCTCGGAACCACCCCATCTTCAACTCCCCTCAGAAACGAGCAGGCCACCCAGGGACATTAATAAAGCACAGCATAACAAGATACAATAAGACCAGCACATATTCCCACATCAAGGCTGGACTAGGCAACTCAGTAGGAAAAAACGGAGGCCAAAGGCAGGCAAAAGTCAGAGACAATACTCCCTGCTATTTGCATTGTTAGGAATCTTATAAGAACAGCAAGCTCCACAACCATAACATATACAGAAGACCTACCCCAGACCCAGATGGGCTCCCTGATCTTTGAGGTTGTCGCTTTCTTGAATGTGGTGGTTTTGATATTAAATCAATGATAGTATCATAAGATGAGATGAAAAATATTCCTCAATTTACCTTGCTCTCTTTCTCTGGTGAAGAATTGGTCTTATTTCTTCTTTCAGTGTTTAGTATAATTCATCCATGAAGACATCTGGACCTGGATTTTTCTCCACAAATATGTTTTTCATCTTATAAATTAATATGTTTACCCTTTTCGGGCCTACACACATTTTCAATTTCTTTATGAGTCAGATTTAATGTTATCTTCCCTGGAAATTTTCCTTTTAAGTAAAATTCATCTGTTTCACAGACTGACAGTTGTGTGATGGCAAATCTTGGTTGTCACTATAGCACATCTGGGAAGAAAGAACCCTGGTTGAAAATATTGCCTCCATCAGATTTTGCTGAGAACATCCCTGTGGAGGCATTGTCTTGATTGCTAATTGATATAAGGGCCCAGCCCACTGTGCGCAGCAGGACTCTTACGAAGGTGCACCTGGGTTGTATAAGAAACATAGCTGGACCTGAGCCTGAGAACAAGATCAATAGTAACATAACCTTTTATTGGTTTGACTATGAGACTTGAGACTTTTTCTCTTTTCCTGCCTCTCCAGTGCTGAGATTAAAAGTGTGTGCCACCATGCCCAGAACCAATTTACTATTGTTTCTGACAGACTTAGGGTTCTACTGCTGTGAACAGACACCATAACCAAGGCACCTCTTATAAGAATGACACTAAATTGGGGCTGCTTACAGATCCAGAGTTTCAGTCCATTATCATCAAGGCAAAAACATGACAGAATCCAGGCAGGCATGATTCAAGAGGAGCTCCTTTGTCTCTTTCCATAATTCTAATAAACTTACCAATCCAAAGACATAAACAGAGTTAATATTCACAGTCAAATGTAGAATTTGAAACTTTTTACTGAGGGAGGCAGCCATATAGATGCTGCTTCTTATCTCAATGTTTAATGTTCCCCTGCTTAAGGAAAAGTCACTGTGCTAATGTTTTTCAACTTTTATCTTGAGCTAATTCTCTGAGCTTTAAACCTATGATATCTGGAAATATTTAGTGAGTACCAGAATGTGATTCTTTGTGTTTTTATGCAAGACACAGCATAAATTCTTGTCCGTAAAGCAATTACATCTTTAAACAACACGAATTTCCAACCTTGGCTATTTTCCTGCAGTTTTTCAAAAGCATTTCAAAGCCAACAGCTCCCGGGGGCTATTTCTGGATTTCTTTTCCTGCAAATATATCATTTACTCCTACCAACCCCATCACTCTGAACACAGCCTTTTCTACTTTTGTATGAACAACATCAAGTTCAAGACAAACTCACTCTTGACTAGACACATTTGATGATCATCAGAAAATCTTGTGGCTTCTTCCTGAGACTTCTCTGGAGTGATTATCTCCTCCAGTCCACTCTATCACCATCTCCCCAACCTTGGTTTCTTCTCCTCCTTCCCCTCTTACCCGAAAAACTATTCTCTATTCAGAATCCATAGTGTCCTTTGCTTTAAGTGAATTAACTCATTTGTTGCTTGTCTTTACCGAAAACCTTTCTATATCTTCTTACTTTACATGAAATTCATTCTGAAGTCCTTGTCTACACAGACTTGGCTTCCTTGTACTTGATTGGCTCTCTAGGTTCCTCACCCTCTCTGCTTACTTGCTGGACACAATCTCTACTCACTAGCCTTCTAGTACTAAATAAATATTTGTTCAGGGAATGAGTTAACTGATCCCTAAGATCTTCTTTGTGATCGAGTCACAGACTCTTCTATATTTCCCTGTTACAGAGATGTCTTGAATTATGTATCTTGAAAATTATAAATACCAAAACTGTGAGGCAAATGGAACTATAGCATATATCACAGAACTTTTCAGTGGATCTTTTTGAACATCAGAAGCTGTGTTTCCTGTGTCAGCTCTATGTTCCTATCCTGAACAAAAGAACAGTGCATCATGTCAAAAGCACTTCAGAGATTTCATTTTCCCTGTTTTTCCACAAACAGCACACCAAAAACTCCCTTAATCTCCTCTAGAAATAAGGTATAATTTCCATGGGTGGACAGGGAAAGGAACAAAGAGGTTTTTGAAGCCTTATATTCTGGCATTCCTCACCTGCTATTGGAAGTTAAATGCTTTTTCCCCTAGCACTTAGATTTGACAGAGAATTAAAGGTAGAGAAATAAGAACCATAACCACTGTCTTCAAATGATCATAACTGGCTGATAGAAGGTCTTTAAAAAGCTCCTCATCTAACAAGTGGCTGTTGTTTTTATGTTGTGCAATGGCCTAATCCTGTACGTGATAACATCCTCAAACAGCAAGTGCATTAAGCTGTGACAGCTTTCTACTGACCCAAGCAATTGCATTAGGAAAACACCATTAGCAGCTCCTTCTCTTCCTCCCTGTCCCCTTCCTCCTCCCCACCAGTAAAAGCTATGCTCAATACTACTATTAAATTACCCTTAGAAATACACTCCTCAAGAAAATCAATGCACATGTGTCTTAGTACTTGTCATCAATAGATCAAACAGCCAATCTAGTATATATCATTCCACCCAGAGGTTTGCGTTTTAAACAAGCTGCTTTTCTTGGTACATTTTATGAGCTCTCATCCAAAATGAAAAAAAAAAGTCACTGGGTGAGGCTAAGGGAAGAAAATACAAATGACCCTCCCAACTCTTCCTGTGGCCCTGTAATGCTTAGTGACAAAAGTGTGGAGGATGGGGTAAAAATGGTGCCATTAGGTACCAAGGAGCCAAAGGTCAGACTCATTATGATTCCGTTTTTAATACTCATTCATTACTGGTGAGTATGAGCACACTCCCTGTTCTGGTCATTTCCCTTGACTTCTTACTTTATCTCAGAGGATATCACCCCATAGTTGTTAGAAAATCAAGCTGTAACTAGTGAGTGAGCCAGTAATATGTGAAATGGACCGACTTAGGTAAATAACTCATTGCTCTGTGTTAATTTCTCAATGAACAGTAAGTACCCTACCTCAAGAGCTATTTTGAGAATTAAATGAAGTTAGTAAATATGACATTCACAATAACGTTTTGTATACAGAAAGCCTCACCAAACATAGAGTCCTATTATCTAATGTGCTTACTAAGAAGAAATTATCACTCCCCTATGAATATCTATACATATAATATCAACAACAGCCTCTTCTAGCCATATGGAATAAGTATTAGAATAGGTGTGTGTGTGTGTGTGTGTGTGTGTGTGTGTGTGTGTGTGTGTAAAAACAGGCACAAAGCAGCATATGCAATTGCTTTCTTTCTAGCCACGTAGAACAGCCAGCACCAGACTGAAATGGCCAAACAAGTGAGCTACAACTGCCTAGGACTCTACAAAAGATGATGACTCATGCACTTGTCTCCAGCTAGAGCACTGCATCATTCTTGCAGCCTTGGCAGACATCCTAGTGCAATGCAGCTGGAGACACTGAAACCCTGAGGTGACAAACCCAGAGAGGAGGAAGCGGTACATGAAGGAAGCAAGCCTATGGCTGTTTGAGTCCCATGAGGAGAGACACCAGCAGTTCATCCAATGGCAGCTGCCGTGGAATGAGAGCTGAGCAGCACATCCGCTATAGACTTGGCTGAAGAACAAGAGGCCCTGGAGAGCCGGGAGTCTGGCTGGTTGTAGAATGATTGGTTCCGTCCCTCAACACATGGGGCTCTCTAGCTGAGACAGCAAGCAGGAGGCCCTTAACACTGACGAAAACATGGAATAAAGGACTCATGTTCTCTCTAGCCAAATCTAAACTGTACTCCTGAGAGGATCCCACAAAGGAAGAGCTTAGAGGCTGAGTTCCAGCAAGTGAGGTCAAAGCCATCAGCTTACAGCTGAGCTATCTACTAAAAACAAACACTGGGACCTCACAGCTGAAAACAGAATCTAGAGACTATCTGTGCACACACTGAGGAAGCATGTTGGGAAAACTGCATTCTACTCTTAGAAGCAAAAGTGATCCAGCTAGTGGTGACTGAGTCCAAGATAGCAGATGTTGAACTTAGCATATACTATTTCAGTCAACTTTTGTAAAAGTATTCAACCAATTACATCAAATATACACTCATTAAAAACCCTAGGGCAACATAAATGAAGTTTCAACATAAAAAAGGAAGCTCTAGAGCTGAGCTATCCCACTGAAATAGAAGCCCACAGTATGGATTTATTAGCATATCCACCATGCTATTTTAACAGTTAGTAAATGTGAAGTCTGATAAATAGACATTATCCAACTTTAATGACAGGAAAAAAGTTGAATAAATTAAATACAGCTTCAAACACATATGGGAACACTGTCAAATGGGCTAATTTGGTGTAGCTGGTACCCAAGAAAAGGAGAGAATTGTACTAGGCACACACTTGAAGGTACATGATAAAGGATTTCTCAGTTTTTATCATTTTTTAAAATATCAATTTATTGATTAATGAAGTTCAGCAACTACCAAAGAGGACAAATATAAAGAGTCCACCAGGCACGTAATAGTCAAAATACTGTAAAGGAGCTGTAACAACAGCAACAGTAGGTGGACTTCCTATCAGAACAATAGGAAGTAGAAACAAGGAGGGAGCATCTCAAATTGAAAAACAAACAAAAAAAAAATCAAAAAAGGAAGAGGAAAAATTCAACCAAGCAGTTGCAGCACAGATTTCTCAGGCAGTGAAATCGAGGCCTTTTCTATAAAGGAAAACCTAGGAAATGTGTTGTCAGCAGGCTTGCATAAGGAGAAATGTTAAAAGATGTTTTCAATTCAAAGGAAAATGAGGCCAGATGGAAACTCACATCTACAGGTAGAAACAGTAAATACATGGGTAAATATAAACGGCTATGTTTTCTTACTTCTTATAATTTACTTTTGAAAAGGGGATGGTTTAGAGCCCGAAGCACAACAGGAAGAGTCCGAAAGGGACTAATCTCACAGACACACCATCAGATCAATGGAATGGAAACTAAGGAAGTGAGTATCAGAGCACAGGAGGTGTAAAGCAAAAGAGGTAAGAAAGCATGGCCATTGTTATAAATAGATGACTAAAAATTGTAATGATCCAATTATAGCCAAGATGTTAATGGAAGAAATAAGCTGACAGCCTAGAAATACTAGGTTAACATGAAAGAGGGCTGTGGAATGAAAAGCCAAAGCAAGAAGAACAAATGAAAAAGAGCTACAAGGGAGACCAAGGTCAAACCCAAATAATAATTGCATGAAATGGAAATAGATTTAAAGCTCCCAGATTTAGCTTTAGTACAAAGGTTAGCAGGCTGGAGAGGAAAATGAAGCCTATACACTGACTCCATACACAAGACCTATTTTACATAGAAAGCTATATGGAGCAAAAGTAACATGGTAGAAAAACTACACCTTAGAAACACCAAACCTGGAGCGGGCAGGGCTAACTCAGCTTTAGTGTCAACAAATCTCAGAAGCAACAGTTGACAAATTCAATAGTTATTAGGAAAAAAAGTAAGCTTAGATGAAGGAAGGGAATATAAGGTTGAAACAACACTATATCACCCAGCTTGATCTAGTTGACAGTAAGAGATTGCTACATCCTACAATGTCATACTGAACATTCTTTTCCAGTAGATGTGGAGAGTTACCAAAGTACATCTGTTCATATACACAGAGTATGTCTGAATTAATCTCTGAATAGGAAGCAGAAAGGAACCCTCAGATTTCTAAGAAACCCCTAAATCAAAGATATTATAGATAGATGATGAAGTATTTACCTGTGAATAATAAAATATAACAGAAGCTTAAGATTCAACTAGAGCAATGCTCACAGGAAAGCTTACAGCTCTGGGGCACCTGCACTCTACTGGAGGACAGATAGCAAGAGCATCTGTATTTCTGCTTTTAATACAACAAGAACAATCCTAACCCCAAGACAAGACACAAAGCAATCTTAGTAGCAGAGTACTAGGTGAGAGGCAGGAGGAGATGGTTTCTATTGTTGTGATAAAACACCGTAACCAAAAGCAACAAGGGGAGGTGGGGCTTTATCTCAGTTTATATTCAGACTGGCAAGCTAGCACTTAGGAAAATTAGGCCAGGAACTCATGGCAAGAAACTCAAGGCAGGAACTGAAGCAGAGGTCATGGAGTAAGGCTGCTTATGGCTTGTTCTTTGTGGCTTTCTCAGACTGCTTTTTTATACACCTCAGGACCACTTACCTGGGAGTGGCAATGTCCACAATGGTCAGGACTTCCTGACATCAATCACTAATTAAGAAAATGCCCTAAAGGCAAGTGTGGTGGTCATATTTTCTCAACTGAATCCCTTTTTCCAAATGACTCTTGTTTGGATCAAATGGACAAAATCTAAACATAATACAGATTAACTAAAATTCTGATTCTCTACAAGATAATTCAGATTGACCACATTTTTTATAAAGAATAACGGTGACAAGTGACAAAAGATCTCAGTCCCAGCATTAGCAAGGGAATTGGGGCATCATACACGGGGAGGAGAGCAGAATAGTTGCTTAGTATATCTGAGACCCTGCTTTGATCCATAGCTTCACAAAAACATATAACTTAATGTATTCAAAATTTGGCTAATTCATTTGATGCAGTTTGATACTAGCACCTGGGAACCACATCTAATAATCTAGAGAAAAAGATGACAGTTCATAGAAGGAAGGCATAGATCTCCAAATATGATCACAAGAAAGCTTTCTAATGGTTCCACTACAGGAGGTTGAAGCTTCACAACAGCCTCCTAAGAACATGACAAAAAGTTCTGACTTGCCTGGTCCTGATTTCAGCAAGCAAGCCAAGAGGACGGAACTTCCTATCAGCAGGAAGAAAATGTGCAAATGCACAGGGCTTAGAGAAAACAGCTGTTCTAGGAGACCTGCACAAGTTCTAGCATGTTCTCTATATGTTGACATCACATACTGATTGCCCTCCTGGGGCTGCTTCTTGAAGAAAATCATGCTTTCTTTTTTCCAAATACAAATTGTAGTGATCACATTGGGTTTATGTATTCCAGATTTGGGTAGAACCCAAACAATTCAATTTCCACTTTATGAATCAGTAAAAAGTAATGTGGGATGTGGGTAGGTGGGAAAATTCCTTGTCTTGAATGAACATCAGTCACAAGTCAGGTGTCACAGGCCTTTAATCCTTGCCTTTAGGGGGCAGAAATAGGCAGATCTCTGTGAGTTCCAAGGCAATTTGGTCTATCTTTATTATTTTAAGTGGCCAAACAGATAAGCTTTGTTTCTGTGTGATATAGGAAGGAGGTGCTTTTCTTATTATTTTGTCCCAAATCTATGAATGTAGCCTCTGGAAGGCTACATTCCAAAAAGAGCTTGACAAATGGAAGCAGAAGTAAAACTTTTAAACATTGACAAGCCTTTAGTCAATATTGCTAACCATACTTCTCTGTAAACTATTTTCCAGTGCTGCACAACAGCCACACAGGTAACTATTTAAACATGCATTTCCCTTGTCTCCTACAGTTGTGGCCATGAGAATCTGGAAAGTGGTCAGATGAAGCAGGAAGACAGAGGAAGGCCACCTCAACGGTCACACATTTAAAAAACTCAAGCTCTGGTCTCCCACTCCAATACTGCTTCTGTGGCTAAAGGGCTGGCAGAGGAACCTTGGAGGAGACCTAGCAGTGACAGGTGACAATGGCTGATGTCCTTTTGCAGAGCAGTGAACTCACCTCTTTCTGAGGACTCTGCTAAGTGGCACACCAGGACCGTTTCGTTTACATTCATATGGGCAGATCAAGTTTATTTTTTAATGTTTCTTACCTTAGCTTGTAAATCTTAGCAACAGTTTAATACTATATCTCTAAATGTCCCCCAGGGTTAATAAGAAGCTGGAGTATTCGATAAGCATGATATACTGAGGGGCCATTTATTTAAAATGCCATCTTAAAAAATAAAATGTTTTAATTAAAAAGGTGCTATCTCTGAGTATTTATTTATGATTTATAGCCAAGTTCTATGAGTTCCAGCTTCTATAGAGCACACACATCTCCCCATTTACCACATAAAAATTTGAATGGGCTTAGAAGCCCAATTATACATCACTGAGTTCCTTCAAACTGTGGCAGTTACCCAGGCTTTTCTCTCTCTTTACCTTTTCAATGGTTTCTTGCTGGCCAATATTCTTTCCTGGTGCCAGACTTGAGTGGGATATGTCCCACCAAAACTGACCAGACAGGCTAAGGCTTCCAGTGAAAATTCTCTCCTGGAAGTACTTTCTGTTGCATGTTCAGAAATTGGCCCTATCAGGCAAATCTTACCAAGTGGATAAACAGATTGGAAAATGGAAGGGCTCCAGTGGTGGGAACTTCTGAGCATCACCATAGCTTGGCTTGGACAAGAAGAAATTAGCAAGGTACAATGTTTAAAACAGACTCAGATGCTCAGGAACTTTCAAAATGTCTGTCCTTGGGCCTCAAGTACAGGGCACAACAGGGTAGAGGGAGGAAGGATGCCACCTTCATCTTAATGGTTGGTCTTTGCAAGCCAACCTTTGCCAATGTCCTGCTTCAGTTTGCTCAATTTTGTTCTGGGTTATAGTTGGCTTTGGGGTAAGGGCGAGGGTGGAAATAGTGACTCCCTTCCTGGGCATTCATTGCAGTGTTTGAGTCTTCAGAGTGCTTCAGAAACCTAAACTGATGGATTCTGTTGCCATTAGAGAGTTTGGTGAGCACCATCTCACCAACTTGCAGGTATCCCAGATGTACATGTTGCTCATCAGCTCCTCCCACAAGGTTTACGGCCCTTTGAGGAATCCCAAACATGAACCCACCCAAATGCTCTCAACCACACTATGAACTCATTTCTTATTTGAGTAAGAAAGAGAGAATGTGGTCACTATTCTCTTCATTAAAATCCTGCCAGGGAATAAAGCGCGTTATTAAATCCTCCTTTCTTCTTCTTTTGACACCATGGGACTTTAATTCTTTTTGCTGTTCCTTATGTTTGCTATTCATAGAATTGCAGGTTCAGAAGGGACTTCACAGTCTGTCCTAGTCAATAATTATTTGTTGGATTGTTCTAGACACCCTCAGGTTTTCTTTCACACTGGGTCAGTCATTCCAGATAGTTTTCTGGAGAAGCTTGATTAGGTCCCAGGAGAGCAGGAAAGGGGGGCATGCAGGATGCTTATTTTGGTTTAAAGATCTGCCTCAGACATGTCAACATCTCTTTCTTTCAGTGACGGCTTTGTGTGTGTTTCTCTTATACATCTATATTTATAGTTTGGTTCTATATCAGAGTAAGACAGAGACAGATTCTTCAGGCTAATTAGAGGCCCTCATGTTAATGAACCCCTACTACTCTGCCCCCAGGAAATTAATAAGAGCTTTAATCACTCAGAGATTGGAAAGGTCAGTGCCTGCTAAGGGTTCAAATGCAGAGACAACAGCACCATCATACCTATTTTAAAATCTGACAACAGCCACCCATCCTTGCTAAGGGAGGACCACTGCACCCACAGGCAGACAGAAGAAGCAGCAGCTGGATTTAGCACTGAAAGGGACAGAATCACACCACTAGCTGTTATTGCCACATTGTGCTTACCACAGTGTTTCCATCTCTGCTAGTTCTTAATGTTTTTCCAACCCATAGATAATGGTTTGCAGCATCAAATACCTGTACTAGACTCTCCTGTTTTGCCTAGGTTTTGTTTACTAGCTGTGGACCTGCCACAACAGTAACTACTTAACCCAGGCTCACAGAGTCAGCTTCCTAAGGAGTAAATGGGATGGTGAAGAACCACACAAGTTCACAGTACAGCATTCCCTGTAGTGCCTAAGGCTTAAGGCTGCTGACTTATTCCATCTTTCCAGCAAAGGAGGTTGATCCTCCTCCTGCCCATAGCAAACTACAGGTCAGTGTCCTCAGTTGCTCAAGCTGTATGTGAAAACTGAACCTGAGCAATGGGAGGAAAGAAAGGTCAAGGTAAGGGCAGACACACAACCTGCTGCACTAAATCTCCCAGGTTCATGCCATAGAAGGAGGAAAATCTAAACAAAGAAATAATACCGACAGTCAGAAAACTGCAGAAACCAGAAAGAGGAAGTTTTTGAGTCAAAATCTGCAAAGCGAGTAAGGAAGGAAGGCAGAGGAAAGCCTATTAGAGACAGCAATTAGAGGTTATTGGAAATGTTTCAGAGTATAGTTTCAATGGCATGATGGAGTAGAAAACCAGATGGTCCTTTCTTTTTTTTTATTTGCCTATTAAAAGTAGATCTAAGATTTGGAAGGCAGCTCATACCCCACTTCCAGCTAAATTTAATTGCCTCTTCCTTGGAACTACAATGATCTTGATTATCTTATCACTAATTTGTCTCCTGCTCTCTGTTATTAGAAAGATTGTGTTATTAGTTATCTTTTTGTGTATATCTCCCTCACTAATTGGAATTCTCCCTGAGGGCAGGAGTGCATTCACTACTACTTGCCCATATTACTGGAGCATTTAATAGTGATTTCCACATTGTATGTGTGGAAAACACATTTTTTGAAGGCATGGTGGATTCAATCTACAGGCAAGTCCTATAATGAGAGGTCTGGCCATCTATGATTTAGTAAGCAGCTCTGCCTTAAAGATACTGAGACATTCCAAATAAGTTGTAAATATCCAAGTAAAGGCAAAAGTATCATAGAAAACAATAAAATACCATTTCAACACAAACGGGGTTACTTCTTTTATATGATTTCTTGGCTTTTTTAATTTAATTTTTGTGAATTTTACAATGTTTTGTTTTAGACAAAACCAGACATGGTTGGTATCTTAAGGAAATCTTGGCCATATGTATTTTTTAATACATCTGAAAAGAATTCCTATACAAGGAATTGGGGCATTGAGCAAGCATTGGCTCAACATGAATTCATGCACAAGAATTAGGTTTGTAGGGGAGTAGAAAATATCACATTTTAAAATAGCCATTTTAAAAGCTAGAACCTGCAAAAAAAATCTGGCAATATCTTTATTAATATTTCCTATGAGTCTTAAGTCTCCTGCCATAATACTTATAGGATGAGAGTGTTTTTGTCAGTTGCTCAATGTTTCTTGTATGCATGGCAGAAGAAAGAGGATAATTGGACTGGTCCAAGTTGAAAAGTATTCTCCATAGCCCACAAGCTTCTAACTTCTTGAGGATGCAGACTGCCAACCTCATGACTTGACAGGGGGTGATATGCATCTGTAGGCATTTGTCTTCTAGTATCATCCTTCAATGAATTGATCCCTATTTTGTTTACAAACCAAAAAGAACATGTCTGTCTGGGTATTTTTTTCTGTTTTGTTTTCCCCTAATTTTTTTCCAGTATTTTTGTTGTTGTTGTTGTTGTTGTTGTTGTTATTGTTGTTTTTCAAGATAAACCCCAGAAATTCTGAACTGGCAATCCCATTACCTCAGCCTATCAAGTGCTGGGAGACAACAACTTCCATCTTCAAATATCTTCAACAAAAATACATGAATGGAGTCAATACGTAATTTATAACAGGGTCACATTCAGAATGTTTATTTTTAGGTACTATTTAGTACTCATAACAGAAAAAATATGAAGAGGGTTGATTCATTTACTAGTTCATCCACCAAAGCTTCTTTACTCAGGCAGAAGTTCCACTGGAGTGACAGGCCCTAGCCGTCTCTAGTCGTCTCTTCAACTACAGGGTGGAAGTAGTAATCCAGTGTCAAGATCTATGTCTTCAAATAGCAAGCCACTATCTACCTACATTGGGCTTCTTTTTTTTCTTCTGCACTCTGATCTTGGGTCTCACTCTTCTTGGAACTCTATTTTAACTTCACAGAACCTCTCTAAGGATTCTGCATTGTTCACCATCATGGTAAAACAAAATATAAACCCATCAGTATAGAAACTCTTCAGGATTTGTTCTTGTCCAGCATAGTCTACCTTTCACTGTTACCTTTTCACTCTTTGCCTGAACAATGCTGAGCCACTTCAGTTGACCAACACCTTCCATTTTTTTCCACTACTGGACCACTTTGTCTATTATCTTGCTTTTCCTCTCTCTACTTCCGTTAAAAAAATCACTATACCCCATGCCCCAACATGATACGTCATACTCACTTTCTATAATATAGCATGTCTTTACCATGTTTATCTACTATAGATGCTATAATTTGGTCAAGTGTCCCCAATGGTTCATGAGTTTAGTGTTTGTTTCTATGTCTTCAGGGCTATTGGGAGTTGGCTAAGATATTAAGAGATAGATTCTCATAGGAGATCTTCTGATATTCCCTCCTCCAAGGATGGAGGGAATAATAGTATACCAAACCCTCCTATTCTTTTTCTTTCTTATCATTATGTGAGGATTTGATCCCACAATAATGTACTGCTTTAGCCACAAGCTGAAAAACATCAATCCAGCTGTCCACAGACAGAATGGCCCCAAACTGATCTAAAGTAACCAACCTGCCCACTTTTCAGGCTAACTATCACAGATATTCAATTATGGCATCTGAAAAGCAACAAGCAAAATTGATATTAGATTTACCAATAACAACATTTCAAAGAATATGTCCACTGTACACACATTACCTCTCTGTTTGATATATATATATATATATATATATATATATATATATATAT
>NW_021604598.1:8952335-8956216 GCF_004785775.1 Grammomys surdaster | reverse complement strand
GTTCAAAACACAAGCAAATCCTACTGAGATAGGAGAGTAGGAACAAACAAGCAAACAAACAAACAAAAGGCTGCATTGATATTAACAAGGGAAGGAAGCTAGTTTATAAGGAAAGACTGGAAGCACCTCCTTTCTATTGGCTTCATCTAAGGAACACAGCATGTACCTAATAATGCCAGGTGAAATGTAAGTGGAAAAGTGAGCTGTATGAAAGGCCTTTCACACTTTGGGACTCTTTCCTGACCTCAGTGGTTCATTCCATTCTTGGGAGAGCTTATTCCTTTTTCTTTCTCTCTTTCTATTTTATGTAATTAATTTACTTTTTATTTCAAACAGGGTCTTACTATGTAGCCCTGGCTGATCTAGAACTCACTATGTAGATTAGGCTGTCCTAGAATTCACAGAGATATTTTGCCTCCTGAGTACTGAGCTGAAAGGCATGCTCCACCATGTTCAACACTTTTGCTGTCTTTTAGTCCTTGCTTAACTTTAATGGCTTTTCTTTATTACCCCTTGTTGGCTGCCAAGATTCCACATAACATATACTGCTTTTCTTCCTTAAACTGGAGTAAATTTGTCCTTGAGCTTCCAGTTGAGAACATTTCTAAATCAATTTATTAATGAAACCAAGAACCCCCAAAGGATACTTCAGTTATGCTGGTAACACTGCTGTACAGTGAGTGATACGCACTGAACTGGAGACAGATGGGTTGGAGTCATTGCCAGCTCACTAGTTGGGGATCTCCAGAGAAACAACAAATGGGAGATTAGATACAGATTCAGGTATACTTACACACGCACATGCAGATGGGTAGGGATGTAAACATAAACAGAGATAGATGTATTGTGAGACAATTCATGATCGCTATTAGCAAGCCAGATGCCCAAGAAACCAATGGTATAACTTGTTTTATGCCCCAAGGACTGGAAACTGGAGGAAGCAGTCATGAAACCTGCCTTTGGAAAGAAAGGAAATGAAATGTTTCAGGCAGGGAGAAAGAGAAAAAAAGAACAGATTACTATACCATTCAGTGTTGTTGTTGTTGCTGTTGTTGTTGTTGTTGTTGTAGTTCTCTAGAATGGGTACCTCCTTTTACATATATGTACTACTTTATGGAACTCATTAATTCAGGTAGCAACCTTGTGCTAAAATACCATAGTCACATCAACAAATAATGTATCTGGATTTCCTATGACCCAGCCTAGAGAACATGTAGCCAAATGTAGTTTGTTAAAAATGGGTGTTTGCTATGGATAATGACAAAACACGGATTTTGGAATCAGACTTAAATGGACTAGAAGATCCTTGTGGTCACAGCTCCACAAAAAGCAAGACTCTCATTGCATGAATTAGATCCTAAATAGATGGTCTAATTAGTCATAAGTGTTCTGAATTAAATGGGAAATGGCACCGTTAGAGCTGAAAAGGTTATATTTAATTTATTGTGAACTTAAAAGCGTCTCTCTCCTAAGAGCTCACTTTCATTTCATAGCTGATTTTCGTGACCCCCATGAAACCCTTTATTGTAAAAGTGAAGCCTATGCCCTATTGGGACTATTCTACCAACTTTTTAACTCACACCCTTGCATTCAGCTTCTCCAAATTAAATCCATTCCTCCTTCCCGCATTAGTTATCTTTGCAAAACAGCTCTCAGATTCTATCTTTCCATCTTTGACGATGCAATAAAATTTTCATCTTTCTGAAAGCATAGAGGCCTCAGCATAGCGGTGGTTCAGCAGTTTGCTGCATTCTTCAGGCCCTTCTATTGGGATTCAAGTGGCTAGCATGAATGGATGGATGGATGATGGAGTGATATAAAGACAGCATCCATTAATAGGGGAAGGTGGATAGAAGATGAGGGTTGAGATGTTTCATTCTCTGCCTTTTGCTCTTACACCAAGTTCAAAGTACCTAGCAAAGGAATTTAAGGTATTCTTGAGGCAGACTCTAATCAATTAAATCTCCTAGATGCAAATATATATATAGCATATTCATATGAATATACATATATATACACATATATATATAAATTGCTAAGATTTGTATGAGATGAGACATGAAGGGAAGAGTTTTCAAAAGGCAGGTATGAGGAGAAGGATACAAATGTGGTTACAAAAAGACAGAGTTGAGATAATTTTTTAAAAAATTAATCATTAACTCTTTTTAAAAATCATGTTTAGAAAACAATGATGTGGGGTAAAATGAATTTATTAATGGTAAGAGCATAAGTTAATTCAGAAAACAAAGAAATCATTATAGAAGTTTCTCAGACACCTGAAAATGAAACTGTACTATCTCTAGCATTCCTAAATATATATCCACAGGACTCTATGCCAACAAATAGTAGAGAGACCTGTACATATAAGTTTATTGCAGTGGTATTCACAATGAACAGACATAAATGAATGTTATATATGCACAGTGTTGTATTGTGCAACCATAAAGAAATAACTCATATCCTTTGCAAGAAAATAAATAGAACTGGAGTTCATTGTGTACAAGGAAATAAACCAGACTCAGAAAAACAAACATCGAACATCTTGTCTCATATGCAGATTCTATATACATTTTTAAAAAGAGAGAGATACATGAGTACAAAGGGAGACTGTATGAGGGGAACCAGTGAGAATGTAAATGTAGGCCAAGCATGGAAATGGGAGAAACATGATCGCAGTACTTTACATATACACATATTTGTAATATATACATATATATACAGATATACACAATAAAACATATATACATTCAATACGCTACATATATACATATACAATACATGTTTATATATATGTAAGAAAGTGTCCTACAAAACTCATTGTTTTGTGCAATTCAAGTTTTCTAATTAAAGTAACATTTATATGTTATATGGGGGTATAGTGTTGAAGATTAGTGATCTATAAGAAACAAGGATTGAGGAAGAATAAAATACTCAAGAGAAATAAATGACAAAGAGGAGGATATGATAAGCCTGAGTAGAGATATTTTGAAAGTAGGGAAGGCAGTATTAGATGGAGGAAAGCAAGGAGACAGCCCCTTAAAGGAGTCTATGCATAGTGCCCTAATTTTCCTCCATGTGAAACAAAACATGAAGTCAGCTGTTGAAAAGGTGGCAGGTCCCAAGGGAAGTCTGAAGCATGAAATTTTTAGAAAACTACACTAGAAATAGTGACAATAAGAGAGGGGTTAAGGAAGATTGACCTTAGGTCTCAGATGAGTGATGTGCCTGAGAAATCATGCAGAATAGCACCAGCTTGCACAGTGGTATGATTTAACAAGATTGCCAATAAGAAGCTAGTGTTGGGTCAGTTTCTGCTCTTGTATATGGCTTGGAAAACAATGTCCAGAAAGTGAGTCCTCTAAGCTTTACTGCTCACCTAATCTCCATTGTAAATACTCAGTTTTGCTATTTCAAAGTAGCCACAGACAAGATATAATGGGTCAGGGTGATTGTATACCAATAAAACTTTACTCGAGACCAACAAAAGTTGGATTTCTTACGATTTTTATGTGCTATGAGATACTCTTCCTTTGGTTTGTTTTTAACCATTTAAAATGTAAAGCATATTACTTTAAGGATCATGAAAGAAAAAGAAAGAAAAAAGAAAGAAAGAAAGAAAGAAAGAAAGAAAGAAAGAAAGAAAGAAAGAAAGAAAGGAAAAAGAAAGAAAAGGAGAGAGAGAGGAGGAGGAAGGGAGGGAAGGAAGGAGGAAGGAAAGAAAGAAGGAAGGAAGGGAGGGAGGGAGGGAGGGAGAGAGAGAGAGAGAAAGAAAGAAGGAAAGAAAAAAGGGAGAGAGAGGAGGAGGAGGAGGGAGGGAGGGGAGGAGGAAGGACAGAAGGAAGGAAGGAAGGAAGGAAGGAAGGAAGGAAGGAAGGAAGGAA
>NW_021604598.1:8939010-8952325 GCF_004785775.1 Grammomys surdaster | reverse complement strand
GAAGGAAGGAAGGAAGGAAGGAAGGAAGGAAGGAAGGAAGGAAGGAAGGAAGGAAGGAAGAGGGTTGACTTGGCCCATGAACCTATTTGCTATCCCTAGTCTAAAAATCAGAATCTTTCTATTTTTTCATAAACTTTTAACTTCGCACTGTTTAGGGACTGTGCATTCTTTTCTTTCTGATTGATAAAATATCTGGGCCTTAAGACAAAAAGATACATTCAACTGCAGATGAGACTTCCTGCTTAGAGCAGGAAGGGACATGTGACATCTGCATGATGCAGAGGGCAGCAGTGACTCTCAGGAGAATTGAACCAAGAGTCCAAGTGAGTGAGCTATCAGTCTGTTGTGGGACTGTGATGTAAGGGTTCTATGACCCAAGTATAACACAGATGTGCAGCCAGAGTTTATTTTTACTTCACCTTACATGACAGATAACAACTTCCACTCTCCATGACTATATTGTCCTTTTTCAAAATCAGTGGTGCACAGGGAAAGAGGTGGATTGACAAATAAACCATGAAGAGGTTCAGTTCTTTGTTGATGTCACAAAATCAGAGGTAAGTGAGGGCTGGCTTCCAGACACACCAGGCAAGAAAAGCATTTGTTTTCCTTGTGAAAGCATTTCTGTGCTCCTGTCTTTCCCAACAGAAAGGAATAAAACCTTTAGTTGACTTGCAAACTCACTGAAGAAAGGAATAAGCAAGCAACAAGGGCAGCTGGCTCAGGTGGCGTTAGCTGTGGGTAGCACTTATAAAGATGACAGATGTTTCCAAATGATAATTTTCTCTGTGCGGTGTCTGTGATTGATCTGTGGCTTGGTGCAATGGTCGAGGCTTTCATAGTCAATCTTAAAAAACATCATGTCATCATAGAGTGGGAGCTTCAGATGACTGGGGGATGGCTGGGATATTGAAGACGGAACACTATGAAAATCAAGTATATCTCTAAAACTCAAATCTACCAAACCAGTGAAGATTGGTACACATAATTACAAAGAGGCAGAATTCTAAAGAAATGTGCTTTGGAATTCTGATGACCCATGTGTCAGAGAACTAAGGAACTTCAGCTTACAAGTGCTATCTTCTCTGTTGCTTCCTCCTAACTTTCTATGTATCTATGTCTATCTATCTATCTATCTATCTAGCTATCTATCTATCTATCTATCTATCTATCTATCTGTCTGTTATCTATCTATCTATCATCTATCTCTGTCTATCTAAACATCTATGCATATATATGTAAATCTATATAGATAGATATGTGTATCGATTATATAAATGTATGTATGTATAAGTGTATCTATCTATCTACCTATCTATCTACCATCTATTTATATTTCCACTTTGGAAAAAACAAAGAGGATCTTTGAAGCAGACATCTGAATGGAAATATGATGCTAAAAAAAATCAGGACTGCAGATTAATTAGAAGAGAAGCTTCGATGATCTGAGATCATCTCTCAGTAGGAAGAGAACTTCCCAAAGACCGCTGAAATAGAGCAAGGAAGTTAACAAGGAATGATTCAATTTTACCAAGGCACGTTGGCTTTTAGAGTTCAGAGGCAAAAAGAGGGGAAGTTGAATAAAGCCACATTTTAGGAGATAATAAAAATATAAGCAATCTAATATTTTTTTTAAAAAAATAAGGTATATGAAAAGAGGTGCCTGGCAATTATCAGGAAAAAAGACTCTAGCTATGAAAATATACGAAGAAATATGAGAAGTATTTGTAGTATACAAAGTGAATTTAGTACTTTATGGCATAGTCAATAAAACAATATATGTGTCAACCAGATACCAGATATTAGAAAATGGTGAGTAGATTGTTCCAGCATATCTGGGACTCATTCTAAGTAACCCCTGATAGAAGTGGGAGAGAGAATGCTATGGTTTGTGTAGGAAGTCATAGACCTAGGTAGAGCCACACAGATCTGAGTGAGCCACCACAGGTCCAGACCATGGAGGGAACTGAAAAGGAAGCTCTGGGACCCAGCCATTACTGGAGGAATGCAGAAATATTGGCCCTGTGGGGAGAGATGTGTTTGGCTCATTTTATAGACTTTAACGTAATTACTGAAATACTCTAACCTTTATCCCTTTGTTAATCTTACTCTTGGTTTCTTAAGCACATTTTGGTGGTTGATTTTAGAAGACAACATGGCAACATCTAGAGATTTGAAGGAAAAAAAAAGCACTCTTCTGGATGTTTCTGAATGATGTTTGGGTCCACACTATATTTACATGTCGTCTTCGCACTTCGCATAGCCAAGACTGACCCCCAGATCAAGAAGGACTTCTGTAAGCAGATGGCATTTAGGCTTGAATCCCAAGTCTGAGTGATCCACACAGGCTTTTCAGCCACTTGGCCTTCATGGACATGATAGCTGCAAACACAGAAACCACAGGCTCAGACTCAGCCACCCCAGCCCAAAGCCCAGGCACCGTAGCCTTTGGATTAGTCACCTCAGGCATGGGCCCAGATACTACCAAATCTATTGTACCAAAACAACCTAGAGGTATAGTAGGCAGAGTCCTATTTTCAGAAGAAGACAGCTCACAGATAGATTGCTGGATCTACCTGGAAGGTTAAGAAAGTCTGTCAGAATTTTTCAAGACCTCATGGTGAACACCAGGATGAACTTCTAACATGTTAAAATTAAAAAAGACAGAGGCTGAGAGAGAAGTCTACACACATGCAATTGCCAAAGGACCTATGGCTATAAAATCACATGTAAGTACAATATTGACTCCTGACCAGATGTAAAAGATACAACTATCTGCACAAGTTTACTGCTCAGACATTAGCCCATATGTGGCAGATACCATAAATTTCTTCGTCAAACTTTGCTGTTACCCTGGAGGCTATAGCGCTCAGCTTGGTAATATTTGAAAATCATTGAAAGAATCATCTAAATAACAAACAGGTCCAAGAGGTATCTGAGAATCTCTGCTGCAGGACTGGTAACACACCCTGACAGCCATGTTTGAGCGTCATGGGTCTTCAAGAAGTCCCCTCATTTTTGTCTCTAAGTGGAAGTTAAATGGAATTTAATACATGGCTAGTCATATGTTGACAGAGGTACTCAGGTGATGGCTTAGTCAAAGTGCTTACTGTGCAAGCATAAGGACTTGAGTTTAGTTTCCAGGCATCCGTGGAAGATGTTGGTGTGCCAATGCATTCTTGTAATTCCAGTCTTGGGGAGGAGGATAGAGGAGAATTGTCAGAGCTAGCTGGTAGCCTGCTTATCCAAACTTGTAAGCATTAAATTCAGTGAGAGACCCTGTCTATGAAACAATGGGGAAAGCAACTGAGGAAGGCACACAACATTGACTCTGGCCTGAACACATATATGTATGAAGGCAAACATGCATGCACACTCACATTATGCAATTATAGTTACATGCATACATACAAAATGCTGATAAAAAGTAATCTATTTATAAAACGAATTTATTTTTATACTTAAAAGTTTTAGCCCAAACAATTTTCGATATGGCACCATTTTCTCTACATTTATTTTTTATCATTTCAATTTTATTTTCAAAAATATTTATGTGAGTTGATGAGTCCTTTTGAAATGATAACATGTGCTAAGTGTTACATAGTTATATGGCATATTATGTATGCTTATATTATATGATAATGTAGATTATAGTTTCTATAGTTTCTATAGTTAGCTGCCTCTCTCTGTCTCCTAAAAATCAAATCATATCTCTTCTGAAGTCCAACCTTTATCTACAATGAAAATAACATAAATTTTCCAAAAAATATAATTCCTTTACACTGCCAATCAGGAAAAAACACCTCTGATGCTTGTTCTAAAAGTGGCTTTGCTCTATGAAGAGAACAGCTCCTCTGGAGAAACATAAAAGAAAGATATTTTTTACTTTTTTCTCTCATAACCTCTCTCTCTCTCTCTCTCTCTCTCTCTCTCTCTCTCTCTCTCTCTCCCTTCCTATCTATATGTATCATTTTCTTTTTTCTTTTTGCTATTCCTCGTTCTTTGAATATTTTATATTATTTTAATGCATATGTTTGACTGTTTGGCCTACATATATGTGTACATACTACATGTATGCCTGAAGGCCAGAAGTTGGTGTAGGATCCCTGAGAATAGGAGTTACTGGTGAATTTGAGCCACCATGTCAGTTCTGGGAATTAAACTGCTGCCTAGAACTTTTGTAAGAGTTGTGAATGCTATAAAGCTCTGTGCCATCTTTCCAGCCCTAAGCTATCTCTCTAAATGAACTCTCTATTTTTAAAAGAAATCCTTTCTTTTCCTTTAAAGCCATGTTGTGTTGTCTATGAAATGATGCTCTGTCCCTCTTAACTGCTTTTCTACCTCAAGTCCCCATCATGCTGACTGGGGTGTGATTTAATATCTCTCATATTACACTCTCCCCTCAAGGCCAGATCATGGACCCCAACCTCATACTTGTAAGGGTCTGTCTCCTGATAAAGCTCATTTCTAAAGTATAATTTTATGTTAGCTCCTATCATGAGCTTGTCATTCTGATTTCTAGCAACTTGTTATTATATATCATATATTATATATAGATAATTCTACTGTAAAATTTTAACCAACATGCAAATTAATCATAATTATGTTAAAGTCTGTTTGCTAAGCTAAATAAGGAAATCATATGTAAATCTATATCTTTTATTCCATTCATTATTAATAAAATTTTCTTGTTTCTCTATATATCTAGTAATTTTTTGTCCCAGACTTTTGTTTTTACCTATTCACATTACATCTTGCTCACTGCCCACTCCTGGTCATCTCCTCCTACAATCCTTCCTCTATCTCAGTCCCCTTCTCCTGTGAGCAGGTTCCCTCCCATCTGTATCCCTCCACTCTGGCACATCAAGTCTTTGTAGGGCTAGGTGCATCCTCTCCCACGGAGGCCAGACAAGGCAGCTCAGATAGAAGAACATATTCCACAAATAGTCAATAACTTTTGGAATAAAGTCCCTTCCCCTACACTCCCCCCACTCCAGTTGTTTGGGACCCACATGAAGACTAAGCTGTCTATCTGCTTCATGTGTATGGGAGATCTAGGTCTAGCCCATGTATGTTCTTTGGTTGGTGGTTCAGTCTCTGAGACACCCAGTACTCAGTTTAGTTGACTCTGTTGGTCTTCCTGTGGAGTTCCCTTCCCCTTTGGGATGGCAATTCTTCCTCCTATTCTTTCATAAGAGTATTTAAGCTTCATCCACTGTTTGGCTGTGGGTATCTGCATCTGTCTGAGTCAGCTGGTAGATAGAGGCTCTGTCCCAGATATTTTATGTATAAAAGGAACAGAAAACCTTTCAAGGAAAAGACTAATTGTAAACTTATGGTTCTTTCATGTGTAACATGGGGCATGCACCACACTATATAAAAGGAAATATGATTAGTCGTGAAGAGAAATGTGTATGTGTGCACACACAGGCACGCATGTTCACATGAGCATATACACAGACCATACAGGAGACATCTCTATTAAACTTAGTAGACAAAAATGTTGCATATCAGAAATTACTTTGGTTTTCAATATGGCAGAACGACAGATGAAATAAATGAGAAACGGAGAATTATAAGACTACTCAAAACCACTAGACATGTAATAAACTCCATAATTATAAGATCCAATATCTAATAATGAACTCAGTAGACACATCTTAGTGTTAGACACAGAATTAGCAACCTGAAAGATACACCAAAATAATATAATCAAATTGAAAAACTGAAGCAAGATTTTTATAGCATTATTCTATAAGTACCCTTACACACAGTACTGTCTCATTTATGTTAAGACATAATGTACAAATATATGCATACTTTATATCAGGTTTATTTCTAGATTATAAAATAAATGCATTTTACATATATTTGTAACTCTTTATACTTTAATGAGGAAATACAAAGTATATTATCCACAAGATACTTTAAGTGTACTTTGATTTCACAAAAGCAAACCAAGAAGCTCAGTGTTTATAACTGGATATTCTGATTGGTTTTGGTCAACTTGACACAAACATGGATATACCTGGAAAGAAAATCTTTATTAAGAAAATGTCTTCATAAGATTGGACTATAGGCAAGTCTTTAGACATTTTTTGATCAGTGATTAATACAGGAGGGCCTAAAAGACTATGAGCAGTCTTCTGCCACTCAAGGGCAGGTGATCCTGGTTTGTATAGGAAAGCAGGCTGAACAAACCATGAGTTTGCAAGCCCACCATTAGCACTCCTCTAGGGCATCCTGTCTTCAGGTTCCTGCTCTGCTTGAATTTCGGATTTCTTCCCTGCCTGGATCACTGTTACCTGTAACTAAGTGTAAGACAAAATAAGTCTTTTCCTTCCATACTTGCTTTTGGTCATAGTGTTTTATCACAGCACTAGAACTAACTAAGACACTAGGGAATGCTATGCCGTCCACAGTGATCAGGAGAAAAACTAAGAGAACTTCCTTTAGGGATGGGTGTCAACCCATGGTGCTCAGATATTAAAAGTTGTTATGAATTCCAACATCTCACCTCTCATTCCAGTGTTTCCAGCATGCATACCTCTCAGCCAAGGCAAGAGAATCTTAAAGTAGCTGAAGAGCTAAAAGTAGAATGGATGGATGAATGAATGAATGAATGAATGAGGAGTTGAATGAAACAAAAAAATGAAATAAAGACAATGAAGTGTGGATAAAAAGTTCCTGGTGGAAATCTTGAACTTATAGGACAAACAATAGGAGGCCTTTAATCAGGACTTAATGAGGGCCCAGCTAATACCTACAGTTTAAATATCCTATTATCATCAAGCCTTGGTGCTTACATTGCCATAGTTCTGTCAACCACAGAAAAGGGAGAGCGAGAAAAAGCATTTTTGTTTCGCATTGAATATTTGATGTTAAATCTAACTAGGCTCCAGTGAGCATTCAGAGCATGGGCAGGTGCCATAAAAACACCTAGAAGGAAATCAGTAAATGTCTGGCTTCAAGCTGGCCTAAGACTTAGTATTACATGTGTGTATCATCTATTTTTGCAAAAAAAAAAAAGTCAAATGCACCTTTGCCTTACATATTTCATTGATTAGATGTGTGCCATTGGAAGATAGGAGAGTTATGGGGAGCAGGAGTAGGAGAGGGAGGAATTGCTGATCTGGCTGCACACCTCTGAACACTCGATTGTGCTTCCTGCAGTTCAGTGGCAGTAACAATGGAACAATCAAAGCTTTGTTCACTGGGACAGAATTCCAAATTAAGAAGCCATTTGGAAGCTGTTGTTGCCAATCCAGGACGTACATCTGCATAACGTGCTTTCTTTCCTTTACCATGAACCTTTAACTAGGTCCTTGTGAGTGGATACTGTAAAAATATCGAATTCAGATTGCTAAACACAGCTGTTTTAGACATTTGGACCATAAGACCTTAAACACTAGTACACCAATGAGTGTATGTGGGGTGTGTGTGTGTGTGTGTGTGTGTGTGTGTGTGAACATATAGACTAAAATGAGTCCTTGGGCACCAGAACTATGATGATGGGTTTCCCTGCATCAAAAGGGATAGGTCAAAACTACAGGGAAGGCTGAATTGGGCCCCTCTAGCACATAAATGTATCAGGATCACAGATGAACACTTAGAACATATTTCTAGTGGGATCTGTTAGTGTGGAGCCAGCAAGAAGAGGTGCTTCTCTGGCTGGGTGAGATAGCATCAGGCCAGGCTGAGATAGCATGAGGCGAAGTTTCTCAAGTCCCTCCTCTCCTCCCACTGAGGAGATCCAAGTAGCCCTTAGGTAGGGCAAAGCAAAGAATCTTTGTGACCAGCAACAGTTCTCCCTGGCTGCCAGTCCTAAGTGTGTACATATTCTAGCTTCATTTCAAGGAGAGCAAGAGAGTACAGAGTAGAACCACCCAATTTGGAAAATGATTGGCTTTTGTGTGCCAGACAAAGCAAGAACTCTGGACAGCTACAGGGAAGAGGAACAGCCCATTTAATGTGCTCTGATTCCCTCCTGGAAAGACTGAGAAATTATCTGCTTGCCTCAAATATCTTCATTAAAAATGCATTTAAGCTGTGAAGCTCTACGAAGGAGAGACCTGTAATACATGAAAGATTAGCCCCAGATTGCTGATTGGACTATTTTACATCATTATGGTAATTAAGCTAGCAGGCTGTTGTGCTGACTTCAACACTTTCCTCCATTTGCCTTTGTCTTCAATTCAAGGTATTGCCCTTCTCTTTCTGTCTATTAGCCCTCTTCCTTTCCTCTTGCTCCTGTGCCTCTCCACCAAACATCTCTGCTCAGAGCCTTGCCCACTCTTGCTTCATACATATGCATAGTACTAAAGTCAGATTCTCTCCCATGGCTTCTCTGCCAACCTTGTCCTCCCTATGCAGAGCAAAGGGAAGAAATTAATGGTAATTACAAGGTGAGGGTGGTGTTACAGCTTTCAATCTGATTGCCAGTGGAACCAAATAAAAATGGAACATAATCAGCCAATTATTAAAACAGAGTAAACATTTGGGGCTTCATAACTTATTTGCCTTCCCTTGCTTTACTTTCTATCCTCAGATCTGCAGCCTGTCACAGAGTAGGCATTAGAGACCCCATGATACTATTTTGCATAAGTTTCTGGGACTCCAGGAGAGTCAGCTCTACACAGGTATTGTTTAGAGCTGCCGCTGGTATGGAAGAGGACAAGGACCTGTTTCAAGGCCCTTTCTATCATCTAATGGAGCACCTCACTCTTATCTCAGTCCTTTTCTTCACTGAGCCAGCCACACATCCGGCTTTCTCCATAAAAAAAAAAAGTTCTTTCCGTATCACTTATACATACATAGGAAAGTTCTAACAACAGATGAAAATCCCCAAGATGATTTGAGATGATCCCTTGAGCAATCTGGAGTCTCTGAGGCTGAGAATGCATTTTAAAGAGAAACAAGACAAAGACTTTCATCTAGTAGATGACTGGAGAGTGTGTATGTATGTGTATGCTGTCACACAAAGGCACAGTTCTGCTCCCAGAGATGATCTAGCCAATCTCTGGCTATTTTCTGGTAATCGTAAGACCATGGGTGGTAGAGGGAAACACATAAAACCCTCATACATTTCCTTTTCATTCTCTAATGTTACTCATGATGTGCAGTTTTAAAAGGCCACAAGTACATGTTCATATCCACAGTTCTGCTGAGCTCTAAGGAGGGAGTTGGGTGTGAAGTGTGAGGTCAGCTTTATCATTAAACAGGCTGTCTTTCTGCATCTGGACTAATTTACTGGCTTTAGGATCATCTCTTGATCATTTCCCTTCTCCAACCCCAAACTAATTCATTTGTAAATGGAGCCTGTAATAGGATCTACCTCGTGAAATTGTAAGGATTAAACAAAACATAATGCATGCAAAGTGTACTTAATGAATATGCATGACTATTATAGCACAATATATGTAAGTAACAAGTCAGTTTTTAATCTCTGAATTGTATTTCTTCATAGATTATGTCTTAAGCCTACTGGTTCCAAGAGAATGCCTTGCCTTGATCTTAAGATTTTGTTGGCACCTAAGTCTTCAAAGTAATCCTAATAGGTTTGACAGACACATTTGATAACTCATCCTGCCTCCACATTTCTTCCTATAAATCCTCATACACCAATTAAACATTTTATAAACTCTTAAGAAAATGGAAGCACACTGACAAAAGCTCTTCTTCCAAGTTCTGCACGTAGGAAGCTGTCAACAACACCTGTACACACCATTCCTGCATCTGCTAAAAGGGATGCTGTGTCTCAACCAATCTTAGTGTCGTCCTCCATCAGGACCAGTAAAGTCCAATTCTTTTGACCAGCTGTGGAGGGCCACACCACTCCAGCTGTTGACTCCCACTATTGTGTGCTTCTCCTGTTGTTGAGACCCTCCTTATCTATCAGCAAACACTGTCTAGGGATCCTCACATTTAAAGAACAGCAACACAAACCAAAAGAAACCACCTCTTTAGCTGAACGTTTCCTCTGAGTACCACCTCAGTTCTTTGTTTTATTTCTGTAGACTATCATACAATATTTACCCAGTCTCTGCCTCCGTTCAAACTCAATATAGTTTCCTAGGACATGGCCCAACAAGCCTCTGCTCTATCCCTCTCTACTCAAATGGCTCTGTGCACCAGCTACCTCCCTAGAGTAGAATCTGTGAATCTCTTTGTTCTAGGAGAAGGATCAACATCCTGCACAGATGGCTGTGTTGTTCCTCCTGGAACACTTATATCTCTTGCTAGGCAAACTTTTTTTTTCTTTGCAGCTCAAACTGTGTCCTTCACTGACCCCCTTCCTTTCTGCTGGATGCTATCTAATTGGTGGGTTCCTGAAGCTAAATTCTGAAGCTCGTCTTCTCTCTTTCACAATGATCTTATTTGGTGTTCTTAACAAGCATTCTCTGTCTTGGAGTCTCCTCAGCTTAAATGTCATCCCTGAAAGATTACTGGAGCTGCCTACTTAGCTAGTTTTATTTTAAAGCTTGCTTTCTGTTCCATCGCTTACACTTTTCAAACATCCTGACATCCATCCACCATTTGAAACAGCCATTCTTTTGGCTTACTCAAATTTCTCATCGCTCTTCATTTCTCTTTTCCACCCAGCTCACTTCATTCACTCCATCAAACTATTTCAGCACCAGTGTGTATAGAGAATCTTTAAGCCTTCCAAGGCCATGTGCCTCTGACATATCACCTTGGGAGCTAAAAACACCACTGAACCTTCCCAGCTCCACAGGTATGGCCTTTCTAACATGACCATCAGAGAGTCTTTCCTTCCTACAAGTATCTCCCAGTGGGTTGTACCACCAGTTTAGTAAAACAGTAATTAAATATCTGTCCTAAGTGATCAAACTGAACCTGTGCAACATTTTGCCATAGCCTTTTTCTTGAGATTGTTTACACTAGCATACAGGTTACACTGTGTACCCAATGCCTTTCATTTCCCCTTCCCTGTGCTGGAGCATTCTTTCTGTGCACTTCCTTATAGGAACTCTCCCCTTCCTGTGAAGTCTTCATTCAGAGATAGCTGCCGCTGTGTATTAAACTAGTCTCTATCACGTTGTACCCCCTCCCATTCCTCATGTCAGCTATTATCTGCTATTAACTTCTACTTTCACATCTTTACACTGATCTCTCTTAACATATTTCCCTTTGTCTGTCTGTGTTAACTGTGTTCCACATTCAATGGAAAGTTCCGGAAACAATATAAATAGTTCCTAACTTTTGAATTGTGTGCCATCTTTAGGAGCATGATGGACTCATGCATCATCCCACATCATCCAACCCAGAATGTGAGTCATTTTTGTCCTATATATAGATGATGCCTATGTTGCTCACCCACCAGTCAAGAGCAGCCAGCCATTCTTATGCTCAGGGAAGTCCTCCTATAATTAATGACTGAAGTGAACCAACGCTGGCATTGCTGGTTTGGATATACCAATGAGAAGTCATAGAGTGTTTCAACGAAGAGGCAAAGGTACACTAAGTGATTTTCAGGGACATTATATTCACTCAACCTTTATTATAGCATTTTTCATTAGTCATTTTTGTTAATATATTACTGTAAATAATTTGTAAAGTTTTATAATTAGTATACATTAATAGAAAAAAGAAAATATATAGGATATGGTCCTATCACAAGATGTTTACCATTCATATTTATTAAATGAGTAGGTAAAATCATTACTGTCTAATTCATTGAGAATTTGTAAGTCTTTAGATACCAGCAATCAAAGGGGTTCAGAAGTCCACACTGAAAAATCTCAACTATGTCTGCTGTGTCCGTCATTCCTCCCTCCAAACAAAGTCCAGAGGAAAGTTCCAGATTTGAACTGACCCCTTCTGCTTTGCAGGGTGTTAGCCAAGTTCTTAAGCCATTTCAAGCCTAAACTTCTCTAGGGTACAATAGGGTGGCATCTACCCTGCAAACTTATTGTGAAGGTTAATGGGATAAAGTTTATAGTGCCACTGGGGCTGGCACATAACTGGCTCTCAAGAAATGGCAGTCTCTCCTCAATGACCATGGTCTGCTTTGGCAAAGAAGGAAGGAATGGGGGATGGAGAGTCCCTGATTAAAGACATTTGTATCAACAGTGAGTTTCTCTTAGCCCTTTAGCCTTCCCAGAGGAAGCTTATTAACCTAAATGCATTACTAATTGCAGGATTGCTACTACCTTACCATAATGAAAAGTATAGAAGGGAATATACCTTTGGGCTAGGAATCAGGAGGAGTCTCACTAAAAGGCATGGCCAGTGGGCCTATAGGATAATTGTCCAGTCAACTGCTCTCATTTTACATATGTGTGTATGTGTGCATGCATGTGCATGTATGTTCATTTTAGTTCTTCTCTTGTGTCTTTTTCTTTACTCTCTAAGAATTAAAGGTTTGGGAGGTTGTTGCTTATATATTTCTTTTAGGTATTTACTTCTTATTTATTGGGGTTTTTGTGTGTGTGTGTGTGTGTGTGTGTGTGCATAATAGGTTTTGAATCCAGGGATTCACACTTGTTAAGCAAGCCCTTTATTATTGAGCCATATCCCCAGTGTCAGAGCTAAAGATTTTATCTTTTGTTGTGTTTTGTTTTTATACTCCCTCATGAGAACATTTCCCAAAAATATTCAAGGCCCTAAGATGTGGCCACAATTTGTTAATATACAGCAGCAGCTGCATGAGCTGCTATTCCCGTGACTAGTGTGCAGGTACAGTCTCTATACAGGTTCTTATATGTGGAGGAGAGCTTTCAAGTGTGGGTGTATACATTAAGCATTCCTGCTTGTCTGTCACACACTTAGCCAAGCGGTTGAAATTTCAGCACAGGACAAGCTCTTGTTGCCTGGAAACTATGAAAAATGCATTTGAGGGGAGGAAATTTTTGATGACATTTGTCATTAACAACTTTATTTTCAAACATATTTCACGGTGCATTGCATGGCAGGAAGGGTTTCTCATCTTCTGAACTTTCTACCTGCCAGGCCGAGTAGAATAGTGACAGCTTCCTTTGAACACACATAGAGAAGGCAACTCAGTGAACAGCAAGTCAGAAAGACAATGCACAGCGAGGTAGAAGCATGCAAGCAGCATATCTGTGTGCCTTTATAGGCACATCCAGCAGCATGTGATCCTGTGTTCTCCCTTACTATTTATCTCAGTATTGTTCATAGACCAGAGATGCCAACTTAAATAGCATGACAGACCTGAACAATTTCAAGGTGACCTTGACAGTCTCAAGGGGACACTGTTCACTTATGTGGTTACAGCCAAGTGTGCTCTCTCTCTCTCTCTCTCTCTCTCTCTCTCTCTCTCTCTCTCTCTCTC
>NW_021604598.1:8882346-8939000 GCF_004785775.1 Grammomys surdaster | reverse complement strand
CTCTCTCTCTCTCTCTCTCTCTCTCTCTCTCTCTCTCTCTCTCTCTCATTGGATATTTTATTTATTTACATTTTAGATGTTATCCCCTTTCCCCATTCCCCCCCAGAAATCTCCCATCCCCTCCCCCTCCTCAGCCCTCACTCACCCACCCATTCCCACTTCCCTTCCCTTGAATTCCCCCACACTGGGGCATTCAGCCTTCATGGGACCAAGGACTTCCTCTCTGACCTATGTCCAACAAGGCCATCCTCGCCCACATATATAGCTGGAGCCATGGGTCCCTCCCTATGTGCTCCCAGGCTGGTGGTTTAGACCCTGGGAGCTCTGGTTGGTTGGTATTGTTGCTCTCCCCATGGGACTGCAAACTCCTTCAGCTCCTTCAGTCTTCTCTCTAACTTCTGCATTTGAAACCCTGTGATCAGTTCAGTGGTTAGCTGTGAGCATCCCCCTCTGTATATGACAGGCTCTTGCAAAGCCTCTAAGGAGACAGCTATATCAGGCTCCTGTCAGCATGCACTTCCTGGCATCCACAACCCAGATATCATTCATCAAAGGAGTGGATACAGAAAATGTGGTACATTTACACAATGGAATATTACTCAGATATTAAAAACAAAAAGCAAATGGATGGAACTAGAAAATATCATCCTGAGTGAGGTAACCAATCACAAAATAACACACATGGTGTGCACTCACTGATAAGTGAATATTAGCCCAAAGGCTCAGAATATTCAAGATACAGCCAAGCTCTCATGAGTTGCCTCTCAGAGCACTATTTCCCATTCAGCCTAGATTTTTGGCAACTCTTGTTGATACATAAGAGACTCCAAGTCATTGAAAAGATGGCATTTCTTTGCTCACAAACATCTAATCTTGGTACATGTGTTCACAGAATTCCTTCTGGAGGTCTCACTCATCATCAGACACTCTGTGTTATTTCCTCCTTCCAAAAATAAGACCCCTATTGATTGGCTGTACAGTGCAAAATGGACAGTCCTGAAACCATAGAAACACAAACAACAAAACTAAACTTGGCAGGTAGTGTTTCTCTCTCTCTCTCTCTCTCTCTCTCTCTCTCTCTCTCTCTCTCTCTCTCTCTCTCTCTCTCTCTCTCTCTCCTGCACACACATGCGCTCATGCACCAAGCAAAAGAGATTATCAATTTGAGGGCAAATATGTGGGGAAATGGGAGGAGAAAATAGGAGGGAAGTGTATGTGATTCTATTTCAATTACAAGCGTGTTAGAGAGAGAGAGAGAGAGAGAGAGAGAGAGAGAGAGAAACTAGAAGAGTGGGAACTTCCAAAGCCTGTGTAGGTATGTTGGTCTTACCTGTCGACTCATCTCCAAGGGGAAAGACAAAAACAGTGAAGTCCACAGGGAAAAGATTATGCTTTGAAGCCTCTGTCCAGTGTTGGTTTGCACAAAGAGTGTCACAGCTCACCACTGAGCAATGTCTTTAACTGCCTCTTTCACTGAGCACATCATTCTAGGGGATATTCTTTGGCTTTTTTTTTTCCGAGTTACTAACAAGCTTCCAGGTCAAACTGCCTTGTTCTAGGTCAAACTGCCTTGTTCTAGCATTAAGAAATACAAATCGTATTTTATTTTTCTCTCTTCCTCATAAATGTCCCACATCTTTACATTGTACCTACCATCTCACCATAGTCATTATTATTAACCACATATTGATTGTATACATTTAATAAGAACTCTCTAACTTTTATATCAAATCTGTTTTGATGATACAGACTTTCAGATCAGGCAATGTAGAGCAACGTAGAGAAATCAAAGATTTCACATTAATGTTTACAGTAACACAGTGAATCTTGACATGTCAAGGTTTAGGGAATCTCAACTTGCCAGCAACAGAATAGAATCGTTAGACCACACTTCTATCAAAATTTGTGCTATTCCCATAGGCATGTATTACATATGTATGCTTTACAAATTCTCCCTCCTCTTATTACTCAATTTAGCCTGTGTCATGTTTTTAATATTAATGCATTAAAATATGTAATATACTTTAAATGAGCATATAAGGTCACTGCTAATGTAGTATTTTCTATAATTACTACAGGGATCAAACTTAGTCTACTTCTGGGATCTTTCAGATATTCCTCTATAGTAAGTGCCTGGTTGTTTATCCCATCTCAACATACATGAGTTCTATGTTCTTGTTTAGTAGAATTAGGCTCCCTTGAAGTAGAAAATTATGAAATACCAAATAGATGTCTTTGCTTCATTAATCAAATTGAACCTATTCTTTCTCTCAAACATCTTATTTGGGATATTTGCTCATAGGAGTTCTTCTCCATCTCTCTCATCCATGGCCCCTTTGTCTTTGTTCCTTACACTAAGAATATCAGAATCCAAGATCATAATGTCCACTTATAGACAATACCAAGAATTGTTGACTCGTGAATAGAACCACAAAAACTTGTAAAGAGACCCATTTGCAGAATACAACCTTTAAGGAGCTGTGTGTGTGTGTGTGTGTGTGTGTGTGTGTGTGTGTGTGTGTTGCTTTGGCTCTCTACCTTGTCTTTTAATGTGTACATGCCTCTTGCCTTTCTAAGGACAAGAAACTCACTTAACTTTGACTTTGCTTTCTTCAAAGTAAAAATTGGAAATATGTTTTAATTTTAAACCTACAAGGGAATGCATTTCTTCACACTGAACAATCTTGATGTTCAGCAAATATCAGTGAAAGAAAATGCAGAGGAAGCATAAGTAAACTCAATAGTTTTGATGTAATGAGATATTTTTAGGATAAGTCTGTGTAAGGCAAGGTCTCTTTAAGTTCAGAATAAAATTTCTCCCACCTGCATTTCTTCTTCTTAGAACTGAGCTGCAGTCATAGACTTGGATAATGAAGGCTTAATTTTGCTCAGTGACTCGTATATCCCAGTATCATAAACCTGTCTCACTGCATGTACATGAAAGCAATTGGGCAAATCACAGCAATTACACTTGGCATTAAAAAAAAATCCACACAAAATACAAGAGGAAATTTTATAAGCGTAAGGTTAATCTACCTCACTATTGCCCGATGAACAGAGGACCAAACTCCAAACAACAAATTGGCATTTAAATGCTCATTTAGCAGACAATAGAAGGCAATGATTCAGCAACCCTTGGAGGAAACCAGGTAGAAATTATTCTCAGCCAAAGGGGAATAACCTACATGGACAGCCCACAGGTGATGGGCACTCCATTGCAAGACGTACAGTGTTATTTTCAGAACATTAATGCAGCTGTGTCAGTTTGTAGGTGAATCAGTCTTGCTTCATCAGACACATCAACAACGAGTCTGCGCTGCCATTTTCCCTCCACTTAGACATATTTTCTTAATTGCCAACTTAAAATAGCTACTTCTTTTCCTACCTCTTTGAAGTCATCCATCATGACATAATAGAGCCAGGAATGACCACTAGACTTACTTCCTCCTAACCCTCTCCAGACTCCCCTCACTCATTTATATGTCACAGTTAACTCTCCATGCCCTCCATTTCTCCCTGTAAGTTTCAGCATTTCCAAGTTCATGAACACACATCGACTCAGCTAATGAAGACAGTTTTTCAAATTTATAGGAGCACAGATAATCTGACAGAACCCTAGTGGCTATGGTGACCACTGCTGTATTTATCTGACAGTTTCTCTGCTTCTTCTGCACTGTCCTACAATGTTGGCAGTAAACTGAAACTGCTGTGCTATTCCCAGCTCAGTGCCCAGATGCCCTTTTCATGTTCTCTTCTCACTTCTGACTCCTCTTGGCTTCCAACAACCTCTGCTCCCTGCTTTTGAGGAGAAGCTAGGCTGCTACAAGTCTGGTCCACAGTGCTTACCTCTCTTGGGGACCTTTGCAGCTCAGAAAATGCCTGTGGGTTTAGTGGTCCTGTAGTGCCCCAGCCTTCCACTGCAAGATGTTCTGTACTGAAAGAATCTACAATCATATGCTATAACTCTGCTGCCATCAGCCTCATCAAGCTCCAATTAAACATCTAATTGCATGTACATTCTCTCTCTCTCTCTCTCTCTCTCTCTCTCTCTCTCTCTCATCTGACTCTAGTAAGGAAGAATTGATCAACTAAATTTAAGCTTCAAAGAGGTATAGCAAAATATAAAGGAAAGGAAAATCAAACCAACATCCTTTCAAGCTGGAAGCCCAAATTTCAACCACAATTGCAAGAGACAGCCTATGGTTTTCTCTCCAACTTCTCATTCCCAACTACAGAAAAGATGCCCTCTTTTTATGAACACAGGATATTTATCCTTTGGATAGGATATTGTTCCCATGGATGTACCATATGGTCCGTAAACAAGATTCTGAAATTATATTCCTATTATACATACAATCACACACCACAATATCTTTAATCACCTTCCTCATAGAGCTATTTTAAAAATTCAGACAAGCAGAGGCTGGGAAGGTATCTCATTTGTTAAAGTGCATGCATACAAACATGAAGACCTGACTTTGAGCACCGGTATCTATTTCAAAAGCTAAATATGTACTTGGGCTCTTATAATCCTAGTGTTCTGGGATTGCAACAGGAAGACTGGCTATCTCAATGAGCTTCAAATCCTAGTGAGAAACCCCATCTCAAAAATAAACAAGGTGGTGGCAGCTGATGAATTACACCCAAGGCTAACCTCTAGCCTCTACATATGTGCATAGGTACACATGTGCACATAACAAACACACAAAAATACTCAGAAAAACGAAAGCCTGAGAGTTATCCATATATATTCCAGAAATATATATTTTTAAAAATAATTTGCAATAGACAATAATAAAGGAAACCGCACAAAATATTTAAGATGAAATTACATCTTAGAGAGAGGGGGTCTAACCAGAAATATATATATATGAAAAATTTTACTATTAATGCTGATACAGGGAACAGTTTAGAACAAAAAATGGTACAGTCACTCTTGACCTATTGATGCTCTGCTTCTCGACACTTTTAGAAGATAGTTCATAAGATTTAACACATCCTTGTCTCACATTTCTGGGTCAGGAAGTCCTGCCTCATAACTCTCTTTTCTGAAATTATGGATATTTGATTAGAATCTAGTTAATAGGCAACTAGTTTCCTCCTTAAATAGGCAAAGAAGAAAAAAGCATCAAGAATTTCAGATGAGCCAAATCATCCCCACTGCAGGGATGTTTGGAATAAAATTTTCAACCCTGAAAATACTGGGCTGGGAGGAATGATCACAGAACCCCAAGTACAATTTGAAAGTGAACCCCAGTCTTCTGTATGATTTCTTTGTGGCTGTTATGTAAGGTTCTCACAAACTGAGCTGCTCAATACAGAAGAAATTTGTCATTCCACAGATCTGGAGGCAGACAACTTAATAAGGATGTGGGCATGATATTCCTCCTTCCTTGCTAGTCTCTAGAAGGATACTTCCTTGAGTGGCTGGTAGGTCCAGACAATCTTCAGTGTGAATCACAAAACTCACTTGCCTTAGTTTTCCTATGCTAGTCTTCCTTTGTGTGTCTTCAGACAGTATTTTCTCTCCCCATACCTGTCCCAGTTTTACTCTTCTTATATAATCACTAATCATTTCGAATTAGTAGGCACCCTATTGCCTTCATGTTAATTTGCACATCACACCATTTTCAAAGCAGGTCACATCCAAAAGTACGAGAGGTTAAAAGTACATTTCAATGCATCTTTTCGGGGAGACCCTTAACACCTTGTTAGCTTGAGATTTTCCTACTGAGATGACATTAACAACCGAAAGACAAATTTGGGGTTAGCTCGGAGTGGTAGTTCAGCTTGCAGTTAAGAGGGAGGGGTCAATTAGCTAGTTCCAGCAGATTCCCCAGGGTATATGTACTTTATAGGAGGCCAAGAAAGGGGCCAGGGCCTCCATTCCATTAGGATTACAAAATCAAATTTATCAGCTCAACATCAGTGGTCAGGCAGTAGAGGACTGACTCAGGCCCTCATAGCTGATAGAAGACAATTTTGTAATCCAACTTGAAGCATGAAGGAGTGCTCGTTACCAGCCTGGGATTTTCCTAACAGAAGAGATAGTGTCTTGTGTGCATAGGAAAGGCCATGCTCCTGTGAGAATTCACTCAGAAGAACAAACTGAAGGTCATCAGACAGCTAGTTAAGTGTGCGGGATTAATACAAAAAGAGTTACAAGTGTATTCAATGAATACAACTGATAGCTAGGTGTGGTGAAGCATGCCAGTAATCACAGCACACTGGGGGCTGAGGCAGGAGCATTATGTGTTCTAGGTTAGTCTGAGATACTTAGTAAGAACCTGGATCAAACGCCAAACAACAAAAGAACACAACTGAACTGCCACCCTCTGTTTTAAGAAAATGATAACTAAATAAGAGTTTGGGTATTATGTACACACTAGGCACTTAATGTCTGCTATCCAGACTATTGTAGTGTAAGGATTGCTGAAAGGGGCCACAGTACTTACCTCTCTAACACTGCATCCTGATATGCCTATTAATATGTCTTTATGGCACTGCTTGAGCAGGGTGGGGGTGGACAGTATGGGGGACGTAGCAAGAGGAAAGTGAAGCATCGAGAATACACATAGACTACATATTTGACAGAGAACTTAAGCAGACATATCTAAAGGCTTAAAGCCTGTATCCATGGTGTCTAATCCACAGATAAATATTATGTTGGCCTTTCCCAAATAGTGAAAATACACAAAGGGAAACACCGTGTAGAAGCTCATCAGTGTTAGAAAAGCTAACACTCTGTCTGCTCAGAACTATTAGGTTAGACTGAGTACCCTGCCAAGAATTATTTGTACAGTATGAGCTAGTTTCAGTAACATCTTGTACTTCTGTCCCCTTAGGATTTCCTGAGAAATAACAGCTCTGTTTCAAGACTGAGGTTCAAGATGTATATGACACAAGCATATGAGATTTTAATGGCTGTAATTAAAATATTATAACTTTGAGGAGGACCGTTGGTGTTATTTCATCTATTTGAGGATAAATTTAGACTCATTGGACTGTGACAGCTCAAATCAGGAGTTTTATGAATATTATACTCACACGAGTCTTCTTTTCATCTTTTGGCCACCAATACATTAACTGCTAATATTTGTTCTATATTAATACAGACATCAAAGGACAGATGAATCCAATCCCTGTGAAGCAGAGATCTGTAGCACATGACTGGATGAGATTCAGAATTTATTTAATCTCCATTAAAAAAAATATCAAGGCGTAAGGACAACCTAGACTTCCATAAAGTATAGGCAGGGGCGGGGCTCTGTGAGGTGAAGGGAGGTAGAGTGGGGGATGTGGAAAGCAGAAATGAATTCAAGATCATCTTAAAATTCATTGTGTGACAACTTTGGACCCTAGAGCTGACATTAAAGCCAAAGGGGCTGCAAGAAGTTGTCAATGGTTCCTGTTAGAAAGTTTGTGAAGCAAAGAAAAAGCAAAGTGGAAAATTTTAGAATAGTTATCATGAGCTCCTGAGACTAGTATAGTTTTTATATTTCATTTATAATCCTAACCATTATTGATGGTACCCAGCTAGCAAACAGTCTAACAAATAACTATGAAGAATCCACAGATCTTTCTGTCCTAAACTCAAAAAAAAATGTGTGTGGGTTGTGAGCCATAACATCTGCTCAAGAAATATAAGTAGTCTGGTGTTGTGACACACTCAGGGTATAAAGAAGGAGTGTGAGTTCCACGCCAGCTTGACCTGCACAGGGAGGTCCTGTCCTACAAAACTAGGAGTGAGAGGGTTCATTGTATAAAACTTTCAGTATACATCACAAACAAGACATCCACAGTGGTAGGTTCTCCCTGAGCAAAGTGGAGGATATTCTAGCCTCTGCTAGAAAGAAGGGATAGAAAGTACACTTGGCAGAGGGCACAGCATAGGTAAAGAACGTCTGGGAGGCTTCATGAGCCATGGCTTTTCCCTTTTTAAGAAGGTTTAAGATTCTCTAGGCTAAGAGTTCTTAACTTTCTCCATTTACGAGTGACCCCTTTCTTTCTGAGAATGAATATATAATCCCAGGTGTGGCTTTTCTCATTGCCGTGACACATGACAACTTAAGGAAGGCAGGGTTTGTTCTGTATTACACTTCTGGGGAATATACACAGTCATGGAAGCCATAATAGTCAGGAAGTAGAGAGGAAAGAAGAAGTAGAGCTGGGTTCCAAATCCCCAAGTCTGTTCCCAGTGATTCATTTCTGTCAGCAGGACTCCACTTCCTAAAGTTTCACAATCTTCTAAACACCACCATCAGAGAGACACATATTCAAACACATGTGCTAATGGGGGGTACTTCATGTTCAAACAAAATAGACATAAAAATCAAACATTTGTTGTCAAATTATAGAGAATTTATTTTAAATTATTCTTTGATATACATATAATTTTATCATTTATTAAAGTGAGCAATATTGCATGCTAATGAGATGGACATGCTTATTTATTTTTTACATAAGAAGTTAAATCTTAGCTGGATATCTAATACTGCAGCACACAGAACATCTTTAAGTTTTTCAGACTGATGGATAATTTTGCTATAAGCATCAGTACTAAAGCTGCTACTTCACACAGATATATACTATAAAATTGCAGAAGTTTACTTGGAGACATTTCAGAAGTTGTTGGAAATTTTGTACTAGCCCTAAGCCAAAATATATTAGATCTTTTCTCAAATACATATTATTATTTTATTTATTATTATGGGGTACATGATTCATGTGTCTGTTTGAACATATGCTTGTCACAGTGTATGTATGCACGTGCATATGTAAGTGCACATATATTAGTGTGTGTGTGTTTGTGTGTGTTTTTGTGAGTGTGTGTGTTTGTGTGTATGTTTGTGAGTATGTGCGTGTGTGTGTTTGTGTGTGTGTGTGTGTTGCTTGGGATTGAATGCATATCCCTCTACATCCTAGTCACATACTTTAACACTTAATCACATTTCCAACCCATAATATACTTAGCTTCCTATATAAAGAAACTGAGCTTTGGGAATATGATTCCTATCCTCAGAGTATTAACATTTAAGACAAACAAGACAGAAAATAAATGAACAATAAACATGATTAATTCAAATTCCAATAAATTCAATGAAGGAAATAAAAGTAATGAGATAGATTAAATGGGGTGAAAGGGTGATAGAACCTACTAGGTTATATAGATTGGTTTTTAAAAGTAGCTTTACTATCATGCTGGTATTTGGCCTGGATAGAGCCATAGATCTTACTTGTAGAAAATAGATAATCTTATTGAAAAATCACCTACTGAATGGTAATGTCAGAAGCACAGATACCAGCTCTGAGAATGGACTAACAGTTTCATTGTATAAAACCTTAGATAGTGTGGTTTGCATAATTTCATTTCTCATATGCATAAAATAATAACTCAATCACATCGGCTACACTAAATTTATTTTCAGAAAGAAAGTAGACTTTCACAATTTAATTTGGTATTGTGAAAGGATTACATTAAAGCATCTCCAATGCAAAGTATCCAGACACCACAGAAGTATACAAAGTAAGACCTCAGGGATTTAGATGTTACAGTCTCTAAGGCAATGGTTCTCAACCTATGGGTCATAACCCCCACAGGAGTTACGTATCAAATATTCTGCATACCAGATGTTTTACATTATTATTCATAACAGTAGCAAAATTAAAGTTGTGAAGCAACAATGAAGTGATTTTATTATTGTGTGTCAGCACAACATGAGGAACTGTATTAAAGGATCCTGGCATTAGAAAGTTTGAGAAATCCTGCTCTAAGGGATGAGGAAGTGGCTCCATGATGGAGCACTTCTCTGAAGCAGGGTGCCTGGATTCAACCCTGAGCACTGGAAAAGCAAAAGCAAACCAGCTTCATGAATTGGGAGGTCTTGGGAGGAGGGGCCAGTGGAAGAGCATCCCAAGGGATCTTTGACACAGGAATGTCCAGGAACATTCTCTCAGGAGAGTAGAGAAGCATTCAAGGGCATGGCTGTTAATTTGTGGCAGAGAGGTAATCCATAAGCGTTTATTCAAAGACATTACCAACCGCATACCATGGAGAAATGTGGGAAGATTTTTCTGCAATGTACTTTCCAATGAACAGGAGGAATGGTCTCTGGAGGAAATGGGGGCATGAGCTGCTTAGCCTAGCAAACACCACATTTTCCTCAAGAGAAAATTCTCAGAGACATTCACTCGTATGTTCCCATGGGGAAAGCACTTTCATCAACTTCCTGGCCTTGGAAACCCTGTTTGTCTTGTCAGAAAAAAAAAAAAATCAGCTACATCTTGCAAAGTTGTGACTGGAATTTTGAAATGTTCTTGGGAAACCTGTCCATAGATGTGAGCCCTGATTGGCATGAGTGTGACATTCTTATCTCAGCAGAGATCACAGGACAAAGCAACAGAGGAGTGTCACTGACCAGAACGATGAAGGCAGAACCTGTTGGCTTCAACACTAGACCACAGAGGCCATGACAAGTTCCTGCTGCTCTCTCTGATACTTAGCTCAGTCCTTCCCTACACTGCATGCTTGGCTTCAATGACAGTTTCTCCTGATTTTCTTGCATGCTTAAATTAGAGTTGTGAACTTCATAATAAGTTTGTGCTGGCTGCTGATGAGATGCTTCCTGCCATCTACTCCATACTCATTCCAGGTGAAGTCAGGACATGGCTACAGGGGCTCATCCTGCCTTCTCCAACAATGACCCCTTACATGCTTGCATTTGCACTGATTATTTAATGTGAAATCCTTCCTTGCCACCAGTGTCCCTCCCCTTTCTCACCCTCTGAATAAAATATAGATCAGATGCTGCAAAACTGCTATTCTTAGGAGCAACAGATGCAAACAGGATTGCTTTTTCAATTATTCGGCAACTGATCCAATGGTTCCAAGACAGAAGCTAATTAAAATCTAATTGAAATAAAATCATTTCCAATTCTATTTCCCGACATCACTACCCTAGTGGAGGGATTCTTGCTCATGGATGGGAGCTTTCTCGTCCTACCACTCCCTTCTGCTTTGTAAATAGTTGTTGATGGCATGATCTCATCCTAGAGCATCTTGAGTTGTCTGGAGAATGTACAGCAGGGAGAAAAAAGTCTCTAGGGTAAAGGAAGGGAGGGTACTTCCAAAGAAAATGGCTAATGAGAAGGAAAGACCAAGCATGGGGAAAGAAAGGAAAATAGATTCAGAATACCTAGAAGAAAGCAGAGGCAGAAAGAGGGAAGTGGTGGCAGACTTGTGACCAAGTGGCTTGTGCCAGTTACAGCTTGCATGCATGCTGTAATGGCCTCCAGGGGGGTACTCTACAGATATGTCAAGTGGTAAATGACATTTAAAGATCAGGACATCTTACTTAAATATGCAAATTTCTTGATTCAGTGAAATATTAGGTGGAGAAAAAGCTGGCAGCCTGTGTCTGTGTTCCCAAGTGGACAACAGCCAAATGGAGTCCAGAAGCAGCTGCACTTTGAAGGCTGAAAAGGAGAGAAGAGGTCCTAGTGTATCTGGGCGCCACAGGTCCCCCGAGTACTACATGTGTTACATGTATGAGTATTACATGGGTACTACAGAAGAATTTCAGATATTGTTGGTGTGTGGAAAGCCCTTTGGAGATACCAGGATGGTTGTGAAGAGTTAAATGGGATGGATCTGAATCTAGCCTCTGCTGCTGATTGTGGTAGCAGCTGGAGCAGGGATTCAAGACCTGTTTGTGAACAGTAGCAAAGGTTGCAATAAAGTTACCTCACAGCAGCTCAAGCTGTAAGTACCAGCATGTGTGAACATGCAGTACGTTGAAAAGTGTTGTGTATACTTTTGTAATTCTATATCTTTCTGCTTATTCTTAAGAATTCATTTTTAAAAGGGCAGTAGAAAATAGATAGAACTATGGTATGGGCTGGAATGCCATTTAGGGAAGCGTTATGGATAGTGAAAACACAACATAGTAGTAAGGAAAAAGAGCTGTAACCAGAGTAGTGGAACTCCACTGAGTGCCAACACAGATCAAGGGCTTGTCTTACCTGGCTAAGTCATCAAAGGAGGGGAAAATAATACTATTTCATTAGGACACTCCAAAATGGAAGGAGGAAAGACTTATAAAGTTCCTGACCCAAATAAATGAATAAATGTTCAAAGAGCCTCTCTTTCACTCCCTCTCCCTCTCTCTCCCTCTCGCTCTCCTTCTCTCTTGCTCTCACTCTCTCTTGGTGTAGGTTTGGGTGTGGGTGTGGGTGGGTGTGTATGTCTGAGTATGTATGTGATGCATACCTATTGCATTGTCTCCACTAACACTGAGTCCTTCTACCTCCTCAAATAGCACAACAAACATTTCCTTTCTTTTGGGGCTCTTGATGCATACATGTTTCAGATAAGGATACTTCTGAAAATCCTCTAGAAACTAAAGAGGGTTTCACACTTTAAGTGGGTAAATTGTATGTGGAAGATGTCACAATCAAACTATTTTATAAATAGGAAAATAAAAGATTTCCTTGTTACTGTTTATTGAAAATTTTTAACTCCAGGCTGGCAAAAGGCATGGCAGACATTAAGAATGATCCTAAAACGTGCAAAAGACACAGACATGAAGAAGTAGCTTCTATACATTAACTAAATTTTTATCAGGTCCTTTTTGTATCAAAGTTTTAGCACACCAGGTATTATTATCATCAGACCCAAGCCAACTGTTCAATGTTATATTGCAAGAGAAATCTTTGCAACGTGTATCACAGGTAAAATGTTTTAGAAGGAAATCTTTAAGAGCAGTGGGAATATGTTGAAAATCCCAAGAATTGGCAACCACTGTTTTTCTGTTGATGAAGTTGTCTTTCTCACCTATCCAGCCCCCACTCCCACTGAAGATGAATTTTCTATGATCCTGCTCACTCTCTGATCCCTCAATGGTCAATCTCCATTCCTATGGACTTGTGAGAACCCCTGGCTGAGGATCCCACATGGACCACCCAGTGCTTCTCAAGGATGAATTATTCCTCATTAATTCTTCCCAGATGTTTATGATCTTGCTGATCATCTGATATGAGTGTTTTCTCCAATGCTCAGCAGCTCTGGCTATGTTTTCCTTCTTCTCAGAAAGATCACAGTAATTTAAGGGCTAAGCAAATGTGATTTAAGGAGCAAAGAGGTAGACTCAGTCCTTGTGCTAATCAACATGGGTTTAAAACAGAATATCCTTTGTCCTATGTGAAAACACTCTGATGATACTCCAATTTAAGAAAGACTTGGAACCAAGTATTGACACAATTTAATATCTTCTTGTGAGGAGGTCTCTTCTCAACTTTAGCCATTTAAATAGGAACAATAACCCCCACTATATCGATTCAAAGATTTTGTCAAACCTGGACACAGGCAAAGGTTCTCCATGGATACACTGCTGACACTTCCTACAGAAATGGTGACATGGCAAAGATGAGCCCCGTCCACTTAGACATTTTTCTTCTGTTACAATGTGAACAATCTATTGTTTGACACCCACATGGTTCTTTTATGGCTCTCTCACCAAGGTAGACGACAGAATCTAAAATTTCTCTACCCCAAGACATCAGAATAGAAAACTGGCTAAATTGCTGGCTCCTGGGCTAGTGGAATTTCCAATGATTCTCATTTAGGTGACAGTCATTGTTGTTTTCAGTACTTACTTAACCACAGCTGGGTGCTTGACATATGCCTATGATTCCAGCACTGTGTGATTGAGGAACGAAAAACTACAAGTTCAAGGCCAGCCTCAGTTAAGTAGTAAGACTCTGTCTCAAACCAATTTTCAACAGTTTATTTATAGAAACACATTGCCAGGCACTGGTACTCTTATTTCTATTTCTATTGTACACATACTAATTGGGTCCCGTTAAAGAAAGAATATGGACTATAGAATACTTTAGACTGTACAAAATGGTTCATCATAGTTCCTGATATTGTCATGTCATGTCCATATGTCTCAGAAAAGTCTACCACCTGTGGCAAAAACAGAGGCATTGCCATAGATGTCACTGTAGCTAACCACTCCTGGGCAGATTCTGTCGAATTTACAGGATAATTTTAGATGAGGGTACCAGAGAAGACTTAAAGAAGTCTACTGAAGACTCATTGTAAACATCAGTCTCATTGTACAGACCACCTAACATATATCCAAAATAGTCATCGAAGGTCTCTCAGAAATGTACCATGCTTGCTGGGAAGAGCTGTCATTGGTCATTTTGTTTGAAGTACTGCAGAAACTCCAGTCGTGAAGTATAGGTAGAGTCAAGCTTTGAAGTACTTATCAATTAGAGGTTCAAAAGAAAAACAAGCTAAGAAATTATAATGAAATGCCAATGGTACAAACTCAATCCTGGAGATATGCACCTCCTTTAGGAGTAGGAAGAAGTAGGCAATTTTTTTTTACTGGAGTTGCATCTGAGCTTTGTTGAGGGGGTATGATATAAGAAAAGAAGAAAATAGTCTCATCTTAAGTGAGAGAATCCACATTTATAAAATGTTCATGAGGAAGAAGGGAAACTCTATCCTTTTATGAGAAGCATAAGACTTGGAGAGAAGCTGCAGTAGGGTATATGCTTGGAGTTGTCTTCTTGTTCTGGGTATAATGCAGGGAACTGGGCTTTTATTATATAGAGAGTAAGAGAAAGAACACACTAATCATAATGAATGTATAGGGAGGTCTCAAAGCTAATGCAGAGGCATACACCTGTAATTCTAGCATTTGAGTGAGCAAAGCAAGAAGATTGTGAGTCTGTGGTCACCCTGGAATATGTAACAGGGTACAAGCTAACAAAAGATTTATGAAGATCTCAATAGAAATATATCGAGAATCAGACAAGATGCCTGAGTGATTTGGGGATTTGGGTAATTGATTCAGAGGAGAAAATACAGTGTAGAGTGTAAGTTGCTAATCATGTTTCTGTAAAGGATATGTCAGTAAACATTATAAGCTTTGTAGAACAGGTTTTCTGTTGCAAATACTAAACTCTGCCCATTAAAATGAGAAAGGAACTTTTGAGAATGTCTCAAATTGGAGCAATCCTCCAACCATACAACTAACCAGACTTGGTCTTTGAGTCAGCATTAGCCAACCTTTGTATAGACCAATGGGTCCTTCACCCAAGCAACTCTTTCTACACTATTCAAGTGGTTCTGTAAACTGGTTATAGCTACATGTATTAAGAGATGGAAGAAAGGTATAAAATATGAAACTTTTAAAGATACTCAGTGGTTTAGAAAAGAGATCAAAGACAGAGACCTGAATAATAAAGAAATCTGTGCTCACCCTGACATGCCCCTCTCAGTCCTCCTTTCAGTGGGAAGTCTGGTAAAGATACCTTGGTTGAGAAACTGTAACATAGGCAGTCATGGCTTTATTTCACAGTCCTTATGCGGAATGAGTCTCTCTAAGTTCTTTTGAACCCTCAGGGCCAAATATATCCATGGGTTTTTATTGTTAATAAAGTGACCACTGGAATTTCATTGCCATCTATCACGTGTTTGGACCATCTCTGTTATTTATCAGTGACCAAGGCAAAGCCTCCCTCACAACAGTTTAGGGAGTGATAATTGCTTTAAAAAAGGGGCTGGGGAGTGGCAAAGGACTATGTTTCAAACTCAAACACCCTTGTGAGGCCCTGAATTTTTCACTGTCCTCATTCCTGGATTTCTATCCATTTACATCCAACAAGTCATCCTGAAAATGACTTACACATTTCCACAGAGATCCCTCTGTCTATTGTTTGGTCACTAGTAGACACAGTGAAAATGCACTATCGTTATCTCTTTCTTTCTGACCCTTCCTTATCCATCTTTTCTTTCCCCTCCCACCGTCTTCCTCTTTTTCTCTCCTCTTCCTTCTTCTATTTATTTTTCTCTTAGACTAGTTGCTAGTTTCTCTAATTTCATTGTCATCACTCCGTCTATATCCATGCAACTGAAAGCTGACCTAATTGCTGCCTGGAACAGAACACTAGGCATCTGGGCCCAGACAAGCTACCTGGTTCATCAGGGGCACTTGCTTTTGACCTTCGCTTGTGCTGCTTTTGCAAGCTGAGAGCAATATCTCACAAAAATTAAACATTTATTAGCGTCAGAGAAATTAGAAGTTAATTAAGGAAGGACAGAACACATTCCCAGGAGGGATTATAATACTGTGATAGATACCCAGTCAGAGCCTCTTTCTAAGCTACTCCTAGACACTCTTTCTTCCAAGAACACAAAGTACTCTCTAGAAATATCCAAGCAAACTTATCATCCCAGACTTGATATCTTGATGGATTTAAGTATGGCTGCAGAGTGAGCCTGTAGCTGGGATACCATTCCCTTAGCACACACACACATGCACACACAGATACACAAACACATATACACACAGAGAGACACACATGCACACATAGTGATAACAACATTGGTGATACCAATGTTAATATGATCTCCGGAAACTTTGAGACTACTAAGACCAAATACAAAACACAGTCTAAAGTATTTAGAAAATAAATATTTTAGCTGACATATGTGAAACATTTTGTTTCTCCCTTATAAATACATGTTGGCTAATAAACATTAGCAAAGAAAATGAATGTTTTCAATCCCAGAAATTGTTACAAAAAAAGAAAGCCATAAGAGATAACTTTCTAATGTTACTACACTCAGCCTTCACATACAAAGAAACAGAACCTTAAGATCACAGGTGATCCAGCCCTATGGCCACTGTCTAATCACTGTGCAGTAATGCCTATTGAGAACTCAGGATCCAGGCACAGTGTAAATAGGACTAGAGAAGCCAGGCTCCTAACACAGCCATTCCAATTCTGTTAATGGTCTGTGACTAAGAATGCCCCACCCTGAATATCTTTACAAAGTCCTTAAGAAAGCACGTTACTCAGCGTTCCTTCATCCAATCCAATGCTCTCTCTTCAGATGCAACCAGTAGTTTCTCTAATTATAGTATGTTGGTTTTCACAAGCTGATAAATATATGGACAGAGGGATATAGAAAGCTGCTCCTAGGGAAATTCCTCTCCAATGGGTCAGACAGAAGGACCCAGTCAGAGTGTCTCTCAGAACCACAAAGGATGAGCCACAGCCTTGAAGCCTGAAGGTTGAGGTAAGCATAGATCTGCAAGAATACCTTTCAGTCTACAGATATCTGACCAGTCATTATTTTGTTAATATTTTATTTATTTCTAAATCTTTTATTTGAACATATATATGTGTGTCATATGACTCTAATAACTATATCTTCCTGTTCAAATATCATCAGAGAAAGATTCTTGCATTTTGAATTAATCTGATTGCATTTTAATTAATTTTGTTTTAATTTGAATACAGTTCATAGAACTAACCTGGGCATGGTGGTCTCCTCTTGGAATTTCAACATTGTGGAAGGAGAATTAAGATCTCAAGTTTGAGGTCATCCTGGGATCCACAGCAAGATTGAAGGTGTGTCCTGGTGGCACAAAACCTGCCTAATGTGCCCAAGGTCCTGGTTTCTATCCCCATAACAACAAAAATATTAGAAAGAAACTTCATTTATGATGAAGGACCTAATAGAGTCACAAGGGCCCTGCCACCATTAGAGTATAACAAATATTTGTGTGAATGGATTTCAATAGTTATCTTTTCTTCCTATGCATACATTGTTCTGGATAAGCATTCCACCTGACTCCCTGGTGTAGAAAGAAGACCAAATGGAGAAAGTTGTAATTGGGCCTTTGCAGTGGGTTTCTATTCTCTTTCAGGAATTTCCAACATCACTAAAAGTGCTGCTTTTTGGTCAGGCATTTGAGCCTGACATTAAAGTTGTGAAGAACAGTCTTTGGAGGATTCCATCTCTTTCTTTCTTCCCCTCTTAGTATTGATTTTTCTCCTTTCATTTGTTGATGCTGTTTCTTTTCTTGTTGCTGGGGATTTGCTAGAGTCACATCTGTACATGATTTCTTATTTATGTTTGTTTTGTACATAAGCACCAGATGCTTCAATTGCCCATTCCCTAATCAGTCAGAAAGCTCTGCTGTAGTCAGGCTATGGTGAAAAGGAAGAGGAAGCCACAGATCCCAACACAGCTCAGCAGAGAGAATATGCAGGCTACTGTGTTGGCCAGGGTCAGCAGTAGCCTGGATCAAACACCTATTTTGCTGAAAAGTAAAAGACAGTGGGCTCCAGGGATTATTTTGTTACCATTTTGTTAGTAGGAAATCAAAGGAAACTTTACAAATTCTCATATCTTAGCTCACATTTTTCAAGATTCCAGGTGTCCTATGAGAGCCTGAATTCATTTCTGTAATAAATTATACTGTATCTTTACAGGTATGATGTCACCTTTAAGGAATGTCTTCCCTGTTGTGAATACAGCCTTTACAGTTCTGGGAAAAAATGATGGATGATTTCCCTCAAAGCATGTCCTATATTCACATACTTTCTATTGACCTTGGAAAACATTGAAGTTATTTCCGAAGATACCCCATGGGACTCAGACTGGGGTTCTCTGATTTGGGTATCTGTATGGAAGACTTGACATTTTTGCCAATCTGGAGCCCATATGTGGACCCAGGTTGTTAACATCTCCAGGGAAACCTAAGGAAACTGTTAGTGACTCTGTCTCTACCTGTAATTTTGCTACTAAGATAATAGAGCCACAAAGTTGAGAAGTTTGTACGTAGCCAGGAACAGTTGAGGCTTATAGCCAATACTTATCCTCTGTACACACACCCTCTTTACATGATATTTATAGAGGGAACTGGGAACTGAACACAGGGCCTTGATCCCCTCTTCCTAGCCCTCTTTTAATTTTTCAATGAGACAAAGTCTCTTTAAGTTTCCAAGGCTGGACTTAGCACAGTGTAGCCCAAGCAGGCCTGGACATTTATAACCCTCCTACTTCAATTTTCTCAGTGTCTGGGATTACAAGTCTATGGTTTCTTCCTTCATCACTGGGCAATTATAAAGACTAGGTTATATCATTACAGGAAACAAACTTTACAAAGTCTTCAAGGGGAACATGAGCCTATCACTTGGCAAGTCAGTGAATGTGCTGTTCTGTGGTTCTATTCTTCTCCTGGTGTCAGTCTCAGCTCTGGATAGCTGAGATACTCAAAGGAACTATACTAAAACAATAATAACAAGTGAAGCAAGATGTACTCTCTAACTCTTTGGCTCACTTCTAATAAAATACAGTTCGTCCACTGTTCGTTTGTATTGCTCTTCCATTACAGGGTCTCACCTTCTCTAGGTTGAAGCATGCAATGCCACTATTCCTGGGTTATAGACTAGAAAACTAATGTTCAGAGGTTGAATGACTTGTGGGACTGTGTGGTTGGGTGTTGGGAGAATTTAAGAGTTCAGTGTTGGGAGTTGATCTTATGCATTGTATGTTGAGATGCTGATTTCAGTGTCCAGAGATCTGGTTATAGCCAAGACACTAGCATCATTATCACTATTGAACCATCTCCTATATCAATGTTGTGTAAAGAATTCTCCCCAATTATCCCTGATTTGTTAATAAAGAACTGATCAGCTTAAGAATGAGGAGAAGAGATAAGAAGGCTAGACACATAGGAGGAAGTAGAGGAAGAACGATGAGGAAAATAAGCTAGAGACCACATAGAGAGACCCAGAGGAGGCCATGAGGCCAAAGATCCAGAAGTTGTGATGAACAAGTTGCTAAAAGATACACCATGAGCACACAGATGGACCTGAGAAAGCCAGGACAGACTCAGATTAATGGTAAAGGACCATGTGGGTGGCAATTAAGCGTCCTTAGAGAGTTAGAATAGCTCAGAAACTGCTCAGCCTAGGCTTACAGCTTGTTAATAAACCTAACAGGTTTTTGTGTCAATTTTGGGGGAGCTGAATAGGAACAGATGAGGCTTACATTCAGAACTTATAGTTCAAGGTTCAGATTTCTAGGAATACAGCACTATCATCTGAAAATATGCCTATTTAATTACCTCATTTGTTCCGTACAGGTTGCTGAGTACCAACTTCATGCCTCTTTCCCTAGTGTCCACAGGAAACCTCTAACACTATTAGGTTTTATATTTTATGCTAAGAATAAGCCCTGCTACCCCACAGATGATTATTTTAGGCCTCGATGACACACCAGGAAAAGCTGTTCCCTGCAGGAAATAAATCTAAACCTTATGGCTATTCATAACAAAATAAACATGGAATGATACAATATGCCAGCTGTAGTGAAGTGACATGAGAAGTCAAGTGGGAACTGAGCAGGCCAGGACGAAGGGAGAGGCTAACATCCTGGGCTGAGGAGATCCCCACATGAAGAGTCATCTTGCTGCAGATACTAGCATGGAGCCAGGCAAAAGTCATGCGCATGTCTCAAAAACTATGATCCGCAAGAGAGGCCAGTAATCACAAAGCACAGCTCCAAGAAGAAAGGAGCAGACAGGATTTGGACCAGTAGAGAAGGCAAGATAGTCGCAGCAGATCAGCCAGTGACTGAGCAAGGATAAGCAAATGAAAATGAGATGCTTCCCGTTTGGGAGACAGATAGAGTCCATCCTTCTTGCCCATGTTACAGACAAATTTAAAGCACAGGTTTCAGTAGTTGCTTGTTCTTTTCCATTGAGCATGTGCTATCAACTCTCTCCCATCTTTACACTTTGTTCCTGTGAAAGTGAGAAGTTTTTCTAAACATCTTCAGTGGGGCCGAAGGTGAGAAGACAACCTTTCTACCCCATCTAGGAAGTTCAAACTGGAACATGTGGTTTCCATATTAAATACTATCTTTAGCTTTCCTTAGATAAATGAACTTCTAAGGTGCCATCCTTCTCACCAGGAAGAGTCCAAAGTGCTTGCAGGAAACCTTCCTCTCCATCAGGATTTGTGTCTTATGTGAGGAAAATCAGCTCTCCTACTCTTAGAAGTTACAGATGATGGTCCCTGCTCACCCCTGTGTACCAATCAGGTGCTACTCAGCATGCTTCCCAGCCTTGCAGAGACATTAGATCAATCCCTCTCTGCCCATTAAAAGGCTCATAAACGGTTGCAGTGTCGAATTAGTGCTGGAAGATTTCTCTAACTTGAAACATGTTAAAATGCACAGTTGGGTAAGAAGAATCAATTAAGGCCAGACAGGGTGTTGGAAGTAAAACCATTTGTTTATCTTACAATTCTGCACAGTGGAAAATAAGTGTGTGTGTGTGTTGTGGTGTGTGTGTGTTTACATTTCAATTCAGATTTAAAATTATCCGTGTGTACAGTTTGTGTGATTCAATCTATGATTGGAGAGGAAACTACCCAGAGTGAGAGGTTATTGTTTGAAGTCAGAAAAGGGTTGGATATGTAACTTTGTAATTTGTAATTAAGTTTATTGCAGTGTTCCTACCTCCTAAACCTCTGTCAACTGAGCTTACATTTAGATGGAAAGCTAGCAGTTACTCAGCGAATAATTATGCATCCCAGAAGCATATCCCAGATAAAAACAGCAATTCTGGCTAGCTGCTTCTCCTCCCGATCGTAGACAATTGAGATGTTCCCTACATCATTTCATGCCCTTTCTAAGCAAAAGTCTGTCAGTGATCCAGAAGGGAATACAGAGCAGAAGTTATGAATATGGGGGTCATAGTCAATTCCTTGGGGCCTGTAACTAGAATTCAGGGAGGTCTGACTACTTTAATGGGGAGAAAAAGTACATTTTGTTTTCCACAACCCTCTAATTAAATGTACTGCATCCCTATTGATGCTGCAGAGCACTAATTCCAAGGGATAGCTGGTACCTCTGACCTTCTTACTCAGAGAAAGAACAGCAGAATTCAGGCTATATTTGTTGCCCATATCTAGAAATATACTGCTTCAAACTTATTAATTGCTAGACTCACTGTCAGATTTAATTTAATGCATAAATCATACCAGATATCTCATTTAAAACTATTTTCACAATTTTGTTCCAACATGATTAATTTTCTTTGCTGTCCTATCTACATGTAAAGGACTAGAGAAGTAAGAGAAGACAAAGTGCCTCAGGTCTGCAGGGACCTGGTGAGGCATCCAAAGAGGCTCTGTTGGAGGGTCCAGCATAGGTAGGTTAAGGAACTTAAGTAGGTCTTTACCCTGCCTTGCTTCCCACAATGCCTGATATTCAATGCAAGAGTCACTTCAAGAGAATTTCTTCCCTGCATCTAATTAACAGCACATGGGAAATTAATTCATAACACAAAAAGAAAAGAATATAAATGTATATAACGTAGTTACTATTCTGAGCACTCTTCTGAGATCTCTACTTAAAACCTCCTGTTGTCCTCAAATCCTAAGTGCATACTGTTATTTCCTCATGAAAACTGAGATTCAAAAAGCCTACTGTCTTTTGCCCTTCCACACTCAACTAGGTCCCTTCTGAACTACAGTCAGCTGCATGTGAAGCATAACTCTCCTTTGTTCTGAGAATCCTGAATGGAGAGAGATGAACAAAGATGTGTAGACAACTGAGGGAGTCCAGGATCTATCTTCTCAAAATATGCCACTTTAGCACATTGATTGTTTTGTACTAAAAGCACCTGAGAAGCAACAATTGCTTGGCCACTCTTTCCTGAGAACATGAAAGTCAAGTCCTATAGAGAAAGATGCCCACCTTCTGCCACGGCAAAAAAAACTTTATCTCTTTCTGTGAGGGGCTGTGGGCACCACGATATTGAAACAATATGTGATGGAGAGGTAGGAAAGATAGACAAAGAAAGTAGGGTGTGTGTGTGTGTGTGTGAACATGTGTGCACACACGTGCTCGCATGCACATGCACACGCACACACACATGCTATAGAGAGAAGCAGAAATGGAGATGTGATGGCAGTGGCAGTTGGGAAAGAGGGCTGTCACTGCTGTCATTGAACAATAGGGTCTGTAGGGTTCTATGCAGATGTAGATTCATCCCCTGAGTATGCTGTGCAGCCTCTGGACCACCCTGGCTCTGGGCAATGACAGAAGCTCAAGAAAAGGAAAGATTCGCTTTCTAGATTAGACTTTCTTGAAGGACCACTGGAGGTTATGTTGTTGTGTGTGGCCTGTGCTGTTATTGCCCCAGGCCATGATGAAAGTTAAGATCCATGTGGATATACAAAATCTCTGCTCTTGATGGATGCATTCATTGGTGGTGTTCTTGGGCTTTGCTATCTCAGGAGTCATGTTGATGTGAGTAGCATGGTCAGCCACCTGTGGCCATGTTAAGTCCTATGGTCCATGCGGCCACTGATGGCCATGAGTGGGTTGGTGTTTGGGTACTGCTGGGAGTCATGTTGACGTCTGTGACTTATTACCACAAAAGACTATGCAGATGTCTATGGCCTAGTCTGCCACTTGAAGCCATGTTGGTGTCACTGGGCAGTGCTGGGCTGATCCCACCCTTGTCCTGCTGCTGAGAGCTCTTCACAGTTGATGGCTTGTGGTAGGGGTACAGGTGGAGAAAGACTCACCTTCCCTTGTGGGGCAGGGCACAAGAATTTGACCATGCTCCAATGAGTGTGTGGACAACAGAAATGAACTCCTCCTTTTCCTTTCTTCCTTTTTTGAGTGGGGGAGGTCACAGGAGAGGGGGCTAGGCATGGGAGGACAGGGAGATGAGCATGTGGACATTTTTCCCTAGAGGATTCTACACAAACAGCCCTTGTTAAACTGTTTCTTGATTCTTGATGTTTATTCCTATTTACATATGAATTTGCTATTATAAATTGCCTTTCATTCTAAACCCATTGTAAAGAAACTTAGACACAGGCAACTCTTTTGTTCTATGTGTGTATTTTAAAGAATATTTCTAGTGTACATAGAAATTATGAAATGAAATGTTTGTGCCTTTTCTTTTTTTCTTATTAGTCTATGTCAAATAAAGCTAGAAAACCTAAGAAGGTAGCGAGAAATTTATCTCCCTTAAAACAGAAATTGTCAATGGGCAATCTACAAAGTAGTGGGGCTCTGGACATTTTTTGGAAGGCTAGTAAGACCCTGTTCTCAGAATCATTCTAAGACTTCATTTCCTCTTCAACTTTGTTAGCGTTTGCACCCAAAGCTCCAAAGTTTCAAAGCACTGGTTGTAAAATTTCTGTCACCTAAGCACAAACAGGGGTAGCATCAAATTTTGTGAGTGTTCATTGTATTTCATATCACCATGCTTGCCCTGGTTATAAAATAGAAGAGCTCGTCCTTTCCATTCATCCTTAAAGAAGTGAAAGCTGATGATCTTTAGGCCTTGGATGCACATTTTACTATTGTATATGAAACAAAAGGAAGCATATATGTATCACCTCTGGGTTTTGAAGAATGGTGGGTGATCAGAAATGGGGACTGGAAGGTATGGCCGGGAGCCTCTAACAAGTCTTTTCCAAAGATATTTCTCTTGCCTAGCTTTTCATGGTAACTGAAAGTCTTCCAGTGGGAGAGACTCTTTCAAAATATTTCTCCCCAGTACCTAATAAGCATTATACATGAAATTAATTTGCAACATTAAAAAAAGAATATAAATATAAAGTAGATATCTAACACACCTGAAAGCTAGTCACTTTTCTAATAGGGTAGTTTTCCGTAGTCTTATTTGTTTTCTTGATTTTTATATTTTTCTAAGATTGTTAAAGAGAGAGAGAGAGTGAGTGAGTGAGTGAGTAAAAGAACATACAACATAAATTTTCTGTAACTCAAAAATATTTACTTTCTGGCCTTTACAGAAAACATAATTTGCCAGCAAGAGAAAAGCTAATGTGTGATTAGTTGAATTGGGAACAGAAGTTTCTGCATTTTTCATAAAACACTATTTTTTTCCTTCAATGAATTACAGGCAAACCACAGTTAGACGGAATTGGTATCTTGCAGACATTTTCTCAAAAATGAATGAAGTGTCATTTCAAGGAAAACAACAGGTAGCATTTATTGACAGTGATGGAATCCAAGCTTTCACAGCAAGAATGAAAGTTTTGAAAACTTTTATTTGTCATCATGAGCTTGACAGTTTCCCAATATTCAAAGACTTTTCAAAGTGAGGTGGGGAGTAATGGCAATAAATTTTATTTTTATATTTCATAAGGAAATGTGGTGATATTTGGGAGCTCTGCATAGCCATGTGAGTCATTATTTTCTGGCTAACTAGTGTATGAGTTTACAAAATGGTGAAATACCCAGTCAAAAACCACAATGGATGAACAGATTCATGAGTGGGTGAATATTAGCATAGAATTTCCACAGCAAAGAATTCACCTTTTCCTGTGTACCATCTACATGATTGAATGTATAAGGAGGTGACTCTGCAGCTATGCCCCTGTCTTGTGATGGAAATCGCTTTACCTGAAAAAGAGACCTGGCATTTGCGTACCCTGATTCTATACACTTTTCAGTAGCTATAGGCAGCCATCAACCCTCTTATTGTTAAAGAGTTGCCTTCTTTGAGCAATTCACACAAATGGAACTGTCAAGCATTCTTTGTGAGTGACTCTTTTCATTTACTCTAGCCTTTACAGAGCGCATCCATGCTATGATGTGTATCGGTACTCAGATCCTTTCCCCTGCCTGTGGAAGATATGAGAAACCTGAAAAAGCTCTTTCTCATGCTCTCTTGGTCTATACTTCAGGTAGCCAACTGTGTAGGGATTTGTGGAGGAAATTAAGATTGAAGGATGGGGAGCAATGAGGTACCTTAAGAATATGAGGCAGAAAATGTATGAAAGATCAGAGTTTAGTCTCTGTTCTTATAGAGCTTCTGACCTTGTGCAGCTGTGTTCTGTTTTCTCAGCATAGAGTTTAATCCCACCAGGACAACACTCTCCACTCCTAGCAGGTTAGACGCCAAGAGCTATGGTTTTCATTACAGTGAACATTCGGGTGCTACACATAAGCACACTGCCTCACGCTTACCTCTTTCTTTCCCAATGACCTTCTTTGTTCTTGTGCTTCTCTCCGCCACTTCTGAAAACTTTCAATATGTAGTGTTTAAATTACTCGAGTAGCTTCTTTTTTTAAAATGACTTATTTTCATTTTTAATTATGTTTATGCCAGTGGTTGTGTGCTCCCCTGATGGTCCTCTGGAGCTGGAGCTGTAGATAGTTGTGAGTCACCTGAGACGGGTGCTAAGAAATGATCTCAAGTCCTCTGTAAGAGCAGTAAGTGATACCAACTCCTGAGTCATCTCTGCAGCCCCTGAAAACTTCGTACAAAATATGCTAACTCTTCTCACATCAATTTAAATTCTTAACAAACAACTGGTGCCGTTTGTGTTCTATAGTTCTGCCTTTAAAACCATAGAATTTCTGTAGGATCCCAGAACATCTGCTCAGTTTGCAGGAGTTGCAACTCAGGTCAAGTTCTCCTAACTTGAAATTCAGGTCAAGGCCAAATAAGCTTTCTTTGTTTCTTAATCTGTTTGAGCCTCAGTTTGTCTCAAGGTTAACAATAATTTTTTTTCCTGAAAGTGCCACACACTTCTCCAGAAGATAGCACCTGGATGATCAATGTAAGTTAGTTCTGACATTATCCTCGAGAAACCATTATCAGGTCACATTGGCTAAAGACTGAATTGCATAAGGTATCAAACCCTATACTGTTGAGTCTGGCTGACCATCTATTCCTTAAGAGTCTGCATGATTCAGGTTTGATCATTTGCTGTGATGTCTCATAGATTCCACTTGTAGAAATTCGTTCTTGTTGTTGTCTTATCATATGGATCAAAGGACACAACTGGATAAGAAAATGTAAACATTGGCGTTCAGAATGGTCCTCATTCCCTGAGTTTTTGTGCACATGAAGTAGAGGAATACTAGCCTCCTGGCATGCAGGAATGTTCATTACCTGGAAGCTCTCCAAATTTTCCCATTTAGAGTTATTTACAGAAACACTGCTGCATGCAAACAATTGAGGAAAACACTGACCATTGATAATCAATTCAGCCTTCAGATACTCCCTCAAACCACATGACAGATTTTCCCAGAAATCAACAAGATATATTCTGATGGGAAAAAATGTAAGGGCAATAGGACTAATCCCTGTGGAGAAGTTTGAAGTCTCTTTCTAACAAAAACCTTTGAGTCCCTACACAGCTCAGATAAAACACCTTGTAGACCAGTGATCAGGGACCCTACAGAAGAAATGCCAGCCAGAATGAGCTAGGTTCTGATCCTCCTGCAGTTTCTGGCTTGGTCCAGCAGGTCTTTCTGCACCACACCCTTCTAATGTCCAAGGGCAGCAACAACACTACCTTTTTACTAATTTTGCATTGCAAAGGCCACGTTCAACCTTACTGTGTTGTTTCCACTCATTGGCTCCCACGACACTTGTTGATAATGTCAAAGTTTACTGTTTTGTACATACTTGTTTGGTCACATCATTTTCTCTGGAAACTCTGGGCTTAGCTATAAGTAAATGTTAGAGGGCAACTTCCTAATAGAAAAATCTAACTCTTTCATTTTCTGCTTCTCATTCATTAAAAAGGATGGGAAGAATTACATAAAACACTGATGAAATGATATGCACAAACATTGTTGTATAAGAATCCAGGCATGGCTGCAACTAGGCTGTGAGCCCACAGACAACACTTCATAAGATTCCCCCAAAAGGTTAACTAATCAACTGTAGGAGAGGCTGAGTTTAGCATATGGAAGCAATTTGGAAGAGTAAAGACACAATGATGGAAGTAAATATTTTTGAAAATCTTAGTGTATTGGAAGTCAAGATCTCTTGTTAAGATTGTCTATACGAAACTGTCCTTCTTTGGGGCCCCTAGTAAAGTGTGGACAGCCACAAAATTCTTTACATCCCTGATACCAATACAGAACAAAGGCCTGGAGGGCCAGCTTTCATTTCAGAACATGAGTTTTACTCAGTACTCTTTGATTCACATCCCACCAGTCACACTCTGGAACTGATTTTTAAATGGAACAGCATTTGACTGAGATATTTTTAAGAAAGGCATTCTTAAGTCACTGAATAGAGGGGAAATATGATAACCTTATTAAGTTACCTGCCCTTGTAGACTGGGTAATGTAACAGGCCTGTCCCCTGAAGGCCTGTGTGGACACATGATGCATGGCAAGAGCAATTGAAATCTATTGTGCACACCGTCAAGGTGAGAGTGACAGGAACAGAACTTTCTCTCCAAACCCCTTAAGGAAAGCTGCTTCAAGCTGTAGGGATGGGGACAGGAAGAGATACACAGTCAGGGGCTATTTTTAGTTTCCCACAATTAATTCAAACAAAAGAGCAGTTTGAAATCTTGGGTACATTTAATGACCTAGGATTTATGCAATGTATTTAATAGTTAACTAGCACTGTCTTGTGGAGGAAAAAAGGCAGCATCATATCTCCTTCAGTGTTGGAGTGTGACAGCACCTGTTATCATGTCAAAGACACTCAGTAAGTATTTGCTTGCTTCCTTTAGTTGGGAGACACAACCTTCTTTCCAAAGTCTCAAGTCAAGCCCAAACAGAGAATGAACATATAACTAATATACACTACAAGGTAATCTTTTGTGCAAGCCAACGATCTGCAGGTGCATTTGTGGACATTTTCTTCTGCCATATCTCATTTAATGCTGACAGCTGTTCTCCAAGGTCAACATTTTCATTTGCCTTTTCAAAACTAAAGAAGCCAGAGTTCAAAATAACATGTCTGATTTAAGTAACATAGAACACTAGGATGTGTCTGTAAACACTAGGATGCGAGGATGATTTTACCTGATAACCCCTTCTAAAAATGAAATATGATGTAAAGACATGACCCCTTTGGGGGAAAGTCAAAATTTCAAAGCTTTTACTGTGTAATTTATTATGTAAAGGGCATCAAGTGGCTGCATTTGAATCTCAAGATACTTGACAGAAAATACAAAGCATAACTCCTGTATGCTGATGTGGTGTTGAATATTCCAAATAACTGTGTATCCATAAGCACATGCATATAAACAAAAGCACTCATATACATACTCTACAAGGAACACCAATATATGTGTATGTGTCCATGTAATATTGTCCTGCTTCCATCCTCTTAAGCTAGCTAAATTAGTTTTGGAAATGGATTTATTATCATCCTATTTTATCTCCCAGTGATTGTCTTAAATAAGACTACCAGTAAAAATAGTATGAGCCCAACACTTATTATGATTTCCTATACATACATACTGGTGACATGATTTATAAGTTACACACAGGAAGAGACAGACATCAATAACTAGTTATTAGTTAGAATATGCTAAAATGAAATTCATATGCCAATTATCAATAGATCCCTCTCTCTTAAGAACCTTATTGCACTGTACTTGTTATCTAGTGGGATGGAGTTAGCTGTATGGCTGAACACTTGGAACTAAGCCCCCATCATGATCCATGGCCCTAACTTCTATGTTTTGACAAGACACAGGAAAAAGCAGCACAAATTTAATTCAGAATTTCATTGATTGGCAATACCTTCTCCTTGTTGATTTTGTATCCTTAGCATATGACTCTTGCTCTGTTCTCAGGATGTCATGAGCGCCCACCTTTACATTCAGAGGAAGTGCTTGTCTATCATGTCTGAATTGCTCACACCACCACTACTGTGCTATTACTAAGCAAAATAATTGCTACTTGAATAGAACCATGACCTCTAAGTCACTTGTAAGGGACAGATAACGCTAGTGACACTGGATGAAGGGATAAATCAGGTCCCCAGATAGGATGGACCAGAGCCATGTGAGATATCAACAACTATTCAAAAATGTCATGCAAGTGAACACTTAAAAATTGTTTGTTTCTACAATTTTCTAGTTAATAATTTTCAACCTCAATGAACCATGGGTGACAAGAAGCTGATACAAGAGCACTACCAGGCTCCTATTGGATGTTGACACTTGTTCGACATTTTTGTCTTTAAATTATTTTTCTTCATGTTAACACTCTTCATATGAGTTATCAATAATTCTTAGCTCATAGGTTTATCATCTTTGTAATTAAAAGTGATGCTTTCTATGATAAAAATCAAAGTCAGAAAACAAAGCAAAATTATTGAGGTTGAAATACCTGGTCAGGAGCTCGTGACTTCAAATTATGCACTTCAGTGACATGTTCTTGATGCAAAGTTGCTTTCAATACTTGGTATATTTTTTGAAAGAATTCGTTGAATTTGTCACTAATCCCTACAAGTTCTTTGTTTATATTTGCACCCCAGAGGAGACCTGAGGTTTGGATAATCTGGACCTAGCATCTTTTTTCAGCATAACTTTGATTTTATATATCACAACCTATTTGGATTTCTTAGCAAGAAAATTAATATAGAAAATGTGAAATCCTCTTAGTTCACACAGGGTAGGTCTATAAAAGATCAAATCAATATTTTTGATTCACACCCAAAAGAAAGAATACAATAGCCTCTCATTAGTCAAATTCTTGGTCTGGATAAATCCAGGAGTAAATGAGTATGAAATTTGGGGCTGTTTCCCAGATATGTGGCCAAGTATCCAAGTAGGACAATGAGAGCTAGCAAAGACAGTGGTCCAGAGGAGACTATTTTGGATGAGACAACACCATAACTTCAAAGCACATTAATAAGATTTTAGTGGGGCTGAGCTTCCGACTTTGCAAGCTTTCCCTTGCCACATCCCCAAGTGTTATGGGAAAAAAAGCTCCCGACAGCTAAACTCTTTCTTAAAGCTTTTCTTCTTGGATTAAAATATTTCAAATCCTCAGACACAAGTGTGACCTCAAGTTTCCAGGCTATTCTTTCATGAAAGAAGATTATAAACCACAAAGCTACCCTTTATGCAAAACCTTATCTTGCATGGTTACACTGAGATCCGTCTTTGAGGTTAAGAAAATAGTGCTCTGTGGAAGGTGTTTCCTGGGCAGTTTTAAAAAATGGCTCCAAGAATACAATATGCACACTGCTATTGTTCAGCTGAAGTTGGGTTGGATCAACTCTTGATCCAACCAGGTTGCCCTGTGTGTCAGACCCTTAAAGCATCCGGTTATGTGCATGGACCATTATTGACCACAGAGAATCCCAAAACCACTCAGCTCACTCTGGCCTCTGAGAAGTGGCCATCAGCACAGGAAAGAGAACTAATATATACTAATAAATAAAGAAATGCCAAACAAACATAGACATCTAAAAGCAGGCTGTTGAGTATAGAAATATGGCATGATATGTTCACATATTCCCTGGTGAAGAAGTCCCAAGTAAAGATAAAAGATTTCAATTGAATTTGCCGCTATGAAATATGTGTCACACTCTGGTAGGAAAGGTGAGCTCAGATCTAGGTGGTAAGGTACAACATGAGGTCTGTCTTCAACATTTTCCCCTAAAGTAACAAGAGAACACAGAACAGGGTTGTTGTTCTCAACTCCTCAATTGTCAGTGAGGATGCTGGCAGTTGATGTGTTGATAAGGCTAGCTGACTAGAAGAATAGACCCAGAATTACTCCACAGTAGATGTCCTACTTACTTAGAGTGGCTCTGATGGATTCTGGTGATTATGAGGCACCATCAATGGAGTTCCCGTAGAGGGATACTTCACTATGTCCGGGAGGCTTTGTAGTAAGAAAGCACTAAATGAATAGGATTGGGCTGTCTCTACATTTTAAATACCATCTCTCTTTGGATTAGCACATCTGTGTGTAGCAAATCCCATCCCACAGACTTCATTCCATACTTATGCACAATGCAGAAATTTGAATGCTTTGCCGCTCCATTGGTCTTGGGTGCCATTAGGGCTCTCAGACAATCCCTGTATGCCCTTTCAAGTCCATGTCATTTCCTATTATTTCCTTTCCGTGTCCCAACCATCTCTCTATGTTGTCCTATTATATTTCCCCTCATGCCCCTCAAGCTCCCCTCATGCCTGCTTTATGTTCCATCATGTCTGTTTCTGTTGCCCTCATGTACGGTTTTCCCACCATCAGAATCACTGTTTTTACTCTGATCCACAGCCCATGTGAGTATACTAGCCTCCTCTCCCTACCTAGACCTTCCTGTGACCTTCTCCTGTTCCATCTTCTCTATTCTTTGTCACATCTACTTCTCCACTCTGTTCAGAACTCCCCAGTCTTTATGGCTCCTGGGTTTTTGTCTCCTAAGCACCTCAGGGATTGATATCACCTGTGATGTATTCATGACAAGTGAAGCAAGAACCTCACACCTCATAGTATTCTATCACACTTTTAAATTGGTGATTGACCACAGCTTCACAAGTTTGGACCTGGGGAACTTTGTAAGCTGGAACAGCACAAGATGTAGGAGACAAGAGGCAATGAGCTCTCTGCCAGCATGACACCAATTGGCTGACGACTCAGGAAGAAGGACTGTGAAGCAGGTCAGAGACACACAAAGAGTCAGACACTGTCTAGTAGCAATGGTGAAATCACAGACCACTGCTTCCTGTAGAGTGAAGTGATTCAGTCACTAACTCCCTGGGCAACTGCAGCCAAATCACTTAACATCTCTAAGCCTTGGGTTCTTTGTACCCAAAATAAAGGCAATAATGTCTGTGCTTCTTTGCCAGGGGCTATGCTGGTGTTATGGATTATGTAAATAAAGTCACATTAGCTGCAAACACGTGTACAAAGACCAGCTCTGAAAATCTTTCCCTTCAGTCATTTGTTAATAGTTAACAGACTTTGCAAATGTGAGTTCAGGAAATTCAAATGGAATTACAACTGAGAAACAGGTTAGACTAAACAGGAAAGCAAAGAATGAGATTTGATCTCCAGTTATCAGGTCATGATCTTATTGAATAATAATTCTTTGCTCTTAAAAAAAATATTCTGAGGTAAAACCTGACATGGTAGCCTATATAGCCTATGCCTATAATCCCAGCATCAGGTAGATAGAAAGAGCAGAAGTTCAAAGCCGTCCTTTGCTCCAAGAGAGTTTAAGGTTAACCTGGAATGCAGAAGATACTGTATCAAAAAACAAGCAAAACATGCATACATACAAACAGAATCAAAAAAGAAACAAATGCACAATTAGGGCTACTGATATGGCTCAGTGATAGAGTGCTTGCTTAGCAAGTGGGAGCCTATGGTACCACCAATGCTATTTTCAAATAACACATATTTTCTATATGAAGAGTTTTAAGATTCTCTTCTAGAAAATACATAATGAGAAAACTCAGAACCTATTGTTTTAAGGGCCCGTCTACCATGTACTCTGTGCCAAGCACTATGCTAAGAGGTAGACATCCCAGAATGAATGACAAAGGGTTCAATTTCTGAAGCATAGGCAAGGGAATATGGGAGTATAAAGAGGGCTGGCATGTAAGTCTAAGGCTTGGGCGCACATACCTTTGCCCTCTGCACCAGGAATATAGGTTTTGATTGACTAACACAGCCATTACTATGATTTTTCAAAACATTATTATTTGAGATTCTTAAAATGGATATTTTGGGAGCCTGTGAGTAAGTTAGATATAATTCCAAGCATAGCATTTGGACATGGACAAGTCTGACCTCAAAAAAATAAAAAAAGGAAGCACAGACACCTTTGTCCCCTCACATGTGTGCACCTAGTTGAGTGCACACCACCTACACAGGTGTGTGTTGCTTGATGACTACAGTACATTTTAATGAATTCAGGATCATGTGAGCTTTGCTTAATGTATGCAGCCTCTTGATCCCATGAAAAGACACAGTAAATAAGAGATGTGCAACAATCCAAAGGCTGGCAGTAAATGTTCTTCATACACAGAAGTACACTATAAAGTAGTGATAGAGGCTTATGTTACCATAGGATAGCATATCACAATAAAGTGCAAAACAAAATCATTACCAAGTAAATGGGCTATCATTATCCCTAAGCCTTATATACTGTGCTTCCTTGTATGTGCCACAGTGTCACAGGACTGGTAACGTGTGGTATGTGTGCATGCACCAGCATCATCACAAGCACATGAGCAATGTGTTGTGTGACTCTGGGATTGCAGAGGTATCACTACACAAAAGGAATGTTTCAGTTCCTCCATCTTCCTATGGAATCATTATACAAGTGGTCCTTTATTCACCACATGTTTGTTAAAGAGCCTGTTGCCATAGATAAACACATACATACATACATACATACATACCTGCATGCACTTATATATAGCTATTTCTCCTCACAAGCTAGACTTGCTAACAAGAGAAGAGCACATATATGACTGCTAAATATGATTTGTTCATCATTCTTCCATACACATATTTCAAATTAAAAGGCATAGTTTTTGAAAACCATCCCAAAAGGAAAATGTATTTCTCTATTTCTGCTTAGGAGGTATTTGTGCAAACATTATAAAAGGCTCATGAGAAATGTCCCCTGCAATGGAACAAATAGGAAGAGCTGAATCATAAACTCAACCCTACACAGACAACACAGCTCCTGGCCAGTTACCATCATTTTAGTCTTCAACATTAACATTGAAACAGCAAACCATTTGCATAGCCCTTCTGAAGCTGCGTATGTTCTGCTCCTTGTTTAAAGAGTAGAGACACTACCAGAAGAATTTAATGTCAGGATACATGCTGACAGTACTCCCTGGAGATGTGGAGTTAGCAGTAAGATGTAGTCCCAAAGGCCAAGGCAGAATGGATAACACTCTCAGAATACCATCATATGGTGGGATAACGATGCACCCAAAACCTACATAAGAGCCATCAGAGCTCAGGAGCTAATTTCAGTAGCTTCATTTTTAGTAGGGGGACAGGGAACCTTCATAAATAATGTGGGAGGAAGCAGCAGGTCAGCTGGCCCCTGAAAGTACTTCACTCAGCTGAGCAGTAAATGTTTCCAACACTTCCTGAGAAAAGCAATTCCGTGATCTAATGATGGCTATTGCCAGGAATCTGTTTATTCCTGGTGGTCAGCTGACATGTTTTTCAGATTGAGCTTCATTCTATTACTCTTAGAATTCTGTTTCCCTGGAGCACTCTCAGTTCAGCCCTATCTACCTTTCTCTTCAGTCTCAGAAGGAAAAGGAGTCTAGAGAAGATGTACCATAAAAAGCACGAATCAACCTTAATGAGGTCATAAATAACCAGGAGCGTTTCCTTCTCTGTGCACACTTGATTTTGACTCTTCCATTAGGTAGACAAGGGCCAAAAGGACACAAATTGTTTTATTCATGAGGAAACTGAGGCAGGAAAAGGTTAAGTCATTTGTCTTTGTAAATTCCACGTGAAAGCAGACATTGTGCCAAGCCGAAGGGACACAATAAAGCAATAGAGTTCTTCCCTGAAACACCACCTGCCTCCTTGACCACAAGAAGCTGTGAGACACATTTATTCTGCTACCCAAGAAATAAATACCTTCTCAGCCAAAGTCTTCTAAGCATTCTACCTAAAGTTCCTGATGGTCATTTGTAAGTCTTACTTCTCTGCTAACCAACTTTTGACTTTCCCTTTCGAGCTGTCCCAAGATGCCACTTAGCAAACAAAGAGCAATTATGCAAGGTGGATCCCTTGTATCTTTGCTGTGTTTTAAGTTCTCTGCATATTTTCCACTGTAGATTTTCCTTTGTATTTGACTTTAGTTTTGACTAAGTATGTTAATAATAAGGACTATTTGCATACCATTTTAGAACATGCAAAAGACTCTAAAATGTTCTCTTAGGACCTCTGGCTTCCAAGCCAAGTTACAGGGAGTCAGTAAACTTCATTACTCTTACTTCAGAGGTGAGTGTGTGAAGCATGTTTTCAAGATTTTCAACTGCTCTCCTTAGGCCACATAGTTCTGAACCTGAATTTGTGGCTTTTTTATTATTAATTTATCTATTTATTTACTTTATATCTAGATCGCAGCCCTTCTCCTCTCTTCTCAGTCCCACTCATACAAATCCCTCCTCATTATCCTCTTCCTCCTTAGCAGCAGGACTAAGGGCATCCTCTCCCACTGAGGCAAGAAAATATCATCCTGAGTGAGGTAACCCAGACCCAGAGAGACACGCATGGTATGTACTCAGTTATAGGTTGACAACAGTTATAAAGTACAGGATACCACTGTACAATCCACAGGCTCAAAGATACTAAGTAATAGGAGGGCCCAAGAGAGGATGTGTGAATCTCACTCAGAAGGGGAAACAAGATAGTCATCAGAGGTGAATGGAGGGAGGGAACTGTGCCTCTTGTTTTCAGTTCCCTTGTCCTTTCTGCTGTGCTGTGCCCTCTTCAGTGAACTTGATGATCAACTTTAGAAGGTAAGGAATAAGCCCAGGTAGAGCCTTTTGTACTACATTCTGCCTCATTTCCATTTCCCCTTGCTGAAGTTCTGTAAAGGTTCTGTTGTAATTGCCAGTAGTTTTACACTAAGCAGAGGATTCTCTCAAAAAGTGACAAAGAACAAACAATCTATCTAGCTCTTCACAGCCACTCAGCTCAGCGATCATCCGAGTTGTTTTGCACGCACACACAGTTAGTTGCACAAGCACAGAGCCACGCTGCAACCTGCTTTATTTTACATCTGACATGTTGATGGCTATGGAAATGGACTGCTGTTGGGAAGTACGGTGCTAGAAGAGAACTCAATTCATTAAAATGACAAGATGCTTCCTCTGTCACAGACTCAGAGTCTCAGACACTAAGATTCAATAGCCAGAAAGCACTGAGAACAAAGGCAGTCTGACTGGTGACTGCAGATTAGTGGGAATGGGAACCTCACCAAGATAAATAGAAGTCACTTTCATGGAGGATGAAATAAAATGTATGTTTTGTTGGGGAGCTTTGGAAGAAGATATAAAAGTTAAACCTTCTGCAGGCAGAGCTTCAGGAAGAGTAGACTGTGAGACACATTTAATTGATGTGTCTGGAAATGGCTGGCCATGAGGCTTGTTAGTAAGTCTAATTTCTTTACATTTTAGATTGCAGATTAAGAAGGGAGTATGAGAGACCCCCAATCCCAGAGTTGAGGAGGTTTATCATTTCCAAAGTAGAAATAGAAACTCTCAATAGTGTTGGCTCTGGAGAGCAGGGTTATGTCTTGTCACTAACTCTCTGCTGGTCTGGTCTCTGTGATAAGAAGAGAGGTCCTCATGACACTTCACTTCTGCATATGGGCACTTGATTTATAGTACAAGGTAGATACTTTGGAATTCTCTAAATGGGAAACAATGGGAAAGTCCAATTTATAGTTCTATCGAAGTTAATGAACAAATAATTGACCAGCAGGCTGAAAAGATTGCTAGAGAACAGCAGGTAGTGTGCCCATAGAGAAGGGAATGGTGGCTTTCTTGGGGTTCCTAGCCCAGGCTGCTCTTCCTTATTAATAATAAAGACAGTGGGATTTTGATACTCCTAACATAAGGTGCTATGAGTGTGTGAAACGTTTTTCTAGGGCTAAATTATTAAGCTTTCCTCCTGCTCTGGGAAATGGGAAGGTGGTGTTATTTATCATTTGCACAAATGGAGAAATGGAGGCATCAAGCACTTCTTTAATGACTTATTACTGGGAAATGAGGCCAAGGAAAAAAGTAGGAGAAAAAATGTCATTTAGCCCATTAAAATTGATGAGGACATTGAGTCATTTTCTACTGATGCTGTGACTTAAGAATAATAATTAGCAAGGGGTTGTATATGTTTGGGGATATGTATGCAATGTCATGGAATGCATTAGTGTCAGTAACAAGAAACTTATATAAACCATCAGTTGATTTGGATGCCAAGCCCCAAACAATGTCAGTATCCTGTGATTTTAGATAAGGCACTAGTAGACATACCTAAACGACTGGAATAAATTTGACTCCCGCCTTTCACTGTATCTGACATGGTATGATAGAACAGTCCTAGAGAAGTGTGAAGGCCACTCTAAGGCTTTACTTTATGCTGAGTCTTGTTAAAGAGAATCGTCAAAATGGACACTGTTTCTTTCACACACTCAGAACCAAAAAGGCATTGTGAAAGGGCCTTGGATAGTTCTGGCAGGAACATGGAGTCAGACAACATTCTTGAGAAGAGCAGCTTTCTCTTGTCTGGGGTCCATTTGGCTGCTTTGTCTATATAGACAAGGCATGCCTATGCGTGTGCTCACAAACATGTGTGTATTTACAATCACACTCACCTGCATGGCAGCCAGGAAAGTGTGCTGCTATAGGTTCTGAAGTAAGTGCTGTCCTCTTGAAGACACAAACACAGGCAGAGGACAGATGTTTTCTCTAAGAAAATGGGACATTGCAAAAGGATCCCAAAAAGGAAGATAGAGCTGGTGATCAGAGTAGGAGCCAGGAAGAGAACAAACAAGGATGCCTTCCACACCACTCAGCCACATGCCATGATGTCTAGAATAACGTATCCCAGGGATATCTTAAACTATTTCCTTCAATCAAGAACACATTTGCTGTAAAATGAAGGAAGCCCCAGGGCCTGGTTCAGACTTGCCAGAGAAGCAAATGTAAGTGGCATGTCTATGGAGGTAATGGTCTCAGGAGTAGAAAAAACTGGCATTGCTGCTGCCCACCCCCACCAGAAATTACAGGCAGAAAGAAGGGGGTGGGACAGGGCTTGGGGGAGCAGTGTTAGATGCACATTATGAACAACCTATGAGTAAAAAGAATTAATGCCACTTCTGAGAAATATCCTACCACCCACAGGAATGCATTGCTCAACAGAAACTGGCAAGAACATCTGATTTTTTTTTCTTTAAATACAGCTTGCAGATCTGAGCTTAGCAACAGTGTCTTTATATGATGCACAGAACTATTTTTCCCCATATTTGATGCAATCCATTGGCTCATTGAGGTCACGCTATGTGTATGCATGTGTGTATGTGTGCGTGTGCGTGTGCGTCTGTGCGCGCGCGCGCGCACACACACACACACACACACACACAAATGTTTCCATGTGTTGTTTATGTTTGTGCAGGTATCCTTGTATATTTGTGTACAAACCCCTAGAGGCATATACTTACATAAGGTATCTTCCTTGACAATACTATGACATTCCACTCTACATATTGAAGCAAGGTCTCTCACTGACCTGAATCTAGCAGTTTGACTCCTCGGCTAGTCAGTTTACTCTAAAGATTTCCTGTCTTCACTTGGAAAGCATTAGAATTTCAGGTGTGCCATCATATCCATCTAGCATCTGTATGGGTTCTGTTTATCTGAAATCTGGTTTTCATGCTCAGTTAGTCAGTGCTTGACCCACTGAATCATCACTCTAGACATCAGATAAAATTTCATAAGGGTCAGAACTTGGTGTAACTATCTGTGTGAATTTCTCAGTGACCCAGACATCCTCTGCATAAAGCAGGCTTCAGTGCATATGGGAACTTAACGTCTCAAGATTTAAAAATATATCAGGCTAGACCAACAGGACTGAGCACAGATGTACCTATCTTGTTTCTTCTGTTCATTTACAAAGTGTGAAAAAAAACAATGATATTATGTTTCATGAAAAATCGAACATATACATTTACATCAGTGTATAAATTATCTTTCCTAGAACATTCTACAGAGATTAAGATAAGTACTAACTTAGACAGTCTCTCTTTTGTATGCTCAGACATTGTCTGCTACATGTCACCTTCTTTAGTCACGTGACACATGTCAGAATCTACATGTAATACATGTTAATTCCTTTTTAAAGATAAGAAATCTGATAATGGGTGAGTTTAAGCAGCTTACTTAAAGAAAGAGGACACATGAGTTGTCTGGTTCCAAAGTGAAGTATACTCTCCCCAGCAAATCTGAGTTTGGCCTCAATTCTGCTGCATTACTTAATGGCAATAAAATTATTTTTGCTTATGTCAGAAAGGTTATATTCAAAAGGACACAAAAGAAACAAGGGTTGCCCACGATGCAAAGAAAAAGAATCCTTATGCATTGTTGCTAGAAATTGAAATTAGAATGATTGTTACAAAGAGCACTATGTAAGTGCTTCAGAATTTAAACCTAGATCTGCTATGTGGCTAAGTAGCCCCACTCTTGCATATGTAACCAAAAGAAAAAAGATCAATATGTTAAATAATATCTGTGTCTTGTGTACAAAGCAGACCCATCCACAATTGCCAAGATGTAAAAGTAGCCCATGTGGCCATTGATAGAAAAGAAAGAAAATGTGCTAAGTATACACAGTGGCTACTGAACCGTTCTAAGGAGGAATATCTGTTACTCAGAATAAAGATGAATGAGCTTGCAAAGGCAGTTATGATAAGGAAAGTGACCAGGTACAGAAAGTCAAGAGTGCTCTCAGACATACCTAGAATCTAAAACAGTGATCTAAAGGAAGAGAGTTGAGCAGTGGTGACTAGAGCCTGGAAGAATGAGGATGGTTGGGAAGACATTAAAATTGGTCGTTGGGAAGATGAACTCAAGAGCTCTATTGTATAGCATGTGATTATGGTTAATGATGATATTTTATTCCCTTGAAGATGGCTGAGGATGGATTCTGAATGTTCTCACCACAAAAAAGTGATAGCTTTCTAAGGTTTGTGTGTATAGCCACATTAGCCACTGGGGAATGCATACACATGCATTGATTATTCTCTTTGTCCTCCTCCTCCTCCTCCTCCTCCTCCTCCTCCTCCTCCTCCTCCTTCTCTTCCTCCTCCTCCTTCCTTTTCTTCCTTTTCTTCCTCTTCTTCCTTTTCCTCCTTCTCTCCTCCTCCTCCTCCTCCTTCTTCTTCCTTCTTCTTATCTTGTTCCTGTGATAGCCTCAGTATCATCAGCTACATACTAGTTTAAAAGGTGCCATGTTCCAGTGAGAATTTTGAAAGTAAGAGTGGGAAAGATGACTCAGTGGGTAAAAGCTCTTTCAAGGGATCTGGGTTCAATTCTTAGTACCCACATGGTGGCTCATAGCCATCTATAACTCCAGTTCCAGAGGATCCAGTGCCCTCTTCTTATATCTGCAAGTCATCAAGCATGTACAAGGTTTACACAGACATATGTGCAGCCAAAACACTCACACATAGTGAGTAAGTTGAAAAAATTCTCAAATGTTTTATACTTTTTGATTGACAGATTAGAGACAATGAACATACATAGGATGCCTACAAGGAAATACAAACTCTGCCTACTATGCTACTAAACAATTCTCACAATGTGGAAGGCTCAAGCAAAAGCCTTATAACTAATGTCTTAGTTAGGGTTTACATTGTTGTAAAGAGACACCATAACAAAGGTAACACTTATAAAGGACATTTAATTGAGACTGGCTTATAGGTTCAGAGGTTCAGATCATTATTATTAAGGCAGGAATCATGGCAGTATCCAAGCAGGAATGATGCTGGAGGAGCTGAGAGTTCTATGTCTTGTTCTGAAGGCAAACAGGAGAAGACTGACTCCAGACAACTAGGAGGAGGGTCTCAAAGCCCACCCCACAGTGACACACTTCTTCCAACAAGGCCAAACCTACATCAAGACCAACTTCCTGATGATGCCGCTCACTCCCTGGGCCAAGCATATTCAAACCACCACACCTACACAACCCTCTGTCCCTGTATTGTCTTGTGAATATGAAGCTCATCTCCAAGCTTGGTCTTATCTAGGCAAGGAAGAGCCTAGTGGTTTCTTTCATAGTCAAAAGCCCATTCATGGATTCTCAAGAACATTTCGAAAGTTGAACCAAATCTAGTCTTCATGAAAATTCCACTTATAATACTGTACAATTCTAGCTCCTGCTCCTTCATCAAGGTTTCAAAATAAGTCAAGCATGCTAGAGGATTTTGATAGCATTTCTGAAGATGAGTCTAGAACCAAGTTAATGATAGGCTTTCCTTCATGAAAACCTTTCAAGTTTCATTCAAAGTACAAGATTCCCTGCAGGTGTCCTTATAGATACATCTTCAGCAGGTTTGCTCTTCACTACACTATTCAAGGGAGACAGTGGAATGGATTGCATACTCCCTGTTTACTACCTGGGGAGAAAATAACCACCCAAGGCATAGCAGGCTCCTCATCGACCAGTGGGTGGTTGGGAGTTGTGACCTTAGAGAAGGGAAAGAAATATTTCCAAACAAGATTTGGGCTAAAGGAAAAAGGGGAGGGCACAAGGGGAGTAAAATAAATAAAGATGGTTTAGGGTAAAAAAAAAATGTCAAGCTGAGCCATCACACAGTAAACAAAGACTAAAAGTCCAAAATTAACCTGAGACTGAGGTGTACAGTTACAAAGAGGAAAGGCTGATAAAGCTGCTGTTAAATGGTAAGAAAGAAATGGGGTAATCAATGCACAGGGACTATAACAGACGAAATCCAGGAAAATAAAAAGAAATTATTAGAGAGATTTAGAGGCAGTCCACGCATCTGCAACTTAGTCTGTGTATCTGCTTAAAAATACAAAGCGCTGTCAGATAGAATGAATTCACCCGTATTCCTTGGCCCTGTGGTGCTTTCAAAATTGATAGCTGAAGAAATAACTAATGACCCTGTCACACTAGACTAGGTGCTTCTTCCCCAGCTGCCCAGGGTTAAGGTCCCTGCTATTCTCCATTATCAGAGGGGTGTGTCCTTTCAGGGTACGGACCCTCTCTTGAGCTTCTATCTATATTTAATGACTGCAATCAATTAAACCCTTCTTTTTTCCCCTTGACATTTTGTCAATCACGATCGAGGTGGGTATTTTTGCTATTACTATTATCATCATTATTATTTTCCATGATAAACTATCAGAGTCTCACTCCCTTGATAGAAAATCTATCTGGATCCCGGCTGTCAAAATGACATTGCTGATTACCTCAGAGAATCCTGCAGCCCTATTGAGAGAAAATAATCATTAACTGATCCAAAGGGGTAATTAAGGAAAAAATTTCTTTCTTTTCTCACTCTTTTCTTTCATTCTTATTGTTGCCTGAAGGGTGCACTTTGGCCTCAAACTCTTCGGGAATGTTCTTGAAAAGACTGTCAGATTTTGCTGAAGAAAAAAGCTCCTGCTTTACGCTCTTAGACTCAGGAGGAATGGAGGTTGTTACTGCTGATGGGAACAGACAGGTAAAACCACCAAGAGCTGAGTCTTGTTAGGTAACAGGACACTGAAAGAAACTGCATGAGCGAGGCCTTAAGGCAGATTAATGAAAGCAACTGTCTAGGCAGCCTGTTTCCAGGTGAGAAGCCTGGTGTTCGCAGTACTCTAGAAAGTCTCCGGGAGGTGAGAATTAAAAATGTTCACTTAGACAGTGACCCAAAGTGTAAACAAAGGTTAAGAAATAAGGGTACGACTCAACACACTATATGGCTTGTATAATCAACATAGACCAAACCATCTCACTCACCATGGCTAGACATGACTTAAGATAAATATCAGCCCAAGTAAATATTGAAGTAGTCTCAGGTCCTAATGGAGTTTTAGCATTGTCTGGAATATAATCAGTACAAACCTTTAAGAAGGCCAAATATTATATTTGAACAAACCCAAAGACAAGGAAAGAGGTATTTTGAAACTCATAAAATCGTTTGTTTTTACAGAACTGAATTATTGTTTGCACTATGGAAAAGAGAAAATTCACCCCACTCATACCACATGAAAGTGGGAAATATTCTTGAGCCATCTCATTCTTTGCTAAATTGAAAAGTGCAACAGTCTTGCAAAAATCATATCTCTCACCTAGGTCAAGTCCCATCTGAGCCTCAGATTCTTCTTCTGCACATATTCATGTTGCACCCATTTATATAAATCACTATTTTATACAGTGTTTGAGATGCCTCCAATATCAGCTCCCACTTGTTCGCTTTTCCATTATCCATCCATTTGTTTATCCAATGAATACTTATTGAGGGCCTTGACTATTATACAAACTATTCTGGGTACTGCCATCTTTTATTAACAGGGCTTGTTGTTGCTTTCCTGGAAGAGCCATACTAGACTAACAAGCACCAAGAACCACAGTAATCTAGACACCATGTTACTGCAAATGACTATAGGACTTTCTACTTAGGAACAAACATGCAAGCTTGGGCTCCTGCAGGTCATGGTTACCTTACCACTAGCCAAGTCTAAACTAAGACTAATGCAAAAAGGAAAAAAAAATCACAGTGCTTTTACAGAAGTTTGGAATAGATATCTTAACAACCAGTCTTCCCAGAAACCTTCAGTCTTAGGAAGCCTCATGGAAAACAGACTCAAAAAGTGAAGGGCTTGCATAGCAGATGTTTTGACTTCCAAAGCACAGCATCTGGAATCTGCTAGCCACTTCTCAGAGTAAGCCCTTTAAGATCTGAGTTCAGGGACATCACATTCTGTCTCTTTAACACTGTCAGTCAGGCTACATGGGAAACATCATTACTCAGGATTTCACCTTGCAAACAAATAGCTCTGAACGGCAGCCAGAAGCAATGGAATCTCTCAAAGACATTATCTGGAAATAGTCAGTGGATGGCACCTCCAGGTTCATTAATCATCTTCACACTTGCAGTTATTCTTAATGGCTTTATGGTTTATCCTTTGAACGACAACAAAAAGTGTGATTTTTCCTGGCTTATTCTATTAAACAGAAATCAATATCTAATATAAATGTGACGACAGTAGTACATTAAAAAAGGCCAGGAATGAGTGAGTACACCAGTTTTATCTCACCTTGCCAAGAATGGGATGTGGCCACTTAAAAGGGGAAGAAAGGAACAATACATCTGGTACTTTCTACAGAGTCAAGGATCAAGTACCTCAGGTAGAGATGATCTGCCTGGATGAGAGTTTTCCTTTTCAAGACAGTTAGGGAAGAGAGAAGCTGGCAATCATGGACTGTCAGAGGAAACAAACAATGTTTAATTTTTCTCCAGGGAGTGATATTAGATACAGAATCAGGACAGGCAGTGGTTGTCCTAGTGGGAGAGGAAAAGGCAAAGCTTTGCTCAGATGCTCTGATGATCACACGCAAGGGAAGGTGGTCACAGACTCAATCATGTCTCAGCATGCCAAAAGGCAGCCGTGGCCTCTTAACAATGAAATATGTCCCACAAAGTGAGAAGCAGCAGCCACATTCTTTGGAGACAGATGTGCAAAATGTGAGATTCATCTCTTCCAACCTGTAGAGAAGGTTTGAACCATTCAGATCTGAAATTCACGTCAGCATTTTTGATACCATTCACTGGGGGGAACTACAGATACTAGAATCTCTCTCTTGCACTCTCTCTCTCTCTCTCTGTCTCTCTCTCTCTGTCTCTCTCTCTCTGTCTCTCTGTCTCTCTCTCTCTGTCTCTCTCTCTCTCTCTGTCTCTCTCTCTGTCTCTCTCTCTCTCTCTCTCTCTCTCTCTCTCTCTCTCTCTCTCTGTGTCTCCCCCTCTGTGTGTGTGTGTTTGTGTGTGTGTGTGGCACATATATATGTATATGTGTATGTGTATGTGTATATGTATATGTATGTATATGTATATATTCAAAAATAAATATATATTCAGGTACAAAAAGATTTTTCTTAAATGCTGGTGCACTCAATGAGAATAGAAGAGAATGGAGGTCCTAAAATTATAAAGAATTAAATCTTAGCACCAAATAATTGAACTTGATCATGTAGAATATATCCTAGAAGCTAGCTCTGTAACCAATAAACTATGTTAACCTGAGGAGTTCACGTGACTTTGCCATGATTTTCTCTTTATTTGCAAAAAACAGAAGCAAGAGTTGTTCTGCTTATTTAGTGAACTTATTCTCAGTGTATTAATTGATATTATGTAACTCATTAAAAGCTGAGACCATGAGATTGTGTTCCTTCTGAAGCATCACCTGGCTGGAGACCACAGTTCTATGGGAAGCTGGCTGGAAGAGTGATGAAACCTATCTTCTTCAGCACATGCAAGGCATATCTGCAAGGATATTTACAAATACTCCATGCTCTCATGGATATATTCCTTGTCCAGCCTCAATTCTGGGGTATACCAAAGCAACTCTTCTTCCAGAAGATTGAAGATCAAACCTAGCAGTGTTTGGTGACAAAGTGTGTCTGTGTACTTACTCATAAGAGCCTCACCTAGAAACCCCTAGTTCTAACTTTTATGTTTGCTTATATTATTGTTTTTACTTGACTTCTGTGTGTCATTCTCTCAAGATGGCTGATATGATGCTCAATTTTCAGTGTCAATTTAGCTGTGCCATAGAATGCCCATATATTTGGTTAAAAATCACCCTGTGACACTAGAGCTATTATTTAACCAACAGCTCTCCATGGTCTCCAACTTACTCAGAATAAGATATAGGTAATTCATAGATGCTTTAATCATATGATGCAACTTCTTATTCTCTCTCTCTCTCTGCCCACAAATACACACACACTCCCACACACACACACACACACACACATCAGAAAAGAGAATAGATAGACAATTAGATAGATGGATGGATAGATGGATATAGAGAGAAATAGAGATAGATAGAGATAGAGATGATAGAGAGAGATAGAGAGATAGAGAGATAGAGATAGGTACATAAGTGCATACATATATACATACATACATACATTTTTTTAATAGAGAGACCTATATCTTACAAACATGCTTACTGTTGATTTTTCTATTTTTGTTGTACCAGGGAGCACTAGAAATTGGACTTAGGGTATTGTGATTACTAGGCAAACACTATACTGCTGAAACACATACCCAAGCCCATGCATTTACATAAAGCCACATACAGAGAAATAGCTACTGTATAGACAAATATAGGTAATGTATGGGGAGATTATAGCTAGATCAAGCAGCCTAGAGAAAGAAAGAGAAAGCAGAAGAAAGAGGAACTGGATGCTGCCTCTAGAGAATCATGTCTAGTTCACTGGCAGAGGAATGGCAGAGTAATCATTCTCTCCTCACAGTGACAAGTGCACCAAGGAACATGAGTAGAATTCAAAAATCTGAACATGAAGAACTTCATATCGTATCTGCAGACCCAGAGAAAATACAAACTCATCTAAGGTTCCCAAGTGGGAACCCATGAGCAGCCCATGCACTAGCCTGGAATCACCTCAGAATGCAGGTGATATGTGGTGTCAGCAGACCATTTCAACACACCCACTTCATATGACTCAGTGGTAGACGGTCTGTATAAATGAAATTAATGTGAGTACGCTCTTCTCCTTGGAGCCAAAGACTAAAACAACGCAGAATGAAACCCTGTGTTTTAATCCTATTCCATGGATAGATACCTGGGGAACATCTATTCTAAAAAATACATGGTATTCAGCACTGATATGAAACAATATTTCTTATGTGTACTGCAGTGTGTGTGTGTGTGTGTTCCATTGATTCCATTGCTGTCTATACTTAATTGATAAAGTATTGAAAGTATGAAGCCTGCGATACAAAGCACTGGAGGAAGCAGAGGGATAATGAGGCAGATGTACTTGAATTCAGAAGATGCAAGCCATGCTGACCTGCTCCACCTCAGAGCACTCCAGAAGTTATCCAGTTAAAGGCTTGCAGAGTCTTCAGAGCTTCCACACATTACCCAAGTCAGATGAGGCCTTATCGGAAAGGGTGATTTAAAGCCAAAGGCAGCCTTGACTTGTTATTAGTACCAGTCCATGAACTGAGTTACATTTTGCAAGAATTAAAGTGGGAGAGGGGACTTCTTCTTCCAGGGTGACATGTTCATGATAAAAAATATGATGGGTGAGAATAACAAACCTTAACGCAAAGTTATACTGAGCAACTTCCACAGCCTTCCTTCCCTAGCAAGGACTCAAGGCAACTCCAAGGGATAGCTCACCTCAGAAAGAGAGGAAAGAATGAAATCTAAGCCAAGTCCAGAAGCAGTAACCAGTGTTTTCTTCTAATTATATGTAAGATGAAAATGGGACACTGTCAAAGGTCTAGTTCATGCACAGCCCCTATGTGGCAAACACACAGGAAGCAGTCATATACTATGACAGTAAGTCCTTTTTATGATGACATAGGAATCAGGGTCTTTTGAATTCCATTTTACACTCATTCAGACCAGAAGTATCCAGTCATGCATCATCTCTGCAGAGTTGCCCCTCTCCAAGTCCACCAACGAATAGCCCAGCTATACTCCATCATCTAAACAAGCAGTATGCCTCTTCCTTTACTTCCAAATCCTCCCACTGATCATTTCACAGCGTCCCCTAACATCACATTTTTCTACTCATCTACTCACCCTACTCATCATCTCTCTTCTTTCACCTTCATTTGACCAGAAACATAAAATTAAATAACTAAAAGTAGCCTGTTTATATGCATCTTCAAAAGAAACCTTAGAAGACTCCTTTGACTCCTTTGATGGTGTGTATCTGTTGTTGAAACCCTTACAATGTAATGTGTGAGTGCCTGTAAATCTCTTCTGGCTTACAAACCCAGTGGGCCATATCTTTTGATTAAGTTGGTATCTTATTATAATACCACAGAGATATTCTGAAAACATCTTAGGTCCCTGTGACAATAATGGAGAAGCACAGGGATTAATCTGAGTCAAGTGGCAACAATACAGATGTTGGAGACAGAATCGAGAACCCTGGTTTGTCGCTTACACATCTCAGCCTTAGGTAAGATCATGGAATGTAAAATACTGTTAGTGCATTTTACAAAAAAAAAAAAAGTCAATTAAAATGTAGGAAATAAAGTGAGCACCCAAAAGGAAATGTGATTTTGGAAATGAACTGGTTAGCATTTACAGTAATTACTAGAGATTACCACCAAATTACTAACCAAATTACTGACAGAATGGTCATATTATTCTACTCCTTATAATAACGCTGCATACCAATTTCAAGTAATTGTCCATAATTTCCCTGACTGAGTCCAATGAGTAATTTGAAACTGATCCCCACCCAGGGTCTCCCTATCTCCTTTCCTCCCTCAGCAACAGAGTTTGATATTGCTTTAACCTGAAGACACCACTCTCAGCTGTTACTATCCCTTCCCAGCCTCTTGCTGCTTGGGGTTAGAAACGGAAGACAACGCTAAAAACATTGTGGTGAGTCTGACCTTAGAACTATGATATAGATTCATGTGACACAATTTGAAAGTGGCTCAAATAAGTTGTCCTTTCCAATCTAGAGTCATGAGGGTAATGCCACCATGTACAGACAGTGGCGATAAAAGGCTGGGAAGTAATTCACTTGACCCACTTAGATTTGCGAGAGAAGACTTCTGGCCCTGGAAAATGTGGAGACATAGACAATGGAACAAAGGAGTGTTCCAGATGTGGTTTGCAGAGGCAAAGGCTCACTTGATGCCTTAAGTCTGAAATGTTTATTAGCAGGTTATTCAACGGGCTTAGGGTTTAAGGTCAGCCTACTAGAGCTCTATAGTGACAATAGCCATCATGACTGTCTACCCCAAGAGCAACACAGCCAGGATATGGCACTTCTCTCTCATATGTTCACTGGCATAAGTTTCCCTGATAAGGATGCTTACGAAGCCAACAAGGAGGCAATTCCACTGCCAGACAGGGCACTGAAGGTGGTGGCCGTGGGATGCTATCAGCCAGCTGTGCCTGGGAGCTGATCACGGGTCTGAACAAGAGTGCATTTCTGTAAAGCCATGCTCAGGTAAGGGGTCCTTCTAATGAGAGTGCACTTTATAGATTTAGGCCCACTCTTTATGGGCCTAAGGGATTGGAAAAATCCCAAATTAAAGCAAAGAGAAAAGACAAGAAAAGAAAGCCATCTTCAGAAAGCAAGAAATGGCAGGACCAGCTTTTATCATAAAGGATACACCAGTGATTGGGAAACTGTTGTTGTCTTTTCAAATCAGCCTAAACTGGATTTTCAAATTAGCAGCCCCAACTGTAGCAGCACAGTTGCCTGCATTCCTCGTGCTGAAAAGTTGTGTTCACAGATAAGAGAGAATCATCTAACATAAGGCTACCGCATTTCCCCCTTCTCCAAATCTGGGAAATGTGGCTGATTTGCATATTTAGCATACATTTGCATTCTGTGTTCAATAGCCCCTAACTCTAATTATGTAAAATAAGATAAATTAGTACATTTCACTGCCATTGGATTCTAGCCCTGCAGTTGGGGGCTATGGAGACTTAACCCAACATTTTCCTCCTTTTGGGACCAACAGTCACTTGATGTTTAGGCTGGGGACAATTCCCCTTATGTCTCAGTGTGAAGGGAGTAAGTAAGAAAACGAAAGAACTGTTATGTCTCCAAATAGGGTTTTGAATTTCCTAGTCCAGAAAAATACAATTAAAATGCCAACTTGACCCATAGTAAACAACCCCCACCCAAATTAAACCCCAAACTTTGTAAATACTTTCATAAATATGAAGCAAAGTACTGACAAATGAAACAAGAAGTGGCCCAAATCCAGGCTTCAGCTTTTTGAAGCACGTAAATTCCTATGTGGTTTGAAATAAACAGGCTTGCAGAAAAGAAGCAAGTCAGGAACAGTAAGGATAGATGGCAGGAGGTAGTCCTTGATTTCCAGTCCTTCATTCCATCTATAGAACCCACTGGTCAGGTACTTTATCAGGATCAGAAGTGCAGTTAGTCAATCTTTATGAAAAGCATAGATCAGAAAATCAGAAACAAAGGGACAGGCAAAAGACAGCACTGGCTTTTATGAGGTACCAACTGGATTTTAACATTTGGTGTCAATGTTACATTTTTTTTTTATTTATAAGATGAAAAAATGCAACTTGCAACTGATAATATTTAAAACCAGTGAGGACTTGCATATTGCTCAAGTTCTCAGGGCTAAGAAATTGAAGAGTCCATACTGAATCCTTGACCTACTGTGCTCCAGAGCCTGCTTCTCCTCTCAACACTGCCTCCTGTCCTCTGATGATAAACAGCATGTTAGGTCTTAGATACAGCAAGTGTGAACTGATAGTAGTTCATCCCATAGGAACTGTCAAGGGAGCAGCCACACATAATAAGATCATAGACTTATAGACCTGGAAAGCATCTTAAAAATTATATAATCACAGAACCAAAGTTATAAAAAGAGATTAAAGCCACAGTTACCCATCAGGGAGAAATTCACTGGTCAGAAAGCAAATGAAATTGTGTATTAGGAGGCTAAGGACTGTCCTTCAGATATGTCCACCTTGTAGAGCTAGGAAATGCAAAGAACTCATGGATGGGATAGTACGGATGTTTCCTGAAAAGCAGAGAATAGATCCAGGCACTTCCCCCATCAGGAATGGAGCCAGAACAGGTGGGAGTCAGTAATTTTGAACATCTTCAAGAAGTCAAAAAAGACAGGCAATTGTCTAAGGTTGTTTCTGACATGCTGGTTGCCTCAGAGAGATCTTGTCAAAGAAATAAAGAAAATGATTCAAGAAGTCAAATACCAAGGGTGAGAACAATTGCTTGGTTCTTTTTTATTTGACAAGATTTTGGAAAATAAAATACAATTGAAGAGGAAACATGTAAAGTGGGAATTCTGCAAAGATTTACTTTGGTTGTAGTTCACTGTTGTTAAAAGGGATACCACAAGTTATTAAATAGCATAGAGTTTTAATCCACTGAGATGGAAACTGTTGATTACATATAAATTTACAACAATCTGTCTAGATTTATGCAAGATTCTAACAATAGTGTTTACTGGGCCTGTAATGTTTGCAATTATAACGTAACAAATTTATTTCTACTCAAATACACAAGAAGGGAATATTCAAAGTTACTGTTTCACAGAACTGGACATTAGTTGTTCAGACCCAATTTCAAGTGTAAAAAAAATAAAAATAAAAACATAGGTTCCAATACAAAGAACCTTTCTGAGGGGACACAGACTTAGTTGTGTCAAGCTGATCCTACCTAAGCAATTGGCAAAAGAACATGGAAGTCCCAAGAGTATCTGAGCTGGCCAAATGCATTCTGAGGTTTCTGGTGTGCAGTAGATGCATCTACCACAACACTAGACTACCTCTTCTGCACCAGTCTCTCTCACCATATAATTTAACTTGCCAATGAGGCACAAATGCACCCTACCACCAAATGCTGGGAATCTCCCTGAGATATAGACATAAGATCTCTTCCTAAATGAACTGTGACATTATCTGCAGAGCACCATGGTGCGTGCTACTTGCAATCGATGTCTAGAATCTGGGGAATAGTGATATCTATGTTTTACTAAGAGGCAAAACACAATGAGAATTACCACTAGAAAAGAGTGGGTGTATTCAATAACCTAAAACCACATCTTGCTAATTAACTACTCTCTTTGGGTGACTGAGTTAATTTCTGCCCATCGTTAAACATGCTGTTTATATTGCTTTGGTTGAGGGTCAAGGCATACAGAGAGAAACTACAATTAATGTCCTAATAATGTCATCTGCATTACATGACTTCACATTCAGTGTTATTTTTCACACTATATAGGACTGAATTATACAGAGAATGAAGTTGTGTGAGTAGTATAAAGGCTGTCTCAAGTATTAAAAATATAAATTGTTTTTACTGTCTTTGTGTTGCAATTAAAAAATAGACAATTTTAGCTTGTGTCTTCAATAAGTAATTGCTTTTCTCTTGGAGGTAATGCATAGGATATTCATTGTCTTAAAACTTTGGAAGCATTAATGGCAAGACAATATATACTCCTGGTTGAAAAAGAAAATCAGGCAGCAGAAAATGAGTAGTGTAGAAAACCAATTCCTCCTGACGCTTAATATTTTCCTACTCTGGCTCCTCATTCCCTGGCCCAGAATTAAGAATCTCATAATTTCTTGTATATCTTTTCTAATTGTTTTTTTGTGTCTATATATTCCCAAAGGCAGAAACATAGGCACATACACAGACATAAATACAAAATTCCCTTCAAATACAAGTATACCATATATGCCACTTTCTAGCTAGCCTTTTTTGTCTACTGATGTGTCTTAAATATTGCTCCTTTTTGAATTCATTTTTATTTTTGAAATTGAGATATAATTATATCATTTTCTTATGTCCTTTTCCTTTCTCCAGCCTCTCCCATGTAACCTGCCTCTTGTTCTCTCTCAAATTCATAACTTCTAGCCTCTTTTTCTTTAATTATTGTTTCTACATACACAAATACAATCTGTTCACTTTGTATAATGTTACTTGTGTGTACATAATTTCCTACATCTGTACACAATGTAAATGTCAGTCTGCAAGAGGTATATCATGTTCCTATAAGTGGTGTGCAGATTATTCTATTGCAGTGGCTACCATCATCAGCCTCATATTGTTATACTTTTACATTTCTTATTTTTGTGGGAAAAACAATTTTAGATACATAATTACATGTGCAGATATATTTTCTGGAAATACAGTCAAGACATTGGTGATTAGGAAGGGTAAAATTTACTTTCACTTTATACTTTCTAGACTCTGAGTTTCTAGTTTTTGCCCTTAAGCACTGATTACTTTTATTGTTATTTATTCCTTAATCCTTTGCTACAGTCCAGACTCCATCCCCCTCCTGGTTCTCCACTTCAGACCTCTAAGCATCCCACACCTCCCTGCCCCCATCTCTAAGAGGATGCCCTTACCCCCATCCCCACCCTACCAGACCTCCCTATTCCCTGGGGCTCCAAGTCTCTTGAGAATTAGGTGCACCCTCTCTGACTGAGTCCAGACCCATCAGTCATCTGCTGTATATATGTCAAGGGACGGGAGGTGGCTCATATCAGGGAAAATTTCTTAAACAGAACTCCAATGATTCAGGCTTTAAGATCAAGAATTAATAAATGAGACTTCATGAAACTAGAACGCTTCTGTAAGGCAAAGGACATAACCAATAGGACAATTCAGCATCCTACAGATTGGGAAAAAGTCCTTCACAAACCCTACACCTGATTGAGGGCTAATATCCAAATATATAAAGAACTTAAGAAGCTAGTCACCAAGAAACCAAAACAACCCAATCAAAAGATGGGGTATAGAACTAAACAGAGAATTCACAACAGAGGGCTCTCAAATCTCTAAGAAGCACTTAAAGAAATGTTCAAAGTCCTTAATCATCTGGGATATGCAAATCAAAACAACCCTGACATTCCACCTTATATCAGTCAGAATGGCTAAGATCAAAACTCAGGTGACAGCACATGGTGGTGAGGATATGAAGAAACAGAAACACTCCTCCATTGCTGGTGGGATTGCAAACAGATAAAACCACATTTCTCATTATTTATAAAAGTGAATCATTTGCCATCTGTGATAGTGCAGGCCAGCATTGAGAAGACAGAGGAAGGAGAATCTCTGTCATTTGTGGTGAGCCTGCTCTATACAACAAAGTCCAATTCACCCAGGGCTTCATAGTGAGATCCTATATCAAAAATGTTAATATATACATAAATAACAAATACTGTGCAGTTTTATTATTTTATCATGAATATTAATCATTACATAGTTATCTGTTGCTGCATAACAAGCCACTTCTATCTTAGGGACTTAACAATGGCTCTATTACAGACATTTATATTTATACAAAAAATAATATGGAAAACTATGTGTTAACTCTGGATCATAGATGGAGCCAGGAATTTACGGAAACTGGGGTGGCTTGCACATGATGTGCATTGCTCCATCTTGGAAAGTTCAAATGACTCTGAGTAGGATGCCATGGAAACATGACCAGATACAAGATGCTATCCACACTGACTTTTCTGACTTCTCAGCAGAGACTATGGACAAGACTGAATCTATCTGGAGGTCTTCTGGTAGTATGGTGGTCTGTGGGCAGAAGAGTCCCTTCCAAGTCAATATTTCCTCCAGATGACCACCCCTCCCTGGCTAGGCTTAGCTTCTGAGTCTTTCCACATGACTTCTCATAAAACCAGACGAGTTTCACAAAGAAGGAACAGTCCTGGAGTGAGCTTGAGAGGATCTTCTTGACAAGGTCAGCATGGGAAGGAAGGAAGATGTCTTTTGACATATTTGGAAAGTTCATCTGCCACAATCCTCATCAAAGACTGTTTGTTTCTGTCGTTTGCAAAATTATGCTGTCCATTACACACAAGCTACTCTAAGATGGTCTTATGTTCACCCATATGCATTTCCCAAAATGTGGCCAACCTTGCTTGGAGAACAAAAGCAGAATACTACCATGCCAAGAGCATGGGCACAATGAGCAGACAGGTTCTCAGCATGGGGTGTTTCTACCAGTCAAAGAAGTAGACTAAATTAAATTGGCCTAAGCCTCACCCTCAGTTATAGTTTCTAACCTTCTAAGACTCTCCTGAACATTTATTCCATCTTCCAGATTGCTTTTTAAAGGAAGAACAGAGGAAAAAAATAGAGGGCAGGCCCAGTTTTCCAGTCTTTTTTCATTCTCTCAAAGAAATGATCAGGTATCAGGAGCCACAATGCATTTCACCCAGCCAGGAGTACACCTTCAGCACTCCCTCCTATTAGCTGAGTAAGATAACACAAGATAACAAAAGCCTTACACTGCAATTAATTTTAAATTATGATCACTTTTCCTTCAAAGAATTGAGATGTGAGAGAAGCAGGTAGCATGGCTCTGACAAGAAATGCTTTCCAATTGCAGAAAAATGTCACAGACATAAGGGATTGCTATTTTAAAGGCCCGCTGTTCACACTGCAGCACCTCTGCTATATTTTCTACTGTGCTTAGGTTTGCTACATGTTCTGCCTAAGTTGTATCTTGTGCAATATATTTCTAGTCCCAGAAATAATTTCTCACAAGAATTTATATTTAGCAAGTCAATCAGGAGCCAGCCTTACACCAGTTTAGGCCTCAAGGTTTCCAAGATCAGAATGGAAGGCCCCTTCCCTCTTCTGGTGGAATTTGGGAAGATATAAAGAGCAAAACTTTGGATAATATCACTGTGGAAAATTTACTAGGAAAGAGACCAGGGTAGAGGATAAACCTAGTCCTGCAATGACTTAATATGCCAGGATGGGGTGATACCCAGGGGGTCCTCCCCCTTTGTTCTCAGAGAAGAAAGGAAAGGGGGGTGGGGGGAGCTTTGGGAAGGAGGAGTAGAAAGAAAGCAGATACTGGGTTATAAAGTGAATAACTGATTTTTTTTTTTTAAGAGGAATGGACAAGGAGAAGAAAGGTGAAGAAGCTGGTTTTCTATGTGACTAAGATCTGGACAGACTCTCTATGTATCCAAAATAAAGCAGACAGGCCAAACAAGGGGGCTGCAGGACACATGGCACGAGTCAACTTTCTTCTTTACTTCTCTAGTATACATTTAGTATTTAAGTCAGACAACCTGGAATGGATAACATTCCCTAGAGACCAAAGGCTGGACCCTGCATCTAGTGTATGACAGAAAGAACAGGAATGCCTTCCGCATGCCTGGAGATGGATGGCCAGTGAGAAGACTGGAGAATTCTATGTGTGTGCCTTACATTCATTTATTTCATGCTCCTCCCCTACCCCACACACACTGCCATCCTCATAAGGCAGAAGGGAAAGGAAATGTCATTTCTCTGGAGAGGTAACAAAAGGTTACTTGCCTCAGAAAATGGCTGTCTTAAATAAATGAAAGTTGTCTGTGTTGTTCCTTTGTTTGTTTGGTGTTCTCTTTTTTTGACACCTTCTCGGTCACCCCATAAATCACCAAGAATCACCTTAGCAATCCCTGAGTTTGTAGGAGTCCCTTGCTGATGTGCAAAGGCGTAAGAATGGGCCAAGGCAAACATCTCTAATGTCTTCTTTCGAAACCAAAATGCATTTTAATAATTTAAAGCTGCAGTTCTTTCAGTCACTCAATAAATTATTCACAAATTTTACAATAAAAAGGAAAGGAAAGAATTCTGTTCCCTTCACAAGCTCTGGAACATTAAATCACGTCAGAAGAGATGAAAAGGACAAATCAACCTGAAACTCTTTGAAATCATACATTTTACTTCTTTATCTGAGCGTGGTACCACAGTTTATAGGATACTTGACATTGGGAGATGGTTTTTACAGGACTTGTGCCCA
>NW_021604598.1:8648534-8881946 GCF_004785775.1 Grammomys surdaster | reverse complement strand
AGGAAGGAAGAAAGAAAGCTGTTCAGCTCAAGACAAATCAAAAGAATTCTTGGCAAGGGAAGAGGTTGCAATAATGCTGACCTTTTTCTTCCTATGTCCTATTTGAGTGCTCCTATAAAGCATAGTCAAGTACTAAGAAGCTACCATTTCATACAACTCCCAGATGTGTAAGAAGCAAGGACTGTGAGACCCATGGAATAGAGACTCTTCCTCCAACAGACTTTTTAAATCCTTCATCCAGGAGGGAAAGAATTGATTCTCCAATACTCTCACTTTATAGCTAAGGAATGTGGCATATTTGAAACCATCCCTCTTCTTATTAGAAAAACATAACCATGGAAAGGTTAAATAAAAAATATTGGGGGATAGGATAGAGCTATTTTATTTTGGCCATTAATATTATTGCAGTTAATACCTTCTCTCCTCAATATCATGCCTTCTTAGTTGTACAGGAGCTAAGAAGCATGGCAATTTGTGGGATGAACTCTCTGGGATGCCCCTTGTCATTGGTGATGAGGCTAAAGCTTACTGGATAAACACTGCCCACTCCAGCCTAGGAGCATAGGTCTTGTACTTAGAAGATCCCTATAATGCTAGCTTCCTAACTAAGGAAATGATCAAGAACTGGAGATATATATCAAAAGTTTGATTTCTCCTGTGCAAAAATGAATTCAGGCATTTATGGATTGCTGCCGTTTCAACAGAAAGAAATGAACTGCATTTTTAATTTAATGGCCAAATCTGAGATAATTTCCTATTTTAGGTGGATGAGTCTGGACGAAGCTTTGATCCTCATTAACAAGATAGCATTTTAATCTCTGGGGAATTTGTAATTCCTTTTACTTTCTTCTATTTCCTATTAATAAGCTGGATGTTTTTAATGCCTCCAATGTCTATTTTTACGGATTTTCTGAGGTCAGGTATATTTTTGAGGCATCTGACTGCTGGTTAAGGGATCTTATCTTCTGCTTCAAAGAAGTCGTAAAAGTTAGCAGTATCTCTGCTGATCACACCTTTCCTCACCCTCCAATCTTCTGTTCAGTTTCCAGGGGAGCTAAGCTACAAAACAGCCAACCTCTTAGAAACCCAGAACTCTTTCATTTTAATTCAGCAAGATAGATACAGACCTCCACGTCCGTGTGTGGAGATCAGAGAAGCAGAAAGAAAAAACTGTTGAGTTTCTGGAGCATGCTCTTTATTTATTTATAGATACAACTCTTTACCCAAAAGAATTTAAAGGGGGATGCAAGGATGCATACAAAACAGACCAATACATTAAAAATAGGGAAGAAAAGAGACCTGAGAAAAAGAGGCAGGAAGACAGTCAATCTGGATGATTGACTGCTGGCCCTAACATCCTTCACATCTTCTTCCCTGTCTTAAGTCCATCACACCCCGAGGTTTGCAGCATGATTTTACCATGCTTTTGTTCTATTTATTAGGAGTGTATAATTTACAACAAAAAAATATGAATCATTTGCCTTAAAAGAAGCCAGCAAACACCATTTAAAACATTTATGCTGGGGAAGTAATTTGAGGTATCAACTGGTCAACTACACCTAGTTGAGCTTCTTTCAAGTGTCTTGGTTTTTTGTTTTGTTTTGTTTGTTTGTTTGTTTGTTTTCATGATGTACTTCATCAGTGCTCATGTTTGCGTCTGAGCAACACACCTGTAGATACTCCCCTGAAGCTTCAGCCTTGGGGGGCATCACCTCCCTAGGGAAACATTACAACACTGTGGTCCAAGGAATTGCTCTCTGTCCATGGAAGCAATGCACTCCCAAACTTGCATTGCTTTTCTTAAAATACTTATGGTTTTGAATGAAACTTCTCTACATACAAATGATCACTTGGTAAATAAAGCTCTACAAGAGTGAACAAAGAGAGAAAGCAAATAGTTACCTTTGTCTCTCTTAGTACCTGTTACCTAGGGGATTCTGGTCCATAAAATTTCTCTTATCATCCAGATGTTTCCACTCCCATGACCTTCTGTGAGAATCTTTTCTTTGTCTGTCCACTCACCGAGCCTAAGTCTGTTGCATCGACTAGAGTTCCTCTTTTTCTCTGAGGCTTCTGGACCTACCTTCCTTAAGAATCTGTTCCATCAAGTCAACTCTGTCAGCATCATGTCTTCTGCCTTTTGTCCCTTATCATCTAAGAAGCTTACCTGAATGCAAAACTAATTATTAAAACATGAGCAATCATACTTTCCCTCATCTTTTCTTAAGAGCTTTGTTCTCAGACTGTGATCTAGGAAGGGCTATCATTGTGTTGGGTAGGAATTCATTATAATGACACCAGAGGGCCCAAAAAATCAGAAGCAGAAAAACTACAAAAGCAACATTCCACTGAGAAAGGCACAGTTAACCCTTTCTTTTCTAGAGACCAGAGAAACAAGAACTTATTCAGACTGCATTTGGGGTGTTTGCCTAAGAGAAAAAGAGCCATTTTGAATGGGAGCAGAGGATAGACATGTCAAATACTGAGAGAAATGCAGGGAGAAAAAGCATTATAAATTACATTGGTATATATTATATAAAGAAAGGGAGACTTTTGTGGTTTTCAAAATAAATATTCATTTGCTTCCCAGTAATACCTCATATTGTTACTTCGGGCTGCTATTTGGGTACTCTAGCTGGTTGTAACACAGAGGTAGGCCATGAGCTGAAAGCAAGATTTGGGTTTGGTTCAGCTTTTCTCATTCTTGAAAAATCAAAGAAAGTCTTTCTCAGAGCTGATGCCATGTGCTTCTGACTTTCCCAGGTTCTGTAAAGGTCTCTTTGCTCATTATTCCTATTCTCTCATATTCCATCAGCATTTTCCCCTCTGCCTTCAATCTCTCCCTCACATCTGCCTAGTCTTCTTGAGAATACCAATCCTCTCAGCTCGTTACAGTGAATGTGTTTGGATCTTTGTGTTTTAGGAGTAGTGATTCATTTGGAAGCTGTATTGGACAAGATCTTCAGACATGTTTCAGCATGGCTCATCCACAGAACCTCTGACTATAGCTCAGGGAATGTGCAACTCCTTCCAACGCTCCTCCCTCGGTTTCAGCACATTCTACTCACCATCAGCACTACAACCTTTATAAGGTCACTGCCAGAGTTTGACTACATTCCATTGGGTCATTGAGGCCAATATGTAGCCTCTTGCGTGATTTCTTCATCTCAGAGCTCTCTGTTCATTCTTCCTTCTCCTGGTAGAACTATAAACTCATTGGTTTGGACTGCTATCCAAAACCCATCTCTAGGTTTTTCTCTATTACAGTCCCAGTGGGCAGCTCAGTGCATGACATTCAAGGGAAACTAAATAAAACATCTGTTAAGTAGCAAAACCCTCATGAAGATGAATGGCCAATGACTAGCATGCTGTCATCTTAAACTAAACCATTGAAAAACTGTTCTGAGTCTCTGAACCTCAGTTCTCTAAAGCACACAATAAAGAAAGAACATTACAGAGCTGCCTGGAGGGTTAGATACCATAATGTATTCAAGTAGTTGGTCACGACACAGGTTCAGTGATGGTAGATGAGCTTTCCTTATCTCTATACAATACTTGTATACCATACCTTAGATCTAAATGGGAAAACATAATCGCAAATGGATGTGCTGGAGAAATGGCTCAGAGATTTGCTGGTTGTTTTTACGAGTACCTGGGCTTGGTTCCTAGCACCCACTTAGGGTGGCTCAAGATTTCTTGTAACTCTAGCTGCAAGGGATCCAGTGCTCTTTTTTGGCCTCTGTAGACACTGTATGTACTGCTCATACAGATAAGCAGGCACATATACATAAAAATACATATTTTTTTTCAAAATGAATTACCACTAACTAAAGATGATGATGGTATTTTAGGGGGTACAGATGGCCTCTGCTAACAATATCTCTTAAGGAAACTTTATTTTTCTAGGAGACCCTTCTCCTTGACAGGTGCTGTACACCCTAGGCATTTCTTCTTGTGTTTTTATTTCTGACAGTGGAAGAGTTATCAGAGCAGTGAAAGAGAAAAGGTAAAGACATGTAAAAGAAACAGAAACTGCTTCCAAAAGTGGCAAGCAGATTATTCAAATGCATCTTGATTTACACATGACAGATGTGTTCCTGAAAAATATATGTAAACCAAATCATACTTTGAGTCACAAGGGAATCTTGGCATTTAAAGGAATTCTCTATTGAAACCTTTCAGAACAAGAGCAGCCAATAGGATGAGCAACCTCACATCATTTTTGTGGTGTGGGCTTATGTAAGCTCTTCTCTCTCCAGGCTGAAGTAAATTTATGTATGGTTTATGTAAATGAAGATAATTGTAAATGTTAATTTCTGGTGGAAAACCATCCACTGGAAGACCAGATCAGAGGAAATACAGGGAGGACAGAACTTATGGTCCTAATACCTGTGGATTGAGGTTATGGGACATTGTCCTACCTGCTTTTGGAGAACCTGAGTACTTCACTGTCCACCATGACTGAGTTAGCTAAGGGGACCTGCTCAAAACCTCCAACTACCTGCCATCCTAAGGGGAATGGCTGAACATCAGGGCTTGGGAAGATCAGGCTAACAGCTCAATTAGCTTTGGTGAGTGAGTGGGATGTGCACTGAGGCGTTCTGAGCAAAGCAAACATCATGCCATTAGTGTTATTTCTGTGACTCAGCTACTCAGCTTTTTGCTGTGCACTTTGCTGGAAACCCAGGGACAATGATCAGAGAACCAAGGAAAATTTTGACATTGAACAAAAGAAAGAAAAGAAGAAGTTAAAAAGAGAGATAGTAGACATTTTATTGAGCCGCAGCAGGAAGACTGGCATGTTCCAAGGCTGATCAGAGAAAGAAGATATTCAAGTATTATTTATTCTGCAAATGATCCAGGCTGAGATCTATAACTTCATAAAATAAGTTTTTTTACTATCTTTGCTGAGAAACTAGGCATTGCTGTCACATGACTGCATGCCCTGTAATAGAAAAATCTAATGCTGGAATGGGCTTGGATGAAACCGTGAGTCACAAGTGCAAGTCTCTAGGATTTCCTGTCTGAGTTTCCAATTACAATAACTCTCGTTACATGCACCATGTCTAGCACAGATTAACACTGGTTCAAAATGAGTTATTAACACTTTATATGGAAAAACTTAAGAGAGGAAATAGGGATAAACTGGACATTTAAGGCAAGCCCATGACTATTACCCTGCCCAAGATTAAAACAATGAAGGTATGCAACAGCAAGGTAGAGACATCTTTGGAAACATCCCTAGTCAACCTTTCTACTCATTGATAGTCTACCCCTTCACTATAAACCTCCAGAGGGCTGATTTTGCGTGTGTGTGTGTGTGTGTGTGTGTGTGTGTGTGTGTGTGTGTGTAGTTCATCAGTAATAGTTGATAAAAAGTAGTGATAAACTGCAGTTTAAACATCTGTATTTGTTAGAGTGATTATGTGGCTTCTAGAAAACATATTATCTTCGAACAACGTAAGGTCAACATGTAATCCTAGGTGACTACATCAGGCTGGGCAAGTCTTGGAAGTTTTGCCTTGGGCTAACAAGTGCAGATTGTTATATGTGAGTGAGAAGAGGAGAAAGGATAGGCTCGGCTCAGGCAAAGGGTGTGATCAAACCATTGTGAGCTCAGCAGTTACCTATCAGCTCAAGGAAGAACACAGTTCCTTTATAATAACACATTGCCCATTAATACAGCCCACTCACCCAATAAAGAGCATCAGATTCTATCTAATCCAGTGACAGACACCACAAACTGCCCGGCACTCACCCATGCAAAGTTTTTCCACCCCTGCAAACTGCAAAAATAAAAATAAAAAATCTAAGTAACAGCAGCAAGCCTCTCAATGATTCCTCCATCCTGATTGATTCTTTAGATGGAATGTCATCTTGACAGATCTATTTTGATCGAATTGTCTAATTGAATAGAGTCCCCGATGCTCTTGAATTTGTGACCTCAGACCGCTGTGAAATAAATGCAATTTGGAGAATTATTTCCAAACAACAACTGCTGCTCCTCTGGGAACTTACTAGTTTTTTGAAATTGTTGGTGAACCACCTACTGACTAAGCTATTAAGAGTAGGTGCTTTGTTTGTATCCCAGCCTAATGGTTCATAAATTTGAAGGCAGCAAGTGCTGCAAAAGCAAATGACAGAAGGCTTGCACTTAGGAGAAAGAGATACCCAGAAGGCTGCTGGCCAGGTTCCCTGGATCCTGACCTAGTTAGCTGTCTGCTCCCATGGGCAAACTGTATGCTGGTAATTAGAGCTATGTGTGGACATCTTGCCTAATGAACCCCTTCAGAAGTGGCAAACTTGTTTGGAGAAGGAGTTTCTCACTGGACCTAAAATTTCATTTGAGCTTTCCCAACCCTTCAACAAGACAAAAGGCTTTGGGTCCACCTAAGTGCCGTGTGCAACTGGAAATGCTGGGTTCATTTTCTGTGTAGTTCAGTTCCCTTATGCAAATGGCTGCCAGTTCTCCTGTTGGTGTTTACAGGGCTTTGGAGGACCCTAGAGAACCTGAACATCCCTGCTATGGAAATGTTGATAAACCAGCCCCATAGCATTAGCAAGGTTCAAAAACATCACAAAGTTTAGCCATTGTCTCAAGATGAGGGCAGAACTGGGATTAATAAGGTTAAATCACCATCCATGTAAATAAGCACCCAAGTTGGAAGGCTGATGAACAGGACTTCAAGATAGAAACTCGAAGACTGGTTTCAAGTAAGTCTTGGCTGAAGCATCATCATCCAGCTGACAAATGTTTTTAAGCTTCTTTAAAAAAAAAATCACATCTGTATAATGGGAAAATTTTGCCAATACAGTTATTTTGAGAATTAAGGAAGCTAATAAACATAAACACACAAGACACTGCCTCATCTGTGGACAACTCCCAGTAAGCAAGAACCATAATTTAATTAATGGTTGTGTCTTACCACTCACAATCTTCCAAAATCTTTCAACTGCACAGATATTCTAAGCTACAAAGATTATTTTAAAATATGACCAAGCTATCTCTATTTCGGAAGATTTTTTTAAAAGACTGCATCCTAAAGCATGACTTTCTACACCCATATTACCTTCTCTGTGCTATCTTTCCATGTTCTGTCCCCCTGCCCCTACCACAACAGGGGCACCTTTCATCCCTGTATTAATCCATAGCTCAAATAGGACTCCTGGTACAAATGCAAAAGAAAATTCTGTCCGTGTAGCTGTTAAGGGCCCGTGGGGGCAGATTCTCATTAGAATGCTTTACAATAATATCAATCAGTATTAAAAATGTATGTTCTACTCAATTTTTAAAACATCTTAAATAAATCTTTAAATAAAGCTATTTTGTTTTATCTTCAGGGCTCTGTGAACAGTCAGCCCTAAGGGGCCCTTGTTTCCCCAAGAATAACCCCTACAGGGCTCCATAACAAAGTCAGCTTTTCTGGGGGGTATATGCTGTGGGGGAGGCAAGTCTTATGGAGGTGCTGATTGTGTAGTGGGCAACACATTACTAAGAAATGAAATCTTCTTCCATTAGGCTCATTTACCATTCAGAATCGCTCCCAGGAAGCAGCTGGTTAATGCATAGCTTTGAGAAGCAGGCAGTGCTCTGATGCCATTGAAAAGGTCAGTGAGCCTACAGGAGAGGAAAGGAGGCCAGCGCCCTTGTTATAGGGCTGGGGAAACTTGGGAGAAGGCTAAAAACAGAACTAGATATTTCCAGAACATAGCACACTGCCCCTTTTATAAATAATGCCTTTGAGCTGGTATCTTTCTTCTATATCTTACTTGTAAGCCCTTGGTTGAAGCCCAAATCCCTACAGGGGTCAAAGAGAGAATGGCTGAGTGTAAAACAACAGGGAGTTGAGGAGGATTGAAGCAAAAAACACAAGGCAGTCACATTTACTGAGGCTGCAGCAATTCCAGCAACTCAGTAAATGAGGAATCAAGAATGTGTGCCTCTTGGAACAGTCAGTCCTATTTCAACGGGTAAAACTCGTCTAGAGTTCTGCAATGGCCTCAACGTGGTCAGATTTTTCTGCTTATAACTCTTGCCCTTCTAATACTTCCTATAAAGTGTGGTTCATTTCTATTTCAGAGACTGTTAGCTGCTTCCTTTTATTAAAAGCTCCCAACAGGAGCACACATAGTTCTTTTTGTAGCATTACCCCTACATATTTTTTTTTCAATCCATCCTGCCCCTTAAGCTAATATAAGCTACCCCACATCTCGCTTTTTGTGGTTTTTATGCTTGTAGGAAGCTCTGTATGCTGTTATGTTATTGTCAAATGTTTTTTCTCTCCCTGGTGCTTTGTCTGCCTTAAGACGTTTAACTTCTTGAGGAGAGATGGTTCAGCAGGTGATATTAGTAGCTGCTCTTGCTGAGGACACAGACACGGTCACAGAGTTCACATGGCAGCTCACAACCATGTACTAGTGTAGTTGTACATGTAGAGGATCTGATGCCTTCTTCTGGATTCTGAGGGTTACAGGTGTTCAAGGGGTTCACTTATATACATGTAGACACCACACATAAGATAGCAATAATAAAAATAAATATATAGCTTCTCGCAAATGTGACTCCAGCAATGTGTGCTCTCTCTATATATCTTCTGTCTTGAGCATCTTCTGGGTCTGGTTGACTAGACAACTTGCACACACACCTGTGATTGCAGCTTGCATATTGTTCTACACAAGGACCAGTGTGCTATGGTCCTATTATAGGCAGTCATCTCGTTTGTTAATGTCAATGCCAATGCACTTGAGGGCCTTGTCTTAATTCAGTCATCCTACATCTAGAACATGTGCTGGCCCGTGGCAAAAAGTCATGATGGTGAAGGTCCCAGTGGAACTTACTGAAAAAAACTGAACTCTAGAAATCATGCTCACAGAGGTTATTTTGTGGCTTTGTCTGCATAAATTAGTTGTTTTAGTTCCAGGAATAATTGGTTCCAAGTGAAGCTGATGGCTACCAAGCGGTAGCAGTGCATAACTCTAGGAGACAGAACAAATCACTGTAGGACTAGACTAAGGCATTTAGAAAGGGGGTGGGGTCCTGTCCATTGCATTTAGCCTGCACAGTAAATAGAGGATTCATGAAAGCCATGTCATGAAAACAAAAGCAAAGAGGTCAGCTAACCCTCCTTCCCCAAGAAACAAAAGTGACAAAGATCTTCTCTGAATCCCCCTCATGTCACCCGCAAAGCAGAATTAGAAGCCAAAATTCCCATATTTGGGTTTGCCTGCCACTAATTAGCTGGCTAACCATAGGCAAGTCACTCAGTTTCTCTGTGTGCATATTGAAACACTAATTTATAGTTTATAGGGTTTTTTTTAAATATAATGCATTTGAATTTTAAGTTTCACTCTTGTTCTAAAAGTCTGAGCTTTTAAACCTTCTCTTTGGGTTTTCCTGGCAGCTTTTGAGACTTTTCAATAGACCTCTCTTGGGCTACTCAGGTAAATATCCTAAACAATTCTGGGAACTCAGAGAGCATCTCTAAGTGACCATAGTCCCACTAATCCTCAGCAGCTAGGGTTTTTGTTGTTGTTATTGTAAACATGAAGAAGGGTGATGGTTAATGTTAGCAATCTGTCTAAACTCCACCTCCACAGTCACCTGGAAACAGCCAGGTATGCTCCTCCTCACAGTTACCTGGCAACAGGCAGGTAGCCCTGCCCACTATAAAAGGGGCTGCTTGCCCCTTCCTCTTTCTCTTACTCTCTTGCTCTTGGCCCCTCTACCCCGTGCCTGCAGGTTGCCATCTCCCCTCCTCCCTTCCCTTCCCCCTCTCTCCACGTGGTCATGGCCAGCCTCTACCCTCTCTACTCCTCTCTTTCTCCTCTTGCTCTCCCTCTTTCTTAATAAACTCTCCCTCGTGGAACTGTCTAGTCTGCTGTGATCTGTCCAAGCTGTGCGTGAAATCCTTTCAGTTAATATAAAAGACAAAGTTTAAAAATGAATTGATTTATAAATATAGTGAAATTGCTCTGATTCTTCACATTCATTAATAAGTGGATATACAGAGGTCTCTTAGACAAGAATTTCTTGGGGTTCCCTAGATACTGCCTTCAGGAATCACAGCTGTGGATGCTCAGCCTCAGAACCTAAATTTGATGTGTGAAGCTAAAGGAGCAGCTTAGGGACCGGACCCACGGGGCCACATGGTTCCTAAGCACTTCTAGGTGCTCTGTACAAATCTGCTGTCTTGCTTAGTTGCTGCTCTTTACAAGGCTGAGGATATCTGAGAGACAGAGGTTTCTGTAGGGCAGCTGCTGAATGCATGTGGCAACATTACAGGGAAGACGTCAGACAATCCCTTGGGACAGTTTCTCAATCCGAGCAGTCACAGTTAGGGCATCCTATGCTGAGGTCCATATCTGTCCATACTTCCCATATCTCCATTTTGTTTATGTGAGTGTAGGTTGACCATCTGTTAGTCATTTCAGAAAAAGTCTTATCTCCAACACAGATACATAGAGACAGAACACTTTAGTATTTTCTGTGTGTACAAGACCAAAAATGTTTGAGTTCAGTAACAACCACACAGACATGATTCACATCATGTCTTATAAAAAAAAAATTGTCAGGCCAGAAATGCCAGTGCAGCCTAATGGTAAGGGGACAAGATGGTGGCCACACACCTACAGCCCCACTGAAGGAAACCCAGTGGCATAAAGGTGAAGTTAACCTGTAAGGAGTTCTTCCCAATTGACCAGGAGATCAGCTTTTAGACCTCCATGGGCAAAGTGCCAGGGTGACAACACCAGAGGAAATGCTTCTCTGGGCATTGTATTCAACTGTCAGCTGTCATATCAGTGCTGGACAATGTCACTCCAAACAGGAAAGCTGCGGAGTCCAAGAAATGCCAAGAAAATGGCATCGGGTGGGCAAGGCAAGCACCAGCCTCCCCTGCTAATGAATGCAGCAGATGTGGCATTTCTGACAATATTGCTTCTGCCTCACTTGCCATTTAATGTTAAGAGGCTTCTAGAGTCTACTGCATTTAAAGAGTAATGACTGTTTTCAGGGTAAATGCTCTGTTAAATAACCCTGGATTATTGTGTCGTGTTATTACATTTATAAAATGGCATTTCAAAAAATAATAATTGTTTTAGAGTTAATTGATGTTTTTAACCATCACTGTGTGGAGAATTTTTATTCAGCAGACAGGGAGTGAGCAAGGGAGGAAGAGATTTCCATTGGGAAAGTCACACTGAAAATAGAAAGCATGCCAGCCCCTGAAATACTGGTACCTAAGCCCCTCCTCCTCTGGCTGACTTCAATGAGCTCCTTTCACTGCAATTAAAGCAACCAAGACAAAGGTAAGCCTCAACTTTCTCAGATGGAGTCCACAAGCTATGGGACTGGCTGTCCTTATCAGGGGTCAGTGTTAGTCATTATTGCCCCATGTGAACAGGCGTGGCCTCTGAGCAGCCCAAGCAATGGCAGAACCCACTGCTCTGAAAAGCAGTGACTTTTCAGATGTGAAGTTAATTACACGGCCGAGAGTCTCGGAATCTACACTGCCAGCAGTAGAGCTGAAATGTAGGGCTATTAAAAAAATAAAACTCAGAAATTCCAAAATCTGCATATCAGGGTGGGTGGAAAGGGTGCATGCCAGCACTGAAACGACTTCCCTAGTTTGGTAGTGATGACATCACTTTCTTCTGCTTAATCAGATTCCTTGTCATTCCTCTGCTGCATATCCTCAGAGGAGCACCACCCACTGAGGAAGACATTATTTCTGATCCCATGGCTTCCTGTTGACAGCCTCTCTGTGAAGCAGGGACCAGGTGTTATTTTGGTGATAGGTTTAAATAGAAATATACAAACACCAAACAGGCAAAGCTCATTTTCATTGTGGTGGCCCTCACTAGAACCCAGGTGTTACCTTTACAGCTCACATGCTCTATGTCGTCTGTCTCCTAGAATTGCCACAAAACCCTCCAGGTCTACTGCAGCTTCAAGGCACAAACTACCAAACAGCAGTTAGTAGACAAAGACCAGAGCCAAATGGGAATGGGGGAAGCTTGACCTCTAATAGCAGAAAAGATGATGGAGATTGCCTACAGGGTAAAGCTAGAAATATGTGTCTTAGAGCTAAGCCTCTGGATATTAGAGTTATTTCATACTGCAGCTACTCAGCTCTTTTCCCCCATACTCCTCTACTGACCCTTATCGAACTGTCTGTCTAATAATATAGCATTTCCGTTCCTGTACACCACTCCCTGCTCAATCACCACCATGGCCTGTTGGAAAATTACAGGAGCATTCTGACTTCCTGCACACCTGGAAATCCATCACTTCAGCAACAAATATGTATCCCTGTTTCTTAGTGAGTCACCAATTCTGTCAAACAGAGTGACCTTGCAAATGACCATTGAGAGATGCAGACAGAGCAAGGCAGAGCACATTGGAAACCTGGCAGAATGCCTTGCCCCTTCACACATTCCTCAGGATGCCCCCAGGGAGGGTTTTCCTGGCTGATTTTGTCACTCTCCTTGAAAGAAAATGGATTAACATGCTGGGTAAAAATGTCAAATACAAAGACGAAAGGACACACTTGGTGCAGAAAACAGGTATCCAAGTGACACTACTCACAAAATGTGTAACAAGTCTCAGCACCACTTGCAGAAGAGTATGCTGGGTTCCTTGCCTTGGTTTTCACATGGTGGACTATTTAGCCATAAGAATACTATACATACTGATAATGGTATAATATGGCCAAATGACTGATTAGAGAAAGCCCCATTCTTTTTGAATATCTAAACATGGCCAAGTATGTAATTTAACTCTATCTAATTAAAATACTTAAAAATATATAGACTTCTTGAGCAAGGAACTCCAAGAGTGGGGATGCCTGACTCTTACCCAGGATCACACAGCATGATCTAGAAATGAAAGCATCTGGGCATTATGCCTTTGTTCTTCTTTTGGACACAGTGAATAGAGGGATGGGACTTAATCACCTTAAAAGACTGTTACTAGTTGAGACACATCAGTTAGATCCTGGGTCATCTAGACACATGGAATTACCAGGAAGCTGTTCAGAGCCAAGGCTAACACTGGGTCTTCTTTTTCATATATAAGAAATAAAGGTCTTCAAAAATCCAATAAGGAAACAACAAGAAGACAAATAAACAGCTAAGACTGCAGGGCTCTCAGATGTCATATTAAAATTCTGACCTTATCTTTCATGAAACTAGAAATCATGATGGTAAAATATCATAAGAAAAATATTTATATAGCATATTATGCTATAAACTCAGTAGGTGACCAAGATAGTTTTAGGTGAAAATGAAAATCTTCTATTTGAGCAAGTATACATAACTCAATAGAATTTAATGAGTTTCTTCCTACATTTTGGTTTTAAGCACAAAGAACCATAATCTGTAATTAACTTCATGATAATCATCATGGTTATCAAAACTTGTATTTTCGTGAAAATGTTGATAAAATAACTTCAACAGTTTTTGAAACTTGAACTATATATGCTTTTTAAAAAAAGGTTTATTACATGTATTTATTTTGTCCATGATGTATGTGTCATGGTGTGTATATGAAGTTTAATTCCTAGGACTTCCAACATATGAGTCTCACAAATTGAACTGAGTTCATTAATGCTGGGAGCAACTAACCACTTAGACATCTTATTGGCCCCTTTATGCACTCATGAAGAAACTGATTAAACTGAACTAGAAAAACATCATTTCCAAGACAATGGGTTGGCTGGTTTAATATCTTCTGGTGCTGCCAAAGCAGGATAGGCATTCTCTGTAACCCTTTGAATTTAAAGGTCATGTCTGCATCCCTCCAAAAGCAGCAAAAGCATTAATGTCTCACCATTACCCCCTTCTCTCTCTGTTCTCATCTGCTCTCTCTCTTCCCCTCTCTTGTCTCTTATTAAGATAACTTTCATTGTGCTCCTTTCCAAAAGAGAGGACCTGATTGAATATTCCTATAGATAGGTGTCCAGTGTTATCATGTACATCAGCAACTGACCAGAAGGAGAAACCCTGACATGCAGAGTATCCAGGCATGGTAGAGCCAGCCCTCTGACAGCTTCAGAACTTTTCCTCATCCATTGCCATATTTTTCAAGCTTTAGCCAAAGCTCCTATCCATTTCCCTCCAAGGAGAGTGACAAAATCAGCCAGGAAAACCCTCCCTGGGGGCATCCTGAGGAATGTGTGAAGGGGAAAGGCATTCTGCCAGGTTTCCAATGTGCTCTGCCTTGCTCTGTCTGCATCTCTCAATGGTCATTTGCAAGGTCACTCTGTTTGACAGAATTGGTGACTCACTAAGAAACTGGGATACATATTTGTTGCTGAAGTGATGGATTTCCAGGTGTGCAGGAAGTCAGAATGCTCCTGTAATTTTCCAACAGGCCATGGTGGTAATTGAGCAGGGAGTGGTGTACAGGAACGGAAATGCTATATTATTAGACAGACAGTTCGATAAGGGTCAGTAGAGGAGTAAGGGAGAAAAGAGTTGAGTAGCTGCAGTATGAAATAACTCTAATATCCAGAGGCTTAGCTCTAAGACACATATTTCTAGCTTTACCCTGTAGGCAATCTCCATCATCTTTTCTGCTATTAGAGGTCAAGCTTCCCCCATTCCCATTTGGCTCTGGTCTTTGTCTACTAACTGCTGTTTGGTAGTTTGTGCCTTGAAGCTGCAGTAGACCTGGAGGGTTTTGTGGCAATTCTAGGAGACAGACTACATAGAGCATGTGAGCTGTAAAGGTAACACCTGGGTTCTAGTGAGTGGATTTGAAAGAGCATCCTAACTGGGACCATTGCTCTCTTATTTCTGATTCTCAGCTCGGTCAGTTTACATCACTGTTTCTTCCAGAGTGCTAGCCACCACGATGATCGGTTGATACATCATTCCTTTGCTTAGAACCTTTCAGTGGCTGCCCACAGGCCACAGATCCAGGCCACATCTTCCAAGGGGCCTTCTGTAACAAAAGTATATTACCAGATGGCTTTCACCTGATACCAAATATATGGCAGAGTCAATTTGGAGGAAATTTTATAATCTTAAATGACACTTAAACAAATCTTTTAAAAAAAGGTCCTGACACAGAGTTTCCTGAAGATAAATTTTAGGACAGTAATCTGCAACTTACCCATTAGCATAGGCTCTTTCCTCCCTTGCTTTTCTTTTAGTATTTAAAAGTAAAACATAAACAAATCACAGACTGTCATAATGGCATTGACTGAAATTGACACATGGCAACATTAGGAGATCTTAAGCATTTGCATTAGCAAAAGTAACTTAAAATCAATGATTTGGAGACAAATTATTCAGGAAATCTTAATGACTTATTATAGTAAAACACTTATGAGAACGTACCCATTAATGGGGGACAATTACTGGAAAGCTAAATTTATTACTCAGGAAATCAATTAACTAGTATTTAATTACTCAAAATTATGATCCTTTCATAAATATTGGTACAGTTTGCTTACAAATATCACTTCTGATTAGGATTCCTCAGAGGGGAAGTGACTACATTTACTTCATAGTCCTCCTGCGTTCTTTATTAATTATATATTTAATATATGTACTTTAAAATAATTTTCTTAGTTTTAAAGATTTGCATATAAGATATTAGTTGTCATTACAGAAGTTTCAAACAAATTATGTCTTATTACAGTCTCCTTCCAGATCAGATCCCCCCATGCCCCACTGTCCTGATCTCCCTGTCAGCCCTTCTCTGTGAATTCTTATTGTATAAAGAGGGGCCATTAGGTCACAGCATATGAAGTGGTCTGGCCTTGTCTGGTCTTCCTTTACTAAGAGGACTGTCAGTTTCAGTATAAGATTCTGGACCACCCAAAGCTGTACAGCTCAGTATCACCCTCAGACTATGATAAAGAAATTCCTAGCTTCTATGGCAACCTTTTTCTGCCCATGTTTATTCTTGAGATAACCTACAACTCAACGGAAGGGAGTAAACAGCATGGGCCCATTTGCTTTTTCCTTCCCTTCCCCCCACCCTGGGTTAATAGATAGCAGTGGCTCCTTTAGAAAGTCACAAGGCCAAAGTCATTTGCTCAGCTTGGGTGAGAAGGTAAAACACCTTGTATTGACTCCTCCCCTTCATCTCTGCTATAGTTCACTGAGCATCCTTTTGACTCATTTTCCGGTGTTTTCCACGTTAGTACTGGCATAACATCTTATCAGTGGAGTTAATTACATCCACTTGGAGTGTGAAGGACAACTTGATTGTCTCAAAGAGCCAGAGGCCACATAATCCATCTCACTGCACTCTCAAAACAAGTTCCCAATTTTCTGCTGCAGGAGGTGAGAGGGATGGCCCTGGGCAATTGTAGCTTGCCTTCTGCCACAGAGAGGAGAGTCAAAAACAAGTGTAGTTTCTCCTCCGTGGGCAAAGACCAGCCTTGAAGCTATGTGCTCTAAACCAGCAAGGATCTCAACACCTCTATGATGTCCATTGCCCTCCCATTTAAAAGTTGATGTCTCTTCATCCATTCTGAGCATGGCTAGCATGTCGCTAGATGTAGCTGTTTGCTTTATCTGGTAATACATCTGATCACTCTGCCACTCTTCTCAAAAGAAATAGGTAGAAAAGCTCTTCATCTTAGTGTGTAATACGACTAATCCCTGGTGACCACATATTTAGAATCCCTGTGTAAGGATGATGTTGCTGTGTAGATTTATCAAACAATATCCAATTTGCTGTTTCTGTCTGTGTATGAAAAATGGAGAAATTGAAACCAGTTGCAGTTATGACCAAGATGATTTTTTCTATTTTTAATCTTGGAATTTGAGAATAGGATGAGAACCCAGTTTCTCAGACGGGCTGCAATTTTGAACTCAGAGGTGTGGCAATGTTCTACATGACTTTACCTTACTAACGACCCTAGCACAGTATCATGTCAAACTGCTAGTGGTTTGGCTGTACTCCTGTCCAAGTCTATGGCAGCACTTGAGTGGGTGCAGGAAAGGGGTATTATGCAGGAAAAGACATTATGATAGCAGAACCACAATGAGTTAGTTGAAATTGTGTACAATAGGGTCTTGTTTGCCGAAAAACTACATATATGAGAGGGATACTATAGGTGCAACACCAATCAACTTGCCCCTTGGGTTCTGATAGCCTTGGGGTCTGTGGGTAGACTATCTTCTCTTGGTGTTACTATCTCTGCATCCTTATTATTTAAACAACTAAACATTTTAAAAACTACATCAATACAGTACATGTTGAATTCAATAATGGAAGTGTAGAGAACACACAGTCACCATCTTCTGCTTATACCTCCTCCTCATTCATGCCTTTTGGGGTCCTGATCTTTGCTTTCAGGGAGCATCAAGCATCCTCCCATGCACCATTAGATGACTTGTATGGGAATGTATGTACTTATGCGTGTTTTAAACATGTGATAAATATGGTTACATAAATTGCTTTCACTTTCCTGTGAAAGACAGTCACCTTGCCCCTCAATGCCTCATTATTTGCTGTAGCTGCAGGTTTGTCATAGAAAGATGGTCTAGGGTCCGTTGTTGAAACATTTAAATTGTTTTTACACTTTTGTTGAGCCACCAACTCCCCATAGACTGTATCAGTATCAATAGATCATTTGGAACACTTGCCTACCTTTTTTTTTTTCTGAATTCTCCTTGAATTTAGAAATACAGAGTCACTGTTGTTACTCTTCTCTCTGCTAATTATTCTCTTTGGAATAAAGATGAGGGCTGATATCATGCCTGAAGGTTCTTGGTTAACTCTAGGGTGGGTAGAATGAGGCTCTGTTAGCCAGCCACACTGTATGGCTGGGCTTGGGTGTTAATCAAAAATGGAAATCTTTATCTTACAGAGGTATAGGCAATTACCCTTTTCAATGCATTCACACCTTTATATTCTCACCAGCAGTGTTCAAGAGTTAACCCTTTCCTTGAATCCTCTCTGATGCTGCTATTTCTTTATGAGTTTCTAGAGCAATTTGTATTTCTTATTTTAATTTGTATCTCCCTGATAGCTCATGAGGCTCAGCATCTTTCCAGGTACTTATTTGCAATTTTATTTCAGTGAGTTGCTGATTCATATAGTTCATCTGCTTTCTGTTGGGTGATTTATCTTTTGGTGGTGATTTGTAGCTATTCTTTATATAATCTAGTTATTAATGCTATAAATACTGTTAATCACTTCCTTGCAGTCTACTGGTTGCTTTTTAAAATAGTTACAGATTCCTCTTCTGTTTAGAAATGCCATATTTAATAAGACTCATCTATCCACACCTCAATCTTTCCCAATATAGCTTTTGGATTTTCTTCTTAATTACGTACTGTCTGGTTACTCCCAAGATTATATGACTAGGTGCATGTTTGTTAACTTTATTTGATCTGATGCTGTCAGAAGTTATCTATTTATGCTAATATCCTGGTCTATACTTCTTAGGTTGGAGGGAAGGGTTTCCTAGAGATCGAATTCTGGTCTCAGCACATTAAGCAGGCACAACACTGTGGAGCTAGTGACCCAAAAACCAGTGTCACTCATTTCCTTTATTAGTAATTCTAGAATTGCATACACTATGGTTTGAGTACATCCACTTTCTTTCCCCAACTCTTCCTAGACTCACCCCTTTTTTTTCCCATTCAACTCTGAGTATTTACTTTTTATTGCCATGTGGTGTATAGTTACAAATTACTTATCGGCAGCAATACAGGATATAGAACTAGGACATTATCTATAAGAAATCAAAAGTTTTTATTCCAATGTCATCACTACCCAGAGCGATGGACTCTTATCAGATGTTTGTGTCAACAGACCTAGAGTGCTCTTTTCCTCTGTTACATATAGTAGTTAATGGCCATGTCACAACCCCATGAGCCCTGGAAATATGAGTCCTGTATACTGTCTTTGCAGCTAGAAAGGCATGGAGGAGAATCGTATCACCAATTTTATGAGGAACTGTGAAGACAAAGGTCAGTACGACTCATGGTTGCAAAACTTGAATGCAAAATCTAAGCAGCTAAGACAATGCCTCAGAGAAAGCAGAATAAAAGATGCGCATAAGAGTTTGAAAATGTCAGCATACAAGTATGCAATATACCATTAAATGAGAGAAATGAAACAAAGTATAAAGGACAGAAGAGAAGGGGAAAGGTAGAGAGAATCTTCCAGAAGACTTCTGAGGAATTCTTAGGGACATTTGGGGAGAGAAATGAAATGATGAATCTTCTCTTACCCAAATAGTTACATTACAATAGGTCTGAGACCCTCACCATTCGGGCAGTACACAACAGTTACCAAGACAGACTGAAGACTAAAGAGTGGGGCACAAAATCTTAATAAAGGCAGTATTAGTCGCATTCTGAATTTATTGTTAATTGTGATAGCATTGTCCCAACAGGCTTCAGTGGTTGTTTTGTTGGCATTGGACTCTGGGGATGAGCCCCTCAGAGCAGAGAGAATGGACTACTCTCAATCATCAGGTCCAAGCTACCATAACTAATCCATCATCTGTGGCCTGCAAGGCAAGCTCCTGAGTGTCGATGTGGAGTTAATTAGACAAATATTGTACACTCAAATCCAATTGATTATTAAAACACCATAACGAGGATTTAACACCACAACGTGTATTGGAAACGCTGTATTACCTTGGCACGTGCCTGTTCACCCCCTAAGCTGATATCCGCTGACAATTAGCATTCTAGGGCTGCTATGGCTTGTTTTTATCATCACTGAGTTAATAAGATATTTATTGTTCCCTGCTAATTAATATATATGGATTAAACTTGGGGCTGGGTATAAGGCAGTCCTGGCAAACACTAGGGTAGTTCATATGGTAACTTTTTAGTCTGACTTGCTAAAGGTCCTGGCCCCAGACAGGCCAGGTATGTCTTTCTTGGACTGGGGAAAAAAAACAAATCACAGTTAAGTGCTCTTGGGTACCTGGCCTCTTTTAAAGAAATTCTCAGTTCAGTTGCTATAGTACCTGAGGCTACATTAGCCATGTGATAACCTTTCTCTGGCATCTGAATAAAGATACTATCAGTGTGCCTCTCCAAACTCTTGGATCTATATTTTAGAATTAAATAAACGGGACTTTGTCTATAAGAAAAGATGTTAATTTGATGTATGATTTCTGAGAGATGCACTTCCACCTTCATGCCTCTGCCTACTTGTGGTGGCCAGACTTTTTCTATATTGGTTTTATATGTTTTTCTGTTTTGTAACTAGGGTTAGTTCTTTGTCATTGGTCTTGAAAATTAGGCAAAAGTACAATAAGGTTAAAAGTACAATGTGATCTTTAATTTACTAATTTAATTAAATAGATAAAGTCTGCTTTTACTTTTCTTGTAACACTATTTTTAACAGTCACTTTTTAAACTCTTTTGGGTATTTTTAGTGTTCTAATTATTGCAGAATATTATTCATTAAGTAAAGTGAATACAAAAGATATTGATCTTAAGAGTACAATTCAATGCTTTTTCACATGCATAAACATACATTCAGGAGCACACAGAACAAGTTACAGAACATTTTCATCATGTCTCCTCTCTGTACTTCCCCTCCAGGCCCTCCTGACCAATGGCTGTGATACTATCTTGATATCTATCACCCTGGGTTTTTGTTGTTGTTGTTGTTTTGTTTTTTGTTTTGTTGTTGTTGTTGTTGTTTTTGCTTGAATTTGAGCTTCCTAAAACTAGAATCATAAAGAGTGCAACTTCACTGTGGGACAAGCATTTGTTTATGGAAATAAGAATAAGAACATCCAAACTGAGGGTAGATTAGATTGTATTTGTTTAGTTTTTAAATTGGTCAACCTCACTTTATAATCTCATCAATAATCCTATCTTTTTTCTGGTGTTTGTAGTTAAAAACTTTGTACTCCACTAAATTCTGAAAATTTTAGTAGATTCAGATGCAGATATTTGCATTTCAAAGGCCACAGAAGCGTACGGTTCATGCCACCCCCTCACAGTTTGGCTTTGCCAGAAGAGTTGGCAAATTATAGGCTAGAGGAAAATAAATGTATCATTTTTGCCATTATAGTTTCATTCTGAAATAGGATCCAAGGAATAGGGAGGATGACAATGATATGTTGACATGACCACCGTATTAGCTGTGACTATCCTTACAGAGGAAGCTGCTAACTGTAGGAGAAATGTCCAGCTAGGTCAAGCCTGGCAGCTGTGGATCTTGGCAACATGCACAATGAACAGAACTCATTGTGCACTCAATATGATGAGGCTCAGTACACTGGAGAAGAGACCATCAAACCTGGAAGCAGGCAATGTTCAGTTATGTAAGCAGCCATAACTTTGAGCCTGGATTCAGCCATAGGGTCACAGGTCCTTGAGAAGGGCCTGGTAAGACAAAGCAGGCACCCTAGTTTAGATGGTTCCCATTACTTGGAAGGTGCAGGATGAAGGTCAACAATGAGAAGGGATATACTAAGATAGTTATTCTCAAAGTATAGCACTCAGAACAAGCATCATCACCATTGCTGGGAAATTTGTCATAACTACAAATTCTTCAACCTGTCTCCAATCCCCCCAAATCATAGATTTCAGAATGAGTCCCAGTATCTATCTTAGACTCTTCTAGACACTCCCAATACAGGTGAACCACTATCATGGGCTGGTGATTAAGGCCAGGTCTCAAGAATTACAAACCAATGTTAGAGCTGGGCTTACCACATAAGAAGTGGGGCTGAATTCTCGGTGACAGGCTATCACCCAAGTTCCTACAGTGTAAATTTGTCTCATAGCATATAGACACTGCTGTACAGACCCATTATTTCTGGAAGAGCCTAACCTTATAAACACGCATTTACAGGGGGACAAGAACACTTTGAAGAATATGTTTAACTGCTTGATTTAAAAATCTCCCACCTCAAAACTGAGTTGTTTAAAGGAAGGAATTATGTCTGATAATCTCCATGCACAGTATCTGAAAAAAAAAATGCTCAAACCATAATAAGCTCTCAAAACATGGTTAAGAAGGAGAAATACAGTGTGTGTGAAAGAAGAAACAAATAACAAATTAAAAGTAAAGCATGAATAGAGTCCACACAGACTCAGTGTCCAGCATGGACACCTTCATTAAGGGCTTGCCAGAGGGTAGGTGAATGGGTAATGTGGGTGCCTTTCACTGGGATATGGGATTCCTTGTGCGGTAGGGGTGAAAATGTCCTGGAATTACCTCGTAGGTTTATATACTAAAAGCCACTGAATTGTACACTTTTAAAGGGTAGATTTTATGGTATGTGAATTATATCTCAATAAAAATAATTACATCTTTGAAAGAAGCAGAATGTATGAATATCAAGGAAGGCATTTTGAGAGAGACATCTCGTAAGTCACAGGTTATGCAGGGAAGAAATCAAGAGTTTGAGGCAATTGAAGTGACAAGGTGACAATGCAAATATGAATGGAGAGGGCAACAATCAGGTAGCTCATCTGAGCACACAAGCAACACACCCATGGTAACCAGAGTCAAGTTTTCTGTGGAAGCTGCAACAGAGGCTCTGCAGTGGCCTAGTAAATGGTTCTACAAATGGGTATTTACTGAGCAGCTCAGGAAAAACACAAATGGGGTCTTCTGTAACTTGCTACATCCCTCAGATCCTTAGCTAGAAAGTAAAAACATGGAGCCTGGCAAAAGTCCTCAAGCAGAGTGATGCTGAAATGCTAGACTGACACTCAAACACAGGAGCTACATGGCGTGAGATGAAGCTGAGTATGACACGGGACATGTACAAAGAAGAGCATACCCAAGAAACGGTGAGGCCCAGTGTGCTAGCCCATGCTGATAATACCAGCACTCCACAGGAGGAGGCAAGAGAATTAGACTGAGTATCAGTCCAGGATACATAAGACTGTGTTTCCAAAAACCAAGGGCTGGGTGTATTTTCAGAGATAGAGAGCACTTGACTAGCATGCTCAAGCTCCTGGTTGTTTTGTTGGCATTACAAAGCTAAAATAAGAGCAGACCAGATGATGGGAGAAGCTATATGCTCTGAAGCAATCCAAGGAGCTCCCTGATGTGGACCCAACCCCCACCAAACCTGAAGAGAATGGATGTTCTCTGACCAGGATAGTAGCAGCTGGCCAAACTGCAGCCTGCTCTCTGGCTCTTTACAGCCGCCCTGTTATTACCACCTATTTCTTTTTATGCTACTGCCAAAATACAACCATTAATCTTTCGCACTCCCCGAAGGCAAAACACGGGTAATTGGATTTATCTAGTTTTAGAATTTGTTAGGTTCCGTTACAATATAAATAAATAACTGACCTCCAGAGCTTGAGGAGCTTTGCTGGCGCTCCTGGCGCATCTGGGCCTGGCTGGCAGAAGTGCCCAGCCAGCTCATTCATCTCTGCTATCTCCTCGCAGCACCTTTCTGCCTATCCTGAGCCCTGCTTTTGCTTTGCTTGGCTCAGGAAGTTTTATTCCCTTATCCTATCCCCTTTTCCTAGAGCCCAATATTTCCGTGCAGCTTTTCCCTACTCTGTGTGTCTCAATTTTGTAGCTCTTCCCAGTACAGTCTTCATTATTCTGTTGGTGAAACTTTGTCATCCCCAAATTCCTTTTGCTCTAGACTTCATTTTTGCTAAAGATCCTTGAGTCAGCATTGTGGGAGGTTCACAGGAAAGGGACATAGCTTATGTGTTTTCAATTCCATCAGAAGAGACATCCAGGAGACTCAATCTCTTCACCCTACATTACCATACACTGTTGTCACCACCCACTGGGGACTTGCAAGCTCTGAGCTGCCCTGTTGAACAGGAGGCTTTGGAATCACATGGGCTGAAAGTACTTCTACCAGGAAAAGCCCAGATTTGGAAAACCAGCTCATCGGCGCAGTACTTACATAGAATGTATCAATCTCTAGTGTGGAGAGTTGTGAGAAGGCACCAGAATGAGGTACCTGTGTGCACCAGCTAGCTTCATTTACTCATCCCACCCAGTGAGTCCACAAGGAACTGTGCTTAGAGGGAGAAACCCCGAAGAATAGTTTCCGAAGAGCAAATGAGATTTCCTCAGGTTCTTACTGACTACTTCAGATCTTGTAGTATGATGATTTGATACCTGGAACTGCTGGAGCCATCCTGTAGCCATAAAAATCAATGATCTCAGCAGTTTAGTGGATGGAAACCAACCATAAGAATGCCCTCTCTAGCATCCTTATTAAGTGAGGCTATAAATATCACTGTTATTGACATCATCATTAATGTCATGCTTTATACTGTGGTGCTAAATCCCATCTGATATGTAATGTTTTCTTCCCCCAAGATAGCTTAATTGGACCAGGAGTGGGCATGACCTCAACCTGGAATAGTCATGTCATCTTTCCTGGGAATCTGGAAATGTGAAAGAGACACCCAGACAATCTTAGAATATATGGATTCAGGGATGCGTAGACCTCCTCTCTTCTGTGCACAGAGCTAAGGGGAAAATAAAACACATGACAGGAAATAGGAATAGGAATCGATGGGACAATGTGAGGACACAAGCAGGGACAGAGTGACTGCCTGTGTTCTTAAATGCACTTATGTCTAACTTCCTCTTCTCCCAGAAGTCAATGGGTCTCACATCTCTGACTTCCACAGTCTTGATAATAAAACTGACTTCTTCATTAGCATAGAAGGGTAAGTTTTTGTAAGTCTTAAGAAGTATAACAGGAAAACTGCACTGTACACATACATACAGATGTACAAGTGGATGAAACAACATCCTGCTTTACACACACAGGCACATGCATGAGACTATTGGGCATCTAGAACTGTTACAAGGAAATGTTGCTGGTTTGGAAAGATGAGCAGTTTGTTGCCTTGGTGAACTATGATGGATAGAAGAAGACCATTCACAGTATAATAAAACAAACAAAGATACATACAAACAAAAATCCACCAACAACAGAATGGTTTTTGGTTGTATGAGAACCCAGTTCATAGGTCAGTGCCTCAGCATCCTTTATCCTGCATGTCAGAGGAAGCTCAGTACAGAAATGTGTCTTACACAAATCTCCCTGAGTAATTATAATACCCACTCATACTCAGTGAACTGGAAGCTATGAAGATAAAGGTGACTGAGGTCAATGTAGGACGATTGACAGAGAAATTAGCATTGAAGGCAAGCAAGACCCACATATGCAGAAAGAAGCTGGGCATTCAGTAGTAAGAAAAGAAAGAAATTTCAGATCACTATGGAAATTGTGTACATTCGTTACTGCTTCCATCCTTGCAGTGGTTTCAAATGTATAAATGTCTCATTGTGCCTGCTTATGCAGTCGGGCAGCTGAGGACGGCAGGTGTGGTGGATTTGTCATTTCTTAAGCACACATTTCTAACATGCAGGGCATCAGAGAAGCTCTTGAGACAGCTAAGTTAGAATCCTATTTTTCCCCCAAGAAACTGCATCCAACTGAAGAAAATAAAGTGTGCATGTGGTGTGCGAGTGCACACGTGTGTGTGCGTGCGTGGTGTGTGTGTGTGTGTGTGTGTGTGTGTGTGTGTGTGTGAGAAAGAGTGAGGGTGGGAAGAGATAGGAAGAGGGAGAGGGAAAGGGAAAGAGTCAGAAAGAAATATTAGGGGTAGAGGTGTAATTAATGAACGATGGAAATGAAAGGACAACTTAATCCTTGATGGTGGTATAGAGCATCTGACTGTAGTTAAGATGGAGCAAGGTCATGTGGTCATAACTGGCCTGAGCTAACCAAAGCTGCCTGTGAGACCTGATCCATGACCCTGCTCTCTACAGAGCATCTTTTAAGTGTCCAAGCAAGGCAAGTCTATTGAACACAAATCCCTTTATTTCTTTCTAAGCAACTCTTTGTCTAGGTTGCTGTTTCCTTGCAACACATTAAACATTTCATCCTACTCTCACTTTCTTTGTACAGTTTCTAAAGAAATGTCCAGCAGAATTCTTTTCCTAACTATTGTATAGCAAGGTCATTTTCCTACCTAGCTTTTTTTTTTTTTCCTCAAAAGTTTTCTTCTGGATAAGAAACTTGAACATTTTCAGTTTGACTGTAATTCTTAGACACAGTCATTTAATTTTTAAAATTATCATACTTTGGGTTCTTAAACCTTCCTGGATCTGTGGTTTGGTGTTGATATTAATTGTGAGTTTTTTTTTTTTCAGTCACTGTTCTTAGAAGGACGTCTTCTATTCCTTTTTCTTTTACTTTTTTGGTATTCTCATCATGTATGTATCATCTGCACCTGCCTCACAACTTTTGGATTTTCTGGATATTGTCTTTTTGTTTCTCTTGGACTTTTAGTTTGAGAAATTTCTATCAGTTTATTTTCAACCTTCCCAATCCTTTTCTTAACTATGTTTAGTCCCAAAATGAGTCCATAAAAGATGGTTGTCATTTCTTTTACATTGTATCTTTTTTAGTTCTAGAATTTTCCTTTATTCCTGTTAGAATTTCAGTCATTCCACTTATGTTCACCATCTGTCCTTACATGTGGTCCATGAGTTTAGCATATTAATCATGGTTATTTTAAGTCCTTGGCTTGATAATTCTAATAATATCTCTGTCACATCTTAGTTTTGTCTGATATTTGCCCTGTTACAAGATCTCTGCTTTTTTGTCTTTTAAGCAAAGGGCCTGAAATGAAATATTTTCACTTCCTTCTTGTGTTAGATTCTAGTAAAATTTGTTTTCTTTGAGGGAAGGCAATTCTTAAGGAAATTGAAATCCACTGAGTATATTTCAAAGTGCCCACTTTGCACTTTTTGACTGTCCTAGATCTACTCCAAGAACATTTGGAGAATCCTAAAGATAAAATTCACAGACTTGCAGAGGCTCCCCAAATCCAGCCTCTGAAGTTTCTACTCCTCAAACCCAGCCTCTGAAGTTTCTATGTCAAATAGTCTTTAGTCTATGGCTTTCTAGAATAACAGAAGAGCCAGACATAAACAATAATCACTAGGTCATCATGAACCATAATTCTCTGTATTTCCTCCTCTTCAAGATCATGGCTTGTCCTGTTGCCTCAATTTGCTAATATGTTCCCATGGAATTCTTACTTTTAGAATGAGGAGATTTCTTTCCAACGTTCAATTAAAAAATAAAAATACTAGGAAGCATGGTATTTTCAGTTGCTCTTTGTCCACTTCTGTTGCTACAACAGAGTAGAATTTAGTAAAAAAAAAAAAAAAAATTAACAAGACACACAAAGAAACAGGAAAATATGGTCAAATTGAAGAACCACCAAAATCTCCATGAATGCCAGGTGCCAGGTAGACGTAATTTGTAAACATATTTGAATTGCCTGCTAAATACCTGCCTTATCCATTCCCAAGGAACTATAGAAAGATCAATGTAAATAGCTAAATGTGGGGTGGGGGAGTGAAGAGAAGGATCAATAGGTAGAGCAAATGAGAGGTGAGCCTGAGGGCCTGAGTTTGGATCATCAGAACCCACATCAAAGCTGGACAGTGTAACTGCAGATGACTATGTTCTAGTGTACCCCTACAGGGGTTGAAAGATGAAGACAAGAGAATTGTTTTTTCAAAAGCCTGTGGGCCAGGTCGTCTGGCATACCCAAAAGGGAACAGCAAGAGAGACCCTGTCCTGAAAGGTGAGGACAAACAAATGAGGTTGACTGCTGACTTCACCAAGTGCACACAGCATGGGTTGTACCCCACTCACACACGCAGGGACGTGCACACAGAGGCACAGGCATGGATAACTAAGAGCAATTATGAAAGCCAGTAAACAAAATTACAACTTCAACCAAGATGTAAAGAAATCTTAAAATAGCATTGAAGACAGATTTTTGGATTCAAAACAAAGGTAATAACAATAAAAACTCACTAGAGATATTGCACAGCAGTCTTCAGGGGAAATGAGCAGTTTGGAACATGGTCATTGGAAACTAGCACGAGGAACAAGCAAAAGGGGGAAAGTGCAGTAAAACAGTGGGAAGGAGGAAGCTTCGGAGGAGAGAGATGATCTAATTGAAAGCATTTGTAAAACATCACCAAGCTACCCAACATATTCAAATCGAGAGTTCCGAAACAAAAAATCATTTTACAAAAAGGAGTTTATTTGAAGATATAGCCATCAAATGTCCCAAATTTGAAAGAAGAAATGCATACATAAATATAAGAAGCTTACTGAACCCTACTTGGGGTGAACCCAAATATAACTACACGGAGATCCGTTATGATTCATCTGTCAACACTGAAGATGAAGTGAGAATCCTGAAAGCGATAAAAGACAAACTCACGAGGCGTGAGGGAACCAAAGTAAGATCCTCTGAATGTTTTACCGTAGGAGAACCGCAACCCAGCAGCCCTGCAGTTTGTATTTAAAGTGCTGAAAGCAAGTAGTGAAAACAAACTGTCAATCAAAAGTTCTGTACCCCGTGAAAATATCTTTCAAAAGCAAGAGAGAAATTAAACCACTTTCACATAAGTAAAGCTGTGGAGACATTATCTCTAAAACTTTCCTCCAAGAAATGCTAAAAAGAGCTGCTCAAATAAAAACATGAAGAAGCTGGAGAGCAAACTAAGAAATTCAAAATTATCTGGCAAATGAACCGATGAAGAGAAAACTATTTCTATAATTTTGCTGCATTACTCCCTTTTAGATTTTTATAGAATTTCATAAACCTAATTAGTAAAAAATCACAAATTAAAAAAAAAATCACACACCAAAATTAACCAGACCCAAAGCCTATACAACTACAGAACTGTGAACTTCTTCTATACAGTTAGAGTAGCCATTAAGACAGGAAGTTGTGAAGCTTCACATAGCATTTTACACTTTATTATATATATTTGTATGTATCCACCACCAAACCCAAAAAAGTTCATATCAGTGTTAGAACTAGAAAAAGAATTATTTTTATAATCTGTTTTGTAACTCATTACCTGAATTCAATTCTTACAAGGACTTGAAAAGCAAACTTAAGGTTTGGCATGGTAATCTATGCCTGTAACATAAGCAAAGGGGAGCCAGAGGCAGCAGGAGCCAGCGTTTGAGGCATTCTGGGATACAGAGGGTGACTTTATCACAAAATAAAGACACTACTATGCAAAACGAAGATTATTCCATGTAATGAGCATATAATATGTACTAACGTATAATTTATACCAACAATATAAACAGGGATCTAATGTTTGTTTTATATGTGAATGATGATGATGGTATTTATTTAAAATAAATAGTTACAAGTTTAAGAGTCATCATTTAAACTATGAGGACATACCACAAAAGAAATACCTATGGATAATTCATAAGCAGAAATGAGAGAAAAGCAAACTGTGTTCTTCAGGCAAAACCAACTAATTGCAAAGAAAGCAGTAAATGAGGAAATTAGCCTGGGGATGTTATAAATAATAACAAAACTATATTATAAGCCCTCTATATCATTAGTTTGTTTACTTGTAAATAGAAAAAACTGTCCAGTCAAAGGACACAGAGAGTGGCAGAACAGATTTAACAATAACAACAAGACCTAATTATTTGCTACATGTAAGAATTATGCCCGAGGTTTAGATCCATGCACTTTGTAAGGAAAAGAGTGGAGCCAGTTCAATGTAACTTAAACTAGAGATCAAAGATATCTACGCTAATATCACACAATGTAGACACCCAGAGATAAAGGACATTACATAATGACAACAGGATTAATTTCCCAAGAAGACACAACAGATTTGAGCATACATGTAACAAACAACCCAGCATCTAATCAAGTAAAACAGCTTTGATAGGACAAGAGCAAGACAGTGCCAACAATATTAGACACAATATTAATCCACTTTCAATATGAAAAAAATCGCCAAAAATATGTAAATGTCATTTTAGATAAATGATATCAAGCACACAGAGAATACTCTACACACTATATATGAACTATATAAAACAGACACACATAGAACATGCCACACATAAAGGCATATTATACATTTTCCTAAAGGACATATGAGACAATTGCCATGATCCACCATATATGCAGCCTCAATATAAGTCTTGACAAATTTATCCAATGTGAAATGACACAAAGTACTTTCTGATCAGAATGGAGTGAGACTAGACATCTATAATAGAAGACAGAAAGCTGGAAATGCACAATTGTGGAGAAATTAAACAAACACATAAGTACAAAGCAGTGGAGAAACAGAAATTCTTTAAAAGAAGTATCTGAAAAAAATCGCCACAAAAGCTCAACACACACAGGCATATGGGTTGCATCAAAAACAATGTGAAGTCTGAGAGTTATAGTTCTAAACTCATATGAAAAGTAAAAGAGGTTTTCTTTTTTAAACAAGCTAACTTTAAACATGTAATGGTCTAGAAAGAGAAACTAAACACTAGAAGAAGGTCAGAAAGATAAACATTCGAATAAAGGTAAACAAGACAGATGATAGAGAGAAATAAAACTACAACTATATCCTTAACCAAAACAAAGTTTATTGTTTGAAAAATTAACCTAACTGGCAAATCTTTAGCTAGAGTGACTGAGAGGAAAAAAGATGATTCAAATAAGAAACATCATAAAAAGAAAAGAGGACATGGCAGCATTACAAATAATTTTATGGAAACCAAAAGAATTACTCAGAGTAGTGTGAACAAATGGATGCCTGGAAATAGATAACCTTGGTTAAATGGGACATTCTTAGAAGTAATTCAGCCTTTCCAGAATAGAAGGTAAGGAAATAGCATATCTGAACAGTTTTGTACCTCCTTAGAGACTGAATCACGAATCAGCAATCTCCCAACATAGCTCAGGCCCAGATTGTTCATTAATAAATTCTCCCAAGTATTAATTGACAATAGCCTTCCTCAAACTCTTCCAGAAGTAATGAAGAAAAGTAAAGACCTTCAACCTCATTCTGTGAACCAGTCTTACCCTAATAACAAGATGAAGAGAAACTAAAACTATAGATGAAAACTCTTATGACTATTGATATAAATATCCTCTGCAAAATTGCTTGCAAATGGACCTTAAGGATATCCTGAGGGGATTTTACATCATACTCAACATGCCCAAATAATATAAACTTCTGTAATGCAAGGATAGCTAACATATAAAAATTGAGTTTTAAAATAAACCACAATAACAAATTGAAAATAAACAACAGCAAAACCAAAAGAAAGAAATCACACACCATCAAATCAACTGATGCCTAAACCCAAGGCATATACCCAACACAGAACACACACACACACACACACACACACACACACACACACACACACATAATGTGTGTATATGTATGTATACATATATATATATACATATGTACATATGTATGTACATATGTATATATGTGCATGCCAAGTTGAACATACTCAATGATGAAAATCTTTGTGCTTTTCTTCTAATAATACGGGTTGAGGGCAAAGATAATATATATGGGTTGTGGGCAAAGATAGTAGCCAGCTTCTACCGCTTCAGACTTAGAAAAGTCTAGAAGGAGAAATAAGGCAAGAAAATGATGATAAAAGCATCCACACTGGAAAGGCAGAAGAAAGAAATCTGTTTATAAATGACATAATTTTACACGCCAAAAATTTTGAAGATTTTTTTTTACCAAAAAATAGAATAAAAAGATATAGTAAAGTTTTAGAATATAAAATTACCACACAAAAATCAATTGTGTTTCTATATAGGAACAACGAGTGATCTGAAAAGAAATTATGAAAAGGATTCTAAGTTTTGGAAAAGGAGTAAACATTCTGGGTGTGTGGCTCAGTGGCAAAATGCTTGCCTTTTATTTGTACCGCCCTGGGTTCTGTATTCTATCCCTACTACAAAAGCTAAAAAAAACCAAACTGGTGTGACTAAGAAGGTAAAAGGCTTATACAAGTAAAAGTGTTCAGGAAGGTTTGAAATGGGTTAAAAAAATAAAATGGAAACACATCTCGTCTGTGTGGCTAGGCAACCTTGATAGAGTGAAGATGTCAATGCTTTTTGAAAGCGAGCTCAACTCACCGCAATCTCACTCTAAAGCCCAGCGATTTTATTTTTGCAAAAATAGAAAAATCTATTGTAAGGATCACATGGAATTTTAAGAGACCACAGACAGCAAAAAAATATTGTTCAAAAAGAACAACGTTGGAAATCTCATATTCCTTGCTTTAAAACATGAATGCAAAGTTATAATAATCAAAATAATGTGGCCCAGGCATAAAAGCTTATAGACTCATGAACAAAGAATGAATCTAAGAAATGTTAGAATGTTTTGGCAAAATATCAAGAGCATTAAATAAAAAAATATTTTCAACAAATAGTTTTAGAAAAACTGTATATCCATATGCAAAAATATGCAGTTGAAACCCTTGTCTTATGCCACACACAAAAATCAGCTCAAATATAAGAGCTGTAAATATAAAACTACTAAGAGAGAATAGGAGGGAAGCTAACTATGTTGGATGTGGTAGTAATTTCTTAGACACAATATAATACTCAAAAGACATGAAAAACTAAACATTAACTAGACAGCAGAAAAACTGAAAAACATATTTGATGTTGGGATCAACCCAGGTCCTTGTGCATGCTAACATGCTAGGTGAGAGCTCTGCTCTTTAGCGTAAACCCCAGTGCCCAACCTGAAACTTTGATGTATCAAACAACACTATGAACGTATGAACAAGCGAGAAGCAACACATCAGCTAGGAGGAAATATCTGCGTATTGTACATCAGATAAAGGCTTTACTTTCTAGAATACAGGAAAACTACAACCTAACCACAAAGAAGAGAACTGTTAGCAAGATGAGCAATACCCTTGGGCACATATTTTTCCAAATGGTCAGAAAATATTCCAATACCACTCATCACTGGTGAAATGTAAATCAAAACCACAATTAAATGCCAATGGACACTCATTAAATTTAGTATTAAAAAATGTTAAGTAAAAACAGAAAAGAGTAGGTGTTTGGGGACGCTCTGAAAAATTAAAATCCTTTCACCCTGATAGTGGGCAAATAAAATACCACAACCGTTGTGGAGATAGTATGTTAGTTTTTGTCAAATTATTAAACAGAAAACTGTATGAGATGCAGCATTTGAGGGTATATACAAAAAAAATTAAAAGGACCAAAAAATATTTGCACATCTGTATTCATGCCACAATTAGTCCTATGAATAGAACCAAAATGCTCATCAAAGAATAAATAGATAATCAAATGTGTCATAGGAAATACATGAATGAGTATTACAAAGGAAATCTGATTTGATACATGTAACAGGAGTGGACTTTGAAGACATGGCACTAAACCAGTAAGCCAGTCACAAAATGATGTGTAATAATATAATACTTATTATATGATACCATTGTTCCATGTACAAAGGATAATTAAAATCATATTGACAAGAAATGAGATAGTAGTTTCCAGGGACTTGGGAAAATGAATGGTGGGTTCTGACTCACACACTAGAGAACGGATGCTCTGCAAACAGACTGTGGTGACGGCACACGGCCATGTGCATGGACCAAATGTCACTGAAGCAAACATGCAAAACTAGAAGGAACATAAATGTCATCCATATTTTGTTACACACAAAAAAGAGGCATGCTCATGTAAAGAGATAGCTCTGCAGTTAAAAGCAATTGTTCTTGCAGAGGACCTGAGTTCAGTTCCCAGTAAGCACATGGCCCCTTACAACTATCTGTAACAGCAGTAACAAGAAATCCAATGCCCTTGGATCTGGGCAGGGCATGCATAAGGTGTAATACCTACATGCAAAACACCCCCACACAGAAAATAAAAATTTTTAAATCTAAAAAAAAGTAAAGATCTCTAGGGGTATTTGTGTGGGGGTGGGAGTGGGGAGGGGTAATAAAATTTTCTTGCAAACCAGAGTGGCAGAAAGTGAAGATATTCTGAAAAGATGTTGTATCACTCAGTCTGGCCCTCAAACTACTGAAACAATCCCCTCCACAACCCTCCACGTTAAAAAAGAATTCTGTCAGGAATCATATTCTTCAAGGAAGAAAAAGAAGCTTCGGCCAGAGGAGAGCTTGTCTATTGGGAAGAGTTCACCAAGTTCTAACAACTTCTCACACCACCTTAAAGGACGAGCCTGAAGCCCAGAAATTATGGGGTAATGATTGGTAGGACCATACCTTGCCAGGACTGTTAAAGGTAAAATTTCTTGGCCCTATATTCAAACTTCTATCTCACTTCAGGACACCAACGTGGATTTGAGTGATTTTTTGCAAATTTGTTCCTCTTCTAAACAAGGCCACATTGAATAAATCACATTGTTCTGCTTTATCTTATTACTCTGGCTCTTTATATTAACTTGTTGAGGATGGAGAGCCAGACCAAACTTAGGGCATAAGTTGTAATCTCAAATTTGGCAACACCACAGTTGAATATGTGTGCTCCAATTTGTTGATGTTGAATATGGGAATTTTTCACTTACATCAAACGTTTCTTCTCTTCACCCCTCCTCCATTTCTCTTCTATTTCCTGATCTATGAACTCTGTATTCTACCAATTTATTCACTATTTATGAATATGTATAGAAGAGAGCATGCAATTAATTCAGCTCTTTAATGTCTATTCTGTCTACAGTGGTGCTTGGCATGTAATGGACACCAAATAAATGCTATTGTTTAAGTTGAATACAATGTGACCAGCTTTCAATATCTTCAGTTCTATATCCTAAATTCATACAATCACAGATCACACATATTTAAAAAGTGATTGTGGATACAATGACATTACCTGTATCTTTTATTTCTTGGCATCATTCCTTAAACAAGACAGCATAGCAACTATTTGCTGTGTGAGAAATTCTTCATAACTTAAAGATCATTTAAAGTATACAGGGGGATATGCATAGGTTATACGCAAATACTATACCATTTTATGGAGTCCACAGGTTTTCAAGTTTTCATAGGTCCCAGAACCAATCTTTCTGAGTAAAAAAGGATGTTGTTTAAATGTTTAAAGCTGTTGTTCATTGTGACTATGCTACAATTCCAGAGTTAAGCTCTTTACAAATTCAAGGCTGTCTCCTCCCTCTCAATAACCCAGTGAAGTGGATATACACTCTCTGTTTTTTTTCTTTTTTCTAATCAGGAAATTGAGGTTTAGAGAAATTGAGTCACTTGTCCAACCACATACAGCCATTACTGAACTAGCTGAGTTGGGATTTGATTGAGTCTTTCGACTGCAGAGCTGATGTTCTTAACCTCTTGATAGAGGTTATACTTTATCTTACATTTCACTAAGCACCCATTGACTTGCCAATTGTAAGACAGAGCATATAATCAAAAGCATTCTGTATGCTGTTTCCACTGTGCAGGTGCAGAGCACACAGGCTGCTGAGACAGCCAAGCATGTCACCATGGGGCTTGTTACAGAGGCAGCTGCATTCAGATGACCAAGGGGATGTGTACAAAATCCTTCATCCCAGATGCCCTCAGAGACTATTCTTTTTGGCCTGTCCATCCCTCAAAGTATACAGACAGACCACTAGAACATGCTAGGCTTTATGGAGGAAACTTTGTTAACAGGGAGGCAGCAGGCACACCTTCCTTGCAGCTGCTCAAAATCTCCTGCCAGTGGCTTTAAGAATTGTGAAATTCACAGATACTGCAATTGTAACAAGCAGGAGGAGACAGGACAAGTTAAATACCAGCTATGTAGGGAGAGATCATTATCTCAACGAGAATTCAAATGCCAGAAACTGCGGTTGTAACTTCAATGACTTCCCATTTCAAAATAGGTGAGAATATCTCCATTATAAAGAGAAGGTTCTTGGACTGTCAGGATGTCTGTGTGCTGCATGTGTGCTTGGGTACCTGTGTGAAGGGCAATGGACAGAAAAAAAAGTATTCAATTTTAAACAATTTCAGGCACCTAGGATGCATTATGAATTTACTGGGAACTGAGAACTCAAAGAGAAATAGATGGTCATAAGGCATTTAACAGAGGGTATAGGGGAGGCAGCTCTGAAGACGAATACCTGATTAGTTTGTTTTAAATTTTTATTTTGAGAAAGGTCCCAGGTATTCCAGATGGGCCTCAAACTCACTATGTAAGCTGAGGATCTTGAACTCCAGACGTGTTTGCCTCTCTCTCCCCAGTTCTGGAATTACAGGCAACACTATCCCTAGTGTATACAGTGCAGGAGATCAAAGCAGAGCTTTGAGCCTGGCAAGCAAGCACCCTACTAACTGACCAGCATCCCTAACCCAAGAAAAGTATCTTTAGATACAGCATAACAAGCAGCTTTGAGAACTATAATCCCTGGCACTTACAGAGGTCACCTTATAGCCAGGATCTCAGTGGAAGCATAGCCACTCTAATATAACACCTGATGGGCTTAATTTCCTTTGTATGCAGATAATAACTCCACTTTGCCCACCTGGGAAGTTCCAAATAGCCACAGAGTGAGCAAGAAGGTTGATGTCAGGATGGCATCCCTGGCTGATCAGAGTAGAAAAGTAAGTGACATGGAAGCCATGTTGGGTTGATAGGGGATGGGGGCAGGGAAAATAGAAGCCAGTAGGCCTTCTGTCCCCCACAAAGTGGTCTGCACAATGAACTCTTGGACGAACATTCTAAAGGACAGCTTTGTAAAGTGTCTGAACTCTGTGATGGGGAGAGTAGGGTCAAGAGAAATGGTCCCTCAGAGAAGAGATTCTGGCAGGACAAGCCAGGGGTCAGACCACACAGAGCCTGAACAGGAGCCAACCTAAATTAGTTAGAGTTTGCCTAGCACTCATTGCAAAATAAGGGTTTACAGTTGCCCTGGGGCAACAGGGCCAAAGTGGGCTTCACCAAGGGATAGAGCCTTAGGGGACCAAGAAATCCTCTGCTGGTGGCTACACAAGCTGGATGCTGGCATATGTGCATCCCCATGAACCAAAGAGTCAGGGAGCCACTGATTATTATTGGCTAACTTTCTTTCCTATCGTTGGCTGCCCCATAAGCCCATCATCTCTTCTCTCCTCCTTACACCTTCATTCTTTCTTGGCGCCTTTCTTTCTCTTCCTTCACATCTTAGTTGATTCCAACTAAGAAAACAACTTTTGCTCTCTTTTTTCGTGTGTTTCTCCATTCTTTCTTATTTTTTAAATATTTTGCTTTGCTTTTAATTCCATTTGTGTTATGGGAGAGTTTGTGTGCATGAGACTGCAGGTACCCACAGAGTTCAGAAAAAGGTGTCAAATACTCTGGAGTTCCTAAAGGTCATGAGTTGCCCCAAGTGAACTGGTGGCACTAGACACTGCTCCTCTACTAGAGCTATTCCCTGCTGACCTGAGATTACAATTCTCAATTACATTTTCTGTCTTCCTTTCTTTGTTAATATTTATCAAATACCCCTAACCACAAGGCAGATGCTTCATGACAAATGCACACACAGAACAGCAGACTGAGTACTATTTCAGCTCTGTATCTTAACATTACATTTGTGATCAGTAAACCACAATTCAAACTCCCCGAGGTTTTGAAAGTATTCAGCAATGTCTTTGAAAATATGTTTCCATGTTATCTTTTTTAAATTGCATCCACTTTTCTTCCATATTGGCACTCAAAAAAAAACCCAGAAAATTATTATTCGTTTTTTTTCATCTTTGGTATAATTACTTCTACAAAAAAACACATTATTTTGTACTATTCTTCACTACGAGCATACAGTATTTTGGGTAATTATGAGTTAAAATATCTTCAGGAATCTAGCTGGAAAACTTAACAACCACTTATAACATTCTTTGTTCCTATAATGGATTGGAAGTTTGGTTAATCGAGATACCATAAATCTTCAGACCCACTGAAAATGTTTAATATGCAAAACCAATTTTTTTAAAACTTTATTGATCAGTACTTTTATTGGAAGCCAGGTCAAGTCCTTCTGCATCTCCTTAATTTAAGGAAAACGTATCATTTCCAGGGAAGAGGAGGGTAAAATGGGTCACAAATTTTCTCTAGGGTGTGAATCAATGACAAGGTGAGCTGAGGCCCCGTGGCTGTCTTCACAGTCTTAATGGTTTAAACTAAAATGTGAACATAAAAATGGAAAGGAGAATATGGACTGGCATGTACTCGAGGGCTTAAAGAAATTACCTCGCTTGAGTCACATTTGTGGATCAGTCAATTCCTTCCAGGTCTCACTGGGGAGTTCTTGCCAAGAAATGACCTGCTTACTCTGTTTTAGCCTTTAAGCCTTTTGAGGTACTTAATATTCTGCCACACTACAGAAGCGCCCAATCCAGAGCATTCTTGAGCCAAGAGCTCTCATTGACAGTATGGTAGACCTGCCAATGGTTACCATTCTGTTCCATGTTTGAACTTTGAACAGTTTTCAGCTACAGAAAAAATAAGGATATCTGTGTGAATGTAGATGAAAGATTTAAATATCAGGAATTATAGGATACTCTTCAGATAAGACAGAAGATAGCAAGATGCAGATCTCCTGGCCTTCAGCCCAATGTGTCAAAATGACCAACAAGGTGATTTCACTTTTCTATGTTGTCCACACAAAGAAACCTACTCAGGTCTCTATATGTATGTGGGAAAGATATGCTATAAATTTGAGAAGCAACAAAAAAGCCTTACTGCAGCAAACTGAGCTCTGTCCTATAAAGAACTCTAACTCCAGGTCCTGAGATAGCTCAGTGGGTAAGGGCTGTTGCTGGCAAATCTGGAAACCTGAGTTCAATCTCAGAGACCCATGTGGGAAAAGGAAAGAACTAACTCCTCTACGTTGCCCTCTGACTTCACACTTCTGCCATGGAGCATGTATCCACACATACATACATATCCTACAGATATAACAAAATAGAAGACAGACAGACAGACAGACAGACAGACAGACAGACAGACAGACAGACAGACAGATAGATAGATAGATAGATAGATAGATAGATAGATAAATGTATGTTTAGAAAATAAAAACATTTGACCAAAGGCAAGTGCCCTAACTTTCCTAAATTTATATTTCCCAGATCATTAATTGGACTTGTATATCCCGAACACTGTGAAATCACAAGTAATTGATGTGACAACTGACACAGTAAATAACAAATAATCAGTATGAAGTGGTATTGTTCAAAGCAGATTCCTTTCCTAAGGCCTTACAGGTTTAGTAAGGGGTCTGCAGGGGAAGTAACAGAGCCTTAAGCTCTTCCTTTGGCTTAACTTCTCCACCGAGAAAATGAGGCTCAGCTCCTGGCAGGACGAGTGCTGAGCAGCTGGGAGAGTAGAGCATGGGAGATAATGGAGGAGGGAAAGAGAAATGATGGAGAAGAAAGTTTACATGTGGAGAGAGATGAGGAGAGAGCAGGGGAGAGTGTGTAGAGAGATTTTAAGAAAACACCAAAATGTGTAAAAAGGGCATATGAAAACTTATGAATATGAATATATATATATATATCCAAATATATGTGTGTATGTGTTTGTGTGTGTATGTATGTGTGTCTGTTTACTGTACACATGGGGCAGTGCTCCTCCCAGAAGCCATAGTTGCCAAACAAAAGCCAGTGTCAAGTGTAGGAGACCTCTTCTTGAATTATTGGTCAGAAGTATTCCAATGACCCCCAAAACAATACAGGCTCGTGCCTGATCTTAGTTATATACCATAAGGTGCTCCAAGACCCTATTACTGGGTACACTACACCTTTTGGTCACAAGATATGGAAAAATCAAGTGGGTACTGACCAGGAAGCTTTCTCTCTGACAGCTAGCTTTAAGAGTACTGGGGCTTGCTAGGTAGGCAGTGGGGATGGGTAAAAATCATCAACATCTTTTCCCTGTTATTAACCCCATGACCTATGACAATGACTTGTGTGGGTACTTTAGTGATACAGATGTTTGAGAGCAGCCAACTGCTTTCTGATTGAATTGATTTAAGGGCTGCTCCATGGGAAATAACATATGCCTGCTACTGTAAACCTAGTCAAGAACCCAGAGAGGGAAACTTCACAGGCCTCATGGGTGAAATATTTATTATTACTTTGCTAAAGAGACATAGTGTCCAACTGCTGTCTTAAATTCAGATGTCTATAAACATAAGCATTTCTCCCAATCCTCCTCATGTATTGAAAAGTAGTCAACACACAATCTCACAACTGACAAAAGCTGAGAATAAGTGTTCCTGGAGTTCTCAGGCACAAGTGGGGCACCTATGTCCTCTCTCCCCCAAGGCTCAGAGACCATCCCTAAAGAAGGCAGAAAGACTGTGACAGCCAGCATTAGAGAGGGTTGGGGTGAAATAATGCCTTTCGGCATGTCAGGACTGCTGTACTCCCGAACTCATAGCAGCCTTGCGTACTCACCAGACCCACACAAGATCAATCCGGTGAATGGGAAGAGGGCTGTGAATCTGCTTCTCTAACTGGGGAGCTACTTTCAATTGATGGCTTATGGGAAAAAGAGAGTTCATTTTTCTTAAGGATATATCCCCTGGCCTATCAGTGGATGTCCTCACATCCATGAGTATATGGACACCACAAATTTGATTTAGTGGGTTGTTACAAAAACGAAAAGGGGACATGAAGCTGGGAAGTGGTGGGGAGGTGGGGAAATGGCACAAGGTAGATATAGGAATGGAGAGTGAGGCTGGATAGATTTAATATTAACTGTATAGAATTATCAAAGAATTAATACAAATATTATGTTGTCAAAAATAGGGTATAATAGGGCATAATGTATAATAGGGTATAAGCAGATGTAATTAGAAGATTAGATAGAATTACAAATGGGCCAATGCAAAGAACACAGGATCTGCTTTAACAGACTCTGCTCAAACATTAATTTCACTACAAACAACACTACCAAAGGCATCTTCCTGCCTGGTAATGCAGGTAGATCATAATTCAAGGCAGTGTACCATATAGACCATGACATGTTTCAAGGCACAGGCCAAGAAGATTTTGTACTTTTCCACCACCTGGACCCTCTTACCCCCTCCCCTTGTAAAACATGCTATAAAAAAGCATTTCATGTTCAAAAAAAAAAAAGAAAATAAAAAAAAATATATTATAAAAAAAAAATAATGAACAATAAATATGAAGTTATATATAAAAATAATATATATTCATATATCTATGATCTAATTTATATATATATATATATATATATATATTCATATGTATATTTGAAGCACCAGGCTACATACCCCACATGTATATATATGAAATATCAAAATGTTTAGGGGATATATATATATATATATATATATGAGAGATGATACTCTTGAGATATAGTATATATATATAAATATATAGATATATATCCATAACATATCTTGAGCATATGTATACTCAAGATAACAATTTCTTGCTTACTTAATAGGTAAAACAGATTTCAATGGATATCAGAGTAATCCCCTTCTCTCATCTCATGACTAATAGGAAGTCAGCTTCCTATTAATAATAAGTAATTTTAAAAGTTGTTACTGTAAAGGTCAAATAAAACTGATTCTCTTCAGCTGTATCTCATTGCCAGCTCCCGTCAGATCCACAGCATAGCACACCTCCTTTGCTGCTACCAACACAGTGAACACATAAGAAGGCTGAAGGCAGAGTCCTTTACTTGAAACTAAAAGAAAAAGAAATATAGACAGAACTAAACTGGATTCTACAGTCAAATTTACTAAAAGAGGCCAGATAAGCAGCCAATAAGCTTGGATGACAGCTGCCAAGTTTTCCAGAATTTCCAGAAAGCCACAAGCTTACCCATTTAGTGCTTTCCAACACCTTTCTTCATCCCTGGCTTTATTGTATGTTGTATGCTGGAGGGAGGTGCCTTCACTGGGACATTAGACCATATATAGTCCTGTCTTGTTCTTCCAGCTCTAGGCAACCTTGTAACTATGACCCAATCCTAAGAGTACCTGTTTCTTCAATGGGAGCACTAAAATCCTTGTTCTGATTACTTCCTTATGAATCTCTGTAGAGACCAGACAGTCTTCCTTCCAGATATATTCTCCAACAGGCAGAAGAATCTTTTAAACTCTTCTGCCTGTTTGTTGCCTTGCCCTCAGGGATAGTAAAGAATTCTGTGGGGTTTCAGATCTTAATGTAACACTGGTGGATACAACTGTCTTCTCTGGCAAGTGATTTGAGTGGAATTCAAAATCCCTCAGGTCCCCAAGATCTCTGTGTGCTGCCCTTGAGTGTCCGACAGCTAGATTGTTCAGATGTGAGCACTTTATTGCTGTAGAGGTAAGAGTACTTTAAAGAGGTATGGCCCACTAAGCTGGCTTACAGCAATGAACTATACTTGTTCTTTTAATCCTTGGTGCTCAGTTTGATATCTGTATATAGCAAATATAGTAGGAGCTTCACCATACCACAGTCCGACAAAAGCCACACCAGAAGATATCACACATCCACATGGCCTGGCTGTTAGAGCAAAGGTCTGCAGCAAGTGTTACTGGTATTCAGTTGAGGGCAGTTCTTGACCACATGCAGAAGGCAGGAAGCCGAGCAGAAGTGAAAAGAGACTAATGAGTTTGAAAGTTGTGTGTATGTGTGTGGGTGGAGGAGGAGGTGGTAGACAAGATAAAACAGGAATAAGCTGAGAATATCATCAATTGTTACCAAGGAGTTCCACTTTAGTCTCAGTAGCAGCTAGCCCGTGTCATCAGCTTTCTAGAACTGTGGGTTCTACATCCATAGATCCTGCAGCCATAGATAAAATTATACTAAAAATAAATCAACTGTGTCTATACTAAACATGTTCTTGTCATTATTTGCTATGCAACAGAAGGTAACAACAATTTACACAGCATTTATGTTTTATTAGGTAAGTAATCTTCAGATGATTTAAGCATGTAGGAATATTACACAAATGATACACATTGCTGTAGTGTTAATGGAATAACACTGTATGCCCTTTCTCACTAGATATTATAGACTGGCAGAAATTGTTCACTTATGTATATGGTATACTGAATTGTTCATGACCAGAGAGTCAGTGGGAGACAACTTAAGTATTAGCTTGAGGTACATGGGCCCTAAGCCCTGGCTCCTGCTCTTTCTGAGGCATTGGTACAGCTATGAGACACATACATGTCATGGGGGAGATATTTCAATGCAAGGGACAGATCCTGGAAAATAGCCTTAATCAGAAATTATATGGCAGAAACCCTTATAGAGTAGTGGTTCCCAGTTCTGGCTTACTTGAAAAATGCTAAAATAGATTTTTAAATGTCTACATTCAGGGCCATCCCCAGAGTCTCGGGAATTAACATTTACAATTTATTTTCTAATTCATCCTGGGGGTGAAACTCAGGGTCTTCCTTATGCTTGGTATGAACACTACCCACCCCCAGCTCCAAGTGGATATTTTAAATAGTTTCTCAAATACCTTCATAACAAAAAGCCCAGGTTATTACCATGAAGGGGGTTCCTTCAGAGACCATCCTTACTCACAGGTCTTTTCCTGTTCTTATTTTCCCAGACCAAAACTACTACATCACACTGACATAGCCCCTGACTCTGACACCTTCAACATTAACATATATGGGTTTGCTACATGCTTTGAAAGACTCAATAGCTATCTTAATTTGCTAATTCACTTGAAAGGGTAAGCTGTTGATAGTGGGTGCACAGTACAGAAAACAGCCAGGTCAACACCAGAACCTTGTCTTTGGGAGTTCCACTGCCCCAGCTGCTTTGGTGAAATTCCACCGCTCAGGTTATTCTCTGTCAGTAGTTAAACCTCATATAGCTTTTCTGAATTGATTACCTCAGGACTCCAAATGAAAATGCAGGGTAGTTTAGGAAAGAATTGTTAAGTATAATCCGAGATCAGCAAGCGTAGATCAACAACAGATTACTCTACTATGGAAAGGCAAGCAAACAAACAGTAACAACAACAAAACAAGCCACTGTATTGGGTTTACCCACTGCCTGAAACAAATTACCCCAAATACAGCCGCTCATCTAGGACACGCCTCAAAATATCCATGTGAATAGGGAAACAAAGCACACAGAGGAGCAAAAGTAAGTCAAGAGGTGCCTGTGGCCCCATGATGACAGTATGGCTGGTGGTGGCAGTTGAAATGGCTTCGTAGATGCCAGCGGACCATGCCCAGACCCTGGGCGCCCATCTGAATATGCTCATTGATTCAGACAGAGGACACCTAGATACTTGTCATATCTAATCTAACAGAAAGGCGCAGAACATTTTTAACCCAACAGCTCACAATTGCAATGAAATGATTCTGGCCAAGAGGGCCCATTTATAATAATGAATTCAAATCAGATTCATAGAAGGTATAATTCAACTATAAAGAATAGCACCTTCATTTTCTATATCATCTCTCTTCCAAAAAGGCAAAATAACTCAATATTAAAATAATTATTTTTACTTTTCAAGCAGCCCTGTGAAATAGTTACAGGAATAATAATATGGCCTTGTGTCTGTAAAATGAGTTTTTATCGATACTGAAAATTTTAGTCTTCTTTAGCACGTCACTTCTGAAGGTCCCTCAGAAGAATCAAGGGCCTGCCACAACAAAACTGATCTCCCACAGGAAGCAATTGTCCTCTCTGAGTTGGGGAAATTTTCACAGGAAAATCTGAGTGTGTAGCCAAGTTTCTAGGTATCTTGGCTTTACCTATTGGTCTCTGCTCCATGTCTGACATAGTTCAAGATTTAGGAACTTAAGGTCATGTGATCTGGGACAGGTACCTTCAAGAGTGTTTTCTAATCCTGATAGGCATGAGTATCATTGATACATTCTGAACATTAACTTCCCCAGAAATAAATCACCAATAAAGTCTTTCAAAGATACTTAAAAGTTACTTTACATAGAGCTATAAGGTTATAGAGAAATCTATAAGGCTATAGCACAACTCTTTCCTACCATGTATAATGCCCTGGGTTTGATCCCCAGTATTGCAAAAATTGGAGAGACAAGATGGATTGTAAGTTTTAAAAAGCAAAATGCTACCAAATAACATGTGATAGATTTCTCTGAGCCCAACCAAGTGTGTGAGTTTCCACTTACTGAGACCATGGCCTCTAGGTGAAACAACTGAGTACCATGTTTTAATGATAAGAAAGGAGCACAGCTCCAAAGAACAGATTGAAGGCAAGGAAAAAGAGAGAGGTCGAAAGCCGAGCTGCTGAACTCTGCATGAGGTGTTTATGTTCTTTAAGGAAATACTGAGATTGTAGCAAAGAAATGAAACTGTTTTAGCATAGAGAATGGTAAGAGTTAATGATGGTGGGAAGAAATGAAGGGGACCATAAGTAACAAGAAAAGAGCAATGGAAGAGAAGATTACAAGAGGTAAAAACTGTAGAGGAGATCTGGAGAGTAATATGTGGGCACAGGGATAGGTTTGTCTACAGCAGGGGAAAGGTGCAGAAGAGAGAAGACAGGCAAAATCAATACAGCTTGTTCTGGCTTTTAAAAGTCAGCTACCACAACAGTCAGGTAAGCAGCAGCAGTCATAGTTGAACATGTACGTTGTTGTTTTCCACAAAGCATGAAAAGCAACTATTCAGCTTTTCCTTTTTTATTCCCTTTCCTATTACCAAGCCCAGCTGTTAAACATTAGAATTGAAGATCATGAAAACAGACCAGCAGCTAATAAAAAAAAAAAAAAAAAAAAAAAAGGTAGATGGAAGCTGGCCCTCTGCTGGTAGAATTATCTTACTGCATCGCAGAAGGCAAAAGCTCAAGTTTCTATGTTTCTGATTTAATTTTCAGGGGCGGGAAGAGGACAGCAGAATCCGTAAATTTATCAGTGATATCCCCCTTGATTATGAAACAAGTCTTTGCCTCTAACGAAAGACTGGAAGAAAAAGAGGTATGCGGTAGTGTTCAAACTCTCTTGCCCACATTTCTGGGGTTCACATACACAGGCGTTAGATGCTTTTGGCACCTTTGAACCACCAGTCTCCTGCAAAAGCACATTCCAACAACAAGTCATACCTCAAAGAGCAGACCTGGAACCTTCCTTGAAGCAACAAAATAAGGATAATGCACTCTCATCTCCTACAAGCTAAGGGATGCTAAAAGGACAAGAAGTACTTGCAACTCAAACTGTCTATAAGGAACTTCTCAGTTTTCCTTTTTAGGACCATGAAGATCCAGAAGACAGGGCTTTGGGACCTTTCACTAGCTGAAAAGACGATTTACCTACGAACCTCCCAAGGTAGAAGAGATGCAAAATTTAACCCTAGGGTTCACGAAAAGAACAATGATGTTTCAGAAGCCCTGGTTTCTTCCTTGGGGACAGGCTCCCCAAGGAAGAGCACAGGGAACAGGAAGAAGGAAACCCCACCCTCAATATCTCCTTGTAGAAGTCAGGCATTCTGGTTGCAGAATCTGGGTCAGAATGTTTTATCTTTACCATAACCATCAAAGTCATAGGCAGGGCAAACGCATTCACCCTGTGTACACTGTGAGACGTAGTTAAGCTGGGATGTCCCTGAATCTGTCTCCTAGGACCAGAACTGCCTCATTAAAGGGATAAAAGATGATATCTGCTGAGCTGGTGGAAAGTGGTGGCTGCATTTTTATTAAAGTCTCTGCTGCAGCAGGCCCAGTCCCCAAAGGTTCATATTCCAAGCAACGCCACCCCTCTGCCTGGAGCATGGAAGTGATTCTCTGTAACTCATTAAGCTAAAACAAAAAGCTTCCCTATTGTGCTTCACACACAGGAATGATGTCGGTGCATAAAAGCTACATGCTTGGTCCCAGCGCACAAAAATACAAAGGCCTCATAATTTGCATCAGAGCCCAAGTGCACAGCACAGGTTTAGATTGAGGGGCTGTGTCTTTACGAGACTCATAAAAAGTCATGCCCTGGCACGGGAAATCTAGAGCCTTCAATTGTAAAAGTAGCCCCAACACACACTTTCATCATAGATGTTTATTTGAGGGCAATCCTGTGTCATCACATCCTCCTGGCCTGGAAGAAAAATCCAAGGGTGTTTAGTTAACCACGCAGTATCCCATCTGGGTGTGAAACTTGCCATCCCATAGCCCCATGGATACATGGTGTCCAAAGTGTAGACTTCAACATTGCCTGTAAGATTGCAGACCAAAAGAGGACCAAATGACAGACACATCCAAGAAAACTGGTATCAGCAACCACACGACGAAATTGGCCACTTCTTGGACCCGCAAATAGCCTTTCGCTTGTTAAAATGCCCCTCGTTCTAGCTTCCTTTTCTCTCTTCTTCACCCCCTCCCCTTGAAACCAAGTGCAAAGGGTTCTGTCCCCAGATGAAGGAAGGCTCCCTACCTGAGGGTGGCGCTCTCCCCCTGCCGGACCGTCACGTTGTCCATAGCTTTGGGAAAGGTGGCATCTCCGCTACGCACCGGCACTCCTGTGGGTACAAGGAACAGCAGCCTGAGAGACACGACCACGAGGCACTTCCAGGGCAGGAACAGGTACCCACAGACCCCCATTCTCGACAACCACAACTTCCCAGAACTCCTGCAGCTGCGCGGTCCTTGTCCCCTGCCCTCTCAGAACAGCCGGAAGTGTTGAGGGGTGAAAGCACACAGAGCAAACAGGAGCCAGGAGCGGGAGAAGGCAAGGCTGAGTCCAGGCTCTCCGGAGCCTAATAATTCTTCCTCGGCTCCAGCCTCAGCTTTCCAGCCTAGCAGAACCAGATGCCCCCTCCTGCATCCAAAAAAGAGCTTTCTCAACGCTCCCTGGGGCGGAGGGAGCGGGGGGGGGCACGAAAGAAGGAGCAGGGACGAAGGTCACAGATTGTGCGTTCTCTGTCTCTCTCGGTGAAGCTACTTTAAGATTCAGTTGGGCGCGTTCTGCAGAGGTCTGGCATCAAAAGTTTATAACCCAAAGAAGGCAAGTGTCTCTGACAGAAAGGAGATGTCATAAAAAAAAAGAAGAAGAAGAAGAAGAAGAAGCTCCTGATTTCAAGGAGAGGAGAAAATGTTTTATTAGATCACACACATGTTTGGATGGAGTTAGAAAACAGCCCCGAGTCTTGCATCTGGACCCCAAGGCGATAAAAAGTTCCACACGGTGACCTGCAGCAGGTGTAGCCCAGTTCTTCCGCTCCGAGGTTGTCCTCCCGGTAGCCCAGTGGGCGAGTCCTGCCAGCCTGGCCCTTGCCAGCCCGCGGAACGCGGTGCAGGCTCTGGGCGCGCTGGGAGCTGAGCGGACTACGGCCCCCGCCTCCTCTGGGACGCTGCACCGGGACGCGGGGACGCGCGGACGCCACGTTCAGCGGCCGCCCCCGTCCTCCGCGCCTCCTTCCTCCGGGGAGAGGCCCCAAAGCGCGCGGGCCCCGACCGCTGGGGTTGTCATGGCAGCAGCAGCATCCCTGACCGCCACTTTCTCCCGGTGTCGACTTGGAGCAAGCCGACTGGCGCGTGGCACGGACTGCATGCTCATCCTGGCGGGTGCGGGGCGCGGGCGCCCACCTTAACCCCCGCCGCGCCGGGATAGATGCATCCACCGAGGCCCGGATCCCCAAGGGAAGGTGCCTGATGCCTCAAGGGGCTCTGCTCTCTCCTTGTACCTGAGTGAGCTGAGGAAGTGCTGAGTCCCGCTCATTGCCTCCCCTGATATGGGTGGGGAGATTGAGGGGAGGGCTGGAGAAGGAGTTCTGGGGAAAACAGCAAATTGAAAACTGACACTGGCACCTTCCTTCTGCAATGCCATGCAGAAGTTGTCAGACCCCGCCCAGGAGAACTGAGCTGCCTTTGCCACTCCAGGTAGCTGAGCCAGTATGCATGTCCACTCCTCTGCATCTATCCATGCAGGCGCTAGTCTTACTGCACAGCTTTCCTGGGCCTATGCAAAAAGCTGTAGTATGCTTCCTGTTCTGATGGCCTACCTAGAAACACTTAATGCCCCTCCACTCCATGTCTGCCTCCCTAGCTGACAATTGAATTTCTTCTTAAAAGACAACATGCAAAATAATCCACCACTATCTGTGCCTCTTATTGCGGTGAAAAGGAAGAGCCAGGAAAATCACGTGGAGATCCTAAAATACAGTAGTACTGATCTTCATAAAATCCGTCTATGGCTTTCTGATTACAAGAGAGAGAGAGCATCATAATAGTGCCAAGAGGGAACTCCAGGATACAGTGTTCCTAGAGGCCAATCTCTGGGTTGCTTTGGGCTGAGATCCATCACCTTCAGTCTAAACTCAAGAGCACAGCTTTCCTTGGGCCTGCCATTATTCTTGCTCCTGCTCTGCCTGGCAGAAGCCTTTCCTCTCTGCGTGGTACTCATGCCTGTATCCTAATTTAATGGTTGCTATGTGCGTCTGCTCTACTGTTATTTTTTTTTCTCGAAGCCTTTTGTTAAATTAGGCAGGGCTCTGCACAATTGCCAAAATGAAATGTAATTCAAAAATAAGCATTAAGCTCTTCGTGTTTATTACTTTGGTTGCCGAAGGATACGAAGGCATCCTACCTGCTCTCATTTCCAAGGGACTGAGCGGGGGAAAAAAAAAAAAGAATACTGCCCCAGTCCCACTTGTAAAAATGCTTAGCTCATACATACGTTTTAGGCTTAAATTTTTTAATTAGAACATCTTACCTTGGAAGGATAGAGTACTTATCATTAGTCATATCAGCTATAGTGAAAATTATACTGAGAGAACAGGTATTACTCAGATAGACGTGGGAGACAAGACTCCTTCATGAGGTCTTGGGCTGCAAGGCTGAAAGAAGAAATGGTGTAGACAGGGATTGGGTGATCCTGAGAGCACTACCAGTATTTGGGGATCACTACCAGTATTTGGGGATCACTACCAACCAGTATTTGGGGATCACCACTCCTCAACCCAGCCTCTATACTCCCCTATACCAAGAAAGCTCAGGAAACACCCACCACTTTTAATACATATCCTTCTTCTAAAAAACAATCTGAATGTTTTGTACATACATAATCCTCTGGACCCTGTGATTCTGCAAGCCAGGATCAAGAGCTAGAAAGGCTCTTACATGTGTTATGCTGTAAGCTGACAATGAGATGCTGTGTTTAGAACTTCCTGTCACCAAACTTGTGTCTTAATTAGGGCTGAGGATATAAGCAGAGCCTGGTCAGAAGGCATCTCCCAGGTCCTCTGTCCCTGCTGCTCAGTGGTAACATGCTCAGATCTTCTCAGATGCCTGTTGGTTTGATTTCTTATCCAGAAGTGGCGGGTGGGACCACTGTTGCACTAACTCAGGCAAGGTGGCTTGGGATAGGAAGAGCTATTGGAGACATCAAGAAGAAACATGTGCAAGGTTCCAGATAAGGAAAGGATGACTGAGGCTAGTGAAGAACTGAAGCAGAGATGAACTGAAGTGGAGATAAAAGTCCTCGATCACACACACTAGGGCTTGTGCCTATGAAGGAACAAGCTAAGGAGGCTACTGTCTACCAGGCTTGCTGTTTCCAAGTAAAGGGTTTGGGGGACTGAAGAACAAAGAATCAGGGTCTATACTCTCCTGTTACAATGGCTCCTAGCTTAGTCTCTGTGACAGAATAAATCTGAATTCACAAACTTGTGAGTCAAGGAGGAAACTACAAAGATCTTGTCTAAATGTTCATCTTCATTTCCGTCTACAGCATTGGGGGGAGTGGTCAGCAGCTCATTCATTTGTAAAACATTGCTATGAACTACTAGAATGTAGGGCTAAAACATACGCTTAAATGGGAAAAGGGAACAGAGTTGAGGTTTACAATGAACACAATTAAACAATTTGTGCCAGGCATATTCTGTGAAAAGCGTTGGCCCATGGCAATGATAGGGTAGACTTCTAATTACACCTCCTTGGATATATAAATTTATATGTAGAGACAATTTATCATATGATTGGAATACTGGCTTGGAAGTTGGGTTTTCTGTTCAAACACAGAGTCCTTGTGTCTCTATCTCTGTGCAACTCATACCAAATAATACCTATCTCATCCAAAGGGTAGGGATCAAGAATGTGTCTAAGCATAGCTAGAACTGTGCTTAATCAGAGTGGAGAAAAGTGACCAGCACAAAGATCTGGAAAGAAGAGTGTGTTCTTTATAGTTCCCAAGAGAAGGGTCATATCACCCAGTGACATATCTCAGGTTGGTCTGTAGATATAGAAAGTAGGAAGAAAGTATGGCAAGAAGCTTATGGTTTCCATGGGAGGGTTTGGGCAAGGAAGGATGGGAAAACTGGATTACATAGTAGTGAATAATATTTTGGCAAGTTCTGTGGGTGGTCTCCAGGAATCCTGACTTGGCTCTGGCTTAGGGTAAGAAATGGTCCCTTGGTCTCTGAGAATTAGATAGAGAAAGTGGTTCTTCCATCCAGGAATGAGGCAGTCTTGGGAGATCCAGTATCTCTGGGAATAGAAAGGTCTAATCAAATACATGTGTGGAGGAGAAGGATTTTGATTAAACCTATAAATGCAGTTAATGCTTGGCAGGCTAGGAACCACAATCAACGTACTTTATGGTTCCATAGCATAACATATATTTTCATGTAATAACAGATGACATGGAGAAAAGTTTGAGGGAAATGATGTAAAACACAATGTACAAGAGACCTTAAACTCACCTACACAACCTTTGCTAGTTATGAAAAGATCCAGATTCCAGGGGCTGTGGTCTACACAAGGCAAGATCACTGGCTACCTAGACAGAAATAGTTGTGAATGGCTGGAGAAGATGAATCCTGACAGAGGAGATTTTGAGAGAGGGAGGAAAGGAGAAGCATATTGGAAGAAAGGCTGTAAAGAGTTCTGGTGGCTTTCAGACAAGAACTCCAGTGACAGGTGGCAACTTGAACCAGCAGGTGGTATCTGCAGCCTATGGATTGAATGGCCTGGAGAAGCTGGGTCAGAGGAAGAATCCTCCTAACAAGAAAATACATGTCACAGCCTAATGATGTTAGGCTAGACCTGATAGAATCAGATGGTGAGATGGTGTTCTCATTGTTTTCTTACTTAGGTGTAAACTCTGGTTGGTGATAGAGTCTCACCTACCTCTTGGGAATGCAACCCAGTGCAAGTGGGCCCTGCCTCATATCACTGAAGGACAACCAATCAGCAAAGAATGGCTGAAGACTGTCCAGCAGCTTCTGCCCAGAACCTAAACAAGTGCCTGGCTCTTGATACTTCAATGCATCTGTGCTGCTACACCTGCTGCATTCTGCATATATGCATAAGGTACGTGTGTGTGTGTGTGTGTTTCTAAGTGGTATTGCAGACTGTGTAAACTGCCTCTTCATGAATCACATAGCAGGAAATTACCAAGGCAAATAAAAAAGAACTTAGTTTTTAAAATGACAAAACCTCTTAAGTCTGGAAAAAGAATATAGGGATATGGTTCAGTGAGCAGGGTGTTTGTGTAGCATGCAGGAATCCCTGGGTTTGATCCCAGCATCACATGGTCTGGGCACAGTGACACATGCCTGTGATCCAAGCACAAGGGAAGTGGAGCAATGAAAATTGGAAAGTCAAGTTCATTCTCTCCTATATAGTGAGTTTGAGGCCAACCTGAGCTGCACAAGACCCTGTCTCAGTATTTTTCCCTTTGAAAACCCTCCAACACTATTTCCAATTTGCTCACACATTAAGCCACTTGCTAATCTGTAAATATGATTACATGTCTATTTTGTGGTGGACAGTCTTTCAGGGACTGGAGATGCAGTAGCCCATTAATGACATCAATATTTTTATATGCCTTTCTGCAAGGGTGTGAATAAGTGTTGAGGTGGGAAAAGAGATCATGAAAAATAAGTAAATAGACATATTTAGATTGGGCAATGTGCTATCAAAAAAGTGTTATGGGAGTTGATGGGATGGAAAGGATGATAAGTTAGGTAATTAGGGAAAGCATCTTTGCAGTGGTGACATCCGAAAGGAGACCTGATTGACTATTGGATCCAGCCAAGCAGGACCATGAAAATGGCAGCTGTGAGGGTGACTGGTAGAGGAGCTTTAGGTGAAGGCAGAAATCATGAAGAGCACTGGATCGTGAGTACCAGGGAAACTGTATAAGGATTTAATTCTAAATTCAGTGGTATAACCTCAGAGACTTTCAGCAGGCAAGTACCAGGATCTGAGAGATGAAATGCGGCAGATGCTTTAACCATGCATAGGCTAGAGAATGGATCGCAGGAGTACACAGACAGTAGGAGAGTGAGAACAGCAATGGCAGTGGGAATAGTAGCATGCAAGGCAAAAGAAAAGGGATGGGGCAAATCCGATGGCTAAGATCGGTCCCTAATTTGGATTTGGGGGTGGGGTAAAAGAAAAGAACCAAGAGAGATTTTGATAGCTAGGAAATGTAGCTCTCTGTAATAAAGATGGAGAAGGAACATTCCGGAGGCCATGGGTTTGAGGAGACTACAACCTAGTGCAGATGTTGGATGACAGGAGAAGGAAAAGACTGAAGGAGCAGCAGAGAACTGGGAGCAACATCATTTTTTTTCTCATCTTCAACCTGCTTTCTCATTTGCTGTTTTTAAAGCAGCATTAAAATTCTCCTTTATGAATATATTATAGGGACAAAATAGTCACAGCATCTTTCCTGGACCTAGAGGTTCCCATGCTTTAGCCTGTACTTTAAAAACAGACTATTTCCTTACATTCTGAATGACCTAGATTGCTACTTAACTGTTGGTATCTTCTTGCCTGCTTGATTACATCCCATCTCTACAGAGTAGAGTCTAGCATGATGCTATCACTATTTGTTAAAAAAAAAATGGAATGTTGTTCATTTATAATGAAGTGGAAGGACTCAGATTTAAGACCTCAAACGCCATTGTAACTTCCTGGCTGTGATTTAGAGCAAGGAAAAGCCTGTATTTTATGGTGTATGGTGGATAAAAGGGTCTAGGGCACTGCAGTTAGAGGCTAGACTGACTCCCACCTCAACAGCCCACCATCTGTGCAACAATACTTCTGTTGCTTAGCTAAACTAGCCTCCAGCTTGCATCTCTATAAATGCAGGCATGATACCAGTACATTTGTACAGTGTTTATGAGGGTCTACCAGAGCCATCTCAGCTTGTCAAAGCAAATCTACATACTGATGGCTTCAACAAGAGAAACTTCCTTCTTATAGTTCTGTACCCTAGAAGTCTGGGAGCTCTGAGGGGGTGCTCTCTTCCTGGATTCTGACATCTACCTCCTGACTGCATGTATACCCATGGAACACAGACAATGCTCTTTCTTTTACCAAGCCTGTAGTTCCATAGGATCAGGACCATTTTTATATCTACACACAAGTAACCATAATCACCCTCTAAAAGCCTCACCCCCAAATACTGCCACATTGATGGTTAGGACTTCTACATATGAATTTAGGACTACTCGGTGCAATGGAGAACAATGTTAAATGATACACTCCATGGGCTGACCATCCTTCCAGGAACTCACTACACACTTCATGATGCTAGTTCTTATTTAACAAAAGAAGAAGCACTATCATTTGATATCACAGGTCTAAAGTGTCTCTGTGGACAAATAAACTGTAAAAATAAAGTCCAAATAATTTGTAAGAAATGTGGTGTGTGTGTGTGTATGTGTGTGTGTGTGTGTGTGTGTGTATTTGGACAAATAGAACAAATTGAACTTCATTGCTCTCGGTCTCTCTGTCTCTGTCTATCTCTTATCTCTCTGTCTATCTCTTGTCTCTCTATCTCTTTTGAAGGAGTAGCCCATTTTAGAAATAGAAATCACCTCTTCAAAATGAAAAAGATTACAAGATCATTACTAAGCTACTTTACCTCAAAGAGCTTGCCTAGTTGTGGACTGCTGTTGGGAAATCCAAGGCCCCACACAGATAGCCAAACTGATCCATAATAAAATTTGTATCCAGCCATTAAAGCAATTTCAAACTGTGTGTTATTGAGAAATGAGGAAAACTTACAGCTTGTGTTTATTGGAGGAGTGTTGTACCCAGCTGCTCTGTGTGCATTTAGAAGAAGCATGAAATAGGAAGCCCATAATTTGAGGTATATTTGTATCACAGAAACCCATCTACATAAGGTAGACAGAGAGAATAGGGTAGCTGAGGAAACACAATGGTGTAGGCTTTGGGGGGGGACTCAGGACATGTAGATGGACACAAGTAGGAATATGTTACTAATGAGAATGGTAAGGGTGACTTGGCTGGACTAATCAGATGGCTCAGTTGGCAAAGTACTCATAGCACAAGCAAGAAGATTGGATTACAGCACCCATGTGAAAATCCAGGTGCAGAGGTGCATGTCTTTGATCCCAGAGCAGAGGATACAGAGGCAGAAAGACTGTGGGGGCTTAGAAAGTATCTATTCTATCTAATCATTGAGCTCTGGGTCAGTGAAAGACTGTCTCAAACCTGAATTAGACAAGCAACTGAGGACACACTAATTTTTTGAAAGACACTTTGTCTTTCAAAAATATGTACACATACCTGTATTTGACCTGATATACATGCACACATGAATACACAGGTTTAAAAAAAAGAGTGACTGAGCTTCATTTAGGGGTTAAAAATGTTGCAAGAAATATAATTGCATGTGAAATGGTACTGTGGGCGAGGGTAGGTTCTGTGTCCTCAGGATCCAAAAGCAATCCTTCTACAACAGCTGCCCACCTGTGGTTGAAAACATCATTTCTCATTATCTTTTTGCATATTTCCCAAGTGAGATAAATGCATATTAAATGGTTTTCCCTATCACCACTAACATAAAATTTCAGATGAGTTTAATCATACCTTTGTCTTTTTTCCCTTCTAGGCTTCACCACATTCTTCTTCATAGAGTACACATCTATCTACCTCAGGGAAAAAGCATGTCAGTCAGGTATTAAAAGCCTGGCCTTAATCCCAGCCTTGCCACTTAAGATCTGAGGTCTGAGGTAAGTCACTTACCTATGAGCCTGTGTTTGTATATCTACAGGCAATATTAGTAAAGAGCCATTGTAGCTAGGCTTGGTGGTATATGTCTATAATCCCAGTGACTCAGCAATTCTGGAGGTGAAGAACATAGTGTCATGTGAGCCTAAGAGTTTGAGACTGGCCTAGTCAATATAGCAATGCCTCATCTTGAAATAAACACAACAACAACAAAAGATTCCTTGCAGGTTTGTGTCATGACATACATAAGCAGATCCCAAGCCAGAAGTCAGCATAATGGCAGCTACCAGACAATTGATTTTTTCTTCTCTATATTTAATGCTGAAGTGATGAAATGAACAAAACACTAAACAAAGTAATCAATGGACAAATTAAAACAATAGTGATAGTTTAAAATCAACATAAAACAAGCACATTAACAGAAAAAGAAGACACATAAAATTTCATGTGGAGAGGAATCTACCAGTTTCCCAAAATTAGAGTCAAGTGACAGCTGTGGATTGCAACTGCTCTAACATCAGTCTGGTATTCCTTCACTTGTTCCAAGTCTCCATGTGTATTTCACAAGTAGTTATCTCCCATAAGAACTGTAGGGTCCCTGAGAACAAAATGTTTGCTCATCTTGATTCTTTTCCTACAGGCAGGATCCTGGCACAGAGTAAGAGCTCTGCAAATATTTGCTGCAAGAGCAAACTGTTGTCTATTCTCTACAGTCTCTGGAAGGCCAGTGTATTAGTCAGTTTTCTCCAAAGTGACTGAGTTAATTATATGAACAGATAGACAGACAGATGGATGGACAGACAGACTGGCAGACAGAGAAAGAAAGAGAGAAAGAAAGAAAGAAAAAGAAAGAAAGAAAGAAAGAAAGAAAGGAAGGAAGGAAGGAAGGAAGGAAAGAAGGAGGAAAGAAAGAAAGAAAGAAAGAAAGAAAGAAAGAAAGAAAGAAAGAAAGAAAGAAAGAAGAAAGGAAGGAGAGATTGAGAGAGAGAGAGAGAGAGAGAGAGAGAGAGAGAGAGAGAGAGAGAGAGAGAGAGAGAGAGAAAGGTGAATGAAGATGTACTATGGAGTTTGAGCATACAATGACAGATGCTGAGGTGTGGGATATGATTTTGCCTGAAAGATGATAACATGGTTGGGTCCATGTCTAAATGTCTTAGAACAAAGGTGACATGAGTTCTGCTCTGAAGTGAAGTCCTGGAAATCCAGACAGCCAACTTCTGTAAGTTGCAGAGTCCAAAGGCTAACAAAGCCTTCCTGGTGTGTTTTGATGTCTGTAGAAGAGGCAGGTATCTTACAGTTTCAGGACACAGAGACAAATATCTTCCTGTCTTCTGCTTTTGTGCCATATGTCCCAAGCCCATTGGATGGTACTTAATGCCACTGAAGGTGGGTCTCTGCAGAACTGAGACTCACATGCTCAGCCCCTGAAACACCCTCATAGGCATACTTAAAATAATTGGGCTTTTTTTTTTAAAACCAGGTTCCTAGATATTCCTTAATCTACTCACATTGATCTAAAGTATGTATCATCACACTTGAGAAACCTGACAAAAGAGATCCAATGACCTCCCCACTAATGGATTCTTCTGGTGTCACTCCCTTTCTTTCTTGGCTCCCAAACTCCTCAACAGAGCAAACTACAAAGCATCAATTGTATTAGAGAATCTCCTTCTAAAAAGACTAGAGATTTCTATAAAGGACCTATTTGCCAGCCTTATAGAAAAATCAGCCTCATTACTTTACAGTCATATCTCATATATTTCTATAAATCAATGACCAAAAACATTATATTGAGACCTACAATGAACTATAGTCCACAAACCAGACTTTTCTGAGCCTAACTTTCCTCATTATTATATGGAGAAAATATGCTACTCTATTATTTTCTGAACTGCAATAAAAAGATGACATAAAATACCCTGCATAGAGCTTGGCACACAGGAAGTAATCACGAAGCAGATGTCCTGGCCTAACTTCACCTGGGCTCTACTCTCTTCTTACTTTAAAAAAAAGAAAATAAGATCACTCTGGAACTTGTGTTTCTATTACAGTAAATGTTAGCTACTTAAAGCTTATCTTTTACAAGTGCATTTATAAGGCAATGGGCAGGCTCAATTAGAACTCTATGAAGAACAGGCTAGCCATGAATCTTCAACCCCACGTCCTCAGCCTCCTGGGTTTTGAGAACCAAACACTTTTCTTATGGTGTTCCTCTGTTTTGTGTTTTGCTAACCATTTATTCTTTTTTATTCACTTTACATCCCAATCTCTGCCCCCCTCCCAGCTCCTGACTCACATCGTCCCTCCACACTCTCCTTCTCATCTGAGACAGTGGAGGCTCCCCTTAGGTATCCCCCTACCCTGGCATATCATGTCTCTGAACAGCTAGGGGCATCCTCTCCCACTGAGGCCAGACAAGGCAACACAGTAGGCTGATATAGTCCACATACAGCTTTAGAGATAGCGCCTGCTCTAGTTGTTGGGGCACCCACTTGAAGATCGAGCTGCACATCTGCTATGCATATGTGGCGGACACAGGTCCAGCCATGTATGCTGGAGAGCCCCAGAGGGTCCAGGTTAGTTGATTTTGTTGGTCTTTTGTGGAGTTCCTATCCCCTTTGGGGCCCTCAATTCTTCCACCAACTCTTCTATACAAGTTCTCAAGCTCCATCCAATGTTTGGCTGTGGGTCTCTACATCTGTTTCAGTCAGGTGCTGGGTAGATCCTCTCAGAGGACAGTTATCTTAGGCTCCTGTCTGCAAAAAGCATAAGAGAGTATCATTAATAGTGTCAGGGATTGGTGCTTGCCCATAGGATGGGTCTCAAGTTGGGCTGATTATTGGTTAGCCATTCCCTTAGTCTCTGCTTCATGCCCTGTCCCTGCATTTCTTGTAGACAGGATAAATTTTGGATTGAAAGTTTTGTGGGTGTGATACTGTCCCTATTGCACCAATGGGGTTCCTGCCTGGCTATAGGAGGTAGTCTATTCAGGTTCCATATCCTCAGTACTATAAGTGTCAGCTAAGGTCACCCTCATTGATTCCAGGGAACCCTCCTGCATCCCAGGCACTAGACAGTATATTAATGAGTGTGTCTGTGTGTGTGTGTGAGTGTGTGTGTGAGTGTGTGTGTGTGTGTGTGTGTGTGTGTGTGTGTGTGACCAAGATTTACCAGGGCCCCTTAATGGGAATTAGGATACAGTGATCATGACTTGTTACCCTCCAGTTTTTAATAGTCTCATAGAAAAAATAAGTTAATTACTATGGTATGGTGTCAGAAGATTAAGATAGGCACAAGATGCTTTGGAGTATAAAATATGGTCATCTAGATTTTAAGTAAGAGTCCCTAGAAACCTTTCCAAGAAGAGCTTCCTTGCTTGTCCTGTAATAACCTGATAAGATCATTTCTCCTGCCTCCAGGACTTCCCTGCCATGAAGGTCTGTATTCTCAAACTGCTATATAAACATAAACTTATCCTGCCTTAAATTGTATTTTAAGGACATTTTGTCGCAGCAACAAGAGAAGTAACTAATGTAGAAAATCCAGACCAATAATGAGATTATGGTTGTGATAAACAGCACCTTGTGGTTCTGGGATATTTGGGGTCAATCTGCTCGATGAATGTGAAAGTGTTTGAATCTTTAAGGTGAGCAGAGCTTGAGAAGCCACCCTGGTAGGAGTTCGGAAGACTAGAGTACAGAGGGAAAACAGACAGGGGAAGACCAGCTCATGAAGTTTCAAATGGGGACAAGGACACAACTGGCAACTGAGCAGGGTCATTCACATTGTTACAGTCTGTCAAAGGATCTGCTTATATTTGCCTGTATCCTGGAGGCCTGAGTAAAGCTTGATCCATAAACAAATCACTGACTTATTGGGTAAAGGAAATTTCAAGACAGAATACATCCACAGCAGAGAAAAAAAAAAGCATAAAAAAATTTGGTCCTTTGATGAGTCAAAAATGGAGTTTAAATAAAGTTGCAGACAGTTGCAGACAAATTGGGTTCAAAGAAAGCAGTTGCAGTTGTTAAGGAGATTAGCAGCGTCAAAGACACATACCTGGGCCTGCACTGTAACAATGGGAATAGTATCCCAAGACAGAGATTCCACACCCATCTAGGGGTCTAATTTGGGATTATCTGAATTCACTTGAAAGACCAGAACCTAAGGTAAGAGTGCTGCTCAAGGTCTTACTTAAGAAGAAAAGTCTTGTCCAATGCCCGAGTGATGAGAAAAAGAAAAATCTTGAGATTTTCATATTTGGTGAGTGAGTATAATTCAAACTGTCTGTGAGACTCTTGGAGGTTATATGTGAGAAGTACACAACGATCTTTATTATCACTTGAATACAGGTATGGAAAGTCTACTGCAGACCAAGATCCATTCAGAGCAATAGCAATATAGCAATGAGCCATGAGGATCAAAAAAAAAATAGTGATTTCTTCTATATATTTCCAGAAATGATAAGGAATATTCTTGCTTTGGAAAACAACTGTTTGGGGGAGTGTTTCAACCTTGAGCCACTCTTGGCCACATTGTAAGATGGCAGCAGAATTTTCCAGTTTCATCCACGTGATATTGCATCTCTAAGCATGCTAGAGGTTAAGAATGAGGAGGACAAGCATTGTGTGGCAGAATTAGCTTCTTTGTTTTCTATAAGAAACCAGGAGAGGCCAGGAGAGGCCAATGTGCAGAGTTATGAAGGTGATGATTGAAGTACAGACACAGGATATTTGAGATGCAAGTTCTACGTGAAGTGTGCTAAAGAAAGTTGCAGGCATGGAACAAAGAGAGGCTATACAGGCTGTAAGAAGTAGGTAGGTGGGGACTATCCAAGCTATTTAGATAAATACATCCCAAACCTCAGACCCTAAAGGTGGAGCTTAAGAATTTATTGTTTGCATATTGGGTTTAGGTCTGGTCTTTCTTTGTTATGACTCTACATGTCCCTGTTGGAATGAGAATATTTATTTGATGCCATTATATATTTAAAGTATGTAACTTCAGTTTTATTTTATAGGGGTTCACAATTAAGACATTGCTGTTGAGATTTTAGAAGGGACTTGGACTTAAGATTTTTTTATGTGCATTGTAAAAGGCTCTGGTGAATTTGGGTTGTGTGTATTTTTTATTTTGAGATAGTCATGAGACTCTTGGAATGGGAGACTTTAAAATTACTTTGTTTAGGTATCAGGCTGACAAGGGACAAACATGTTAAAATTGCCAACTTATGGAATCTGGGCTCACCTAGGATGCAAATCTTTAGACATTCAAAGAAGAAAGAATATTTCCTATTATTTCTGAAAGAAATCACTAATTCTTTTCTTTTCATCCTCATGGTTCATTGCTGTATTGCTATTGCTATACTCAGAATGGGTCTTGGTCTGCAATAGACTTTCTATATGTGTATTCAAGTGATAATGAAGATAGTATATACTTCTAACACATAACCTCCAAGAGTCTGAGAGAAATTTTACTTTCCAGGTTCACATACCGAATAATAAAATTGCAAGGTTTTTTTTTCCATCATTTGGGCATTGGAGAAGAGTTTTTGTCATAGCAGTAGAGCTGAGATTGACAGTACTTTTAGAGGCAGTCTGGTTTGCTGTCTACTACTATGTTGGAACACACTATTATTTATATTGTGAGAAGTTAATCATGGGGGAAAGCAGGTGGTGCTACCACATGGCTAGCAAACAATGAAGATCGGCTTCAGCTATTTTGTCAATAAAACATAGCCAGACTTATCAGAATAGAGTTTATGATTTATATAGCCATCATAACACACAGCAACTCAGAACCAATAGAAAGTCTTTATAAGTAAGGTTGTCTCAGATAGCTCACCTGTCATTCTGAGGTCTATACACATTCTCACCATACCTGGGCACTAGGGTCCTGATCACACTTTTTGTGATCGAACTATAAACACTGTCACCATCACCATCACTGGACACATACACATACTAGCAGGTCTGTCCAATCTGTGGCCCATGGCATGTATACATCTCAGTACAACTATGCATGTGATCCTACCCATTTGAAGATGACATCACATGGTAATGTCAAAGATGAAATGGTAGCAATGTCAAAGGCAAGCTATTCATGGAAGGGCTTGTCAGAACTGCTTCCGTCACAATGGTATTACCACTCTTTCTCATCATTTGTTCTCTTACATGTAATTTTGAAGGTTCTCTCAAATTGCCTTCCTGACATGCATCTGGATGGAAAATGTGTAAGGAAGACAGAGGAAACACAAAAACAGTTTCTGCAGATCCAGATTGGGAGGCTCTAATTTGTCCTTGGTGATAGGAGATGGAGTCCGAAGGACTGGAGAAGAGGTTGTGAACACACTGTTGATCCTCCCTCCACTCATGGGGCATCTGGAAGTACAAAGTCCTACAGAAAGGAAATGGAAAAATGGAAAGCAAAATAAAAGAAAGGAAAAGGGCAGAGACACTATAGGTAAGGAGCAGGATGGAGCTAAGCATCTAATATTACCTAAGGTTAATGAGAGGCCCAAGCCAAGGGCATTTTACAAGTGCAGACAGAGTCAGCAACATTTGCAATAAATATGCAGAACTGTACATACATACTGAGAAACATTATGTAATTTTCATATGCATATATGAGAGAGAGGGAGAGGGGGGAGGGAGGGAAGGAGGAAGGGAGAGAGAGAGAGAGAGAGAGCGAGAGAGAGAGCGCAACTTATTTTAAGGAAGGAACTCACTACCATGATTATGGAGACTGCACATCTATGATCTGAACATCCATGATCTGCTGCATGGATCGGTAACATAGAAACCCAAGAACTGTTGAAGTTGAGGTTGGAGTTTGGGTGATGGGGTTAACTGTTGGAAAAACTCTCTTCTCTCCTGTCCTTGTTCTAGTTAGGCTCTCAACTGATTGGATGGCGTCCATCAGATGAACCATAATCTGCTTTTCAAAAGTCTGTAGACTTAAATGTTGATATTGTTTATGAAGTCCCAACCCAGAAACACCCTGAATGTTTGACTATGTCTCTGCACCATTCCCTATCCAGAATGACACATAACACCAAAAATTACACATCTCCATGCAGCTTTGAAGCAGCTTTCCTAAAAGGATTAAAGTGAGTGTTCTTTTAAGAAGGTCATACTATGAAGCAAAGGGAAGAAAAGTTTCTATCCTCTCATCCTAATATCCCCCACCACAGGCAAGCTAATGCCTAACCTAATGCCTCAAAAGACAAAGCCACCTTTAGCATTTAAAGAATTCAAATTACAAAGTGCTTAGAAAGAGGAAGTAAGTTGGTGTGAATGGATTTTATCCAAAGTGCAATTTGTTTTCCCTTTCATAAGTGGGGAAGAGGTTCCAAAGAGGTACAGAGCAAGGGGTTACATGCCGCAGAGAGTGAAAAAGAAAATGGACTACAGAGAGACCAAAAATAGCTCTTTAAGAGACATAATTATTCAGAGCTTCAATTTACCTACGTCTACTTTAGAAAAAAAATCAGAATCTACACATGACCCTAATACATGGCCCAGATTTAAATGTGGCACCTTGAATCTGGGGGATAGGAAGGAAATTGGAAGGAGAATTTTTAGGACACACTCTGGCAGTGTTCAGGAGGAGGAGGGAAAGAGAAGAGAGGCTGGGCTGGGCTCTTCACACTCATAGTAATTTCTACTGTTTTTTGTTTGTTTGTTTTGTTTTGTTTTAAAATGAAGTTGGGTGGTTGCCTGCATTTTGTTCCAGAATGGCAAAGCATCCAGCAGACTCATACCTATAAGGCAAAGCTCCAGCCACCAATTAAAAAGTGCAGTTGTGGGAACACACCTCCATCTTGTTGAAGCTGCAGTAAGTATAGTGCTTAGATCTCTGTCTTGGTCATCAGGATTGAACGCTGAGCTATATAACAGCACAGAGAGAATGTAGCCTCTGCTCCCATTACTGCCACAGCCACTTTATTAGCATTTGGTCTCTGCAACAGAATAACTATGGCAAAGAAATCACAGGAGAAAACATCTACTCTTATGGTTCCAAGGTATCAGACAACATGGCCATGGCTTCATCCTTAAGATCTGTGACAGCACACTTGACAGTGGTCCTAATTTCTTCTATCAAGGCAGACCCTGACTCTTCAATACTAGATTTCCAGTGGCACAGAACCAAGTCTTTTACACATGGGACTTGGAGGATATTTTAGATCCAATCCGTAGCATTTAATTTTCAACAAACATTTTACTAAACTTGTACACTGTATCAAAGAGATATATTTAATACATCTTGAGTGCATAATTTCACATTTGCCAGAAATCCTAATTCCACAGGGAAGTTAGTGATGTGGACATAATCAGGGTGTCAGGAGAAGAGACATACAGAGCCCCAAGCCGTCTGGATCAGCATAGGCATGCAAGAAGCTTGTTCTCTCTACATGGAGATTGTTTCTTTCTGCACAAACCGGAAATCCCATGTGGGCGAAAAGCACAACTGTTGTTGTGGAAGTGGGAGTTTGAGGGAGTCCAGGAGTCTAATGGCAGAGGTCAGCAGGGAACAAGAAGCTGAGACAAGACAAGATCTCTGCAAAAGCACAGGCTGCTTGGGCGGAGGGTGAAGCAAGACTGTGAAATAAAGCTGTGTCTATTTTCCACTTTCTCCCTCCCCCTCTCCATCTGCCTGTCTCTTCCCTTTTCTCTCTCCCTCTGCCTCTTCTCCCTTTGCATGCATTCAGCTGCTAATTTCCATCCAACACTTCTCTCTCCCTCTGTCATGATATCCTCCTTGCTAACCTCCCCCACCCCTTGGCAATGTGCATGTTTTATTCCACAGACTGTTTGCCCGACAATTCCCAGACGTGGTGATTTGCTCTGACATCTTTGTGTATGCAATCAGCCCATGTCACAGAGGGCCTGCAGAGAATGCACGGGACCAGCTCTGCAGCAGGACAGCCTTGTAACTCTTCAGAGAGGCTTAGACACAGGGGACTTGAAGGAAGGAGAGACAGGGAGTACCATAAACTTCCCTTGCCACTGGCTACCAGCAGTTTCCATCTGACTGCTGCCTAGCTCCCCAGACCCCTGAATAAGATATGAGTGACTCTTTTCCAAGTAGCAAGGGTCTGTCAAACATGAATCCCCATCATCCCCGTCTTAATTAACACAAACTAATGGTGCTGGGTAGAACGTACTAAAAATAGTTCTCTAGATAAACTGAGACAGATACATAAACAACGCAGCAAGCTACATCCCAGTGTCTGCTCAGCTCTGAAACACTCACACTTTTAGGCACATTTAAATGGCTGGAGTATGAAATTGGATGCTTTTTCCTCTTAAATCAGTAATAAATGTGTGTGTGTGTGTGTGTGTGTGTATGTGTGTGTGTGTGTGTGTGTGTGTGTATGTATCTATCTGTGGTATTGAATGTATGTATGAATATGTGTATTGAGTGTATGTATGAGTATGTGTATTGAGTGTGTATGAGTGTGTGTATGTGTGCATGTATACTAAGTGTCTGTGTGACTCTGCATTGTGTGTGGGTGTGTAAGTATATGTGTATGTTGTATTGAGTGTGTGTGTATGAGAGGGAGAGAGTGTGTGTTTGTGTGTGTCTGTGTGATGTGTTAGAGTTTTGGGATATCACAACAGGAAGGCAGACAGGAAATATCTGTCTTGTATTTGAAAATGGAAAAAAATGAAATTATTCTAAACTAAAACATTAGATAAATAGTGAAAAGAGTGAGGGATCAGGCTTGTAGCTCAGCAGGAGGGCAGTTTTCCAGCCTGTACAAAGCCAGGGTTTCTTCTTCAGTAGTACAAACTCATAAAAGAGAACAAGATGAAGAAAGGGAGGAACAAAGGATGAGAGGGACAAACAAGGCCATTTTAAGAATGGCTAACATTAAAAAAATATGTCCTTCTAAAGTGCAGACAATGTGCACAGCAAGTAGAGTGCCTCTATAGTACCTCCGACTTCATATGAGTTTTAAGGACAGATTGGTGGGTAGATGCGGTAAAACAGGAAAAGTCAAGAGAAACTCAGACTTGCAGAGAAAGGAGAAGCAGCTGGCACTCTACACCGGGACAGACAGAAGTACTCCTAATCCATAAAGTAATTCTCAGGATGGAGCTACGGACACACACATCAAGGTAGTGCATCTCAACAGGACATATGCTGGTATCTTTTGGCTGCAGCCCAAGCTACTTCTACCTGACATGCCCTCCATTTCCCATTGCCTTTGACACTTATCCTCATGGCCCAGTTCACATGCCTCCTCCCTGGGCAACATACCCACATCCTCAGCCAAAGTAGTGCCTACTTTCAATGAACCTCTGTGACGCGCGTGTAATCGTCTCGCCAGCAAGAACGCACACGGGCACCACACCAGGATCCTTCCACAGCAAACGTTTATTCCAAAATGAAAATGGAGGAAGACCCCAGGCCCAGAAAAAGCACTGCTTATATACCCTTGGAGCGGTGTATTCACCTCTGATTGGCTGCTCACTCGTTACCCGCCAAAACGCCCTGGGATGGGCTGTGACTTTGGCGTGCTTTTACCATGGCACATGCGCGGTTTACTTGTTTACTAGGAGCAGCACCGGATGCCAGCGCCATCTTGCAATGGTGGATTCTGCCAGCACAAGCCTCGGCTTCCTACAAACCTCCTCTGAATTGTCACTCCTTCCTAAAGTCACAAAACTACACCTTTGTCCTGGTTGGGTGCAGGACACACTCTCTGCTAATTTGGTAAAGTCTGTTGCTATACCAGTGCCAAGCATGAGGGGTAGTGCTCAGTCTATGTTTGCTGGATGACCCAGTGTGACACTCCTCCATAGGAGGGCCTTTTCCATCTTGGCACTTATTCTTAACTGGATACTTGAAGTAGTGTTCAAGGGTTTTAGGAAATGCTACTGCTAAGTATTTCACCAGACAAAAAAGGCAGGGAAACTGACCTCACCTCACTCAGAGGAGACCTGGGCTCTCTTGGCCCAAACACTCTCCCTTGTCAGAAAGAAGATGGCCATCCACAGGGCATGCCTGGGAATGCACATTCCTGAGTGATTAATAAGCTCCCACATGGTAAGAAGACAAATTTTTCCCATATGTCAGCAGTTTACTTAATCAGTGATTTTCACGCTGAGCTGGAGCAAAGGATTTGATGTCTAGACTATAGTGAGAGGACGAAAAACTGTGGTCCAAAAGGAAACCCAGCTATTAGCTTCAGATTTGTCATGGGGAGGGAGCACCAAATTAAAGACACACCATGCCATTTATTTCATTATAAATACCTCCTTCTCATTGTGCAAATCTCCCTTTACACCCACTTTCTACTCTTGTTCCCTAGCCATAGTTGGTGGGCTAAACTCTTCTGAGTTTGGATGCTCTTTCAGGGAGGAAGTTCTGTTAAGTCTTCATCACCAGGCAGGTATTCAACTGCATCCATTTTTTCATTCCTCACTTTAGTTTGGCCAATACTTACTTTAAATCAAGATGTCTCAGTTTAGTTTTTCTCCTTGGCTCCCCCAACCTCAGAAGGACTCTACTCCCATCAGCCCTTCTTCACCTGATCCAGGAAAAAGCAACCCCAAGGCCATTTCTCTGCCAGAGAGAGCAGGAGGCGTGTGTGGTAGAGGGCATAGGAATCTACATTGTGAAGCTAGGTGCAGTCAGATGGGTCCCAGGGTGTTGGCCCCAGGCTGTCAGGACATTCTTGTCCTTACCCCACCTCACATCAAGAACCTTAGAGAAATAATCACTGGCTCCAGTAATTGGGTTGGGATATTGGATTACTGGTGGCCTTAGTCATATTCCTCTAATGGAATGTTAGTCCTCAAACCCATTCTGTGTAATGCGGATGCCACAGATTGTCCTGTAGTTCTGGCTGTGTCTCTTTCCATTAGCATATTTGTTCTTTCTAATCTGCTTCCTCCACCATTTGGAAATGTAAAGGCTTGAAGTAGCCAAGGTCCCACTGTCTCTTCTGAGCCTCATTTCAGCATTATACCTACTGATATTATTGTGGTAGCATCTTCGTTTCTGTTGATTATTTTCATTTGATCACTGTCTCTGCCTTCATTCTATCTGTCTCCTAGCTACATGCAAGGGTTAGAATCCAAAGACTCCAGAGTCACCAACTGTATCTTGAACCCATTCATCATGTACTTGGAATTGTGTTTAACTATTTCCTCTTCGACATCAGTTCAAGTCTGTGCCTGCTTATTTCAGCATCAAGGCACTGACCATTCTATAAGAGGTCACAGCCAAGGAGAGGCGTTTGCAAGTCTAGCAGATAAAACATTCTAGGTTGATTCCAGGGAATGGGACAAATGAGGGCCCTCTCATAATGGGATGCTGAGAAAAAAGTAGTCCAGGAAACCCTTGAGGTTCAGACGGGATGAGAAGGAAAGAACATGGGTAATAGGGAATAGATCTTTCCTCATGGATCTTGTCAGACTCATGTTGACTCTAAACTTACATGGAAACACTTAAACTAGCAGAGAGAATTTCCAAATCAGTTAAATGCTTACATGTCATCTCCTACAAAACCACTCTGAGCTACGGTCTTCTCTTCTGGAAAATGAGCTAAGAACATCTATCTACATGACTAAGGAATTCTATGGAACAGCAGAAGAAAGGCAAAGAACTTTTCCTAAGAAAGTCTTCCTCTCTCAGCCTGCTAACCAAAGATTCCTCCTATACCCATCGTCTTCCTCTTTTTTCTTAACTTTCCCAGCCTCATCCCAGCTCAGCTCTTCTATGGCCTCACATGGTTCTGAGGTCTTTGAATACTCTAGCAGGTGCATCTAGACAGACAATCTGGCATGTAGTCATAGGTAATATTAATGTGGATTCTGCTGGGGGTTTTGGTCAGCCACAGAGAAAGGTATTATTATGCTCAGTTTAAAGATAGAAAGATTGAGGCTGGGAAAGGTTAAAGATCTTGCTGAAATACACATAGCTAGAAAATGGTGACTTCCAAACTCAGGCCAATCACTTCAAATCCTCAATTTTCTAATATTATAACATACAATGCATTACATTCTTATCTCTCAAAAATGTTACTTTTGTATCCTCACATGGATTTTTAGGTAATTAGCCATCCCTTATATTTTTCTGTATCTCCTACTACATGTATAACACAGTGTCAGAAAATAATACAGAGCCAGAGTTCAGGCTGCAACTCTATTATTATAGCTGAGTGCCCTAAATCAATTGACTTAAGTGACTTAGATATTTTCAGGCATCCTTTTTCTTACGGGAGGTGGTAGAGAAAAACAATCCTGATAGACAGGACATTTTTAAAGATTAGATCTGTGAATCCTTGTTGAATGTCTAATGCATTCCTTTCTATAATGGTTGTGATCATAAAGGTGAGCTGCTTGTGTTCTTCAGGGCGCTACTGTCAGAAGGGATGTAAGGATGTCCTCATTCTTAAGGAACGTTGTCCTAAAATCCACAAGTTCCCAGTGACTAAGATGATGAGAAAAGGCCTAGGCACTTTCTTCCACCATGATGGAGCCCTGAGAAACTCAGCCTCCAGTTGGCCAAGGTTGCCATGGAACTGTAACACATCTTAACCTCCTGACTTCTCTCTCCTTCAATTTCTACATCATGATGTTCTGGTACGTCCCTGTCAAAGTTGCTCATCTGAAGATAAATCTCTAATGGCCATCTTGGACACTGTTTTCCATCTTGGAGAGCTTAACTTGAGACAATCAAAACCCACAATGGCCATTATTACCTCCTCCTAGCCCTTTATACTGTGGTCAGAATTCAGTTTACTAATTTGTTGTGAGAATTAAATAAAACACCATGTCTATACTTGGCATAAGCCAAGTAGAGAATTGCATAGAGGGTTGACTTTCAGTCTGAGCATAGTACAGACATCTGCCAGGGAGCCATAGGCCTCCTAGGGAGTCAACTGGCCTACAATAGGCCAGAGATACCAGTAGCCTAGATGTCTGAGAACTACAGATGACATAGTGACCAGGTTTTCTGGATGGCAGAAAGGAAAGTCTCCTCCATCATTTGACAGCAGTCTGGCTGCTGCAACAGTGGCTCACAGACATTCATTACAGGATTTAAATTCTTCATGTTCATGCTTGGGTAGTTTTTGTTCCCATTATTTTTCTCATGGCTAAATTTTTTCTTTAACTATCATCATTATATATCCCCACCTAGAGCAATGCTTAGGCATTTCCTCATAATCTTTGTGAAATGATATTATAGACGTAAGTCAATAAACGTGAATATTTTCATCATAGTAGGGGCTCATGCATCTTGTGGTTCTGCCTAATTTTAGCACAGCCAGCACCTTTCATAGTACTGACAGAGAAGGCAATCATCACATCTGAAAAAGTCTATTTCCCAGTGCACACAAATACCCAAAAAATCATTTCAATTTACCTGATAGCATTTCACTGTTTGCCTCAGCATCCTTCCTCCTGGGGGTAGACATATGGGATCTTTAAGATCAGCTCCCCTTCATTATGAAAGGTAAAGAGGGGAAAAACTTCACCCTGACCTACTATGAAAGCCTGAAGCCACCCCTTGCTCTTCCTATTAAAAATGCACACCAAGCCCAGGCATCAGATTGAGCAGCCTGGACCAAATTCCATCAACCTTAGCCATACTGGTTAAACTATGATGGATCCTGATGGAAATGGAGAAAAGGGTAGGAGTCAAGCGACTAGTTACCATGTGAAGGGGACTATGTTCACCAAGGATAGGAAGAAAGAACACAATCAAGCTCAGTGATGATGGCAAGTAAGCCCAAGGGCAGACCCAGGTAACCATAGAAACTGGTTCTGAGACCACTTCAAATGGTTTCCAATATTGTAATTATAGCTACCCTAAACAAGAGAGAAATCAGAGTGGTGGGTGGAATAAAGCTAGTTCTTAATGCAGGATGTATGTAACTAATATGAAATCACAGAGAGAAAGAGGGCAGAGACAGAACCCTGGAGACCATCAGTATCCACACTGTACTGAAACACCTGGGAGCTAGTGAGGGCAGAGAATGCTGTCTTTTGAGTCCCACAAAGGCTGTAGCAAAATTAAAAAAAGAGAGAGAATGTCAAAATTTTATGGAAAATTCTGCCCCATGAGGCTAAAAAACTAACACTATAGAACAAACACACCTCACTAGTCTTGCAGGGCATTAGAAAGCTTTGGAGGAAAGACCAGATTAAAGTGGATTAAAAAGTCAACTGTAGGTGAAGCATAGAAGATGTAGACTATCTCTCAAAAGGTTTACAGTAAATATAAGTGTCAGAAAAATGAGAGCAACATGAAAAGCCAGGGGTGCTGGGAGAATCAGCTGTCACCCCTGCTCCGGGTTTGACCTTTAACTTGTGTTGAAACTTACATGTACTTGTGAAAAATGGAGGGGAAATAAGCCATAAAGAAACTGCAGAAGAGGGAGTAACAGATGAGGTAGGCCTGAGGGAGACTTGGAGGGATCAGTTTGGACATGAAAGGAATGCCTTCGTAGAGCTAGCAGAGCCATTAGCCATTGGTCCTGTAGTGGGCCACAAAATGACAGGGAGAGAAGGTGGGGGATCTAGGTCACTCAATTGAATGTTCTGTTGTACCCCTTTCCCTAATTTTAGCAGTTCTATGAAGAGTATCTGTATTCCCAATACATGGTCCAAACCTCAGGTAAAGGAAATCATGTGCTAATACCACCATGTAATTATTCCTCCTGTCACCTCAGAGCAGTGCTTCTATGTTCCATGGACGACATCACTTCTGAACACAAAAGTGAATGTCAGCTCTCAGTCAAAGGCTGACAAGAAAAGATCCCCAGCCATGGTTGGAAGTAAGTCATAAGTGTATTTCCAGAGCATCCTTCCATGTCTCAGAGTGTTAAGGGTTTAATCTTCAGTTACAGTTACTTACTTGGTAAACTGGATTAATGCCACGCTGCTGGATAACTCTTCTTCTCTGTGTACCTCTCTGCAACCTGTTACCCTGTGGTTTAGGATATTCCTTACCTGTGTTTCAGTTCCTGGCCATAATTCCCCTTCTCTCATATGTATGCATATGCATATACACAAGGTTTTATTAAAGTAGAACTCACACACCACATACCAGTCACCATTTTAAAGTGTACAATTTCGTGGCTTTTGGTAAATTCTGAGAATCAAATCTGGCAAATATCACAGGATCAACTTTAAAATGTCTGAATCCCTTCAGAAGCAAGGGTCATAAGACTCTACTGTCATAGCTAAGCAGCCTTGCATAAACATAGGCTACAGTGATACACTCCTATATATCCATATAATAGTCTGATATTTTCAACTATCACATGTAGGTCTCGGATCTATTTTAAGATAGTCTGTATATGATATGAGTAAGGGGAACATCCTCATGCTTTCAAATGTGGACATTTGGTTGCAACAGTAACGCTATCAGAACTGCTTAAAAGGAAGTCAGAGAGAGAGAGAGCACGCTACAGAGAGAGAGAGAGAGAGAGAGAGAGAGAGAGAGACAGACACAAACACAAAGATACACAGAGAGAGACAGATATATAGACTGAGACACAAAGACAGACACAGAGTCACACAGAAAGAGACACAGAGACAAAGAGCCTGTCCAATGGATGCCTGAACCTCCTTGTCTTTATTACAACAGTATTGTAAATTATGAATGTGAAAAACGCGGCTTCATAACTTTGTCTTAGATACTCCTTAAGTTTCAATATATGGATTGCAGAGTCAGCTTATTAGCAACTACAAAGAATAAGCTAAGGCCATGATGCAGACTGCAGTGAATCTGTACATCTAACAATGGAATAACACCTACCGGCATTAGTAAGTCTTCTTATTCATGGTCATTGGGTGCTTTGTCACTTATGCTGGTCATCATTACATTTTTCAAGATTTGCTCTTCTGAGAGCCTAAGTTTTATACTCCTATACTTGATCTCAGCCTGAAGGTCAAGAAGAAGCAGTTCACTTCCTCTCTGCTAAGCTGATTCAGAGTACTGTCACCGTCAAGCTTTAGTAGTGCGGAATGTAAAACTACAACAGACTTTGCTGCATGATAATCTTGTATCTCACAACCTCATGAAACTTTATTAGTTCTATTCTCTCTCTCTCTCCCTCACACCGTGTGTGTGTGTGTGTGTGTGTGTGTGTGTGTGTGTGTGTGCATGTGTGTGTGTGTGCAGGAGTGGGTGAGTGTTGAACGCTGAGGTCAACACAAAACACAAGGGCTCTTCTGTCACACTCCACCTTACTTTTAGATTCAGGGTCTTCTGCTGAAGATGGATTTTGATTATTGCCTACGAGGGTTTGCCAGCCAGCTCCAGGGACTCTCCTGCATCCTGCTGGAGTTCTAAAGTTATGGACCTGTACTTTCTGTGCCTGACTTTCTTTTTTATTAATGAAAGTGCTAGAAATGAAACTCAGGTCCTCATACCTGCACAACCGTCTCTCACCAGCCCCATCTATTCATTTTTTAATGTTTCAGTTTTCTTATAGAGTTTTTATGTCACCTCCCAGTTGAGAGAGATTTAAGTCTTTCCTTTTAATGTATATGCCTTCCACTTACTTATTTCTGACTAGTACTCCTGGCAAGAATTTCTAGTTCAATGTTGAGTAAAAGTTTTGAGACCAGAAATTCTTTTCCTTGATCTTAGCAGAAAAAAAAAAATCCATCCTTTACCATTAAATATAATGTTAGCTCTGGGTTTTGTTAATGTTCCTTAGAAAGCTGCAGAAGTTTATTGCTAATTTCTTGAATATTTTTATGAATAACATTCTTTCATCTAAAAGTTTTTATTCCTCTACAAGAATAGTTGTAGGTTTTTATTTTCTGTTGATATGTGTTCTTTCTTTCCATTTACATTTATTTGTATTTTATGTCTTTGAATGTATTGCCTGCATGTATGCATGTGTATCACATGCATGCCTGGTGCCTGCAGAAGTCAGAAAACAGTATTAAATGCCTAGAACTGGTGTCACAGATAGTTGTAAAGCACCGTATGGGGGGCTGTGAACTAAACCCAGGTCCTCTGCAAGAGTAACAAGTGTTCTTAACTGCTAAGCCAACTCTCCAGCTCCTAATCTGCACACGTTAAACCAAGATTGCTTTACCAGGACAAGTCACATTTAATCATAGTAAAAACTTTCATATATTGTTTGAGTTTCATAATATCTTTGCCTTGTACATATTAGAATAATACTGTCCTAGGAGAATGTGTAAACTCATGTATTTCTTGTCCTCCACTTCTGGAAAGAGCTTTTAACAAATAGGTAGTAGGTTTTAAAATGTTTGGGAGTTTAATATTCAAGTCAATGACCTTACAATTGAGTTTTTCTACATACAAGTTCATAAAAATACTAATTACATATCTCTACTGATTAGATTATTTTAGCACCTCTTGAGACCATGATGATAGGTTGTGTCTTTCTTGAATAAAGGATACATCATTTAAGTTATTCAACTCCTTGGTATCCAAGTATTAATAGTACTCTTATAATTACTAATTCTGCGAAGTCCTAAGCAATGTCCTTTTGACTTAAGCAATATCCATTATTGACTTTACCAGTCTTAGACTTCTGATATTTTCTTATACAGTTCAGCTGAAGTTTGGTCAATTTTGTTGATATTTATTTGTTATATAGTTTTTGTGTTTCTATACAATACTATGTTTTTCCCCTTTGGCATCCATTTATGTATGTAAGGGCATTATGTCTGTGCCTGCTGCCTGCAGAGGTCAGGAAAGAGTATCAGCTCCCCTGACGTGGAAGTGACACATGATGCATCATTGAAGCAACTTTCACAATCCTTCATTTTCTTGACTGTCAATGTCTAATTTCTTCCAACTCACCTGGAGCCATCTTTATCACTTTCTTCTTCTGTTTCCTTTGGGGTTGATTTTCTTCCCTTTTTGTCCTACATCTTAACATGGAAGGTAAGATTATGTGTCATCGCCTTCCTTCTAGATACGGCAGTTAAAGTATAGCTTAGAAATGTTTAAACCTGAAAATGATCTTGAAAGTATGTTTTTTTTTCATTTTTAAAAATTTAAATACCTTTAATTTTATGTGCATTGCTATTTTACCTGCATATATGTTTGTATGAGAATGTCAGATCTTTGAAATCAGACACCTATAAGCTGCCATGTGAGTGCTGGGATTTGAACCTGGGTCCTCCAGAAGATCAGTCAGAGTTCTTAACCATTGAGCCATCTCCACAGGCCCATAAAAATGTTTTGGATGAGCCCATTGCATCCATCTCAGTCTTTCTCTGGTCACTCTCATGATTTGTTCTTCAAGTCAGGTTATACGAGTGTGTTCATCTTTACATAGCTTTTAATTTCCTATGTTTATTTCTGTTATTGATTTCCATTTTAATTTTATGGTGATCAAACACCATGTGTTATATAATTTCAGCCATTTAAAATTTATGAAGGTTTGTTTTACAGCCCAGCATCTAATCCATTATAGAGAGTGGTCCACGCTCATTTAAGACTAAGGCACATTCTGCTGCGGTTTGTTGGGTTGTTACATGATGGCTTTGCTGTTCATGATCCTCCTTCCTTGTATTGCATTCCCAGCTTCACAGTATTATTGAGAGTAGAGGCATCAAAACCTCCAGCTATTCTTGTTAAACTGTTTCCCTTCACTTATGTCAGTTTCTGCTTAGGTATCTAGGGGCTCTGTAATTTTATGTTAATATTTTATCAACTCTATAACTTCCCCGTGGATTGATCCTTATTTTTATAAAACGTCTATTGAACTATAAAACATTTTTCTGCTTAAGGAATATTTTGCAGCTGGCCTCTCAGCTTCTTTATTTTCCTTTGCATGGGATACCTTTTCTCTATCTTTTTATTTTTACCCTACTTGTATATAAAATAGGTCTTTAATGTTTAGCACATCATTGGAACTCCTATCTTGTCCACTTTAACACTTTCTGCCGTTGGATTGAATTGTTCAATCTAACCACATTTAATGATATTAGAATATTTGGATTTTTATTTTTGTATTGTGTTTGTTCACTGTACGTCTCATATATGTTTCTCTAGTATTCCTTTACTACTTTATTTACAAAATGAACATATTTACTGCTGCACTGTTTTAGTGATTATTTTGTCTGTTTATTGTAATAGTTTACTAATGATTGATTTAAGATTTAGCATATACATCATAACATATAAGGCTCCAGATCTCTCTCTCTCTCTCTCTCTCTCTCTCTCTCTCTCTCTCTCTCTCTGTCACACACACACACACACACACACACACACATTAAACAACTTTGCATTATTGTATTAGAGAAGCTAAAGTACACTTTAACTTTATAAAGTATAAGGTTTCTTCATCTTGTAGTTTTGGAGGTTTGTTATAGCATCAGCTTTAGTTAGAGCCTCTTGGAGAATGACGACGGTGGTGGCAGGGATCTCTACAGAGAAAGCAGTCACATCTGAGCCTGAACGCATAAGGCAGGGAATAGCAAGACTTACTTGTTTTATAATGATGCCCTTAAGGAAGTTCATGAGGCTGCACAAGGAGTCATATGCAAACCACCTCATGCTTCAGTGACTAATCCAACCTCAAAGAGCTGTCAAGAATATTCTACATACTCTACTCCTTCTTTTTACTCTTGTTCTGTTTTTCTTATGATTCAGTAAATAGTAACATTTTAGAATGTATTCTTTTAATTGTGTGAGTTTTATTGAACTGAAAGAAGAAAGGAATGTGCGTCCATATTTATAGTTTGTTGTATTAATCATCTTATTTACCATTTCTTATGCTCTTTATTTATTCCTGTAAACTGAGTTACCATCTGGTGTCATTTCATTACAAAGATACAGCTTCGCTCCCACCCACCTCCTTTATTGCCCTTATTGTCAGATAGATTGCATTTCTGAATATTGTAACTGCAATGATACAATTGTATCCACATTGTACTCTACAATTGCTTTGTAAATTGGTTAAGAGAAGAAAGAATCAGAATTGATGCCACCTTTTATAATTGTATATTTATTTTATCAGTAATATTTGCTTTCTCCTGTTGATTTGAATTATTCTCTCGGGTCACATCTTTTCACTCGAAAAATAATGCCCTTCAAAAAATTGTTTTTGGTAAAGTAGTATGCATGCAATAGCTTCTCAAAGTCTTTATTTAGATAAAAATATGCTTATTCTACCCTCACTTTTCAAAAATTAAACTATGGATATGAAATCAAATTTTAAATCACAACAAAATGTAAAGGAAAATTGGTCAATATTCTTGATCACCCTCTCTCCTTGGGCATTAGGAGTCTCCTCATACTCACACCCCAGCACTGTGATGTACCTGTTACTGCATCCTCACACCCCAGCACTGTGATGTACCTGTTACTGCATCCTCACACCCCAGCACTGTGATGTACCTGTTACTGCATCCTCACACCCCAGCACTGTGATGTATCTGTTACTGCATCCTCACACCCCAGCACTGTGATGTACCTGTTACTGCATCCTCACACCCCAGCACTGTGATGTACCTGTTACTGCATCCTCACACCCCAGCACTGTGATGTACCTGTTACTGCATCCTCACACCCCAGCACTGTGATGTACCTGTTACTGCATCCTCACACCCCAGCACTGTGATGTACCTGTTACTGCATCCTCACACCCCAGCACTGTGATGTATCTGTTACTGCATCCTCACACCCCAGCACTGTGATGTATCTGTTTCAGTCAGTAGAACTGGTTTGACAAATAGTAATCACCTAGAATTTTCATCAGCTTCACTCAGTGTTCTGTGTTGTATAGATTACTTGACAAGTATACATTAACATGTGTTCATAGATACAGAGTTGGCACATTGCACTCAAAATCCTTTGTGTTCTGTGCATTCTGTCTCTGTTGTTACCTAACTTCTGACACCCTCTGCACCCTTTACCCATTTCTGTGTTCCTCCATTCTGACTTTTCCAAAGGCCATGTGTCTGCAGTCCTACAGGATAAAGCCTTGCAGCTTGGCTTTCCTTGCTTAGGAGTATGCAATTGTCTTTCTTCTATAGGTTTCTTGCTTCAGTAGCTCATTTCTTTTTAATACTTAGTAATATTTTATTGTCTTGATGTCACAGTTTATCTATTCATCCATTTAACAAAAGATGTCTCTTAGTTGCTTCCAAGTTGTAGTTATTATGCGTATAGTTGCTATAAACATCCATGTGCAGGTTTTTCTGTGGACATAAGATTCATATTGTATAAATACTTAGCCATGTGGTTGCTAGATTATATGTTTGGTTTTGAAATGAACTGCCAAACTGTCTTCTTAAGAATTGTACCATTTTTCCATTCCCTCCAACAATCCGTGCAAGCTCTGTGATCCCAGGTTTTTGCCAGCATACTGTTGAGAACTTGCTTTGGATTTTGGTTACTCTAATAGGTATGTAGTAGAGTTGCATTACTGTGTTATCATTCTTTTCTGGCATAGGAGATGGAGCCAGATAAATATATATATTTAAATATATATGTATGTATCCGCCCTAAGCAGATATGTTCTTTGTAACTATTACTTCCACCAGTTTGTGGGGTTTGTTTGTTTGTTTCCTTTCACAATGTTGTATCCAAGGTAGATTAGATATGTATGTTTGGCCCAACTATGGATTCTTCCTTTCATGAAGCATTCCTTTGGGAGCATATCTAATGCTATCTCCAGGACTAAGACCAGGCAATTTTCTCCTGTGCTACTTTGAAGCAGTTTACAGTTTTATGTTTCACACTTAGATCTGTGATTCATTTGGAAATAATCTTAATGAAGAATTAAGATCTGTATCTAAGTGGGTTCGTTTGTTTTAATGAGAAACCATTTGTTCCTACAGCTCTTATTGCAAAGATTACCTTTTATGTATTTATGCTCTGGTAAAAATTAGTGAATAATATTAATGGGGGTCTTTTTCTGGGCTTTTTAGACTAACCCATTATTCTGTCATTTCTATTTCCTTTTAAAAAATATTTATTTTAGTGTGTGTGCGTGTGTGTGTGTGTAACCAGAAGAGGGCATCGGATGCTCTGGAGCTATAGTTGCAGATGACTGTCACCCATTGGCTATGTGTGCTGCTAAACAACAAGTGCTCGGTGCTCCTAATGGATAAGAACCACTAGTGCTCCAGTTCACTTTTTCCTTTTCCTATGTCTTGATTTCTGTGGCTTTATTTTAGGTCTCAGAGCTGAGTAGTGACACTTCCCAACTTCGTGAGATCTAGACCATCCAGGGTCATGTAGAGGTGAGAAGATACTGGCAGCATGCTCTTAAACCTTTAGAACTATGGGCTAAGAAACCTGCTTTCTTTCTAAAGTAACCAGCCTTGAACATTTTGTTATGGAAACACAAAAATGAGGTTCAACACATGAATTAAACACATAAAATTACAAAGGGCAATGAATTTTAAAATAAATAAACAGTTCTAGCACTTCAATTTCAAAAATGAAGCTAGCTTTGTGATGATGTGTACTACCAGCAACTCTGGAGGCTGAGGTACAAGAATCACTTCAACTGTGGAGCTAGTTTGAAATGGAATGAGAAACGTGTGTGTGTGTGTGTGTGTGTGTGTGTGTGTGTATGTGTGTGTGTGTGATCATAAAATAAAGAAGCCAACTATTAATACAGCCCTGAAGAGTCTGGAATCATATATACTTAATTAAAGCAATACCAGGCTAATTGGCTTTGGAATGTCAGTATGTCCAGTGACTATATTAAAAGTGTTTATCTTGGTATTCATGACTCTTTGAATAAGAATCCCACTTCTTTTTTTTTTCCAGCACAGAATGTTATTTTTTCAAACCTCATTTTCCCATGGGTGTGTGAAATCACTCACTAGGGTCAAACATCACACACAGTGTCCTTATGAGATTGCTTCTCTGCCTCTCATCCTTTTCTACCAGAGCCAGATCTGCCTTTCCTTCAGGACTCAGCTTTAGGCTAACCTCCTCCACAGAGACCTCTGCCAGCAGTTTCCACCTTAGCAATCTTTCATTTCTCTCACCTACCATGGAATTTATTCTGTGTAACCCCATATGGATCTTCCTTCCGGCGGCAGGAACTCCCTACCTTGTGTCCTTTGGTCTTCTAAGACTTTGACAATTAAAGTAAACTATTTACTCACTCCATGCCTTTTGGAGCCCCAGAAAGCTATTGCCTCCAGGATATGGTTGCATGAGTCTTACTTTCTACAGCTCAGTGCTGAAAGACCTTTAACCTCTTAGACTCTGTGACAAGCCATGATAAAGATATATTTTCTGCTGTGTAGATAAAAGAAGCAAATGCTGTATCCTTTACAGTTTTTATGGGTGATGGCTCCACCAGGAATATCAAGTGGCCTAATTCCTTGAAGATACAGGTAGAATGTTATTTTGCTCCTTGTGATGACTTAATAGGTTATGGTAACACAGTGTGTTTACAGAAAGTATGGAAAAAACTCATTCTGACTTGCACATGGTTTTCTCTGCCATACTTTTTGTTTAATTTTTTCTGTTCAGACAATAATGTGCGTGTATCTGATATACAAACAAAAATATTAATGACCTTATCTATGTTGTGTGCAAGGTGTCTAATGTTGTGTGCAAGGTGTCTAGTTCCTGCAAGTAGCCTTTTATCGCATATTTCATGTCTCCCATTATGTTTATCCCACCTCACTGCTGGTTTTCCACAGGCTAGAAATACTCTACCCTCTAGTTTTTCTTAAACAGGCTCTTCTAACCCGGGACACAGAGTGGTGACATTGCTGATACGGCTGTACTAGCTGAGTTTTTCTCTCCTTACAGGATGAAGTGACCAGGCTGTCAGTGAGGTGTGAAGACAGCTGTTCTCTCTCTGGGTCTGACTGAGGCTGCTTCCTCATTGCTGTCTTGTCTTTCAACCATTTTCCCCTGCTTCAAACCATGTGGAACCTTCATAACCTATCTACACACACACACAAGCACATGCACAAGTGTGTGTGTGTGTGTGTGTATGTGTGTGTGTGTGTGTGTGTGTGTGTGTGTGTGCATGTGTATGTCTACAACCACTAACTGCTGCTGGTCCTAACTTAACTCAGATCTTGCATGTAATTTCTTGCACTTTGTTTATTCCCATTGAGCACCGGGCTGCTGCCACTCTTGTGGCTATTTCTGGTTTCCTGGTGACAGTTGTCATCACAGAGTTATTTGCTTTCTCAGCAGCAAGATCACTAGAAATGCAAGACCTTTGTATTTGCTGTACTTAGTGCCCAGAAGAAGCAAATGGGCATTGGTCACTTAGGTAGATGAGGAATGGCTTCCTATTCAAGACAGCTACTCAAGAATGAGTTTCCTATTGAGGTGGCTTCCAGATTTTCGTATCTCTGTTTGGGAGAGACAGAAACTTCTTTTTCATGAGACATGAACTCTTAGATGCTCTAGTTCTCTGATGCGATTTCCTGAAATTCCAACCTGCTTTGGCAGACTTCCCTAGAATTGGGCAAGTCTTTTCATAACCCACGAAAAATCATCTCTGCTAAACAGATAAGCAGTTGCAATGCATTCTGCTTTCTGTGAATGAAACCTGACTGACAAATGAGCCAACCACCTACTAAGGGTTGTCTGAAAGCAACTGGCAACACAGCTACCAAGGTCCTATTCATTGCTGAGTGAATATGCTCCTCAACATGTCAGGATAGAAAGCTCCATTATTCATTTTCTGGCGCTGCATCTCCTTGTGTGCATTTTCATTAAAGCCATCGTTTGTCATGTTAAGCAGCTGTTGCAACATAAAGAGTAGCTGTCAAATAATATGGCATTTGGAAATAGTGACATTTTCCTTTTAATGTCTTTTTCCGCCATCTCTCTCTACTCTCTTTCAAACCATTGCTGCCGTGGCGATGCAAAGGGACCGTCAGCCTGACAAGTGGCTCTGTTTGCTGCTGAACAAAAACAGAACTGGGAACAGACCCTTCCTTGTTCTCAGTGAGTCCTGCGATCTTCATGAGAAACCATCGCCCTCTTGTGTCATGGATGGAGGTACTCAGTGACAGAGAAGGCCTTGGCTATCTTTGGTTCATATTTGTATTGGTAGGAAGAAAACATTTGTCATGAAACAGAGTCACCTGCCACCTGGAATCATGGGTTTGGAAGGATGGGTGTGCCCAGGTCTACAAAGTGCCTCCCATTGCCCATTGCTGGCATACTCCCCCCTAGCTATCACTCCACACCAAATTGTGCCAGCAAGTGTGACAGTTTTGTATTTGTTTCTTGTTTGTTTTTAATCAACTAGTGTAATGCTGCCAGAGCCTGCCTTGGCAACCCTTCTCTTCTCATTGATGAAGCCTCTTCATTCCCAATTGTAAGCTGCATCCTGGCCTAGATATGCAGATAGATGTTGCCTACACTCTAAAGAATTTTATGGAGCTCATGTTGCTAGTCTGGCTAGGAGAAAGCAGGCTTTGTCACAAAACACAGTCATTTCCCCCTAATGATTAAAATCATTTCAATACCCCATGCTAATGGTCATCCTGCTGCCTCGAGTTTTGGTTTTATTTTGGTATGTGAGTATGTGTGGATGTGTGTGCATGTGTACTCACACAATTGTTACTATCTCTTTGTACCTTTGTGAGCTGGAACTTCCTGATCGCTAGCCCTATAACTCTTGCAATCTGCACTCAGTTCACTTTCCTTAGAAGCTAATGTGGATTTTGTGGCATGTTGCTGCCATCACCTCAAAACTTTTGACTCCCTTGTTCATTGACCTTTTCGTCACAAACTTGAGCACCAATTCCAACTTGGGGTAGAGGGAGCCTCCTATTTTTTCTGAGTCTGCAGCTAAATGACATGAACAATGAAGGACACATCACAGCTGACTAGTTCCTGCTCAGGCTCATCAAAGTCAGAGCCACTCACCCTTACCCTTCCTATTGATACCATTTGTTGGTCAACTCCTATTCCTACTCTCCATAATACCTTTCCCCAAACTTCTCCAAAATCATTTCAGTCAGATGAATACTCCTATCATCTAGTTTCTGTCACTCATCATCTCTGTCCTCCTGCTCCCAGAAGACAATCGCCATCTTCTTTAAAGTGAAAGGGAAGCCTCTATAAGAGAAGGCTTTTACCTTCCTTTGACCAACCTTATCAAACTGCTTCTATGTGAATCTGCTTGTGAGGCCACGCCCCTCACATATGACTGATAACAAGCTGTGCTTTGGATTTCAGCCAATCCTGATGGCTCAGGAGGATTATTCTAATGGTGACTTCTTGTCCCTTCATGGATTATATTTCACTGTATCAAGGGAACCTGTCCTGTTGGTCTTATATGTGTGAACTTATATTTTTATTTAGACTTTGATTTTCAGCCATCTTTTTACAACTTTTCTTCATCTTAGCCAAATGCCAGACAGGATTTTCAAAACTTTATTTTTTTAATTAAAGCATATACTAAATTATCAAAATACTGGGTTTCTCTCTGAAGTCTGGAGCACTCCACATAGATAGTCAACTGTCACATTAATATTAGTTACTTGACCTCATTCATTCATTCTCCCAACTGTTATTGACAATAAATCATGACCTAGTTACACTGTTGAGATTAGTAATAGGATAGTACATATAGAGACATTATCAAATGAAACAGAGGATTGTAATAGTCGATGAATAAATGAAGGCTAAGCATAATGAAAGAGATAATAAGTGATCTGAAGTAAGATATAGCAGGATAAAAAACCAGCAAAAGATATATTGTTTTAATTGTGTGATTATTGGACATTATCTCTGATAAATTTGGGCATTTGTCTAAACATTGAAAGTCAATGCATTTACTGGAGCAGACAGAAACTTCAAGGAGGAGGGCCAGGGAAATTTTAAGAGTCCAATAACCAGGATGTCTGCAGTGTGTGCAGTGAGAGACTGAACTACATATATATATATCTTTCATGTGTGTGTATACACATCAGAGAAACTGCATCCAGGAAACCTCAATGATAAGTTATCTGAACGAAATCTGACAAATGGGAACATTAGTTGACATATCAATAAGGGTGGGGGAAGTCTCAAAACTTCCTACCCCTAGATGACAACCTAATGGTAATAATGGCTGCTGAGAGAGAGAGAGAGAGAGAGTCATCCTTCTTCAGGATCAAGCTCACTGATAAATTATTCAATCCCAAGTGCTCAGCAGCAAAGACATATACATGAGAAACACTAAAGGGACTTGATAGGTTTGTTTTATTTTTAATAAAGTGTGTGTGTGTGTGTGTGTGTGTGTGTGTGTGTGTGTGTGTGTAATGATAACGGTCAAATGGTAAGAGACCTTGAATTTAAAGGGACTGGAAATGACAGGGGGAATTTGGAAAGAGGACAGAAAAAGAGGATATGATGTAAATAAGGTGCTCATGTGAAATTCTAATTTTAAAAAAATCTTGAAAATATTATAATGGACCATGATGCATTTTAGAGGAAAATAACTACAAGCAAACAGAAAAATTAATAGAAGACAATGGCTGGTAAGAATATGAATATGTAATGACATATAAACTTTAGCAGAAATTGGCAGCACAGTTCTATGATTCCAGCTGTTTAGGAGGCTAAGGTAGTTTCAAAACTTCATGATTAGCCTGGGTGATTTTCTGAGAGTTTATATCAAAAGTTTTTATATAAATATACATAACAATTAAAATTTAAGATCCCTTAATTACCCAATTTATCTTATTTCAGCATGAATTTTAAAGCAAAGTAACCTGAACTTTCCATATTCTGACCCATTTCTAATAGTCTATAATTTATTTCTCTGGGAAATCTACTTTATTCTGTATAGCTGGGCATTTTCTGAAACTAGTCCCTGGTCTTTTTCTTCTCTGTCTCAAACACCAGGGTTAGTATCACACAACAGACATATCTTCTGCAGAAAAAAGAGTTGTTTTACCAGGTCCCTGCATTACACGCTACTTTTTACATACTTGCCTATCCATATCTTGGAATATCAACCCACAGTTCATTTTTAAAAATTACTGATGATTTCTTTGGATTCTTCATAGTTATGTAATATAAGAGGTTAACAGATCTGATATGAGAGAATTAGTTCACAGACATATGTTGTGCTAGAAGGTCAGAATGTACAATGTCTGCCATGCCTGGCAAATTTAACTGCAGTTGATAATTGTATCTTTTCTCCAATGGACAGACAGTTACTGGATGTGGGTAGAAAACAAGACAGATTGGAGCTGGAGGAAAGGCTCAAATGAAGAACCCAAGATTTGACTATCTCAGAAGCAATCCTCTAAACAAAGCAGCATTTGTTAAAAAGCTATTCTTCCATCTATGGTTGTCTCCTGTAAAAAACAGACAGCCAGTTATTAATTCTGAACCACTGATGTGACCAACATTATTTCACCTCTAACGTGCATTTATCTCCCTTGTGGAGGTCAAGGATGAGGTCAGCACGTAGAGTAGATAAGAGACCCGAACTCTCATCATCAGGTGTTCTAGCGATTTGCAGAAAAATGGGATGATGGTTTTGTAATAGCTAATAGAGTTTCTGACTTAATGCAGCTGGTAAAAATTAGCAAGGACTCCATTGAAAGCTTCCTAGTCACTTATAATAACAAGATAATAAATCACTCACAGCACTTTCTGACACTTAGGATTCTATTAGAAACACAAGACTTAGTTCAGCTACTCTTCACAGTTTGTTTTTTTCTTTATTTATTAAATTACCTTTTAAATTTCAAGAGGGTAAAGGTATCTGACTTACATTTTGCTTCCAAACATCTCCGTGGAATTCATTATTTCGAAGTCGAATAGGGAGAGAATGGGGCAGATACTTGCACAAAGTCATAGGTGGCTTTCTGCAATTTCTATCAGTTGGAGGACAGTTGGCATGTTACAGAAAGCACCGGGTGAATGGGAAGACCATGATCTCCAATGCTAGCTTCTTTTCCTTAGCTAGGTGAGATGGATCACTTTCTCCACTGTTAAAGGCTTCCTTGGGTAATAATGACTTCCCAATATCTACTTACAAAGCTGTTGGTATGCCTAATAAAATAATATATGTAAGAGTGTTTTGTAAATTGCCAGGCTCCACAGATGCTAGTTATTTTTGTTTATGAAGGGCTTTGTTTTTTTGCTTGTTGGAAACGCTTATTCAAAATAGGAAGCACTGATTGCTAAGCTATTTACAGCTGCTTTGTTCCCTCTGCCCTAGGCTCCTAAGGAAGATCTATCTCTCATACTCTGCTGGGTCTCTGAACCTAATTCTCTACTGTGTCAATAACAACTAAATAATACCCTAAAATACCCGGAATCTGGAACTGGGCCAGTTTCCCTCTAGATTTAGCTCATGGGCATCTATCTATTCGAATTGCAACTCCCAATCACAAGAAATCACACATCACACTAACGGAACATGGAGCTACACATTCACTTGGGAAGCCATATTTTCTTTCATATTCTCATAAATACAGTTTGGCAGAACCTATGTCATCTGGTCCTTGAATTGTAAATATAAGAAAGAGATATTTAGGAGCAGTGGGAGCTGGTGTACCCAACAACAGCTGGCAGATATAATTATATAGCGCACATATCAGAGTCTTTGGTGACCTACCTGATCTATGCACTTGCTAAAATGGGAAGCAGGTTCAATATATTTAATTCAGTTCAGAAAAGTATTTATTACAATGGTTCTGAGCAGCTTAGAGCTATGGTGAATAGAAAGAAATGTAGCGAGAGCCCTCTCTCTCTCTCTCTCTCTCTCTCTCTCTCTCTCTCTCCTCCCCCCATGATACATGATAGTTTGTAATCTCACCAGAAAGATGATGTGCACGTGGAAAACTACTGAAAGACATATCATTGAATGAAAACTGAAATAGGCCAGAGTAGATATGGAATTCCTGATGGAAAATGTAAAAGCTGCTGGAAAAGGTCTGTCTCAAAGAATAGAGAAGGAATAGGAAAATGGCACTGTCACCTTAGTAGAAGTAGAAATGAATACAGGACCTAGGAGGGCTAAGGCAGATCAAGAGTTGCCTGACAGTGGCAGCTCTTCTTCAGAGCAAAGTGGCCAGTACTTGATAACCAGTGACGTCTGAGATCTGATATGAGATCAATGACGAGCAAGAGTTTGGATCACTAGCCTCACCCCTGTATCTGACCGACTCTTCTCTTTCAGAATGTACCAGGAACACTCCTGCCTCTGTCCTCATGAAATACCAGAGTACCTCATGAATACGCACAACTATTTTGTGTTAATCAAAATTTAAAACAAAAAAGTCTACAGAAATGGAAATGCTAAGTACGCTGATTTGATCATTAGCCATTGTATACATGTACCAAATGAACACACCATACACCGCAAATACTGACAATTAAAATAATAATACTTTTTAAAAGGAATGAAAGCAATAAAATCTCTTCCTCTAAACATACATGACTGAGTCCAGATTATCTTAGACCTGCTGTTCAGAACTGCCACGCTCCCACATGGGCCTGCGCCTCCCTACCTCAATCTCGATCTTTTCTTCTTAGCATATGTCTGTATCATCGTTATGTTTTCAGTTATTTATTTGTTCATTTATTGCCTTTGCCTCTAGAAGAAAATCTTAAGACTTCTGCAGTTAAGAAAAATGTAATATTGAGAAAGTAGGCTTAAGGGCATTCAGAATACAGCTCTGGAAGCCATGGAGTATGTGTGCTTAAACAGCTGAAACTAGGAAAATCCAATATTTAATACAAGTAGCTGGGAAGGGGAGCCATGAGAGAAAGCCTGAGGATTAGGGAGATATGCAGAAAGCTAATTATTCAGACTGAAAACGGGATGTGTTTTAAGATAAGCTTAAGGAGTCTGTCAATTGTCATCAGGTAAAAATGACACAAGTGAATCAAGGAAGGTCACTCTGGAGTTTGGAGACACACTGATGCCTTGAGGAAACGCCTTTAACATCACTTGAGAAAGCAATAGCCACAAGCTCAAACTTGCAAACTTTTGGGAGCTGGCCCCTGGCAGCCTACCCACTTTCCTCCTCCTGCTCCAGCCTTGCACTGCTGAGTAGAGACGGGTCCCAAGCAGCCTGTCCAGAACTCCTCCAGCCTCCACCTAACCATGATTCATAAAGGGGAAGTGAAAGCCAGGGAGAGGTCTTTGCTGCATAATAAAAAAACAGACATCAAGAAACTCCCTTCATTTCTTAATTACCAGCTTATATTCAATTCCTGTAAGAGAGATTAAAGTTTGGCATTTTATGTTATTATTAAAATATCATATTAATAATAGCCCTGACATCTTTAATACTTCAGCTAGAAATCATTTATTTCTTCTAGAACCAAGAAGCGGGAGTGGGAAGAGAACTTGGTGTTTTTATTTGGTCTTAAGTTTTTCTTGTTTTCTAAAACATGGGCCCTGTGGATTTATTACTGATAAGTACTTTGTAATGAAGTGTTAGCAAGGAAGGCACTTGAAGTGCCTTTAGCAAGTTTAATTTTTAAGTGCATTATATAGTCAGGGAATTGACATTAAATACAGGCATGTACCATCCCCTCTCTGTTCTCCCTTAGTGGCTTCTGGGCCATCTCTGCTCAGCTCACAAGCAAGAGGTAATTTGTTAAATGCTCAGTCACAAATAGGCCCAAGGGTTTCCCTTCAATTTACTGTGTCGCTGTGGACAAGAGCCAGGATGTCTGCGCTGAATTTTGAAGGGAATGCTAGCTTGACTGCTTTCATAAGCATGTCCTGGGCATTTATCCTAGGCCCTGCACAGTACCAGACATGAGGGAAGATAAAAAACATTGTACAAAGGGTCCATGTTTTAAAGGAAGTTCAGTAGCATTGTACTAAGATGGAAATGACCTGGAACACTCAGGAAGTAGTTTGTGAGACCTGACAGGACAACATTGTGACACAAGTGACCACACTATGAGCATGACAGATCTAAAAAGGACAGAGGTCAGCCCTCTGTGGCAAAGTCAGAGTCCTGTTTGCATTAGCTTCAGTTGAAGGTGGAGGTGTCTTGGCTAATGGAAACCTAAGTTACAGGCCATATATTCACAATCTGCATACCCAAGGAAAATGCTGAGGATGGTCTGGCCTGGAGAGAAAGCTGGGGAAGCATGGAGAACCAAGGTACATGGATGGCAAACGGCCCTGATGGCCTGAGAGACAAGTGGTCTTATGCAATAGGTGCAAACAGGAAAGTGGACACTTCTGAGCACTCATCTGTGGGCTACTAGCCTCAAATATATTTACAGAGAGTTAACTCCATAGCTTCATATACACATGACTACAGAAAAAGTTTGATAAAGAGAGACAGAATGATACCAATGACTATCATCTTGGCTTATGAACTGAACTCATGCCTAGCTAATTCTAGAAAAAGTATTGAAGTGGAAGAGTAAATGAACTCTCCAAATAAAAGTGCGTAGACGAGGAGAACCATTAAGTCAGCCTAAGCTTCACATACAACACGAGGAGAGTAAATGAATCTCCAGATAAAAGGAGACAGAAGAACAGAAGAGTTAAGTTAGCCTAAGCTTCAAATACAACACAAGAAAGGAAAACTAATTTTTATCTCATTTCTATTTGTGAGGAACTATGTTAGTCTGCCCACATTTTTACATTTTATCTTGTAAGGAGGAAAATCAAGATTTAGAGTTGTAAATTATTCCAACAAGAGCACATATCACCATTTGCCTAGCTGAGATTCACATGCAGGCTTCAGGCTCTGCTTTTAACTCTCTTCTAAGGACTTGGCCTGGGCATCACCTCTTCCCAGGATGCATTTGAGCTTGCTGTATCTTCTCTACATTTCTCCTATCCCAGGCCTATCCAACTATTGCTGTTTCTCATGCAAGCATCATTTTGTTCTGCCTGTGATGTGATGTATAATTCCTTGGGGCCCCTATTTTTCACCTCTATCCCTTGTGTCTGCGAAGACCAGAGGACTCTTCGAATATATTAGGCATACCAAGGAGCAGTTCAGATTTCTTCCTTCTTTTAAGTGCCCATCCTCTACCTGTCAACTCTAGCTGTACTGTGGCCGCTTCTGTGTTTACATCATCCACAATGTTAGATAGCAGCTCTAACAGAGATGCATGACTTTTGCTGTCCAGCAGTATTCATAGTTCTATTGTAAGAGGTTTTTAGGGGTGGAGGGTTAAATAAAATGAAAGGTCTTGGGAAAAAGAAATTGTTTGTAGATATGTACATTTATGAAATAGAGGCTCTCATTGTAGAGTGACCCTTAACTGGGAGGCAAGAAAGTTGGCTTCGTCAATAAAAACCAAATTCATGCCCTGGACTTCAGTTGTTCCTTACAACTATAACGATTTTTAACACTTAAAAGACTATAAATATTTGTCTTCAATATTCTGTCACTAATTTTTCCAGGCACAAAATAATACTCAAGCTTTTTATTAGCTTGATAAATCAAAATACAGTTTTTAAAGAGTCAGCCCAGCATGAAAGTTTGTGACCCAAGCACTTGAGAGCTGGAGGTGGAACAATCATGGGTTAGAAGGCAGGTTTAGTACAGTGTGACCCTATCTTAAAATAAAACTAGAAAGAACTGAAGACGTAGTTCAGTACTATGACTCTTAACTAATATATATATATATAAGGCCTTGAGTTCCATTTTCCTGTTGCACAATAACAAACTAATATCATTTTCTCCAACAGTCAACTTTAATAAGACAGTTCAGCTGTTCCCTCTGGTGAGTGGGCAGACCACTTTTCTTGGGCCCCTGGGCTCCTTGTAAATCACAGAGCTGAAATTCTCATTCTCTGCCTGGGTAATGTTCTGAGGTTCATTTGCATAACAATTACATGCATTAGGAAGGCTACTGATTGGAGCATTCCTTGCCAAATTATGATAGCTCTTTGGATGCTGCTGCTTTTGTGCCTCTGAACAGCTGCTAGTGGTGTTAGGGTTTTCACTCACCAAGAGACTGGGACTGCCCCCTCTAGCCTCAGAGGTTACTTTGCAAGTGTTAGCCCAACATCTTCCCTTATCAAGCTCTTTGCTAAAGACCTTGCCAGGGGTCTTTAAGCAAGGCAAGATAGACTCTCCCAGCACTAGAGTTCTAGAGAGAAAACAAAGACATGGCCAGCACACAGGAACACTTCTTCTGGGCTTGGTCCAGGCTTGGTGCAACTTGACCCCTTTAACAAAAGTCAGTTAGCTGCTTGAGAAATATGTAGTTGCTGCTCTGTGCTAGCATTGTACCAGGTACTGCTTACAAAACATGGAAAAGACTTCGAATTGTTCTCTGATGCAAATGCCCATTTCCCTGACACATGCTCTGTGCACACTCCTGGTCAACTGGAATCCAGGTGTGTATTTACATCACCTCATCCCTAAATAGCCTCCCAAATGCTCAACTACTTTGAGACTGTGGCTGGTGTCTGATATTTATTCTTTCCCATGTTTCACTACACTAACAAATTATACACATATATAAAATATCCCACTACATAGTTTTAAATGAAAATGACATCTTCTCTACATGTGGTTATATGTATTTATGAAACTAGGCCAATTATGCTGATTGTCTATCACTGTGCAAGTGATAAACTTAATGAAAGGAATGCATTAGTCAGTATTCTGTCACTGTGACAAAATTCCCGAGGCAATTGACTTATTAAGGGAAAAGGTTTACTCGGGCTGAGAGTTACAGAAGATTGAACTCATAGTTGATTGTTTCATTGCTTTGGGCTTTTGGTAGAAGTGTATAGGTGAGAAGGGAGAGAGAGAGAGGGGGGGGGGGAGGGAGGGAGAGAGGGAGGGAGGGAGAGAGAGAGAGAGAGAGAGAGAGAGAGAGAGAGAGAGAGAGAGAGAGAGATGTTTAAGGATATACTCGCATCTAACAGCTCACTTCTTCCTACTGGTTAACACCTCTGAAGATTCCACTGATTTTTCTTAGGCCCCAGATTGTGGAACAAGCTTCAGCATATGAGCCTTAGGGGCCCTTTATGATCCAGACTACATTAAGGAAAGCATTCAGCAATCACTGTTTTAGTGCGGCACCTGTATATGAGCCACCTTTCTCACATCCTCTTTGTTGAACTCAGAACTGTCTAGATTCCCAACTGAGCTGACCTTACACTGAGACTGGGGTCTACTAATTCTAAACATATAACTGGGGTTGTTGTGTAGAGTTCCTTAACTTTAGAAAGCACCTGTTCTGGAGCTGGCCTAGCTTCATCCCACCCCCAACCCCCTGCATGATCTATAACAAGTCCAGAAAGTTGAGTGCCTATTGCAGTCACCCAGATTCTGGTAGGATATGCCACCATCTGCCCCTGAAGCATCTATCTGTGCAAACACAAAACAGCTTACAATTACAGCTGCATTTAGTTGAGCACTTAATATCGTGAAGAATGCCTCTCCTAGAATCCCTGTAGCTACTGTTATTATTCATTCAATATGAATTTCACAAACAATTACTAGAGCTTTTGATGTAATCTCAATAAATATGTTATATAGCTAGCCCTCAGCATTACAAACTCAGGGAATAAAACAAATAAAGCTTACTACATAAAACTCTAGAGATCATTGCATTACAAACCATGGGAATATGTTATAATCTTATCTAATCCTTACAAAATATATCTGTAGATACTATGAACAATTGTCCTACACCCACCACCATTATTAACAGATAAGACAATTACATTTGAAATGTTAAGTAACTTCCACAGAGGAAAGAAACCAATGCAGAGAACTAGAATTAGCCCTCTGGTTGTCTAAGAACATCTGCCAGTGCTTTCTCTGACTACATACACTGCTTTCCACCCTCTCACTAGTAATAAGGAGCTTACAAAGTTCCATCACAGGCCACCAGTGGATGATTAGACTGTAAACAACAACCATCAACGAGTCTCAGAAACTTTTTGTCACCTCTGCTGTCATGGGTTTATACTGAGAATACATAGAAATGTTTATTCTGAGAATCCTTGTTTTGTGTTTTTGTATTCATTTATTCTATGTCAATTTGATATATGTATATACTCTGGTTATACACATACTCCAACCCTCTCTCTTTGCCCTCACATTCTCACCAACACCCTTTCTTTCTGTTCTGTGACCTAATAAAGTTAATCAGGGCCACCTAAGTGAGCATGAGTGTGGAGTTGTCCACTGGGCTGAGTAATTCATGAACGGCTGTATCACTGAGGACAATCACTCCCACTCTCTTAGCAGCCTGAGACAGCCAATACCTCCCCTGCACTGGGTTGGGTCCCTTGAGCCCTTCTCCTCTGTTCAGTTTATATGTTCAATCATCTGCAGATTCTATGCAGGCAACTGGTGCTGGTATGAATTCATGAGTACCTAATATATGTTGTCGTGCGCTTCTCCCGACCCGCAGGAACAAAACACACAACATCCAGGTTCCTTCTCAGAGCGGTTTACTCAGGCATCTTTGCAGCTTAGTAGAATCTTGACAGGCGACCCCGTTCCCCACCCGGCCAGGGCTTATAACTCTGTCAGGGCCAATCAGCATGTGCCACGTCTCATCTCTCCATAGGCCCGCGTCAGATCACGCGAGATCTCCTCACTCAGGGTGCAGCCCCACTTGCCAAATAAGGGCTTGTTCACTCCATGGCTCTCGGGCAGCCAGCGCCATCTTAGGGCGAGGTCTTGAGCACCCGACAATATGTCATGTCCATAAGAGAATATTTCACAGCATTCCAACTCATTAGCTGGCTATTCTATTCTTTCTGCCACTTATGTGATGTTATCAGTCTCAGAGGGGCTGATATGGGTATCCACCTATGTGTGGCTGAACTCAAGATCCTTTCAAGTACTAGGATGGTAGACATGTACCACCACACTTGGTACATGGTGATTTAAGAGCCCAATTAATTTTATCAAGTATTTGTCAGCCTGTGTTATTGTTTAGTCTGAAAGCTTCTTGAATTATTTATAATTAATGATATTTTCTATCTCATTAGATCTGCAAAAACCATCTCCATTTTCTTCTCCCATCATGTATGATATGCCAGTAGTCTCTACTAATGACAAAAATGTCCTTCCTCTGCCTGTCTGTCCATTGATTTTCCTGTGAAATACCTAATTCTTCTAACAAGTAAGAGCTGATGGGATTGTTTTTATTCCTTCTTTACCTATGATAAGTTCATCAACTTCCATTTATACCTCAGCAAACAGTATCAGGGTTTAGTCCACAAATCTCTCTGTAACTTCCCTAGTCAGGAAAGCCACATCTTCCTAATATTAATGGATGACCACAAAGGTATTGACTTGAAACAACCTCAAACCATCTAATCAGAGATTCTGTGAATAAAAACTCAATTAGGTCATCTACTTAGGGTTTTATAACAATGCAATCAAGACAGGGGTGGACTAGGCCAGGTTCTGTTCTGAGTCTGAGTCTTCTTCAAGTTTAATGCTGGTTGGTAGACTTCAATTCTTTGCATGAGTGAAACTAAGGTTTCTATTTTCTTAAAAAAAAAAAAACCTTTTATTTTCATGAGCATGAGTGTTTTGCCTGCGTGTATGTATGTTGCGTGCATTCAGTGCCCACAAGACTGGAAAGGGATTGGAGATCCCAGGATACTAAAGATACAGACAGTTGTAAGCCACCATGTGGGTGATGGTTACTGAACCCAGGTCTTGTAGAAAAGCTGTCCATGCTCCTACCCACTTTCAAGTGACTAAAATCCCCATTCTTCTGCTAGCTGAAAGCAACACACTACTCTTAGTGACTGTAACCACCCACAGACACTCACCACAAACTATCTGCTCCACTGGCAACTCTCAGCATACCTGTTGGCTCATCAGAGCTTGCCAAGAGAAATCCCTCTCATTATAAATCAGTCTCTTCCCAAGGTCTGAAATAGGTGGGGATAGTATAAATAGGATGATCTGTATGTAATTAACTCAAAGCCAATTGATTAAGGACCCTATGAAGATTAATCTTGATTGCCAAGTTGAACTGAGGCAGAAGAGCCTACAAACTTAGAGCATACTTCCATGCGTGTCTATTAAGGATATTTCTAGGGCAATTGGAATTTGTACCAGAGAACTGACTAGGAAAGCCCCACTTTGAATGTGAACAGCACCATCCAATTTTCTAAGGATGCTAATAGGACAAAAAGCAGAAGGGGGCAAGTTCATATGCACATGTGCTATTTCTAGTCTTCTTGAGCTGGTACAGCCATCACTGTAGACAACAGATGCATTAGTCTCCAAACTAGGAATTTCAACTGGAATTATCCAAGTGGGGGTGGGGAAGGCTTCCAGGCCTTTTGTCTCAGACTAGGGCTGTACCTCTCATTCTGAGGCTTTAGTTTTTGAGATGAATAGCTATTTCTTTCTCTAGTTTTCCAGTCTACCGGTAGCAACTATGGAATGACTTAATAACTGATTACAATAACCAATTTAATAAAGTTCTTTTATGATTATAATGTTATATTATAATCAGATATAATATAAACATCATCTATAGGAATATATTGTTTTATATTGGTTGTATTCATCTAGTAAAGTAATAAGTACATATTGCAAACTCCCTCCCTTTCTCACTTAACTGTGGATGTGAAATTTTCATATTCACCAATCCACGCACAAGCTGCAGAAAGGGGTTGTATGGGTCATCTGCATAGATTCATCTTAGAATTCTATTGATCAAAACTCCATCCTTAAAACTGGACTTTTCTCTCATCATCTGCTCTTCTGTTTTTTTCATAAAGAGTCATTTTCTTTTGTAGATTAAATACACTGTCTATTGGTTTGAGACTTCTGTCTTTTGATTTTCTTTCCTATCTTCTTTTTGAGTTAATGCAAGTTTTGCTTTCTTTATTCTGAACTACTCTGCCCAAAGGATCATTTGGTATTATCTTTCTCTCTCTTGAAATATATTTTATTTTTTACCTCCATCTGGAGAATATTTCTAAGGCTCCTTTTTTTCCCCTCTCACCAATTTTAATTCATCTTTAGAATCACACCAGCATCAATTGCATCTGGAGACTCTTCTAACATCCGTTCCTCAAGCTCACAGTAGTATCCAGCACCTCCAGAGTTCTCAACAACTGCCTACAAATTTAGATTTATTATTTATTCTATTAGTACAAACACTGACTTGCTCTTTTTGACTCTTACTTGGAAGTCTCAGAACAATATTCCATTTTAAAAATACAAACTACTTCAGAAATAACTCAAAAATGCTTCTCAAACTGAATACAAATCCGGAAATCATCTATACATGAAGAAACTGAGGATTAAAATGAACAACTTGTTCAATGAACTGGAGGTAGTCAGGAATACTGTGGGAACAAAGGAGCAAGCCTTCAACAGGCTTCAGGACTCCCTAGCTCTTCAGAATTGGAATTGCCAAGGCATGGGTGTAGGATCACAACATCCTAACTACTTAACCCAATCTCATAATTAGAATACGCCACCAAGCCTTTTGCTGAGTCATGATAGGTGACCTACTCAATAAATATTGTTTATAATGAAATCAAAACCTATTCAAGAAAACAAACAACAAGAATTGGAAATGAAGCAAGGGATCTGAATAATTGAGGGCAAGTTCTTTTCTACTAAGCAAAAATTATATCTCAGCTTAGCATTGTAATTGCCAAAAAGAGAAAGGATAATAAAGAGTTAATTATGATCAGGAAGAAAGAAAAGTCCAGTAAACTAAAATAGAAAGTTCCATATAGATCTTCACGATCCTCTAGTGGCAAATTAAGCAAATCTCCTGAAGATGTTGAAGGAATTCCAATAATGAGTCCTGTAAAATTTGAACCTCTTTAAGTACTTTCTAATGACTAACCTTCCGGGTTATCCAAACCAGGACAGAGAGCCAAATGTGAGCCAAGGAGACACATGACCACTGGGAAAAGCACAGGGCTTCGGTCTGGCTTTCCAATTTTCTTTTCTGAGGGACTATGAGACACATTTACATTCTATCTCATCGACGTTCCCATCATAAGCCATGTTCTTCACAACATGTTATGTCAAGGCAGTAGAGGACATTGCCTTGATGGTGGTTAAGAATTGATGCCAGTTCTCTAGAAGCTGTCTTGAGAAAAATACTGGTTATTAAATAAGAAATTATAACCAACAGATGGGGTTCTTGGAAGAAAGCTACAGGAATTTTTGAACAGAATTTTTGTGGGGGGAGCAGAATAAACCAAACCATGTAAGAAATAATGACTTATTAATAGGTGTTCAAAGACAGGTAATAGACTTATGAAAGAAGGTTTAGAAAAGATCCTGGAGTCCCATCTCTGGAGCAGCAGTTAGTTCAATGTATCTGACTTCTGCAGGAAGAGTACAGTGAACTTAGCCACAGAGGACAATATAAAGATAGTCTATGCCAATTGTGAATGAGCCTCACATGGTAGGGAGTTTGTGTCAATGCTAAGCATCATATTAAGCCTAGAGGTGGAATAATAATAACACAGGGGATTTATTAAATGACCACTCTAGACATATCTTGCAAAATGAATGTCAGCAGAACAAGAATAGAGACCAGGACGGTGCAGAGAAAAGACAACAGACATAGGAATGGGCATGGAGAGGGATGAGTGGTGAGACCAATGTACATGCTAGTAACATACTAGAAACTTAACAAATGGGAACACTGGAACACTCCACCTTGCATGCTAGCTCTGAGAGTAGATTTGAAGTTGCTATGTGGGTAAGAGTGGTAAGAGTGAGCTGCTCATTATCATCAAGGTCAGACACAGAGAATTTTCTTTTAAACAAACCAAATAATAAGATAATGGGAGCTCACTTGTACCTTTAAAATATCCCCTATCTCTCCTTTAATTAGGAATATTTTGATTGCAAGAAAAAATAGTAAGTTTCTCCAGAATAAACAACTGTAGTCTGGGTTCCAGGTGGGTTGGATGCTGACTTGCTGGTCAGAACATATTCTCTTTCTCTTTTGTTTTAACCTCAAGGTAAAATGGCAGTTTTATTAATATTAATACACTTGCATAAAGTGCTAATTTACTCCATCATTTTCCTAATTAGCTCTATTGAATTGTGAGACTCATCTGCATTAATAATGAATCTCTATATACTTTTCCAATGTCTGCAAAGGGAAGGACAGGGAAAAAGAAGGACTCCTCTGTAATTCTCTGATTATTTTGGACAATGATAATCTACTATATGAGAAGATGGTTAAAGCTTGAAGAAGGCACATTAATTAAAGCTGGAAAGAAAGCAGAAGAGTTGTTCCACCCTTCTTTCCAATGAAGCAAAATGAAGACTTTGCTTATAGTCTTGTAAGATCTGTCATTTCCTCTTGTGATGCACTAATGAATGTAGTCATCTCTCTAGTTCTGACATTGCATCATTCCATCTGCTAGTGTTACAGGACATAAGATTAAAGGCGATAAGGTAAGGTCAAGATGAGTGGGTGTATTTGATCAAAGGATAAAAGAAATCCGTGCTTGCTTTTTTTCCTCTGGACTAATTATCTCAATTAGATTGAAAATGGAGCTATTCATAAAACTGACAAAAATCAATGTCAAGAATATTTAAAGAACTTCTAGCAATAAGTCAATGATAAGAGCATAGCAACCTATTAGAAAGAAGGACAAAATAAGTGAAAAACTAATATGGAGAAGACAACTCATACAAGAGACACTCCACAGATCCCAAGCTTACATTACTGTCCTGTGTATATATAACCAGCAAATGAAAATGTCTTGATTGGACTGGCAAAGTGGGTCAGTGGGTAAAGGTGCTACTACCAAGCCTAATGATCAAAGTTCTGTCTCCAACACTCACATGGTAGAAAGATAGATATGACTCCTAAAAGTGGTCCTCTGGCTTCCACACATGGATCTCCCTACACATGGCATGCACTTGTGCACATGCACATACACTAAAGAAGTAAAATATTTTCTATTAATAAATACTTGAGACACTGTGGATCCTTATCAATTTTATATTTTGCTAGTATGATTATTAGCTAGTACTTTGGTAAGCAGTTTGACAATATCTTCTATTTTTAAACATTACTAAACTCCAGACCAGAAATTCTACTTCTCAGAACATATGTTCATAGCAACCTTTAATTTTTTCTTAGATTAATTTATTTTAGGTCTATGGGTATTTCTCTGCATGTAGATATTGTACCATGTATGTGCCTGCTATCTGTGGAGGAAATAAAAGGTATCAGATCCTATAGTACTAAAGTTGTAGTTGGTTATAGCCAGGATTTTGGCGCTGGGAACTGAAGCCACTCTTCTACAAGAGCAGCATGTACTCTTAACTGCTGAGCCATCTCTCCAGCTCCCCTTATAGGAACTTTTTCATCAAGGAAAACAGTTAGGGGTCCAACCTAAATACCCATGAGCATAAGCAGGCAAACATATGAGGTATATTTTCAAGTTATAAATATATAAATCAGTCAAAACTAATGAACTATAGTAAAACACAAATGTGGATAACTCAAACAACTGAAACAAGAAAACAGAAGGCATATGAAAACCCACTGGTCTACAAGCTAAAACTACATTTAACTGGGGAGTGGAGAGATGTTGTAGATGTTGAGATTGCTCTTATAGAAGACCCAAATTTGGTGCCTAGCAGCCATGTCTAGCATTTCACAAGCACCAATATAATTTCAGTTCCAAAGGATCCAACTCCCTTTTCTGGCCTCCATAAGCAACTGAATTCATATGCACATAACCATACATAGGCATACATACAATTAAAAATATATTTTAAAATATGTTACTTTTTTTTAATGGCTAGGATGAAAGTACCCTATATGACTGGATCAGGTCAATGCTGGAAGCCATAGATAATCAAACTGAAATGCCACTCACAGATGAGATATCTCATGAGTTGTTGGTCAGAGGCCTCCAAAGCAATACAAGTTGTGGCTGTTGCTCTTAGTAGCCTGCAAGAACTAGATGGAAGGCCACTGCTAAAGATGTAAACCTTGGTTTTAGTATATAGAAGAAACAAGCTGGAACTGAACATAGAAGGCCTTGTACTTGACTAGTGTACACAGTATAGAAAGATGTCATCAATAGTCTTAAGAAACTGTGAATACTAAGAGATACAGTACCAATTTTCGAGGCAAGATGTTCTTATCGGCCAAACAGTGGCATGACTATTATGCCAGTAATCAGCCAATCTCTAATTGGATTTGAGAGTACCTTACATTGGGGAAATGTGTGTCTAGTATCATAAAATTGATAAAAATCCATGGCTGTTGAGTTCATAGGTCTTAGAGATAAACTTACTACCATTGTTTTGCTAACTTGACATAATATCAATCTGACTTCTAAATATTTATGCTTATAGATAAATATTATTCTCATATTTAGTCAATAGTCAATTATTTAATCATCAATCAATAATCATTTTGTTGGGAGTGAGGAAGACCTTGAATAGGAAACCATTAAGTGCTCACTCCTAAACAAGGAATCTATGCCACCCTTTCTAAAGCTTGGGGACCATCAAAGAAGAGAGAGATGGAAAGAATTTAAGAACTAGATTACATAGATAACTATAAGAAGCTATCTTCTGGGCATGGCATAACCAGAAGTGCATTCATTATCTTAAAGCAGCGTGATTTGTCAGCACTGGCCCTGCACAAGATTGGATCTATCATCAGTTGGTCATGCCTGCAGTAGAGGCTCATTTTGCTCTGCCCCTCACTAGAAAACTATGGGTAGATTCTAGAAGAGCTTAGGTCACTTTTTTCAGATGCCCAGACACTGGTGAGATCACCAGGCTTCAATGAATAGTACCAAACCCATGGCCACTGCACCTCGGAGAGTCACAGTACACCATCTTCATCATCAACAACAACAACAATAACATAAAAGTAGCTTGATCAACCATTGATAAGAACATAGAGAGATAAGAGAGGGTGAGTGATGAGAGTACAAGAATAAATTATATACATGTATGAAATTGCTGAAGAACAAATATACTAAACAAAAAAGGTTTAAAGTGTAAGTGTAAGATTTCTCTCAAATCACATGTATCTTAATGTGTATTCTTTTGTGAAGATGACAAGCAACAGAATAAAACATTAATATTATAGATTTAAATATATAGTAAATTGCACAAAAATAAAACCAAGACACAAACAATCTTCAATCATAGTTGCCTTTAGGTGGACACAGCTTGTACAAGGAACTCTGGAGGGATTGTATGGTAGAAATGGAAGTTATTGTCAAGTCTGAAGCCTACTTCCTTGTTCTAACCTAAAATTTAGGTTCCTGCCTGAAATTACTTCTTTGTTCTAGCCTAAGGTTTAGATTCCTGCCTGAAATAATTTCTTTGTTCTAGCCTAATGTGAGATTCCTGCCTGAAGCCCACTTCCTTGTCCTTGGGCAATGGCATATTCCTGCCAAGCAGCCCATTTCATTGTCCTTGGCCCATGTCTGATTCTTGTCAAGCAGTCCCAAAAGTTCTCCACCTTTCCCCTTTTTTATTTCATAAACAAGACTGAGCCTGTCTTAGGTCATTCTGCAAGAATGCCTTCCTTACCATCAGCTAGGACAGGGAAGTTGGCTCAGATATTTTGGTCATCCTGATAAGCCCTTAGAAACAGTGATCACAGAAGTGTTCATGGAATTTTCTTTATTGCCTTGCTTGTTCTTTGGCTATTTGTGTTTATTGTCTTGCTTGTTCCTTGACTATTTGCATCTATTGTATTGCTAGTTCTTCAACCTAGAATTGACCTTAATACTTGCATGTAATTAAAATGGTATAAAAGCAAAAAGGAGGGGGGATGGGATAGGGGGTTTTAGGAAGGGGAAATGGGGAAAGGGGATGGCATCTGAAATGTAAATAAATAAAATATCCAAGAAAAAAAGAAATGGAAGTTATACTTAGGGGTGTATGTGTGGTGTGTGTGTGTGTGTGTGTGTGTGTGTGTGTGTGTGTGTATGAGGGTTTGGTGGCCTATTTTCATATTTTAAGACATTTATTTTTACTTTATGTTTATGAGTATCTTGCCTATATGTCTACATCCACTGTCTATGAAGGCCATAAGAGGGCATCAGATCTCATGGAACTAAAGTTAAGGATTGTTCTTAACTACTTGTGGGTGCTGGTCCCAGCAGTGCTCTTAACCACACAGCCATCTCTCTGGCTTTTTGTTATATTATTTTTTCTAATAAAGATGATTTCAATCATAAGATACTGAGAAAACAAAGCTACTTATAATCATGGGCTGGAGGCCATTGGCTAAAATACTCCAGGTTCATGTGCCCGGAGTTCCCTAAAATCTTTCATATCTTTTATCTTCATATGAGTTACTTAAAAAAAATTCTTCAGTTCTGTCATTAATTTAAGCCCCTAACTAAAGCAATTATTTTATGACCAGTTAAAGTTATCGTTGGACTGCCAAAATAAGTGCAAAGAAACAAGAGACAGAAGAATCTGTAGTGTGAAAGAATTGATGGACCCAAATGATCAAGGTTAGGTGACTCCTGGAAGTTGAAAGGACATGACACACTGGAGAGAGATTATAAAGTTGGCACAAAGGAAAACTGAGGGCAGATGAGTCCCCATGTGAGCTATCTGAACTTAACAGCAGTGGGCAGTAGTAAGGAGGCTGGATCATTACAAAAATATGTTAAAAGAAACAGAATTCCCAGCACTGCTTGCTAGCAGGAGTAGACAGCTAGCAGGGATGCACCCACTTCTTCTTATATATTGGCTGTCCATAAAATAGATGTGCATGACTCAGAGAGCATCTGTACTTACCTCCAGTTGAACTCTGCAAAGAAATGTTCTTAAAGCCTTCATCTCCGCCATCTAACCTCCCAATACTGCTGTTAGTGTGACTTGGCATTGAAGCAAGGAAATGACTGTGTAAACTCATAACAGCAGCAGTAATACAGTTTACAGATCTACTGGCCTCTCCTATGATTGTCAAATTGTTTCTCTCAACCACCCCAGGAGAAATTGGAGGCTCCTGGTTTTCTGTTTGTCATATGACAGAGCTGTGATCTGCACGACTTCATGTTGACCACCTAGAAACGAGAATTCTGATGACTGAATGTGTTTGTTTTAAGATGACACCAGAAAGTAAAGGGTCAGCGAAGGTAGGAAGCTCAGCCTAACATTTATTGCTCCTGCTAAAATCATGTTGCCCCACAGGGGAGTTGGGATAGATAATATGACAACATTAGAGGACCACCTGTAGTGGTTTGAAAAAGATCTCTGAGTTTGAGGTTAGCCTGATCTACAGATCAAGTTTCAGGACAACCAAGCTTAGATAATGAAGGAAACCATCAAAATCAGAAAGCTGGTAATGATGTAATTGAACAAGAGTATCATGTTTCAGTCCCAGAAAGAAGCAGAACTTGGCAGCTTCAGCTACATGGTTCTGGATTTAGAGTCAAGAAAAGAAATGTGGGTTATGGAATCTCTGTCCACTGAGGAAAGCCTCTGAGTCCAGGCATATGTCAGTGGTGTTCCTGCATGGAGGCCTAGAGAAGCCATTGTGTGAAGCTTTAAAGGTAAAACCTGGATTTCCCTGGACACTTCAAAATGCTGGAAATGCCATAGTCATAGGATACCTGCCTAGGAAAGTTTCTAACATGGAGTGGAACCAGCCCAAGAGAAAAGAATGTTTTGCAGTCAACAAAGCTGAAAGGAGTGAGATATGAAAAACATTTTGACATGGAGATACAAAGTTTGGAGTTTGCCTAGCTGTTTTTTTTCTTTTGGTCTTGCTTTGGTCCAGTATTTCCTCAGTATGCTTCCTCCCCTATCATTTGGAGGGGTAATATATATCCTGTACCATTTTATATTGGAAGTATGGGATCTCCTTTTTGATTCTAATTTTATAAGGGATTACAGTTAAGAGACATGAAACTCAGAAAACACTTCAGATTTTTAAACAAGTTCGAGACTGTTAGAGATGGGGACTTTTGAAGTTTGGACGAATGCATTTCCTCATTATGATATGGGTACAAGCCTATGCGGGTCAAGGAGTGGAATGTAGTGGTTTGGAAAAAAAAAAGTGTTCCCCATAGGCTTATAGGGAGTTACACTTCTGGGATGAGTGGCTTTGTTGCAGTAGGTGCGGCCTTGATAGAGGAAGTATGTTTCATTCTCTTCCTGCTGCCTGTGGACTCAGATGTAGAACTTGCAGCTCCTTCTCTAGCAGCATACCTGCCTGCATGCCGCCATGCTTCCTGCCATGATGACAACAGACTAAACCTCTGAACTGTATGCCAGCCACAATTAAATGTTTTCTTTTATAAGATTTGCTGTGGTCATGATGTCTCTTCACAGCAATAGAAACCCCTAAACTAATACATCACCAAAGCAAACCATAACCACCATCCAGTTCTCTGAAGTACACTGCTCAATGGACTATTGAGAGAGAAAAAAAAAGACTAACACTAATTCTCACCAGGTACCCTTCTTCCTACCCACGGAGCTGCACACAAAGAATCTCCCCTCTACTTAGCTATTATCAGAACCACAAACCAGAAAATCTTTTGACTGGCAAGAGACCAAGACATCAATTTTCATCCCACATCTGCTTGAAAGAGTAGGAGTGATGTTATATTATCGGTGACATTTTCTCACTGGAAAGATTGCCTGGATCATATTTATATTTATTTTCCTAAATGCAATATACAAGCCACTAATAGAACAAAATCTACTAATTAAATTTCATTCAATAATGCATTTTTCACCTTAGCTTAGCAGTGTCCTTGTACATTTCTGCCAGGATACTGTTAATAATGTCTTATTTAGCTTATAAATGGTGCTTATCATCAAATTCAAAAAAATTAGCAAGCATCAATGAGCCTAAAGTGACAGCACAGTAAATAATTTGAAATGGCTCTACACTGTAGAGCTATTTTTCTTTTGGCTTAATTTCATTTCATTTATTTATTAAAAATTAAGCATATGGATTTAGAATGATGCTAGCACGGCCGCCATGGAAGCCCAAGATGCTGGCAACATGTCCATAGAATAGAAGAAACACCCAGCAGACTTGAGGCTCACTCCTTGAAGGAAAAACATTTCACAACCCCCTAGCATCTTGACTGGTCCTATTGCATCTTCTCCAAGATGGTTTTTGAAATCTGCTATTTATTATTATTATTATTATTATTATTATTATTATTATTATTATTATATTTGATCTTCATGGTTAAGTTGACCTTCTGTGGGTTAAATGAATAACCTGAAAGATGTTTACAGCTTCTATGTCTTTGAAAAAGGATCATAATTCTCATGTTGTGTGTCATTCTTTGTACTTGTAACATACTTGAGACTTGAGAAGGACATGGCTTATATTATCTCAGACAAAGCACATTGTATAGCAACCTGTGACATGTGATCTCCCGAAGCCTCCTCCATAGGTGTGGTAGGTAACAATTATTCTGTTGTACTGACAAGGGAGCTATGGTTGAGAACAGCTAATCTTTCATCCCCAGTCACAGTAGCAGCAGACCTTTGACACTCCTAGGCTTTCTCACCAGTCATTTCTAAGCTTAGGCATCCTTATCTGCTCTTTCTTTCCAGCTACATTGTCATATATTTCTGAGAAGACAGAAGTCCCATTAGTATTGGAATAGGGCCTCTGTTTCTATTTTTATTTACTAACTAAACACTATTGACCATTTATCTATTCCGATCGAATACTTAGCAAACATGTGTTTTGTGTCAGGTTGAGTTATAGACACATACATGGGCAAATATGAGCATTCTACCCTCCTGCATTCAGACTCCAGCATGGGAATGTGGGTGGTAGTGCTAGACAATAAGGAAAATTAATGGTAATATTGTGTAGTACACCTGGGAGTGTTAATTGGAAAGCTGAATAACAAAGAGAAAGCAAGTAGAAGATTATTAGATGGGCAGTTGTGACTGAAGGAAGGAATGCCAAATTCAGTTTCATGTGTTTGCTTTGTGGACTCTTTCAGAAAGTTGATGTTTCACCTCCTTTTCCCTGGTACATTTATTCCAGAAATTGATCCTTGCCTAAACCTACCCCCAATATGAGAGAGAATGGGATTTCTGCAGGCTTTCTAATTAGCTAGAGCAACGTTGACATCCAGTGGTGAATTTGATTCATCACAGGTGCCCATACTTATGCTTTTATCTCTATCGGGGTCGATGGAGTGAGTGTCGCCCTGCTGTTTCTATGTAGCTTGGCCTGGGGTACCTCTGCACATGTGTACTCTCCTTCCATGCTTTAAACTGGTCTTCAAGAGCATGCAGGTTACCATAGCAATATGTCATAGCTAGTCTATTTTCAAGGCATGTGTGTGTGCTCCTGCTTGCCCAGGTACTCGAAAACACACACACACACACACACACCAACTTGCCTAATATCCATAAATATATGTTCTTACTATGTCCTTGCAGATATTTGCATACATAGTTTCTACATTACTTACAAACATTAGCCAGTTGACACAGTATTCCTTCTCACATGGTCCCCCTCTTTATCCTCAGGACTGTGCTGTAAGTAACAAGAAAAGAACACTGCTCTGTATCCTACAGACTTTTCCCTCAGGCTGGTTCACAGTGTTGTTTCCACTAAAGAAGAATCAAGCATGGCTGCCCTGGGGTTCCTTGCTGATCTGCTCATAGTAGCTCCGACATATCTTCCCAATGCTTGACTTGGAGAGGTCAAAGGACACAGGACAATACCCAGATCTTCAAAGGGCCTGGAGTCTGGAGCTACCATGGCCAGAGGCAGAATAAAACTTCAAGTAGACCTTACCCTTTTTTTCTTTAAATTCAGCACCCATCAGAATTTACAAGCCACTTACTAATTACTATTTTTTGTGTATCCTCATAATTGCCATGCATTGAAAACTTGGAGACAGTCGTCCCCCGGGAGTCTGAGGATCAAGCCATCCTACAAAGCTACATTTTTCAAATTCTTTTTACCTCTTGGTATGAGGAAAGAGAAGGAGAAACAGGACCTTAAGCGAGTTTAACACAATGCACAATTAAATATTGATTGGAAATTCTTCCTACGAATTTCCCCTCTACCTCCCTGCCTCCACAGGGAGGTGTCTGGATGTGATTCCTAAGCTGTCCCCATACAGTGATTACGTTCATTAGGACACCAGCCTTGTGGTTAAAGCACTTTCCTTACTGCTGCACGTTTAATTAGACAACTCTTCCCCAGAAATTATTTATAGCCAGGCTGCAGAGCTATTGTTAGTCCCAATGTAAATAAGATTCAGGGCGGGAGTCCCAGCATGCTGCAGTGGCTGGCACTGTCGCCATCAGCCCACTCCTGGTGCACACTCGGGGATTGCTTCCAAGCCTTTCCAGCTAGAATGCTGCTGTTTAAAAACCCTGACATGATTCTCTAATGAAACTTTTAATACAAGCCCTTCCAAAAGACTGGGAATCTACCAGGTCAGCGTGAGTGCACAGAGGAGGAGTTAAGAAAAGAAGGGGAGGAGTTGGGAAAGACAGGAGCTGCCTCCAAGGCAGTCTGCAGTTCAGCTAGGAAAGTGTGCACATGACCTGTTTTAACACAGCCATCCGACATACAATCAACTGCTTTGGGCACAGATGGTTAAAGACTCAGATAGGGATTTTCAAGTGTATAGCTGTGCTTGCAGTCTGTACGAGTTCAAATGAATATCTAGGGACCTGGAGGTAACTTGTGAGCTCAATGCTCTTTCAATACAGTGTACATTAAAGGTGTTGAAGCTGCTTCCAAATCCAGGGCTTGGACTTGGCGCTGGCATTTGGTGTGCAGCATCGTCCCTGTCTGCAAGATGTTCATAACCAGATGAACACCATTAGTGTGTAATCAAAGTAACATAAATGCTATTTGAAGGAATTTTTATATCAGCAACCATGGATTGTCCAGCACCCTCTGGATACTGACAACTTGCATCATTTAATGAACCACCTTAGAAGTAGAACACTATTATTGCAATGCTAGTGCTAGACTTTTCATTGCTGTGACAAAATGCCTGATGGAGCAATTTACAAGTAAGATTTCTCTTGCCTCATCTGTTCAGAGGTTTCAGGCCATGGTCAGTCTTCACTGCTTCTTCTGGACCGGGATGCGGCTGATCACCATAATCGAGTGGGCAAGGAGGGGCAAACTCAGCCAGTTACCTTAGGGCTACCATCAGTCAGAGTATTAAAGCTCGAATATGAAACATTCCTTATGGGTCTTTGCATTGACGTTGGTCCCAAGCCAGGTGCTCTGTTTGGAGGATGATGGAGGAACTTTGGGCAATGGGTAGAGTTGGAGATAATAGGTATCTGGAGATGTCTTTGATGTGTATATTTGGTTCCCTCTCTTTCTTTCTGCTACTGTTCTGTCAAGAGTGCCTAATCTTCCCCATCACCCGATCCTATTGTCATGATGTTCTGCCCAAGCCCATGTGGCCAAGCACCCAAGGACCAAACCCCCACAAGCCCTGCACCCAAGCAAATAAATCTCTTCAGGTTGTTTTCCCTGAGCATTTGTCATGGTGACATAAACTCTGCCTAACACTGAGAGAGCAGAGCATTGCTGGTACTGCTCTCCATTTGCTTGTAACCCCATCCTGGCCTTTAATGTAATCATATTCAAAGTGACCGTCTCTCTTAGTTAGGAGACTTGGATGGCACCCTCACAGGTGTACCCAAAGGTAGGATTAGCATCTCTTAATGGACACTTCTCACAAGCAAGCTCCCAATCAAATGAACCATAGCAACCCTTACTTGTCAGCAGCTACACCTGAAGCTTTAAAACCTCCAATGACTTTTGATATGTAACAATAAGTATCTAGCAATGTGTCCTAGTTTGGTCTCCGTTGCTGTGACAAACACTGTGACCTAACACAACTTAGGAAGGAAAGGACTTCTTTGGATTTAGAGCCCCATAAGAGTCCATCATTGAGGGAAGGCAGGGGAAAACTCAGGCAGAAACCTGGAAGCAGAACCATGGAGGAATACTGCTTATTGACTTTCCCTTTGGCTTAATTAGCCTACTTTCTTTTCTTTTTTCTTTTTCTTTTTTTTAGGGGATTTTTTATTGGATATTTTATTTACATTTCAGATGTTATCCCCTTACCCTATTACTCCTCCCACCCACCCAGCAACCCCCTATCACATCCGCCTCCTCCTGCTTCTATGACGATGTGCCCCCACCTAGCCCCCCACTCCCACCTCCCTACCCTCAAATTCTGCCATACTCGGTGTCCAGCCTTCACAGGACCAAGGATCTTCTCTCCCACCTATGCCTGACAAGGCCATCCTCCCCTACATATACAGCTAGAACCATAGGTCCCTCCCTATGTGTTCCCAGGCTGGTGGTTTAGACCCAGGGAGCTCTGGTTGGTTGGTATTGTTGCTCTCCTCATGGGGCCGCAAACCCTTTTAGCTCCTTCAGTCTTCTCTCTAACTCCTCCATTGAGAATGCCTTGATCAGTTCAACGGTTAGCTGTGAGCATCTGCCTCTGAGTATGTCAGACTCTGGTAGACCTCTAAGGAGACAGCTATATCAGGCTCCTGTCAGCATGCACTTCCTGACATCCACATCAGCATCTACCTTTGGTGACTGAACATGTGATGGATACCCAAGTGGAATCCTGAATGAGGTAACCCAATCACGAAAGAACATACATGGTATTCACTCACTGATAATTGGATATCACCCTGCTTTCTTATACAATCAAATGCAGGGGACATACTACCCGCAGCCTTGGCTATAGACCAATCTGATGGAGGCAATGTCTCAATCAAGGTTTCCTTTTTCCAGGTGACTCTAGTTTGTATTCAGTTGACAAAACATGGAACCCACATAATACGTAAAACAAATGTTTCCTAACTCCCCACTTCTGTCTTGTGGAGATACAGTAAACACAATGTAATTGAATGTGTAAATTTCAACCAAGTTGTTAAAAAAAAAAAAAAAGAGAGAGAACCCTTTTTACTAAGGAGAGAACAGTGGCCTCACAGAACTTTGCCAAAGAAATTAAGACATGGTCATGTAAAGACTGAATAGAAACTTGTAGGCAGACAGGAGAAAGAGGGAGCTTGGTATAGCTGGGTTCTAAGACAGTCTTGGTGAACTACTGTGCTCAAAATAAAGAGAGGAGCTGGATCTAGGCTATAAGTTTATACTGGTAATATCCTTACCTACCATAGTAATTATGAGTAGGTTACTACAAAAGAACAGAGCAAATTGGAATTCTAAGTACTAAAGAACCTAAAACTTTCTCCTCATCCTCTCTCCATTCTGCCCCCTCCTTTCCACCAGTGTTCACAGCATTCACATCATTAGACAAGAAAGTAGAGAAGCAAAAGGGAGAGACAGTGGGGAACAAAACTAGACTCTTTCAGGAAACACCCCAAATCTATTTGTAGTACTGTATGTTCCACTTTAGAATGACATTTCGATATTAGCATATTTTCACAGATGTTCATCTTCATTACAGACTGGGTTATAACACATGTTGTACAGGAAGAAGAGCAAAGGCTCAGATCATATTCCTTGCCTGAGAGCCCCTCCCTCCTAGAACTTAGCCAGTGGTTCCGTTGGAAAGGGAGATGAAGGCACATTTAGCAGTGAGGAGAGGGGTAAACTGAGGAACTCAGCTCATGAATTCCTGTGTGTTTTCATTTCCTGAAACAAAGAAACAAACAAACTGGTGAAGTCTGTCTGGGTGATAATTTTGGTCTGACTGTAAAGACAATATCACAGAGCGTCACTCTTGTGTTAGGATCTGTGAGGCCAGTTCAAACCATCCCATTTCCAATGGGGAAGAAGTGAATGTCTATTATTTTAAACACATAATTGATTCTAATTCATCACTTATCTCTCAGTGACAGATTTTTATACCGTTTATTATCTCCATCACAGCACAAGACCCTGAGGGCCATCTCCTATTGCCCCATATTTCCTGGTGTGGCCTCAGCTGCCGTTGCTTGCATTATCTGTCTGATTAAGTTAGGGAGCCTGGTATCTCAGGGTCCCTGGGTAACTGTCAGCATTGCACACCATTACATGTAGAATTAAAGGAGGCTTTCAGCCCTCTCTTCCTCGATCTGTCTGTCATAGCTAGTTTTCCTATTTGCTGATGACTCCTGGGTCTCCAGGACCTGGGATATAACTGCCACTCATATCATGTCACCTTCACACACACCAGCACACCAGTGCTTCCTCTCTGGGAAGGGAACAGAGTCACAAGATTAGAGAACACAGCTTTCTAATACCACTGTTGTCTGGCTTTTTACAGCTATGCACTCAGGACAAGCCACCACAGCACCCAAGTAGCTTCCCTTGCTTGTAGTCCTTTTCCATTCTGTGCTGAAGCATGTTCTTTTTACTGCCTGAACATGGGGAGATGGTGTCCAGTCAAGTGCGCCTTTTTCTATCTTCTGTTTGTAACCTGCACAGCCCAGATGTGACTGCGGAACCAGTTAAGGCAGTGCTAACTTTTAAGCATGACAGCCACATGGTATCTGTAGACTATAGACCCATGGTATCTGTAGACAACAAGAAAGGAGCCCAGTGCTGGCGATAGGCACTGGAGGCCTTGGAGGGGGGAAATCACATTGTTCTTTCTATAGAGTGCAGCTAGTTAGAACTGTCTCACAGAAGCAAACTCAAGGCTATTTTACATTCCTTCCTTGAAAAGCCTATATAGTTCCCACAAATATTAATTCTTCTCCTACAAAATTAACTTTAATACTTGAAGATCTGACCCAAATGAACTACATCTTAAAACTGGTGCTTTTTTTCCCTCAGATGATATTGGACTAAATTTTATACCTTCAGATTTTCTTTAAAATTGTCTTTTTTTCACATGATCCTTCTCAACGCCATGAGTGTTCCATCCACATGAAAGATTCACATTGTGTTTACTTTAAAATTGAGACTTCTGGTCCTAGAAAGACTAATTATTGGCTTATTTACTAGATAGCACATAGATGTGATGTTTATGGATACTTTTATTATCTGATCTACATATCCTATGGCCAGAGAAGATGTTTAGGGCTCTTGAGATGCTGTGAATCCCACAAGAGACAGCCATACCTCCTTCTCTTTCACAGTTACATTCATTAAAGAACTCAGGGCTTTACCCCATGATAATGTATGCCTTTGCCCTTAAAATGGGTCTTTGCCAATGTTGGAGGAATTTCACTGTATGAACAGAGCCCAATTCACTACAACCACCCCAAGCTTTGTGGGAAATATGTCAGTCCATAAGGGAATGTGTCATTTTCTTCTTGGACAGAGCCTGTGTGTGTTATGTTTAGTCCTTATTATGGCTCCTGGTTCTATTCATTCGTTAAACCCCTCCCTAGTGGAAAGCATTTCTGCCTTCTCCAAAACCCTTTTACTCTTTATTGCTTCTTTAAGATCTGTCAGTCCTTGTCAGTTTCCATAGGCATGAATTACGAAGAGTGAGAAACAATAATTTTCCAAATAATTTACATTGCGATAGACACATCTTATGGTTTGGATAATGGAGTATACATATTAAAAACTTGGTCTCCAGCTGGTGGCACTGTTGAGAAGTACCTGAATCTTTGGTCCTCCCACTTCATCAGTGGATTAACCCATTAATGGGTTTGTAGTCTAATAGGCTATTAAAAGTTAGGACCTTTCTTCCTATTGGTAGCAGACTTTTGAAGGGTAAAGCTTGTTTGCAGACTTCCTGGCCCTCTTCCTCTCCATCAGTGTTCTTCGCTACCATGATGTATACAGTATCACCTTAGCTGAAAGCAATTGGACCAAACAGCCACAGACTGTATCTTCTGAAACCATGACCCAAATGAATGCTCCCCCTTCTAAAATGTTTTTCTTGAGCGTTTCATCATAGCAATGAAAATTAACTAGCAAAACTGCATATAAAGCATTTTTACAAAGAACCCTGCTGTGATCTGGATGATGGTTTCCTCAAACTTTACAGAGCCTTACAAATTCATATGTTAAAATATTAACATTACCAGGTCCACAGGCCCATAAGGATGAATGGAGTCATGAGGACAGAGTTTCATGAGTGGGATTAGTGACCTTGTAAAAGACACCCCAGTGAGACCCCTAAACTCAGTAATGACACAGAACAAGAGAAGGCTCTAGAGAACAGATCCTCATTAGACAGCAAAATTAGTGCTGCCCTATGGATGGCCTCTCATTTCTCAGAACTCTGAGAAGTATATCTCCTCAGTTTAAAAGTCATTAGGTTGATGGCATTTTACTACAGCAACCCAAATGCACAACAAACCCAAAGCCTCTACTCTCCATCTTCATTTCATCTATACATACCCACAATTTCCCTAAAGTCACTCAGCTGAACCTCTTCGTTCTGCAGACAAGGAATCAAGAGGTGAGCTGAGAAACATGTTCTGGGTCAAGCTAGTTGCTAGTCGGTACACTGGAAGTCCCTTCTTTCAGACACCAGTGGGCAGGCCCTTGCTCCCAAAAGCCTTGCCTTACCTGCCAGCAGTCCTTCTTGGCTCATCACCGGATGAGCTTTGCCTCTGAAGATGGAATCTGTGTCTCTAAGCGCACTATCGCTTCTCCTCCAGACCTCACCCTCCCTAGGTGGTGGCCCTGGGCCCCCTCCCTAGCAATGACACCACTGTTTTCTGCAGCATGTGTAAAGCACACACAGACCCAGTTTAGGGACAGTTAATTTCCAATTCTTTCCAGATGGGTTGGAATAATATCCCCAGGTGGTAAATACATTATTAAGAAGGCAGTTTGGTGTGAAATTGGCTATTAAAATATAGATAAAGTTTAATATATTGAGCGCCTTGTCAGAAAAATCACTTTAGAAGGAGCTTATTATTTGTTTGATATTAAAAGAGTCACAGCTCTGCTCCAAGTGACAAATGGGGACGGGGGGGGGGGGTGGGGGGGGAAATGCCACTGGTAATGAACAAAAGCTTTTTAACATTTAAATTTAGGTTTTTCTTGTTGCACTGCATGCTGCCTCGAGCATGCCCATGCGGTGCAGCCAGAAGCGGGCGTCAGAAATGTCAAGATCTCCGGAGCCAAAGAGGCTGCCAACCCGGCTTTAAACAGCTGGAACCTCCCTCATAGAAGGAGCTACCAGATAGAGCATTGTGGAGTTTCAGGTGGTTCCCTTGGCAACACTGGAAAGCAGACAGGGATCTATCTCCAGGCAAAGTGTGGCCCTCCCTCCCACCTTCTTTTTCAATATGACAACCTCAGCCCCCAACCCCCAACCCCCAAGCACTTCTATCTCACAAGCTACTTGTTTCAGGAAGCCTTGTTTGCATTGAACCTACCAGTCTTGGAAACCCATTGTTTCTGCATAGTCATTTCACCAAAAGAGACTATTAAAAGACTAATGTTAACAAAGGACTCCATTAAAACTTCAGAGTACAAACCTGGAGATTTTTTGTATAGTACCCTCATCGGAACCAAGTACTTAACAACAGCACCTCTCAAATCCCCTTCTAAGGGAGCCCCAAATCCACAACTGTAGCAAATGCCCTTTCTTATGCTACCGAAATCTACTAAGAACCATGAAAACTCCCAGAACAAATGAGTGCAAGCCACAACACAGAAAACAATCTCGTTTTTATTCAAAGAGTAAGCCAATGACCTACAAATGTGTGTTTGTGGAATAGATGCATTCTTGCAAAAAGATGGTGAATGGTGGGCAGGAGCCTTTAAAAAAGAGAAGAATAAAACTAGCCTCCACTGATCACAATGGTGAACTAAGGAGAAGTCTTTGTTGTTAGTTCTCCAAACACACACATCGCAGCATGTACAGGTTCATAAAATTCACATGTGCTCCTGAGGTAGGGTGACTACTTCTTTCTTAATGTTGGCAGCAGTAATGAGGGAAAAGTCTCCAGATTTGAGGCCAATCTAACAGAAAAACATTTCAGCAAGCATTAAGGAGAAACTGACTCCCATACCTAGACTTTGCTGTTACATGATTTAAGCATTAGTCGATCCACAACATCATGGTCACTGGTTTTGAGGGAAGATTAGCCACGAGAGTCAATTTCAAACTTCTTCAGACTCTTTCCATGTTTTGTTTTGTTTTGTTTTTTGAGACATTTCCTCACTAAACTTGACTCACTGCTTTGGCTAGCCTAGCTGGCCAGCAAACCTCAGAGATCCTCCTGTCTCCAAATCTGCAGTGCTGGAATTAGAGGCTAATGCTGTACCCAGTTTTATGTGAGTATTAAGGAATGTGCCTTAGCTAATTCTCTATTGCTCTACACATACCATGACCAAGGCAACCTATAGAATGAAGAGTTTATTGGGCTTACAGTCTCAGAGGATGAGTGCATGACCACTATGGAGGGAAGAATCACAGCAGGCAGTTAGACATGGTGCAGGAGATGAAGCTGAAGGCTTACAGTCTGATCCATAAGCATGGGTAAAGGCAGAACATACTGAAAATGAAGTAGGCTTTTTAAAACAGCAAAGCCCACATGCAGCAAGTTACCTCCTCCAATAAGACCATAGCTCCAATCTTTCCCAAGCCGTTCTATCAGCTTGGGACCAAGTATTTAATTATATGAGCTTATGGGGGACCATTTGTACTCAAACCACCACAGGATAGAACTCAAATACTACTGTTGTGTGGCAAGAACTTTATTAACGGAGCTACCTCTGTAGCCCTTACCTTAAGTACATTTCTTTTCCAAATAACAGAGTATGTATGGGGGTGGCAAGAGCACATTAAATGATTGACTGGAGGTTATTTTATCAGTTAATCAATCTGATAAGACTTTATATCCCACTTTTCACAGTGCTCGACAGCTTGGTAATGACTCTTAACCACTTGATCTCATTTGAACTTTAAAACAACCCCACGATTTTAAGCATTATCTTCTGTATATCAGTGCAGAAATAATGAGATAAAAAATCAAAGTGATTTTCTGATAGACTATAAAATATTAAACACAATCTCTTCTTTCATCTGTGAAAACTAACATGACAAAGATTTGAAATAAAAACGTGGAGTGGAAAACTTAAAGAGAATTAACCCGTTAGCTAAATTCTCTTTAAATTGGAAACATGTTAGAGTTTATATCACTTCCTTGTGGGTGCTACAACCAATTATCACAGATTTGTTGCCTTAAAACAACAATGGTTTCCATGAGTCTAGAATCCAGAAATCTAATTCAGTGTCATTGGGCCCATATAACATGACTTCAATTCTTGTCCTCAAAACCCATCTTTGCCCAACTATTAGCTTCCTTCTCAGCTGTGGCCACAAAGTCCCCATCTCCAAGCCAAGCCTCTCAAAGGCATCCTCTTCATTTTCTTCCCATCATTTTTTTACATAAAAGATCTGCCTTGCTCCTACAGTGTTATACATGAATATATTCATCACCACCTTGATCAGATTTGGAAATGATTTTATTGACATAAAGAAAAAAAAGCCAACATAAACAACCAGAAAAGCTATCTTTTGGCCATATAACTGACATTTAGTTATTCTAGAAATTATACATTATATTATTTGAATATTATTCTTTTTGAGATGCAGTATCATTTTTCAGCTCCCCAGAAAAGTCTTTGTTTTTCAGGAATGGGCTAGATACATTAATTACCTTTTATCATGACTAAAACCCTGGAAATCACAGAGGAAGGATGTTCCAGCACTTAGGCAGAACATCATAGTGAAAAGAAAACAGAGAATGGGTACTTGTCTGGTTTCTGTCTTCCCTGTATCCTCCTCTCAGTTCACAAGATGGCTACTCACTGTCAGGGTGTGTCATTCTGTCTCAGTTAATACTCTCTGAAAAAGCCTTCATAAACACATCTATCTAGACATAAACATTATCAGCCTCCTGGGTGAGCCTAAATCCAGTCAAGGAAATGAAGATTAAGTATCACACTAAGGAAACATTGCAATCTGTTACTTCTGGTAATGTATTAATCTCTCTATATCCTAGATATCTAATTTTCTGAAGGCCACAGAAGAAGATGACGTCTGGATTAATCGACAATGTTCATTGTACTTACTGTTCCTAATACAAAATTCTCCAAGAGATGGAAACAGGAATAGACCAGGGATACAGTCTAAATGTCAAACATGTTATACTTCCTCCCACACTTTGGACAAGCATTAGAATCAGCCAGCCTCTCTCTCCCACTGAACATTGGATGCATAGGTTAGCAGAGCCCATCACACTACCATGTAAAAAATGTGTCAATCCCAGAAGTCATTGACCCTTCCCAGAAGCCAAGTAGCCAAAATCTTTCTCCAAACTGAGTTTGGACAGCTGAAAATGTGTCGATGAGCATGAAAGGGCAGGGAAATTGTCAGCTCTGTTCTCATTTAAAAGGAAGGTAGATACCCACGCCTTTTCTAGAAGAAGCAGGTATCCTGGAGTGTGGAACTCACTCTACTGTCTGATGTCTGCCTTTTCCATCTGACTTACCTGGAAGTCGATCTCAGGGTCACCATCTCTCAAGATATTATTATATTTCTTACAGACTTCGGAGAGGAAAGAAAGTGATATTTATTTGTGGCTAAGTTATTTAATTTGTGCCTGTTTCTTTTTTCTGGATTCCTGTAATGTTAATGTTTTATTAATGCATCTACCCTTTCCCTAGAATTAGTTGGAAACCTGCCTATCTTCTCATAATTGGCAGTCAAATGTAAGGTAGGGAGGAAGAGTTTGTGGTGAATTAGGTAGAGAGAAGGAAGACTTGTCTGAAAACATCCTCTGCAGTAGATTACCACTTGGTTATGCCCTCTTTACCTCGTAATACTTCTTATGCTTGTGTGGAATTATTTTTTCATAGTACAGGGAAATTTATGAACAATAGAAATGTGTTTGTTCTGCGAATTAGGAGGCTGGAAAACTGAAGAGCAATGTGCAGGTATCTAGTGATGGCTTTCAGTCCACATCAATCAATGGAAAAAGGCAAAGAACAATGGAAAGAGCAAGACAGAGAGGAAAGGAAATCAAGCTTTAGACTACTATCCAAAGGCCACTGCTGAGATAACTAACCTACTCCTTTTCACCCATTTGGGAGAACACAGCCCTTCTGGCTCAATCTTTTAAAGATCACATTTCTCAACACTGTGCGTCTAGGGTGAAGTTTCCAGCACATGAACTATAAGGGCATATTCAGATCATGGCAAAAGCACATCTTGATATAAGTCAATATTATCCAGTTTCTGATATAATTTACTCCAGACACATGAGAAAGGGTTAGAAACTAGACCATGCCACATGACTTCTTTTTACCCAATTAACAACTTACTCCTTGTTAGAGTGAGGTGAGCTGCTTTCAGTGCCATGTCCTAGACATAAAGAGGTGAGTTGTAATATTTCTGAGTCCTTCATACTTCACTTATGCTTACTGCTTCTTCAATACTGTCCCTTCTCCAATTTATAATCCTTCTGACATTACCACCATCCCCACAGTAATCTTTGGGCAGGATTCTATTCTTTACTATTATTTGTTCCAATCTTCCTCTCTGTAGTTAGGGCCTAAATAAGATTTTATGTATATAACATCCTTACTAAAATCTTTACTGGTTTCCTATGAAGATTACATGAAATTCAAACTTTAAAAAAAATCCCATGCCTTTTCTAATACCCATCTGCCTAGTTCTGTAACCTGTTTATGTCATGTTTTCCACCACATCTCTGTTGCCAGCCTTATTCCCTGAGAGGAGGAGGTTCTAAAAAAGTTCACTGTGGGAAAGGTTGGTGGATGGATAAACAGATGGATGCATGGATGGATGGATGGATGGATGGATGGATGGATAATTGCTAGAATATCTTTCTAGATTGCTTGGAAGTAATATAATCATGAAGTAATATAATCAGATTAAATGGGTATACTCAACAAATCCAGTTTCTCAGATTTCTGTCTAAATGAATGTTTTCTTATTCCTATTCCTCTATCTTCTTCTCTCCCCCATGTATTTGTCTCTCTTATAGAAACACAGGATAGTTCATATTGGTTAAGACCATTTCAGATGAGATTTTCTCTTCTTCCTTATTGAAATGTACTTTACAAAGAATATGAGGGTTGAAGAGAGGTATGACATCTTTCTTAGGGACTATAGACCTAGCACAAATCTTCATGCCACATATCATGGTTCAGTGACGCATGGAGAAAGACTATTAGGTGTGGATAGATACTTAACACTGTGTACACACATCTAACCCAGATTCCCCCATGGACGTCTTCTGTGAATCTGATCTTTCCTAAATCTTTCTTTCCTTTTGAAAATGGTATAATATTTTATGAATGCCTTCATTTAGAAGATGGGCTCTCCTCTGGCCATGGAGGTCACAGACTGTGAAGTGTAACTCAGAATCTATTCTTATCTCTGTCTTTAATCATAAAATATTGCAATTTCCAGACATCTCTTGGGTTGGCTGCAGTTGGTGACTAAATTCAGTCTCACAAGACATATGCAGCTTCTAGGACAAGCTCTTAAAGAGACAGTTCTTTTATGTTCATGTTTGCCTGTCTTCCTTCTGGCTGGAATGTGGGCCTCATGGATGGAGCAAGATTAATTATTTGAAAGGCATAGAGAGATAAACAAGAGTAATGTACATAGGATTACGGAGACCCAATTCTCTGACTGGCAGCCACTGTCAAAAGCAATTAATTTGGGATGCATAGTTCCAGAGAGTAATGGAGTTCAAGATCACCGTCATGGAGAGCATGGTTGAGGCAGTAGACATGGTCCTGGAGCAGTAACAAAGAGCTTACATCGGATCCACAAGCAGGAGGTGGGAGCAGGGGAGCAAATAGTATGGATTATTAACTGCAAAGCCCACCTCCTTGACATGCCTCTTCCAATAAGGCCACACCTTCTAATCCCTCCTAAATAGTTCCACCATCTGAGGACCAAGTATTCAAATACACGAGCCTATGGAACCCATTCTCATTCAACTTGCACAGGCATCAGTTAGCTTTTGTCACATTACCCAAGTACTAATAATTTAAAACTCAATATTAGCTTTCCTATAAGATGCTGCAGAAAGCTACTGTTTGACTGTGGTTTAAGGGACAACATCTTTTCAAACACTTCAACTCTAGAAGGTGGCTTCTGTCCTCTGTGACTGCTAACTGGTATCAACTGTCAGTTTTACAAACTCTGGAGTCACCTGCTAAATAAAGCTCATGGAATGTCGTATTATCTTGGTTCTATTACATTATGCGGGAAGATTTTCCCGCTGTTAATGATTCCACTCTCTGCCTGAGATCCCAGACTTTGTAAGTGGGGATTGTAAATTGAACAGAAACAATCATTTATCCCTACTTGCTTCTAATTATGGATCAATGTGATCATCTGGTTCGAGCTCTGGCTACCTCAACTTGACTGCAATGAGTGACCATATCTTGAACTGTCAACCAAACTAAATCCTTCCTTCATTGGTTGTTTTTTGTCAGAGTACTTTATCATAGCCATAAGAAAAGAAATTAAGACACCATTTCTCTGTCTCACAAACTTTGCCACTTGTACTTTTCTACCTTGTAGAGGCACCTTTCTGTAGCAAGAGGTGTAAATGTTTACATAGTAGCTTAGAAAGGCCTTTCCTGAGTCTACTGTAGGAGTTATCCCTGCCCATAGTAGCCAGCTGAAAAGAATAGACCCACCCAACTGTCAGAATAAACAGGTAAGTACAGGCCTATCAAGAGCCAGCTAGGGTGGGGTAATGCCTACTGCCTGGGCAGTACAATGCTTCATAATTGTCTATAAAATACATGAGCTATTTCTCCATCACTCACAAACACAATCATGTCCCCTCAATTTAAAACAGGAAGGGGGAAAGGCAGAACAAGGAACATTCTTTGCTTTTTAGTCTTTCAAATCAGATAGGAAAGCAATTCAAAAGCAGAGAGATCTACAAAGGACAGCTCTCCTACCCAGCGCGTCTGGTGCCCCACAGAGTATAGCCTAGGGCATTGAGGCCTTCTGGCACAGAGCAATGGACTTGAGAGTTTGTCCTTTCCTTGCTATCTTCCCTTCCCTTTAGCAGTTCCTTGCTGTGCTCACCATTCCAGAGTGTTCCTCTGGCTACTGCTCTGTACAACTCAATAAATGACCTCAGCAGAGCTCAGGATTGATTCAACCTCCCTTATCTGTGTGATTAGCTTAGCTACAGAGCAGATATTTGGTGCTTATCAGCCCATTAAAAAGTCAAAGAATGCTGTTACCAGTTTTTTATCTGTGAAATGCACACAAAGCCCTGCTGATTATTCTATTAATTTGTTAATGAACCTGTCCACAGACAGACTCTTGGATCCTTTGGATGGCAGTACGGGGAGTTGAACATTCAAGGCAGGGTGAACGTTCAGAAGTAAAGCTTGAAAGTCTCAAAGTGCTTGTGGATGCTGAGGTACACATGCTTAAATTTGTGTTTTAACTCCTTTGAAATCTTCTACTGAAGCAGAAACATACTGAGGGATGGAGAAATTGGACTGGAAATAACTCAATGCCTGATGGTAGCAGACTTGAGCCCACACAGACTGGAGCAAGACATGAAGTCAGAAATTGTGAATCATTTCGTGCACATACTAGGTTTGCTTACAATCTGATCATTGTTCAGATTTTGCGGCTACTTGCATATGGCAATTCTACCCCAAACAAGAATTCTAGTTTGCTTTTTCTTGTGTGTTCTGTCTCATACATGGGGTCTATTACAAATCCGTGCATTTTATAGTCTCAGAAATTCAGAAAATTCCAGGAGGGCAGACATGTTCAGAGAGAGAGCTAAAGAGTGGCCCCAGAGGCCACGACTTCTGGCTCCATCATGTTGGCTACAAGGTTAAGCTCAGATAGTAGGCTAGATTCATAGCTGTACTAGGACAGTGAATCAGGCATGAGAAAGCAGTTGAAATGGAGTGAGACATGCCTGCTGAAGAGTCAGTTCACCAGAACCATAGCATGCCTTCAGTTCTATGTAAAAATCTGAGGCTATGCTCCTTTACAGATTTTTTTTGAGTGGTTTTGTTTGTTTTGCTTTAGTCTTCTATAGTAGATATCATGAATGTCATCCAGTCCCTTTGAAGACAGATGCATGTGTTCAGATTACAAAAGTGCTGGCTGTGAGGGGGTTAATGAGCTGGGGTAACCTCTATAAATGACTCTCAGTGGAAGGAATATGTTTCATATGGGATTACCCAATTTTGCAAGGGCCAGGAATCTTGGCTGTATATGACTGACTACTGAGGCTTATCTTCCCTCTCTCCAAAGGCCGAGTGACAAGTAAGTAAGAGTCTCAGGAAGATAGTTTAGGACAAGGTACCTAATACTTCTCCAGAAATTCCATCATTCCTTCATCAAAACCTGATTCTCTCTATCATTGTAAGTACTCCTCCTAATAGCTCTTTAGTCTAACACATTGTTCCATCCGAGAACCTGTTTCCATGGAGCCCAGCCTAATATACCTGCTAATGTGGATGACCTGTACATAAAACTGCCTAGTGAAAGAGTCACAGCAAGGAGACTATGCAAATGTGCCACATTGTTAAAGGCATTAGTACGTAGCATAGACCAAAGGGGCATTTAATTTAAAAGTTTTGCTTATATAACCAACATCTACATGCCAGGAAGTTTCCAATGGATATAAAACATCCTTTGATGGCCAGAGACCTTCTCCCAAGTGTTTCTATTTAGGTCTTATTTAACATAAAACAATGAGTTTAATTAAACTCTTCAAGTTCTTTATTCTTTCATTGTCTTTGCCTACTTAATCTCCCTGTCCTATCTACTTCTGGTTGGGTTGTCCCATTTATTCTTCCATGCATAGCTTGAAAGGTATCTCCAGTATGAACCCAATTCTTCCATACCTGAGACTAGCAGTAGGTACCATATTAGTGTTTAGGGGAGGAGTCTGCTGAAATGTACATCACAAAGAGCCATCATAATGCTGTTTCTTCATGGTGTCCATGTATAGAATGAACAGTAGCACAGTGCTTTTTTTCCATGGTGTTCCTCTCCAGTAGTGCTGACAGCATAAGTCTTCTAGCATGCTGTGAAGTGGCTGGCCTATACAAAGAACCCATCATTATCTGATAATAAACACAAAATTTGTGAATGAATGGCTGAACAAATCAACCAGAAAATTCTACATGCAAGAGGAGGCAGCTTGCAATAGAGCATGCTGATAAGAAGTAGACTATTCTTCCAATATTTAAAGAGACATTAAATAATCCTTGTAACATAATAAAGAAATATGGACTGGATCAAGGTTTTATGAAGTAAATCTGTAATTGATTTAATAACTGTGAACACTTTTCTGATTAATAAATTAGTGCCAATTTTAAGTCTCCAGTGATGGTTTTAAAACTGTATCTTGAATCATATCCTTTTCAATATTTTTTATCAATGTCTTGAACAGAGATGCTAAAAGCCTACTTGCCAAAATTTATGGCTGATGTGAAGCTAGGTAAAATAGTAAATGAATTGCAAGACAGAAAATAGGATGCAAAAATATCTCAAGAGGCTAGAATTATGAGCTAGTTTGCCAAGCTGACATTCAGGGAAGAGAAACAGAGAGACCTGCCATCTATTCCTGAAGCAACTGTAAAACAGAGAGAAACAGGAAGCTGAGCAGCATCCTTGGTAACCTTCCTCTGGGAACTTGGTCATATTTAAGAACACAATGGGGTCACATAATGAACCCACTTTTAAAAAGTTGTCTGAATGTCGTTAATGACAATAAATTATACATTTGCAAATGGGAAAAAGTTAATGTAAATTTAGAAAACATGATAAGTAATAATCTAGCTTCATTTTTTCATAGAAAGGTATAGATTGGGCACTTCAAGTGGAGTTCAGACCAGAAAAATTAAGAAGGATAAGAGTTTATAAAGCTATGTAGTTTAAGCAAATAAGGCTCTAACCAGGTAAATAGCACAGAAACAAGAGAAGCCAAGATAGATCATGGTTATAAAAGCTGAAAGGCCAGGGAAATCAATCTCTTCTTATAAATTTTTAAGATATATATTATTTTATGTGAATGAGTATTTTGCCTACATTATATGTACCATATACATCCCATGTCCCAGAGGCCAGGTAGTGTTGGATCTCCTAAGAACTAGATTTCCAGGTGGTTGCGAATATCATATGGGTGCTCGAACCTGAATTCAGGCCCTCTGGAAGAGGAGCCAGGACTTTGAACTACTGAGACATCTCTGCAGTCTCTCTTCTTGCATATTTGAAGTGTCAGAATATATTTAATGAAGTCATATATAGAAACTTTTTTTCCATGCTCACAGAAGAGATAATTCTAATCACAGCTTTGCAACGACCCATGTGGGTCATTGTAAGGAGAGTGAGCCATACTATGACTAGTTACTACAAGGATGTAGGTGGATAATACCCAGTGGGATAATACCAAATGGGAACCCTCTGGTGCAGCTTCATCTGTTGCAGGAATAATTAGAGTCCCTGACCTTTTGGTTTCCTAAGATGCTACAGTTTGATATAAAGTAGACTTGCTTTACAACTCCAGAAAGCACGTCTATGCTTAATTTAAGAAAAGTTCTCTAAGAATTAAACTTACTTAACCCATAAAGCACTAGTGATTTATCTTTTCCTCCAGACTTTCTGCCATAATAGGGCTTCTTACATTTGTTAGGAAGCCAGAATATTTGGTCTTGGTCTCTAATGTACCTTTCATATCCAAGTCCAAGGGTAGAACTGTATTTGGGTATAAAATATACTCCATAGGCTCATATGTGTTAATAGTTGGTTACCAGCTAGTGGTACTGTTTTGGGATGTTGAAGAAGCTTGAAGAGGTAGAGCCTGGCTAGCTAGAAGAAGTGGGCCACTGGGGTTGGGTATTAGTACTCATAATCTAGCTCCTCTTCGTCCAGCTAAGTCTCCATTTCCTGCTTTGTGTCACACACCCTGGCAACCATGGAGCTGTCTGCCATCAAGTACTTCACTGCCATGTTAGATTCAATTCCCTCAAACTATGAGCTAAAAATAAATTCTTTCTACCTTAAATTTCTTCTTTTTAATTACTTGGTCATAGCCACAAGAAAAGTAGTTATATAGAAACTTGATACCAAGAAATGAAGTCATTGCAGTTGCTAAGAGAGACATAATCATGTGGTTTTTAGGCATTTGGAACTGATTTCTGGGGGGAATGAAGAATATAAAACCAAGGTCTACAGAAACTCCCAAAGGGCATAAGCAGAACTTAATCAACCATTCTGGTTGGAGTAAGTGGAATAAGAATGTGCACAGGAACACAGACAATAAAGACTATGCTCAAGAACTTTTATAGGGGAAGAAAGACAGCATTAGAAGTTAGGTCTATCTAGTGGAAAAAAAGACAGCATTTTCAACAAATGGTGCTAGTTCAACTGTGTGTCAGCATGTAGAAGAATGCAAATTGATCCATTCTTACCTCCTTGTACAAAGCTCATACCCAAGTGGATTAAGAGCCTCCAAATAAAATCATATAGAAGAGATATTAGGGAAGAACCTCGAACACATGGACACAGGGGAAATTTTCCTGAACAAAACACCAATGGCTTATGCTCTAAGCTCAACAATTGAGAAATGGTACCTCACAAAATTGAAAAGTTTCTGTAAAGCAAAGGACACAGTCAATAGGACAAAATGGTAAGCCAAGGATTGGGAAAAGATCATTACCAGTCCTACATCCGATAGAAGGCTGATTTCCAATATATACAAAAACCTCAAGAAGTTAGACTCTAGAGAACCAAATAACTCTATTAAAAATGAGGTACAGAACTAAATAAAGAATTTTCAACTGAGGAATCTTGAATGGCTGAGAAGCACCTAAATAAGTGTTCGACATTCTTAGTCATCAGGGAAATGCAAATCAAAATGATCCTGAGATTTCACCTCATACCAGTCAGAATGTCGAAGATGAAAAACACAGGTGACAACAGATACTGATGAAAATGGAGAAAGAGGAACATTCTTCTATTGCTGGTGGGATTGGAAGCTGGTACAACTACTCTGGAAATCAGTCTGGTAGTTCCTCAGAAAATTGGAAATAGTTCTACCTGTGGACCTAGCAATACCACTCCTGGGCATATACCCAAGAGATGCTCCAACATATAATACGGACACATGTTCCCCTATGTTCATAGCAGCCTTATTTATAATAGCCAGAAGCTGGAAACAACCCAGATGTCCCTCAACAGAGCAGTGGATACAGAAAATGTGGTACATTTACACAATGGAGTACTGCTCAGCTATTAAAAACAATGACTTCATGAAATTTACAGGTAAGTGGATGGAACTAGAAAATATCATCCTGAGTGAGGTAACTCAATCACAAAAGAACACACATGGTATGTACTCACCATGTGTGACAATAAATAAAACATTTGATATACCCTCAATAAAACTCACAGACCACATGAAGCTCAAGAAGTAGGAAGACCAGAGAGAGGATGCTTCAGTCCTACTTAGAAGGGGAAACAAAATAATCAAGGACGGTAGAGGGCAGACTACCTCCCACGGGAGAGACTTGGGAGGAATAGAGGAGGGCAAGGGAAAAGAGGGGGAAAGATCAGGTATGGGAGGAGACAGGGGAGATATGCAAAGGGTCAGGAAATGGAACAGAGGTGTGTACCAATGGGGGATGGAAAACTGGGGGTAGCCACCAGAAAGTATTAGATGCCTGGAATGCAAGAGATTCCTAGGGCCCAACAGGGAGGACATTAACTGAAATATACAACAAAGGGGAGATAGAGAACCTGTAGAGATAATATCCAGAGGTTAGGCAAGACCCCCATTTGAGGGATGGAGCCACCCACCCACCTCCAAAACTTTAACCCAGAATTGCCCCTGTCTAAAGGAAATACAGGGTCAAAGAGTAAAGCAGAGACTGAAGGAAAGGACATCCAGAGACTGTCCCACCTGGGGATCAATCCCATATGCAGACACCAAATCCAGACACTATTGCTAATGCCAAGAAGTGCTTGCTGACAGTAGCCTGATATAGCTGTCTCCTGAGAGGCTCTGCCAGAGCCTGATCAATACAGACTAGGATGCTCGAAGCCAACCATCAGACTGAGCTCAGGAACCCCAATGGAGGAGTTAGGAGAAGGACTGAAGGAGCTGAAGGGTTTTTCAACCCCATAGAAGAACAACAGTATCAACCAACTAGAACCCCCAGTGTTCGAAGGTACTAAACCACCAACCAAAGAGTACACATGAAGGGACCCATGGCTCCAGCTGCATATGTAGCAGAGGGTGGCCTTGTCAGGCATCAATGGGAGGAGTGGCCCTTGGTCCTGTGAAGGCTTGATTCCCCCTGTGTTGGGGAATGTTAGGGTGGTGAGGCAGGAGTAGGTGGGTGGGTGCTAGAAGACTCTCATAGAAGCAGGGGTAGGGAGATGAAATAGGGGTTTTTGAGGGAGGAAACCAGAAAAGGAGATAACATTTGAAATGTAAATAAATAAAATAAACAATAAAAACTTGCAAAAAAATATGTTCTAGGTCAATTGTATCACAGTGTCACAAAGAATCTGGCTAAGTCATACTTGTTAAAATTTGAGTGAAACTGAAATAAACATTAATAGATTAATTACTACTTGTCAGAGGTTGTTTCAAAACAGTGTAGCATTAGGGCTGTATCATGGTTGTTCATCAGTACTATTAGCATATTCAGCTATAGAATATGATAAATACACACACACACACACACACACACACACACACACACACACACTTTGTATCAGGGCAATAAAAAGGATGCCTTTAAGGAAAAATCCCGTAACACTGAGACCTCTATGGTATAAAAATGCAAACTCATTTGAAATGTTTCACTTGAAAAAAGTGACTGAACAAAACAGTCTCCTGAGTATCCTGATCCAGCAGGGCACCTAAAGAAATATTTTCCCACATTCACCCTGGAAAGTTCAGCGGTCACTATCGTTGTGTTTGATGGAGTGGAGTTGGGGGAGACACAGGCTATATCTTCAGCTTGCAATAGAACTTGGTACCATTCTACACAAGGTTCTGCATGTGAGTGCAATAGTTACTGAGGCAGGAAAGCCTGTACCATTGTTCCAAAAGCTGCTGGATCTAAGTAACATACGGCAGAGTCAGCTTTCCTACAAGGAAACCTGAGAGGCCAACGGGTGGGATGGTAAAGGTGAAGCTGTAGTTGCAGTGGCGACTTCAGGATATTGGATGCCAGCAACATGACACATCTATTGAGAAAAGCTACAGGTACTGAGTGGAATCAATTCATGGAAAAGGCTATGTGTGCTGTGGACAGTGAATCTGGGCTTGGAAAGCTACCCACATTCACCAGAACACAGATATAATGATGATACCATGATGAGCCCAGGCACTGAACACAGACTGAAAGGCTTTGCTGAATCTCACACTTGCTTTGTTCTAGCCTTTCTCTGCTAGTCTCTTATTTCTTCACTTCGGAACATAACCAACATCTACTCTATGCCATTACATGTCAGAAGTATGTAATCATTAATGTTCACACTTAGATATTGCCATGATTCTCAGAAGAGATTTTGACCTTGGTTTTAAACAATACTGGCACTGTTGATGTCTATAGGGCCTTTTGAAGTTGTGCATTATACAATATGCATTTTACATTCCGAGGTTAGCATGAGGCTATTGGAGCCTGGGATAGAATATCATTATTTGGATGAGACATGTCCTCTGCAAGCGCATGTCTTTGAATATTGAGTAACTAGTTGGCGGTGTTGATTTGGGAGGCTATGGAACCTGACTGAATGAACTGGGCTGCTAGGGGTGGTGTGCCATGGGCTTTACATCCCAGCACTACTTCTACATCAGCATCTCTCTCCTTCCTGGCTGGCAACATTGAACAATGATCTGGTACATGTTCCCACCACAGGATCAACTGCCCTCATGCTTTCCCATCATAGTGGACTAGATTCCCTCTTTGTGACAAAATAATTCTGTCTTCTTTTATTTTGCTTCATAGTGGGTATTTGATCACATTAACAGGAAAAATCACAAGTGCACATGCCAACTATTTTACCTTGGCATTGGAGAAGACTGTAGGCAATATATTGTTTGCCTTTGTGCAAAAGGGACTGACTAGGAACTATGGTTTGTTGTTGCTACCTAGCACTGTATGAAAGTATCAGACTATATATCCCTAGGCTGGAAAAAGATGACATTTTAGAATCTGGGGTTCATATTTAAGTAAATATTTATTCATGTAATAGCATTATAATCTAAAAAAATACCTTAAGTAAAAAGCCATTGCAAATTGAGGACCTTTCTGTATGTTATGGTATTGGTGATAAATCTCTACTACAGATGCTAATTTTTGCTGTTATTACACTAAAACCGTTGTAGAAAAGACATGAACAGATAGGTAAAGCCCTGCTGCAGGGCAGAAGGCTGTCTGGATTTAAATTATAAGCTAGTCTTCCATCTCTTAGCCAAATGTCCTCTCTTGTGTATGATTTTGCCTCACAAGGAACTTTAACCACACACACACACACACACACACACACACATACATACACACACATACACACACACTATCCATCTATCTATCTATCTATCTATCTATCTATCTATCTATCTATCTAACATCTATCTATTTTTTGTGAGTGGGTGGTATAGAGTATTAGATATGTCAAAGAACTCATTTTTCTGGCATCTAGTGGGTAGAGATTATGAATAAGGTTAAATATAACCCTCCACAACAAAGAATTGAGAGAACAGTATTGATAATTTTAAGACTGAAAATAATAATAAAGATCAATTCTTCTGAAATAGCCCTTTGCCCCACTTATAACATCCTTAGCATCAGGCTCCACCTCCTAGTTGTACTTTGGCAAACAAACAATTATAGAACCCTGGAAAGTATGGGAGGTACTTAATTCTGATCAATTGCAAAACAATTCAATGTAAACATTTCTGAAAAGCATTTTATTTTTTATTAGTTGCATACTGCACAGAAATTCAACTCCCCCCTAAATTATCTATAAAACAAAAATTATGCTCAGAGAGCCTCTGAGTGCAAAAATTAGGTTTGTCTTTGGCCTTACCCTTAGTATTCTGGACATTTTCAGTTTTCTGACCATGACCCACAGTGGTTAGTTACCCATGGCTTTTGCTGTGCATCCATGTGGAAGAAGTCTAGAATCTTCCAAAAGGATTAGTTTTCTATCCTTCCTCTTCACTCCACTCACCATTCCAGCCAATGGCTACAAAGGGATGCAGTAACTGCTCTTGTCACTTTACTACTTTGTGTTCGAAATCATAGAAACATCTTTTTTTTTCTTTTCCACAAGAAATCTTACTCAGTCTCCTTAGGTCTTATGGGCTGTACTTTACATGGAAAAACAAAGTGAATTTTGCCAGATATAGTATCTCTCAGAAGAAAACAAATAAAGATCTTTCAATTTTCATGGCCTGAATTATTTTTAGTTAATGTACAATATCCAAAAATTAAGTATTTCAAATAATGCTATGAATTATTTTTAAACTGAACGTATATACTGTATATCATTTCTCCAAATAATTCCAAATTTCATTAAAATAGTACTTAGCACAGCATATTATACTTAGGGAATTTAACAAAGGCTTATTTAAACATTGTATTTAAATATGAAATATTTAGGAATGATAAAGATAATTATTCTTTGGTAATATAATAGTCCATTTGACAGAGTAATTAAATGCAAGGATACTTTTTAATAAAAATTTTAAAATTAACAGAAGATCTCTTCCCCCGTCCTTTTTGTAAAATATTTTTTAAAAAAGAAGATGGTTTTAAAATGCTTGTTCTACTTGCTCATAACTCTACACACTACAGCAACTCTGTAGAGTTCTTCAATATTACCTAGTGCAGATGAGCCCTGTGTTCTTCTGAATCCTCAAGGTGGTGTTTATACACGCAGCAGGTGATGAATTGGTTGAGGACAAGTGTCATAAAAATACAGTGCTGTAATCAATTCCAATTCTCCTGTATTAGACTGTGTGTGGGACCAACAGTTGCCACTTTAAGACATGAAGGATTGTTGATATGAAGACAGTTAGGATGTGGCAGGTGCAGCAAAGATTTTCTGTTCTCTTTAATTTGCCTAAAAGCAGGACATGGATTTACAAAGAAAAGGACAACCTATCCTCAAGATCATAGAGACGTGCGTGTGTCCACCAGAGAACCCATTAGATCTTCATCCTCTTTTATTTGTGATGAGATGCTAACTAAGTTTTACCAACTAGTCTTTAAACCATCATTAGTGTGCTCCCATAAGTTGCTGGCCCTATAGACTCAGAGACTTTTTCTATTGCTGTTTCTCAAACACATACAGCATGTTCATTGTTTTTGCTATAAAAATTGGAATTCAAAACATTTTCTAAAAGAACTACTTATTTTCTTTGTGTCCTCCATATACCTATAAGATATACATACTAACTAATCAGCTTGGCTTATATTTTTATAATCTGTCTTTGATTAAAGGGATCTAACACAACTAAGACCCTATGAAGCAGATATAATATATTCTTATAAAGTCCTATACCTTCAAGATGGTCTGTCTGTTTGATTCTTCACAACCTCAAAAAGGGGTTTGTTTTTGTTTTTGTTTTTATTTCTTATTTACTTCTCATAAAGCAAGGTATGACAGCCTCTGTAATGAGACTGGACCTCCAAATCCTAGCCAGAGTAATTTTATCTTGCTATGAGCTTCCATCTAGCTGTTTTATGTGCCAGACTGCAGACAAACAAGCCATCCTTCCCATAGTGGGACTAGCAGAATCCCTGACTTAGACAAGTGCCATGCACTAATGCTTATAAGCATAACTATAGCAGAGTTTGATTTAGTCTGTGCCTTATGTTTCTGAACCTGTAGTCACATTTACTGCTTCAACACTCAGTAGTGCCATCAGCCTATGTTTGCATCAATTCTGCTGCAGACTTATAAAATAGGAGTTTGGTAAGTGGGGGCAAGGAAGGGTTAGCAACTTCTGGGAAAATGCAACTGCTATAGACATCCACCATTCCCTAAGTAACTCCTAATAAGTTCATTTCACCCATCAAGATGAACTTGAAAGAGTCATTTTTTGGACTGCTCAAGCAAATCACAGTTGGGGTTATGATGTTAATTTTACATCTCCCAAAGAAGGTCATGCAGCAGCTGAAAGGCCTCAAAGCTCATTTAAACACTGCCAACCATTTATCAGCAGATTCCAGAAGCCTGTGAACCACAGCTATACTTCTAGATACAGGATGCTCAGGAAATTGACACCTTGAGTTGCATGCTCTGCTCCATCCCCTGAGACCACACCAGGATAAAGCATTCATTTTAATGGACACAACATGGGATCCAGAAGAGGAAAGGGGAGGAATCATACGATTCTAATCTGAACTGAACAAAACTGTTTCTTAAGCTGGACCTTTCTAGTATCAATCATGGCCAGTTTATCTATCATGTTTTTAGCTTGCCTTTTTCTGACCAGCTCACATTTGCTACCTTAGTCCTAACACCATGCTTTGTATTCAGAGAACTCTTCTATTATTCTTCCAGTTTCCCACTAACAGAAGAACTGAGGAGTGCTTACATATTTGTTTCCAGTGTATATCATCAGTGAAACATATAGCAATCAAAATGAATGTAGTATTGCTCCAGGCAACATACAGGATGAAACTAATAATGCAAACACAACTTCAAAAGATTACAAAAACTGTGATGTTCTCTTCTAAATTGAAAGACACTGAACAATATGCAGTTTAAATGCACATAGATACAGCAGACGCAAAAACACACAGGTAGTTCGAGAAATGGGTAGCCAGAGCAATAGATCCATTGGTCCATAGAGAAAGATAAAAAGATAGGGGAAACTCTCACAGATATAATCCAGGGTATTTTCTGATTTTACGATCAACCATGTAACATGGTCACAAGTGAAATCTCACTATTTCCAAGCACATATCAGTAGAATGAGACATCTTTAGTAAGCCATTTTAGACCCATCACTGACTGTATTTGTTAGCTATGCCCAGGATTAAGAAGAGAGTACATAAAAACAAAAGTTGGATTTGGACATTCTCCACTTGCTTCACATAAATACACACATCATCATCCTCAGAAGACCTTGTCTAATATGGTAACTTAGTGAGCAGAATACATTCAGTTTCTTATAATGCATCCTATGTTGTTGGCTCAAGGATCTATTGAAGAAGTTTACTCCACAGAGACAAACAGAAGAGCTGGAAAGATGGTTAAGAGCACTTGTTGATCATCCGAGGACCAGAGTTCAGTTCCCTGCATCCATATCAAGGTGCTCCCAGCTGCCTGTGAATCCAGCTCCAGAAGACATATCTTTGTATATTTAAAAATTAAAACTAAATTTTTAAATATTTCTTTTAAAAGGCACATAGTAAGAAGTGTTGTTTTTAAAACAAAATCCCAAACATTTGGTGTGCCAAATGAAGACTCAGAAGCCAGATGCTATGGTGAAAGCCTTTTAGCTCAGAGAGGCAGTGAAACACTCAGCTGACCTTCCTGTTCCACTGACATCCTAAAAAGAAAAACACCTTCCCTTCTCCAAGTTGTCTTAAATACCCTTCAATGCAAAGACTCTTCTTTCTCTTTCCTGGGTTTTCTTATGTTCACTCCCTGGCAATTGGTTGTCACCTCTCGACCTAGGGTTGACTTTATTTAGCTCTTGTTTGCAGAAAACTCTTGGGTAAAAGGTGTATGCTAGGACTGAGCCACACCACAACAAGAGTTTTCCAGTTCAAAATCTTGTAGTTCACAATACGATCAAATATCCAGCAACAAAGAAGGATGCATCATTAACTGAGACTAATGTTTGTGTGGTGGAAACCTGAAAACTATTTGTAAAGGAACCATCCTTATGTCCTTTTGAAAATGTTGAGTCTGAGTTCTGCCATGAATCGAATGAATCAGAATCTGATCATGTGGCTTTGTAATATTCATGTCAGTTACTTTGACAACTAGTACCAACTGATGGCTCAAATAATACACTTTTAATTTTTTGTATTCTTTCATCTGAAAGTCCAAGATCAGAGTGCCAGCAGTGTCAAGCTCTTGATTAAAACCATTTGCCTGATCTGCACAAAACCATTTCTGCTGTTCTATTAGAAGGTGCGGGGGAGGGGGAAGTAGCTAGTTCTCTGGCCTTTTATGCAGGGCACTAAATTCATTCTCTAGCATCATGATTTTATTATGTCCCACACAAATGTTCCATTCCTACCAACCCTCAGTGGTTCTGGGACAATTCATCACTTGAGAGCCACAATTGGGAATCTCTACTCTGTTAATTTTATCTGAGTTGCTTACTGGTCAATGTCACTGGATATTGTCCAGCTTTTCTGTTCGTACCTCGATTCTAGAGAATTACTAACTTTACTGTAGGTTCACTGCTTGCTAGCATCAGAAGCATAATGGATACATATTTTTGGCATGACTGAAGGGTTGATTTGAATAGACTAATGTCTTCAGCTTGGTAGAAGTTGCATTCATGGTGGAAAGAAATGGCTTGGTTTTTTGTGACATAGATTGTACAGTCCTTGCCAACCTTGGCCATGCCTTCACAAATTTGGTCCCAGCAGAACAATACCAGACAGGGATCCAAGTACCATATGGTAGCCAGGTGCCTGATAGAGGGTGGGATCACTCTTGCCCATGGACAGTGCTCCTGCTGTCACTGTATTTTTGGAAGAGAAAGTGTACCTGATTAGGAGAATGAGGAAGCAGCCTAAAATTAATATGAAGACTAAATAAATTGGGAGAGGAGCAAAAATTGGTGGGTCATTGGCTTATATTGGAGTTATGTCTCAACAAATCCATTCATTATCTGGGAAACAGTGTCCATGTTGTTGCATAAGAAAATATCAAAAAACACCCTTTCATATACTACACTGAGATTTGCCTGTTGTTGGACAGACCCTCTCAACATAAAGCTTATTTTGTAATAAAGCATAAACCATCCGGTTGTTTCTTAAATACCTATATTCATCTGACTACCTATGTCCTAGGTCATTCCAAAAGTAATTTATTATGATGTCCTCATTACTGGTCATATGTAATACAGCACTTGCATAGCAGATCTAGCTTCCTTCTGGAATTTAGGGAGTAACAGGTGCTTCAGTGTAACTCACTATATAGTATGGGTTTTCTGCCTCACAATCATGTGGCTATTCTGGAGCTGTCACTTGTCTCTACTGCCCAGGAACAAGTGAAAGGATCATACCTCAGGGCTCTAGTCCAGGAAAAGCAAAATTCAACAGGTGATTTACTGAAAGTTTCTGTTTTCTGACTACTGTAAAGCTGAAAAGTTCTAGACTGACCTACTGATACCCCAATGGATTCATCATAAACTGAAAATATCCTAAATGAATTTAGTAAACTCAACTCACTGAAATGGATATTTGTATTTTTTCTTTTTGCTTATCCACTTTTTTCCTTCTCCTTCCTGTCATCCTCCATCCTCTCTCTCTCTCTCTCTCTCTCTCTCTCTCTCTCTCTCTCTCTCTCTTGCTCTCTTCCTCTCTCTCACTCTCTTGCTGTCTCTCACTCTCTCCTTTCTTCTCCTTGGTAATCAAGACAAAGAAACTATAACTAGAAACACTCTGTTCAACCTCAACCTCCAGAACACCCAGCTCCATTCAGATATGCCCTTGGACCATGCAGAAAGTCTTCTATTCTTTGAAGCCTGATGACCAGGAAGTGAAGAGGGAGATGTATAGCGCTGATTGTATTTCGACTCAGCCAGTGTATTGTGCAGCTCCTCCTCACCGGTCCTGGAGAGGCAGTAGTATAAAGAATTCCAACTGGGCTTGAACTTGGCAAGAACCTCTTGCTGATTCCAGAGTGCAGAGGTGTGCTACTGTGCTGTGCCCCAATGACCACAATGCCTGTGGTATATATTCTGTCACCCTTAGCAACAAGCCTCAAAAGACAGTTTCACTGTGATGGCTTGGCTTGGGTCAGTGCTCCAATGAGAACTGACAAGCTCACAACTCTGTGGCCAGCTCCCTAGTGACCTATGTGAAGCCAAGAAGGCATCACTCCCCATTCTCTGTGTGTGGAGTGAGGCTGAGTAGACTCGGAAACCCTGTCTTCCTACAATCCTCACCACCACTGGGCTTTGTTCTCACAGATGATACCTGAGAGTGATTGTGATCTCTGCAGGCAGAGGAGACAAATGATGCCAGCACAGCTCTGCCTGGCTTTGTTTCCTGAACACTTAGTACCTGTCCTGTGCATGTGGCTTTGTTGGCTTTTCACAAACCTGAGGGAAAGCCCAGGCTCTGCATTGTCCTGTGTAGATATTAGAACTCACAGCTGCAGATGGCCTTGCCCAGCAAGCAAATGCCAGGCATTCTTGCACCCTCTGTTTGAGAAGAACTTCAAGGACCTGAAGCTGTTTGGGTGACAGATGTATTAGGAAGGCTGAGAATTGGCCCAGCTGAGGTGACCTCTGAACCAGTCCCTCTAGTGAACAGAGATAAGTGGGGTCAGACAGCCCCTTCCCCATGCCACTCCATGAAGGCACAACTTGATATTTGAATCTAAAGGTTAATTAAGTGCAGCTGCCAGGCAGAAAGGCCACAATCAATTACCATGTCTTGCTGTCCATTTCAGCCTATCCTTAATTATGTTCATTGGGTTTGGGGAGGGAGGTCTTTCTGCTGAGGCTTTTTAAGAGGGAGTTATTTTGCTGGGAGCAGATGGATTTGTCCCCCAAGACTACAGCATTCATCTTCATCACCTATGATGTTCAACTGGCCTGTGAGCCCCAAGAAAGGGACTCACAGAGTCAAGCCAGTATTCCTGGGTGGTTCTGTGGACACAGAGTGAAGGGCTTCCTTGCAGTTCTTCCTTCATATAAATACCACTTCACTTGTAACCAGTGATGGCTCTAGAATTGTCCTTCCTGGCATTGCTGGGAAGCCCAGGCGAACACTGTGACTAAGGAGCCCCTTACACCCAGTGTGGAAGCCATAAGCACACGCACACTCACCTGTTCACACATGTGCACAGGCTGACCCCTTGTCATAATTAACTATTTAAAATTCCACCACTGCTAATCGAAGCTGCATGGGCTGTGTTCTCATTAAGGAGATCAATGCCTGCTGAATATTCACCTCCAGGGGAGGATGCAGGAGGAATGAGCTGATGGGTTCTGTCTGGCTTGCCAGAGCTAATGAGTGGCTGCTGCCATTACAAAGCAGTTACTCGCCCGTAATCAGTCAAAATAACAAGCCCCAGCTCCTTGCAGTGACTCTGGGTGTTCCACATAAATATACATAGGACGACAGTTGCAGAGATGGCCTGCACATCTCAATGAGCATGGTTAGAGGTGGGGGTTGGCCTCTTTAGATTGAAATAGATTAGAGTCATCTCCATTTTGAGCCTGAATCTCCTCTGCCCCATTTTCTCTTCTCTGGCTATCTTTCTACCCCTTCTGTTGCAAGCTCTCCACAATGCTGACTGCTATGACCACTTAAGCCCTTTGACTATCTCTAAAGCTACTTGTTTTTACTCTCTAGCCTCTGATTCAATAGGATCACCTCCAAAGAAGCTTCTGGTGAAAGAGAGCGAGCACCAGCCCTTTTGGTGCTTTACCTTGCCTGAGCTTTCTCCCTTCTGTTCTGTTCTCAGGTTCTGGGAACTCAAGGTTAGAGAAGAGATAGGCAAAGAAGGGTGTTCAAGATGAGTCAAAAACAATACTGAAGAACACTGTCCTTATAACATCGGTACATCATAGGCTAGGTTTTCTGAGTTTTAGAGATGCAACCAAAACAACAATAAAAGTGCATTACCGCCAAAATAAAATTCAGAGAAGCAAGGCTTTCCTTCTAAGCTTTCAGCCCACAGACAGCAATCATAGCTTACTCTGCTATGAAACTCATTTTCCCTTTTAGGAAATCTTGCATCCTGAGTAAAGTTTGGGTTGTAAGCATGCCTCTCCTATGTGGCCTACTTTGTACTTACAGATTCTCTAGGCTGTTCCAAACCATGTACTTGGCATCAGGCTCAGGATCCGGCTGCATCTGTTTTTATGCCTTGCTGTATTCATCTCTCTGTTCATTGTAGAATGCCTAGGATGTGCTTCCTCCTTACACTTCCTTCAACTGTTTTCAGCGGTCAATATTGTTAAGGGCAGGGTTTTCTCAACAGCAATTAGGATTTCTGGATTCCCGAGAGAGGAATCAGGTGGGTGGGGAGAGCCTAGTTCCCTCTCATGGCACAGAGAGGTGGGGAAGGCTTGCTCACTCAAATGCATGAGCCACATGCCAATGGAGGAAGAGGAAAGATAAGTAGATGTCATTTCTAATATTGTCCCTCATAGTCTAGGCACCAGACAGTAAGGAAATAAGAAATGGCAGCTGGTGCCATGCAGGATGGCAGCTCCTCGTCCTTTGAGCCTTATCAGCTATTAAGAAAGGTAATTAAGCCCGTGGTCTTGCTGAGCTGGTTGAAAATAATCTGCACCCAGAGCACAGCACAGCATCACATCATTGCTGACATCAGGGGACACTTAAGTACCCACTTGCCTGTGGCATGCTGTGGCTGGGATCTGTGCTGCAAAGGGTAGCTGGCTGAAGGTCTACTTAGTACAGTTGCTGTGCAAGTATAGGCCTTGATCTGAGAATGGAGGGAAGGTCAATCTGGACAAATAGAACCATGAAAGGAAGCTATAAGAGAGAGAAAGTCACCTAGCATTCTGTGCAGGATTGAATGTGTGGGGTGGGGCAAACTTGGCCACCAATTAGCAGAAGGCTCTGTGGGACTCACCCTGATTTTTCTGACCTCGGTTGAAAGGAGCCAGCGATTTCTTTGTTGATAGAAATAACAAGAACTCCATGTCCAAATTGTGAGACAAAAAAAAAATGACCTCCTACAGTAAGCATTGGAGATAAATAACACCTAAACGTAGTTGGTAAAGTCCAGGAAAAGGAAACTTAGCAGACAAATTCATGCCTCTTTGCCCTCTGCAATTTCTCTCCCTCAGTTTCTCAGGTTGCTTTACAGCCAATCACCATATTTTTAATGTGTCTGTTACTACTTAAACAAGATGAAGGAAAACAACCAAAATAAAACAAATCAAGGTGGGAGAGTGTCAAAATTAAGGCTCCAGCTTCTGTGGGACTTAGATAGTATGTGAAGTAACAGTAATCTCGCTGTCTGTTAGACAATGGTAAAACCATGCCAGGAAGTTTGATAAGGTAGAGCAGGTGGAGGGCAGGAGACCCAGTGGGCACACACACAAGACTTAACTCCCTGCTCTCTGCCAGATTCCTGACTTGGAACATGTGCAATGCTCCTCACATAAAAGAAATGTGTCTTATGGTCATGTAGGCTCAAAACAGAGTTCTCAATGCTAATGATGTACCTAGAGGCCTGGAGGGCTTTGCCAATAAGCTTTCTTTTCCAGACATTCCTCCTTGCAAAGGGTATTTAATCTCAGGGCCACCCTGAAAAGTAGGTATGGTATATCATGCATCCATTTTTTCCCATAAACAACCAATAAACTGTTTAGAACCATGAATTGTCTCTTTCATCAGGAGCTATGGAGCAGGCATTCAAGTACAAAGCTGCAGCTTATTTTTCCTATAGATGGCATCTCTGTGCTTTCAGCCACAACCACCACCAAGTCTGTCATTGCCAAGTTAAGGACAATCACCCAGTGAGACTAGCAGGAGCTCCCCTTTTCCTGCCAGCCCCAGGCTAGACACTGTCCTCAGCCCTAGGGCCCCTGACTCCATTCTCAGCTCCTCTGTGACTCCCAGTGGCACCTGGATGTCCAAGAGTCTGAGAATCCTATGGTCCTGGTCTCATCACAGGCCTGGGGACCCCCAAACCAGCATCAGCTTTCCCACATCTCAGACTATGCTTTCCCACCCCCTGAGCAGTGTCTCAGTGCTTCTCTATAGGCAACATGGGATAAACACAGTCACACTCCCCACATTCTGCCTCCCCAAGAGACTATGTCCAATAGCAGAGTAGACACAGACACCTGTCCACCTGTTATAAAATGGGGGAGTGCCAAACAGACTCAAACTACACCAGCCTCCTTCCAAGCTTGATTTATCACATTGGGCAGCCACTATGGCATGCCTGTCCCTTGGAAATAAAGAGGGAAAGGGAGGAAAGAATTGGTTGAAAAGAAGATGCTTAGGAGCATCGAGCCATTACAGTCATATAGGCAATGGTCCTGTAATGGCAAACCTGCCTGAAGTTTTTGTAGAAATTAAACTTTACTCTCAGAATGTTAGTTATTCAAGACAGGATCCTGTGAATGCTGTCCTAGTAAACTGGTTATAAAACTCAGGGTCATTATCAAGTGCAGAGCAGGTAGGTGTTCAGACAGACGGCTTAGCCCCACTACTTCCTACATACATCTAATTCTCATCTTAAGATCTTATAGGTTGGCCATGACGCTTTCTCAGTGTTCCAGGCTGTGGTAGAGCCCAGCAGTGAAACCAGACAACCTCTATGTTTCACCTACAGCATGTGTGATGGATTTCTCTATATGGCATTAGAACATCCACAGAGCACTTCACAATGCTCGGCGATGAAAGGAGTTATAAATGAAAGATATTATTATTAATAAGAATGTAGATGAACAAAGGGAAAATGTACTTGCCCTCACTATCCATCACGTCAGCACGATTCACCCAAAGACCAGGATCTGCAGAAGCCTCAAGGAAAGCCTATTTACAGAAATCAATAGCTGCGTTTTAAAAAATAGATCTCCGCTCCACTGAAGCTGACAACTCAGGGGTACCTCATAATTCTATTCAACAGTCAATATTAGCTATCGCTGCCTCAAATAAAGATTGAATTCAAATTTAGTTAAGACTAGTTTTGTATGCTAATCTACCAACTGATTATTAAATGTATTTACTGAGGGTGTTGAAAAATAGGCTGTTGGGAGAGAAAAGGGAAGAGCAGCCTGAGTGGGTATCTGTAGCATGAGCTATGATGCTAGCACACAGTGATGGCTTCTCCTGCTTCTTGTAAAATTAAGTCTTGAGGAAATTGAGTTTCATTCTGTGGGTGGCAAGAAACACAGCTACTCTATGCATCATACAGGGAAGGAGGAAGCAAAGTCAGTCATTGCACAGCATTGATCCAGCCATGGTTGGCCCAGATGTCCAGAGCTAGTTGTGCAGAAGGTTGACTTGTATCTCATGATCTATAAGCAAGAAAGCAGTAGAATGTGTCTTCCTTAAGATCCTCATGGCCACTGGGGAAACCCAGACAAACACAGAGAGTCACATGAGTGTGTGTTATACAGCATGCAGGAACAGACTTTGGAGTTCCTACCACAAATGCTTGGGAACCAACTTAGAATTTAATCGTTATGGACTTCAGAATATTTGCATATATAAAATTTTTTTAGATTGTGGGCAGCCATGAATCTAAACAAAAAGCCCTTTATGTTTAGTACACAACTTATAAGCTGAAAGTGATTACACACTAACTTTAGTGAGTATGTACTCTGGGATCCCTTATGTGAGTTCATGTAAGTAGTTAACATTGAGACATGTGGGTTGTGCAAGGTTTCAAGAGGCTGGGTGTGAAGGACAGTGCCATACATTGCCTTGGATGCACAGTTTCAGCTCCTCAAACAGGGAAATGTTCCAGATTTTTGGAGCATTCCTGAGTTTTTAAGTGAGTGCATCTCAAGCTTTGTTGGGAGGGAACATTCAATGTTACTTGTAAGAGAAGAATGGGGCATAGGGAAGGGAGAGTTCTAGAACAAGTGTGAGGAGCTGTTAGTGAATCAGTGGGAGATACAGCAATGCAATAGCGAACTCACTGCCGAGGATGGAGGCACCAATGGAGGTGAAAACATGAAGGAAATGTGGGTCATGTGTACTCAGGAAGAGAAGAAGCCACTTATGACGTACAGAAAGTGAGAGGTCACAATGTATGTGATGTACAGTGTAGAAATGCCCCCCATAAGATTGGGGGCTGCAGATGAGCAGTAGAGGCCTTTGTGTGCCACACACAAAGGCCTGGTTCAGTTTCCAACACAGAACAAGGTCTTTGCCTTTTAAAATGTATCCTTGGCATAAAATTTGTGTACCACAAAGAATTACCCAGAAATGTTTGTCCTGTAAATATTTGATTATAGTTACCAAAACATGTCAAGAAAGTCTGATGATTATGAAGACATTTGATCAATAAAAGGTTGGAAGGCAATATTTTTTTTATTGGATGATTTATTTACATTTCCTATGTTGTCCCCTTACCCCATCCCCCACCACCCCCTCGGAACCCCCAATCCCCTCGCCCCTCCTCCTTCTTCTCTGTGGATGTAACCTCTATCTACCCCCCCCCCCTCCCACCCCCCCACCCTCAAAATTCCCACCCCCTGGGGCATCCAGCCTTCATGAGGTCAAGGTTCTCTTCTTCCACCTATGCCCAGCAGGGCCCTCCACTTTTACATATTCAGCTGAAGCCCTGGATCCCCCCCTAAGTGCTCCCAGGCTGGTGGTTTAGACCCTGGGAGCTGTGGTTGGTTGGTATTGTTGCTCTCCTCATGGTGCCATAAATCCTTTCAGTTCCTTCAGTCTTCACTCTAACTCCTCTATTGAGAACCCCATGATCAGTTCAATGGCTAGTTGTGAGCATCTGCCTCTGAATATGTCTGACTCTTGAAGGCCTCTGAGGAGATATCCATATCAGGCTCTTATCAGCATGCAGGAAGGCAATTTTTATTCTGCTTGCTTTTACCAGCTCTTCTCCATTTGAACTTGGATTGGTGTGGGGATTTTGGTCAGGACCCAAGCCAGCGAACACTTTCATCCTTATCATAGGTAACCTTGTGAAAGCAAAGTGCCCACTACAGCAAACCTAACTCTCCAGCTTGGACCTAAGACTGCATTTTAACCTGCATCCCCGAACGACCAGAGGGAGGAAATTCTAAGTTATACTTGGAGAACACTTGTGGGCTGATGTGTGGAGGTATCTCCACAAAGTGTGCAGGCATAAGTCTATAGCTCATTTCCTTCTAGAGGGAGAAAAATAGGATTGATTTGAGAGTAATTAGAATAGTTAGCAGTAATGCACACCCCAGTGGCAAGCATAAATATATAAATATGGAGTGGATCATTCTATAGTTCACAGGAATGTAGATTATTTTTATTTGTGCAAATATATGCACTCTCTTCTCACTTGTGAATTGCACCTCAGAGGATTGGGCCTGTCAGGTTTTAGTGCTGGCATTCTGTGGGTGATTATGGCTCTTATGACAGTCTTGATTACGTGGCTTGTTGTCTGTTTGCTTGAAACCAATACTGGGCAAACACACTTTCAAAATGTGTGGCTCAACTAAACTTTGGATAACAGTGTTTAAGAAATGCAGCCTCGCCCTTACCCTTACCCCCTACCTTTCCCCACCTGCACAATGTCCTCTGAAGCTTGGCAACTGCAAGATCCTGGTTAGCAACTGCAGATAGACTCAAAGCAGAGTACCATGTCTTCTTAAGAATAGCAGGGAGACCATAACTCAAGCAGTGTACCATATCTTCTGAAGAACTGCAGGTAGATCATAATTCAAGGCAGTGTACCGTATAGACCATGACATGTTTCAAGGCACAGGCCAAGAAGATTTTGTACTTTTCCACCACCTGGACCCTCTTACCCCCTCCCCTTGTAAAACATGCTATAAAAAAGCATTTCATGTTCAAAAAAAAAAAAAGAAATTAAAAAAAAAAAGAAATGCAGTTTGTATAGGCTGTAAGGATCTGCTAATTCAGAGTCGGCCAAGGACACGAAGTACTGCAGCTGGAAATGGGGAGTGGGGGGGGAAATACCTGTCTGTTGCTCTGAAGTTCGCATAGCTGTAGGTTCGGGGGTATCCTATTGGATGTCACAGAATAACTCATTAGAAAGAACACCCACCTCAGGGCTTTTGTTGTGACAGCCATGTAATGGGGAGAAGTTCTAATCTGTAAAGTTGGTAAGCCAGGCTACAGAACTGATTGTGAAAGTTCCTCTCCCCACATTCAAATAGGAATATATAAAAAGCAACTAAACTAGGGGAAGGCGGGGCTTATATAAGGAAAACTGACTTTATGACATTGGCAAATGTAGGATCTGTGTCTGTGTCTGAAGAGAGTAAGAAACATCGCTTGGTCTCATCTTTAAGAAAGCTTTTACTTCTCAGCCTCTTCTTTGACTCGCTTCTTAGTGTGCACTCGTCTCGAACTTGCTCCATGTGGTGGGTTTTGCTGGCCTGAAGCTTGCTTCCTCACCAGAAATCTCTCCCTTCCGAATGTCTAAATCTGGTCAATGTTAAACTGAGACTCCTTTTGCTTCAACTCCCTCATTTCACCTCTTGTCCTGTCAGTCTGGCCTGCTTTGAATTTTCCTCAGGTTCCTGTAACTCTCACCTGAAGCGTTGAGAGACTCTACCTAGTGTAACATGGGACTACGCATGGATGTGGGACTGTGCCTATGGATGCCAGATTTGTGCTTTGCAATTAACCAATAAATAAATGGTTAAGTAAATAAATTAATGTAGTAAAAATGTTTAAATAAAGTACAGTGCAGTGGAGGAAGGCACCTGATATCTTTCACATGTATGCTCATGGACACATACACACACGCATGTGCAGACTTCACACACACACGTGGATATGCACTTACACACATGCAGAAGAAGTTACAAAGCCTCTCTGTGCCTTGTTTTGTTAATGACCCATTTTACCATTGTTTCCTTGGCCTTCCTATTTAAATGCTGAAAATTGTACATTACTAAGAGTCCTCCTGTCCCAGACACACTGTGACCATTGATTTTTCTCCACAATTAACAAGCAGGACAGGACCAGGGCATTGACATTCAGCACATGGAGTTGTTACAAAACTATGCACGGTGAGTGCTCAGAAGAGCTGGGTCTACTTTAAAGGCTATGTCAGAGGCTCAGTTCAGGGAGCAAAACTGATTCCTGCCACAGATCTGTGGGACAATGACCAAGTGAAGAACCCAGATGGTTGTCCTAATTCTCTAGCTATGCCCAACCAATGTCTCTACCAAAAACACCTTCACTCTAAGAGAAGATTCTTGTTTGTGCTTGAAATAATACTGTCCATGTACACCACTGTGGCTGATGCTGTGACAGTGTTCTCCTGGGTATGACATAAGTGTGTGTGTGTGTGTGTGTGTGTGTGTGTGTGTGTGTGTGTGTGATACAGTCCATCTCCTCCCCTCTCTGTCTCTCTCTCACACACACACAAAATCACACTTTCATCTCGATGCAATACAAGCCTTTATCACGTGAGGGAAAGCTATAGAGACTGAGAAGGTTAAATGAGAAGTCAAGCAAGTGTCTACATGTTTTTATAAATCTCGCAAAAACTTCATCTCAACGCCTATAAAAAGCCCCTCAAATAAAGACTTGTTTGGTTTTGTCTTTCTTGAAAATGTGGCACCACTTATGGAGAGTCCAGTTCCTCAGATGTGTTTAAAAGACACTTCTGATGTCTTTAAAAGCAAAATGAAGAGCACAAGGATAGTATTGTTTTCCTCCCCTCCTCTTCTTTCCTCTCCTCTCCTGTCCTCTCCTCTCTGTACTTCTTATATTCCCCTCCCTTCCCCTTCTCTTCCTTTCTGTCTCCTCTCCTTATCTCCCCTTTCCTCCCCTCCTTTCCATCTTCTTTTATCTCTTCTCTTCACTTCTCTTCTCTTCTTTTCTCCTCTCCTCCCTCTCTTCTCCTTCCCTTCCCTTTCCTTCGCTTCTTCTTCCTTCTCCTCTTCTTCCTCTCTGTGTGTGTCTGTGTCTGACTCTGTCTCTCTCTGTCTCTCTGTCTCTCTGTCTCTCTCTCTCTCTCCCTCCCTCCCTCCCTCCCTCCCTCCCTCCCTCCCTCCCACCCTCCCTCCCTCCCTTCCTCCGTCCCTCTTCGGAGATGCACCCTATCACTAAGCCTTACCCCTATGCCTTCAGTAAAGCATCTGCAGCAGGCTAGAGAAGGATCTGTTTGGAGAGGGTAAGCCTCTCCCCCACCCTCTCCTGAAGGCAATTTCCTAGCAAGCTTTGCCTCATCTGCTCACCTGGTACTTCTTGAGATAATTATCTGCCCAAATCCCACCTTGTCATTCATCATGACAAGTGTACACATCACTTTGAGAAGAACTTTGTAGAATGCACCAAGTTTGAATTACTGATATGTGTGGGAAAAAGAGAAACAGAAAATGGAAAGGTAATTTGGAGAGTGGAAAATACACAAACACACACACACACACACACACACACACACACACACACACGTATATATAGACAGAGACAAAGACAGATAGACAGACAGGAAGAGAAAGTTACAGACTACCTAGCTTCCTCTGTGGTTAGTAGGACTCATGAAATACATTCAACCAGAGAAAGCAGGCAGAGCCCATAATTCTCTTCCTATGGAAAGGGAGAGAAACACAACAAAGAGACACAACATAGCTTATATAGGTTCATCATTATCTCAAGAGGCAGCACCAGGATTTTGGTCCTGGTTTACTGGCTACACATACTGGATCCTAGGCCAGCCCTATCATATCACCCTGGCCACCCAGCTTTCTAAGTTATGATAGTCCTGGAGGTCTTATCAGCTCACCAAGACTGACAACCTGAGTTTGGTCCTCAGGATCCAATGGTAGACATCCACATGTGAGCAAATAAATAGATCAATAAATAAATGCAGTAAAATTGTTAAATGAAGTACAGCGCAGTGGAGGAAGGCACCTGATATTACAGCTGTAACTCTAAGTAAAGTAAATATATACAGAAGTCCTCTAGATTGGGTAAGATGTGTGCCTCATACCCTCTGCTACATACTCTGGCACATTAAAGATTGGTGGGAAATAACATGAAGCCTAAGCCTCAAAGTGCAAGTTCTTCTGGCACTGCTATTCCTGGTCTTTTATACAGAAACCACATACTCAAAGTCCCTGAGCTTTGTTTTCTTAACTTCCAGGATCACAGCACTCCGCCCATGCTACTTAACAGAGTTATTGTGAGGCTTTCAGAAAAGAATCTATGTTAGTGGGTTCCATCCCCAGTAACACACACACACACACACACACACACACACATTGAGACAGTAAGGTGCAAGATATTAATATCCACAATACTCATAAAAGAAGGCAGCATACAAAATGAAGCCTACTGCTTCATAAATTTTACCTGAAATTAATATCCTAGCTATAATATTCATTAAACATTTAATTAACAAGACTGTTCCTTTTAGATTTAAAAGGGTCATTTGGAGATGCTTTTGAATACCTAGATCTTGTGCCAGGCAGGAAAGTTTGAAGTATTACCAATTTATTTTTAATCCTTACCTTGAGAAATTTCTCTCTACCATTCAGAGGTAGCCAAACATTTTTCAGTAACTTTTGTTGTGTGTACAATTCATATTTTTACCTCCCCAATCAAAACAATATAAAAGTCTCACTAAGGTTTTTACTAGGAGGGATAAAGAAACAAGTTTCCACAGTCTTTCTAATACCTTTCTTCACTCTACTAAGTGATGTTAAGTGTTATATACATTCTGAAAGACAGCTTCATTGTTTTGCTCCAGTAGACAGCACTTAACAAAGTGTCTACTGTTTTGTAGATTGTCCAAATTCATCTCCCAAAAAGGGATGAGCAAGAATATGGGTAGAAGGAAAGATGAATGGAGGACATGTGAGTCGATGGATAGGTAAGTGAGTAGATGAACTGGCTTATGGGTAGATGGAAGGAAGGAAGGAAGGAAGGAAGGAAGGAAGGAAGGAAGGAAGGAAGGATCAATGGATTGATGGATGGATGGATGGATGGATGGATGGATGGATGGATGGATGGATAATGAATGCATGAATTGATAGAAGGATGATGGATGAATGTATGGATGATTAATAAATGGATGGATGAATGGATAGATAGATGAAGAGATGGTTGGTTGATAAATGGATGGATGGATGGAAGGGTGATGGATAGGTGGGTGATAGATGAATGGAAGGTAAATGGATGGATGGATGGATGGATGGATGGATGGATGAATGGATGGATGGATGATGAATTGATGAATGGGTGAATGGGGAGTTCCCACAGACTGAGTATCGTAGTGGCAACAGTGGCCATGTTTTTTGCTTCCATGGCACTTGCTTGGAGATATAGAGTTCTAGAATTATTAGTACTAGCACTAGTCAGTATTCTTTAAAAATTATTTTGTATCGTTATCACTTGCATTAATATCCAGCTAGCTAGAAATATCAGAAAAATATTTCAAATTAGAATGTCAAGACCTCTTTAAAAAGAAATGAAATGAGCTTATCTATTTGGAACCAAGGAATGAATATTTGTCAAGAGTCTTCTCTGTGCCAAACACTTTACTTAGTGCTTTGAGTGCATTAAATTGTTTAATCTTTTCCATTATGAGGGAGAAATCAGAGTTGTCACTCATATTCATCTGAAAGAGGCTATGTTCTCTGGTGAAAAACACATAGTACAGAGTGGACATCTAGTGGTTTATGAATCTACTGTACCTGCTTTCCTCCTTGTCTAAAACCAGAGGTTTCCTTTTTTTAAATAACTGAGGTCTGTGGGGCCAGGCCTCCTCTAGACAGAACAGCAGGCAAGTGATTTAGTCTTAGTTAATCACACTGTAAGTTTCCTTGATCATAATGATCAGCTTCTTGTTGAGAGCATGTGACTCAAACATGACTAACTCCATATTCCCTTATATATCCTGGTACATCAGGCTCCAACCCAATCCAACAGCTCACCTGCATGACTGGTTAGATCCAAAACAGTGCAACTGGTGCGTCTCAGCCTTTATTGGCTGACTTAATCAATTAAAAAAGCTTCCAGGGACATTAATTCAAAGCTGATTCCTCAATATTCTTAGTATCTGAGGCAGGCATCCCATGAGTGACATCAATAAATAGCAGTTTCTTCTACAGGAGCATCTTTAGATAATGACCTCACACATGTGCACAGGGCATAACAAAAGATGCTAGCTCTTCGTCCTTGAACTTGAACTGAGCAGCTCCAGGTTGTCCCTGGGGCCGGCTCCTTTGAGAGCAGTGTACAATTCTCACCTGGCATTTGGTGAGATCAAAGGCTTGAATACAAACATTTTCTCTACCTCAGACACAGAAAGCTTCCCAAACATTTGCTTGCACCCTAGCGCTTCTCAGCCTGCACCAATTCCCTTCTGAAGAGACTTTTATCTTGTCTTTTCAGTGAGGAGTCTGAACATAAATACATATAATTACTCTACATTAATATAATTATTCCATCTCTCTCCTGATCCAGAAATGGTCGTCCATTTTTAGCTGCTAATGGTTAGAATTATTTATGTCCATTTGTTCAAGGACTAAAATTGGATTCATAAGAAAGAGCACAGAGATGGTACCCAGGAAAGGCCCCTTTCATCTTTGCCAACCTATTGCTCCAGTTTGGGTTCTGCCCCTGTCTTCATGGGAGTTGCAGTTGGTAAATTGGGGAGATTAGATTCACACTGGCCTCCATCCGTTTAGTTCCTTTGAAGAACTGCAAGCATACTGACAGGACAAGGCCCTTCAGTTGTTCCAAAGCTGACAATGCCACTCCACAGCAGCATCGTGACATAACCCTCCTGTGCCAGGATGGGAAAGGCCAAGGACAAAAGCGGTGTTCACTCAGGACCAGGCATCCCTAACATCCTCTGTGCCAGTTTATCTCTTTTGACAACTTTGAAATCTCATTCCACATTTACATACGTCACTCATCTCCATATATTCTGAAATCAAAATTGAAAGTAGCTGCAAAGAGATAATTGCATGTAGATATGTTCTCATTTACAACTCCCAGAGAATGAGTTTTTCTTGTAGTTGGTATAACTTTAATTTGTTGATCTTAACAGAATAACTTTCATGTTGAAACTGGACTGATTTTTTCTATAACAGTTTGATGTCATTTTAAACTAGTCAGGTAGAAATCACCACGCCATTTTTAAAGCATGATCACCGAGGCTACATAAAGTTAAAAAACAAAACAAAAGACAAACCACAACAAAAAAAAAACCCCACATGTTCATCCAGGCCTGCAGTGTATACCTACGATCCCAGCTGTTGGCTTAGCCAGAGGAATCTGGAATTCTAGTATAATATAGGCTTCATAGTGAAATCATGTGTCAAAACAACAATAACAGCAAAAAAGAAAAAAAAAAAAGAAAAGAAACATGTTCAGCTAGTAGATAGAGATATGGAATCTGAGAGACCTAGGTCTGAATCTCACCTCTGTAGCTCAGCAGCTGTGTTGTTGATGGACATACTGACATAGGACATATCCATTCTTATGGATAAAGAGGTAGTGACTCTGAAAATGAAGTAATTTGTTCAGGGTTGTCTCACTTATATACTATAGAGACAGAATACCCAAATCTCTCTCCAAAAATTAGAACCTCAGTTGACATCCTCATTGCCTCTTGTTGCAAAGGGTATCTTAGTTGTGACAGATATAAGCACTTAAGTGTGCTTGTGGGTTTTGGGAAAAATCAGGCTTGGATGGCAGGACTAGAAAGGTTGGCCTGAAGAAGGGAGGGAAATTCTGATCAGGCCTGAGCCCTGCACCCTTTATCCTGGCTGATTCCAAGTATGGGGTTTGTTTTAGTTGGGGTTTCTATTGCAGCAATGAAACATCATGACCAAAAAGCAAGATGCGGGGAAAGGGTTTATTTGGCTTATACTTCTATATTACTGTTTATCACCAAAGAAAGTCAGGACAGAAACTCAAGCAGGGCAGGATCCTGGAGGCAGGACCTGATGCAGAGGCCATGAAGGAATGCTGCTTACTGGCTTCCTATCCATGGCTTGCTCAGTCTTTTCTCTTACAGAACTCGGGACTACCAGCCCAGAAGCGGCACAGACAACTCTAGCTGTGTCAAGTTGACATAAGACTAGCCAGCACAAGTTTCTTGTTAGAAAAGCTACCCCAAGGTGACTCAAGCAGAAGAGGACTGTGTTCTCTGTTTCTGTCTGTCTCTGTCTCTCTGCCTCTGTTTGTCTGTCTTTTCCTCTCCCTCCTGCCAACCGTGTGTGTGAGTGTGTGTGTGTGTGTCTGTGTCTGTGTGTGAGTCTGTGTGTGTTGACCTTGCGTGTTATTGCCCTTCCATGTCTTACTGCCTGTGCTAAACTGTGTTTCCCCAAACCCAAATGTTTCTACTTCTACCTTTAGAACCTCAGAATGTGTTCTCATTTGGAAGTAACCCTTTTTAGCAGGCTATCAAGCTAAAATGGGCTGTCATGGTGGGTCTTAATATATTATGACTGTGTTCTCATGAGAAGAGAGACTTTGCACATCACAGAGACACCAGAGATGCCTAGGCAAAAAAAGAAACAGCCACTGCAAGACAGTGAGAGAAGCCTCATGAGAAACCCACCTGCCAACACCTTGGTCTTGGGCTTTCAGATTTCAATATTTTGACAATTGATTTCTGTTGCTGAAGCCATCTGCCCTGTGGTACTTGTTATGGTAACGGGATACACTTATAACACCCATGGTAAACCAGTGTTCTCAAAGTAGTTGAGACTCAATGATTTAAAACTTAAAAAGCTACTCACAAAGCCAAAGAAGGGACAAGAAGACAAAGAAACAAACCTGGAAGTGTTTGGAAGTCAGTAAATGATGTTGGCTTTGCAGGGTCTACAGGGCTCCTGCCTTCCCAAGATAGAGCAGCAGTGTGTGTGTGTGTGTGTGTGTGTGTGTGTGTGTGTTCATTTTAAAACAACAAATACAGAGGAAACTCTTACTAAGTGCTCAAGACTGTATAGCTGCCAAGATTGCAGAGATTAATAAAATATTCTCCATGGTCTAGTGAGAAAAATGTTAAATTTCATCTTTACTATTTGCTTACCTGTCCCTGTGCTGTGATTAGGTGATCAGATATTTCTTTTACATTTCATTATCTTCTTAACACATAGCCAATCAAGACACGAATGGGTAAGCTTAAATATGTCTAACACAAACCAAACATCAGGCTGTGTCTCTGGAGCCTATACATGGTTGTAGAGGCAATTGAAAAACAAGGGCCTGATACAAGACAGGAATAGTGTCCCACTGCTTTCTCTGAATGCTGTGAGGCTAAAAGGAATGATGAAACCTCAGGAGGAAGGCTGTTGATTCCTGAGAAGAATGATCTAAGATTAATACGGTGAGGTCTATTAAAGGCTTTCAGAAATGGAACCAGTGGCACAGGTGGCAATTGGAAAGAAAAGGAGAGAGACTTGGTTTGTCAACCCTGGGGCAAACTTGTCTCCGAGGCTGTCCCATAGCTTCTTCTTGGTCTGTTCCTTGCACGGTGCTACTTCCCATCATTGCATTCCCTCCCATCACCATGATCCATCCTCTAACCATGATCTTTCCGCTTTTGCTGAGCATACCATTATCTTCATGCACTCTCTGCAAGAGGCTAAGCATGACAGAGTTCTACATGACCACCCGTGAAGGCTGATAGGGAGTATCCGTGCTGAGTTTAGTCTCCTGGAAGAGAATGGCATCCATCATGAAAGGCTGGAACTCAGAATGAAGCTGAGTGCAGAGTTAGTAAATACTAGTGAGATGACAAGAATCATTTGGATCAACAGAGTCTATGTGAGACTCTTTTGAGAGCATGTAAGGTAAGGATGTAGCATATCTGCTTCTGAAAGCATCCTCCACAGGCAAGCATTACAGTAATCCAAAGAGGGAGTGCACTGCAGGGAACAACGTTCAAACTATGTGTGAGTAAGCCATATGTGCTGAGCCTCTCTGCTACTAGACGTGTTCAAGAAGAAGCTATAGGCCATCTGCAGGTCTTGTAAAGGTAAGTGTTACCACAAGATAGTAGAAAACAAACGCCTAAGAGAAGGCCTACATTCCTGCAAGAGTTAAGATTCTTTTTCTAACCTAGCTGATCTCTAATTCACCTGACACCAGGCCAGAGAAAGAAAGCACAAGGTTCCGTATATGAGCTCATTCCGCCACCTTTCCAGACAGCAAATGAAATGTATACTCACTGCAAATGACAAGCTTGGGTGTAAAAGGCTGCTGGGTGGGAAATTCTGATCCTGCTGAAGAAAAGGAAGGGACCCCAGATCTCTCATGTTCATCATCCTCTTGAATTGCCAAGGACACAGTCACCTCATAATTAGCATTTGCCATCAAAGAAAACAATCTCATGCTCCAAGCAGTAAGAATACAACTGTAATCAGGACATGAAGATCAAGACTGAAATATTGGTTTGTGTGAGTGAAGATAGCCTGTGATCTCCACGAATAAGTCTAACTGAGCTAGTGTCAGAATTCAATGCTGTCCTTTCTAACTACCTAGAGCTGAGTCCTTCAGTACAAGCCTCGGACCCAGCAGATGATCTGCTAAACACACCTGAGAAAACAAGAATCTTCTCTCACAGCAAAGTTTACCTTTCAACAAACTTGACATTAGTATAGGGTACATAGTGAGCTGGTGGCCAAACCGTACAGCCTCCCTTTCTCTGCTGAGGGACTGAGAGGCAGGTTAGAAGGCAGTGCTAATGGAGTCAGTAAACACAACTTCAGCCTGGGATTTATAAACACACCTCGCTGTCTATTGGTCTCTCTGTCTCTATCTCTGTCGTCTGTGTCTCTGTCTGTGTCTCTCTGTCTTCTGTCTCTCTGTCTCTCTCTGTGTCTCTGTGTCTCTGTCTCTCTCTCTCTCACACACACACACACACACACTCACTCACACACACACACACACACACACACACAAAACCTGTGTGCAGCCTTGCTGCATGACATTTTAAGCCAAATCCAATTTTTTATACTTTACCCCCTCCCCCACATACATATGTGGAACTGTTTATAGCTTTGCCCTATATAAAATGATTTATGATTTTTAAAATATTTTAAGTAGTAGCAACTAAGATTAGGTTCTTATGCATCATCAGACACTAAGCCAGAGATATTATACAACATCTAACTTAATTTCTCAATAGTTGTTATGTGTAATCTGTTATCCTTTCCCTTTATTAAGGATGAAGAACACTGGAACTCTGAGGGTCATGTGCCTTTTCCAAGGTCACAGAGCTGTGGTGTGGCAGGGCTGAATTAAGATCCAGAATCCCTTGCTCTGCAAAGTAAATGAAAGCCACGATTGTAACTGAAAGCTGGTTGTAACCCTCAAGGTTGAATTACTTCTTATTCTTCTGACTCACTTTTCTCCTGGAAGTTGCCAGAAGAGCCCTGCTGCTGTTTTTGGTTGAAACAGCTCCTCCCCCATGCCACTGTGGTCTTGGCAAACAGGCCAGGCTGAGAGCTACAAAGCCCCCTGCCTGCCATTTCCTGCCGCTGCTTATATGGGACAGTTTGAAGTCAGCAGGGCCTACACCTGTCTCTCTCCTTTTGGCCCCCACCCCACTTCTCATGTTGACTGGGCTTGTTTCCATGACACTATTGCAGGCTTCCCACTTCAGCTTTCCCTTCAGCATTCCAAGAGAAGAGGCCTTGGTACAGGGAAGAGAGAAAGGGCTTTTCTGCCAGGCACTATAGCTTGTCATCAGCACCTGGCCTGAGCTGGTTGACTGGTGGTCCAGAGAGAGGCAACAGCAATGGCAATATCACATACCAACCTCAGCCCATGGACTCACACTCACTTGTCTCTGGACTCCTAGCTTAGGTAGCTTCACCAAGTCCAGGGCAGGACGTACTACATCAGGTTACATTATATTTGCCCTAGCCCACGTCTCCTTGAGCCATACACAGCTCTTCAACCCCTTCTCAGAGGCCTTGGGGGTCAAGTGAACTTTGTCCTCAAGAGTCCAGTAACACCTCGTCCCCTTACTTATGGCTATGATTTCTTTTACAGTTATACACCAAAACCCCCAAAACTTCCATGAAAACAATTCAAGAAATAAATGATTCACATTTTTTAAATAACTCTTATTATAAGTTTGTTGCTGTTGCTGTGTATTGACATTGTTGCTGATGGCTTGAAACTGTGGACAGGAGGAATTCATGGACAGAACCTGTGTCTTCCAAGTCTGGCTACTTGACTACAAATTCATTGAGGTAGAGATGTTGGGCCATTGTAGATCCAGGGCCTAATTACAACGTATACTGGGCTATTTTTAGACCCCTGGGCTATTTTTAGCATCCATTCCTTGCCTATCTTTGAGTCAGACATGACATCCTATGACTAACAGATAAAAATCTTTTTGGAATGTGTTCACGTAGCAGCAGCCATCTTCTATCAACCCCAAAGCTAGAATGTCACCAGATAGCATCTGAGGACTACAGCTGAGATTTCTACTCTGCTAGAAGCCACCTTTCCTGATATTTCTGCTGATGTCTTTTAAAAGTGTCATGATCTTGACTTCTCATTTTTTTCTGTTATCATAGAAAACTTCATGAAACATCCTTCCCTTTGGAACATGAAATTTGAGGGGGTTAATTCTGTGTTCTTAGTCAATGGTTACTCATATTTGCCTCCAGAATAAACTACCTGCTATCTTCTTGGAAGTAAGAGCTATGTTTTTATGTTGCTACTCTGCCGATTCATAAACTGAAGTTCACTATGGGTGCCTAATGTATATGAAGAAACAGGATGCGTGTATTATTAAGCACCTGAGTTCTCACTGGGAATCTTTGATATGAGACTACTGTATGGTAAAGAAAACGCAACAAGGATGGGAATCTGGAAATGGATGATCCTTGCTTTTGGAACACAGCAATATCCAGAACTTCTGGGCTATGCATAACAGGAAGCTTCTCATACACTGGAACAAGACCAGAGACACAGACACACTGACCTTCCTGACAATCTTGGATGACTGGCTTGTCAATCAGCAGTCAGATGTCACAGCTCTGAAGGAAGGCTTGTCAGTCAGGCAAGGGCTTAGGAGGGGAGACCCTCCACATTCTTCCTTCTTTAAGCAGCCAGATGGAAAATGCCCAGCATTACTGGTATCAAGTCAGTGCTTCCATGCTGAGTGACAGACAGACGCACTTACCTTTCACTGTCTGATGCTATCTGACCTCCTTCGCCAAAAATAGCCTCACCTCTGAGGAAGCCTCCCACCACCTCTTCCTCACAGTGCACTCCTGCCTGACCCATGCTGACTCTTCCTCAAATTACTCCCCATCCTCATCTAGCTCACCTTAACCCATTTTCCTTTAAAATGGAGCCTCCTCTATGTCACTCTGAGACCTTCCAGGTCTATAGGAAGGCTTTATTCGAACTTCTGTTTCTGTTCCTGGGGGAAGGCGGACACAAATGTCTGAAAAGGCCATGCAGAGAATATGGACTTGGAAGATGTACAGGTGAGATCCATGGTGCTTATTGGAAGAAAGGGACCTACACCACTAGGGAGAGGCGGCTGGGACTACTGGGAAGGTACTCTGGCTTGCCCAGGGGGCAGGAGTCATGTAGAAAAGCACTTAACTGGACTGCCTCTCTGCAGGAACTCAGAAACTGCTCTCACATTAATACATGAATAAACACCTCCAGGACAGAGGAGAGGGTGAAGTAAGGGGAGGCATATCAAAAACCCTGGGAAGTGGTTTGTGCTATTTAATAAAGACCATACCTGTGGGTTTCACAATACAAAGAACTGAGTGTAAAATCAGGCAGACACCTTCTTACTTGGGAGTGATCAGCAGGGAAGGAATCAGAGAGCTTTATGAGGGCTCAGATTATAAAAGACTGAGAAACAACCACGTTTCCCCAGAAAAAAAGCCTGATGACAGGATTAACTATGTAGGCAGCACTGAGTCCAAGTTGCAGGTTCACACTGAGCCCCCAAGCAACATTTTTAACTGCGACCTTGGGGAAGTTATTCACCCCGGCTCAATTATCATCTCTCTTCACGTGCGTTTGTTGTTTTAGACCTGTGCAGTGGTAAAGCCCACTTCTTAGGGCCGCTGTGAGGATAAAATTAGACAATGCTCATAGTACACTCAGCATACATTTTTGGCATATGGTAAATGCTGAATATGTCAATAACTCTTCAGTGATGGCACCATGCTATTAATATTGATTGGGTCTATTTTCAAAGAGAAGTGACACTTTAGTTTGGGGCTCCCTCCTGATGTGAGCACATAGCTTGTCTCTGTATTTGCTACTACCTCCAGGACTAGAGCAGCCCCGCCCTCCCTGGTCTCATTCTATACTTGTAAGTTACCTTTAAACTTCTTTGGACCTGGCAATTTTATATATCCAGCCTGGGCTCCAATAGCAACTGGTTCATACATGCCCTCTGCTCGAACTTGAGGATGATGCCTGATGCCCTATGTTATTAAAAGGAAGAGTGCTGCATCCTTCTGTTTGCTTAATCTACGTGATCTGTTTTCACAGTAGGTGGGTGCTGCCTGGGAATATAGCTTTATGAATTAAAAATGGAAATGATAGAAGGCAATATTAAAAAGACTAAACACTCTTCAAATCATGGCATTTCCAGCGAGGCTGTACCCATTAGAGTCTGATTGAGTTTGAGACAGAGGATCCCCAAGGGCCCTTTCATCCCCAAAAGGAATTGGTTCCTTTCAGCCCTCTGAAGACTCAACTCTTCCACAGAAGTCTGTGATTTGCTTCCAAATCCTAACACCTCAGTCCTCTGATCAATAACCAGACTGTTGGCTAATGACTTTTGCAGCACTGTCCTCAAATGCAGAGCAACAGTGCAAGTGGCTCTCTCCCTTGCCAGACACTGATTAATCACCAGCATAAGGATTCACAGTCAAAGGAGACAGAAGAAAGCTGAGAGGCAGCCTGGCTCCCACGTAATGAATGTGGACCACCCCTCCCCCCACCTTCATGCAGGCTATAAGCCTGTACATGCCCTCAACTATTGGGTGCCATACCAACTGCTACCTCAAGGCATTAGTTGGCCATCTCCATAATGACTACCTTTCCCAGAATTCACTGGGAAAGGCCTCATGTGTGGTGAAGAGAAATAAATGCCCAGTGCTTGAGTAGGAGTCATGGGCTCATCATAAATGACAGACCTGCTCTCATTTTTCTTAACAACTGACCAGCTCTTTATAGAGGTGACAGAGAGACTCAGAGGGGACCAGAATCACATGGCTTGTACATGTGCCATCTAGTGTGTCCCCCCACCCCCACCCCAGGTTGTGGAAATCCACTGCTATCCCCACCAGGCCTTTCTTCTGATGGTCTTATTTGAGGGATACATGTCCCAAATGTTGGCGTGTACTACTTAGGAGAGCTTGACATAACATGGTTAGTTGTCTCTTTGCTGTCTTTGCTATTCCCACTGTAGTTTGCCCCAGGCTAGCCTCACAGCTAAATTATTCAGATCAGCAAACTGTGAGACTCCGCTAGTCTCTGAAGGCCACAGGGGGCCTCTTCAGCCTTTTGGGTTCATCTGGGTTAGCACTAAAAGAGCCTCAGCTTTGCCAAGGCATCTTTCTGTCTGAATGCATTGAATTTTGAAGACATTCCGGCTGGTTCCTCTGGTTCTGGCTCTGGCCCATTACTGTAATTAAATTATCAAGGGAAAAACACGGCGGATGAGCTACAAAGGGAAAAGAGGGTGCCAAGTGTGGTTCCCTGAAAAAAGATTTCCCAGAAACCATTTCACTCTCCCCTCAGAGGCAGTATGTCCGCATTTTCCCACCTATCTCTGTCCATATGTCCAAACCAAACATGTTTGAACCCCTGTATGGCCAAGATGGCTTGAGCAAACTGTGCGTGAGTCACACCCATCTTGAATCACTACTCCTCTCCTTCTGAATCAAAGTCATTATTAGCAGGAGAAGATGCAAGAGGCAGAGAATGCCCAGCTGAGACTGTGTGTCCAGATGCATTTCTCTGAGCAGGCTGCTGGAAAAATCCTATTTGACTTGAAACTGGCCTAAATTTTTCTTGGCAATTGATCGTGGGAGAACACATATGAAACCCCACCATGCCAGCCTGAAGGAGCCATTCTCCTCATTATGTGCCCCATGGAAGCCATGCTGACCCAGGGCCTATACTTTGCAGGGGCTCTGGGCCCCTCAGCTCTAAAATGAACCTCCCTTTCAGCCTTCTTCATGAACCACTTGCTGCTTTCCAAAGTGTTTGGTGACAGCTGTGCACAACCAGGAAGATAGATTTCCAGCCTCATTGTGATACACCTGCAGGAGGATCAGCACAGCAGTCCCCAGCACCAGTGGGTGGGGGATTTGACTATATGCATTCTGGCAAACAGATTTGGCCCTTTCCCACACCAAGTCTTTTTTCTTATGCATTCATGTTTATCCCAGGATGTGCCCCCATTGTGAGGGATTATTTGTATCTGGTTCTATGTGAATTATGAAAGAGACAGAGAAATAATGGAAGCAAGATGGACAAATGGTTTGTTGCAAGTAGGTGTCAAGTAACTGAAAGCCAGAAAGCACTTTCTCTATGAGTCTATCTGAGGACCGACGCATCCAATTATACTTTCTTTTTTTCTTTTTCTTTTTCTTTTTCTTTTTTTTTGGTTTTTCGAGACAGGGTTTCTCTGTGTCTCTGTGTAGCTCTGGTTGTCCTGGAACTCACTCTGTAGACCAAGCTGGCCTCGAACTCAGAAATCTGCCTGTCTCTGCCTCCCAAGTGCTGGGATTAAAGGTGTGCGCCACCACCGCCCGGCTTTTTATAATTCTGTTTTTGTTTTTATTTTTGTTTTTTTTTCTGATTATACTTTCATTCACTCATGCATTTAATGAATAAATAAGGACTTCCAACCTGCCTTGTCCCAGACCAAGGGAAAGGCAACAATGAGTGTTGTCAACAGACATCGAATCATGTGGCTGGCAGATGAAGGCATACAGCCAGACATCCCATGTTGTATACATTTAATATTCTTATGAAGCAACGAGGTCTGCTGTGGCATGGAGACAGACAAGAGAGGCTAACCTGAGGGGGGTAAGTCAAGTTGAAGTCAGGGAGACAGAGGGGCCAGTGGGTGTGTCTAGACGTGTACACACACATGTGCTTGTGGGTTTGGGGATGCATGTGGGGTTGAATACTGTGTCACTCTTCCTGCTGGAGGGGAGGAGTAGAGGAAAGAGAGGAAGATGCTGTATCCAAAGCTGAGTAGCAAAGAGAGGCTGAGAATAATGTTAAAACATAGAAGAACCAAAGAGCAGCTCACTCAATGTTTTATAAGCTGTATCTCTTTGGCATTGGGGATGCTTTGTGAGCTGAGAGGAGAGAAGATCTCCAGTATGACAGTTTAGCATGTGTATGAGAATGGATGTAGACAGGTCAACTGGTTCAAACCATACACCAGAGAGGCTCATCAGGACAGAAACCCAAAGGAAGGCCTGAATGTGAGTCTCCAACTGGGTTACTTTCTGCTATGTTACCTGTGTGACACCTTTAATTTATAGCTAAATATAGAAGGAAGGTACTGCTGCTTCCTGTGATTTGCTGATGAGAAAACTGAGGCACAGAGAGGTCCAGTCATTTACTTAAGGCCACAGAAGTAGTGATGCTGTGAATCCAGACCTGCTGATCTGGAGCCAGGGGATTGAAGTATTTTCAGTAGCAGAAGGATGTGGATAAAACTTTACAGGTCACATAATGGTAGTGGAACATAGTTTCCAGGGACAAGCACATCTCAACTCAATGTGACAACAATAAAGACCAACCCAGAAGGCTACAGAGTGAGTTCAAAAGGAATCTTCCTTTTGGGGTCTGTCACAAAAACTAATCATTTCCACAATCCAGAAAAATTATGCTTATTAAAAATATTGGCAATATTACTGTTCTGTGGCTGGATAGAGTCTGACACCTGTTCCATCATTCTGGTCTCTCTAGAGCCAGGGAATAACAGGTAAGACAGCCCAGTAGGTAAAGATATGTACTGTGAAGCCTGATAACCTGAGTTTGAGTTCCAGTATGTACATGGCAGAAAGAGGAAATGGATACATGCAAGTTGTCCTCTAATCTCCATAATACACCATGGAAGTAGCATATGTCTACATTCATGCACATGCGTGGATGAAAATAATGTAAAAAGAGAATTGAGAAACACCATTCATGGTTTTCCACATCTCTACCATTTTGCATGAAGCTTCTTTGCAATTGGCATCTAAAAAGCATTTGCTGAATTAACAAAGGACCCAGCCCCTCAGTCTGTCTAAAGTGGAGGCTTTTATATCCTGTCTCCAAAAGAGGCTGATAGCTGTTCAAAGACAAAAGTTCATGAAGAGGGACAGATAAAGAAACCCCAATCTCTGAATTAGAACACTGGGGACCAATCAGCAAAGTTTCACTGCCTGGCTCAGGTACAACCTGGCCTCCTAGCTAGAGAGCTACGATCTCTGAAGGGTCCTTGACATTCTCCTCCTTCCTCTTTGGGAGCATCACCTAGAGTCAGGCAACAGGAACATCTGAATCCTCTAGAATGACAGAGACATTTGTCCTGTGCTTTTCTAAATCAGCAGAGATGTGAGTGAGACTGCCTGCTAGCAGACAGCTTCATGAAGGTGAGGTAGCCAGCCAGAGAAAGACTTCTTTTCAAAGTAACATGCAAATGAAGAAGCCTTAATGGCTCAATAGTCACCTGCTTTAGCTGGTAGAGCATAGCCAGGTGAGGGGTCACCAGGATAGTCCTCTGCAGGGCAAGGAGGAATTCACGAGAAGATAGCTTTCCTTGTTTGCACTCTCTTGAGACAAGGCTAAGAGCTGAAGTTGTGGCCTCTGTTCGCTATGGAGACTACAGCCTGAGGGTTGGCCTGAAGACATCTGAGAGCATCTGTTCATTCCTTGGCTCTTGACTGGCTCTGTACTCTCACGGGATTTACTTCTAACTCTCCAGGAAAACTAAGGGAAGAACATCATACCTACTTTGTACCTGGTGGATGCCTTTGAAATTTTTTCCAAACTGTAAATGTTTAATTACACATCTCCTTAGAAAGAAACCATGTGTGTGTGGAATCAGTAGTCCAAACCTGTCAGTCTGAATGTGGCAGACAAGCAAGTCTGCAAAGGCAGGCATAGGTCCACTAAGGATATTCCATCCCAGCATCCTCTCTGCCCCACTCTTGGCCTGCAAGAGTCTACACACATCTACACATTTGCTCCTGCAACCTGCCTCTTTTTGTCCTCTCCTCCTGTGCTAATGGATCTCCTCACCCAGAAGAGATCATATGGAAGGAGACGAGATGACACAACCCAACCTGAGGCAGCTACTGGCTGGAGCCACCGACATCCCCACTCTCTGTCTTATTCATTGGTGTTCTGTGCCTCTCAGAAATTGATGGACCAACGGCCCAGTGGTCTGTGCTCCATTCTCCTTGCCTCCCCTCCTCATCCATTCTTCTGATCCCCAGAGTTTGAATAACACAAGGGGACATTTGCAGAATTAAAATAATTCCTACTTAGCAGCAGTCTCCTCACACAGATGTAAATATTCATAAACATATCGACTCTTGCAGACCCACCACACACACAACTGCCGACGACACCCCGGCTGCCTTAGGCGTTGTTCTAATAAGTTAGGAACAGGAGAGTGAAAGGGGCTATTTTTAACTTTAGAATTATTTTTTTTCCAAAGCTGTTTTAAAGTCCCTGCTGGGAGTAAAGCTGGAGAGCTGTTTTCTGGAAACTGAGAATGTTTCCCACAGAGTCGTGGGCAGAGTTGGATCTGTGATGGAGACAAGCGACCATACCCCCTGAATTTCCAAAGCACAGGCCTTGTGGAGAAAGAAACCCAAATACAGTTTCATGTGGTTCAGCGTGTATGTCATCACCTCAATGAATAGCATTTGTCAGCTCATACAGCACCCACTACCCTCAGGGGTGAACTCTCAGGGAAGGGAGGAGGTCTGACAGGATCATGGAAATCCGGTGTGTCTGTTCTCTCCAGTACGGGTGCTTACCTTCCAGGCCACAGCCATTAATACAGTTAAGGTGCGGCTCTCCACAGGCGTAGCCACAATTGCATTACCTGGGCCTGAGTCCCTGATAAATATATTTCCTTGGTGTGGTGGTTATTTATTATTCAATAACTGTCCTATTAAGCTTAAATGAATGGGGTATTTGAGATCTATCCCCGTGTACATCTTCCAGTTGCTGCTGTCAAGGGAATCCTGCCAGATATTTAATAACACCCTGCCTCTTGGTGACACCAAAGCACACACATGCCTGTGCTGGAGCAGTGGGTGTGTCCCTTACAGCTGTGACTGCAGGAAAGTGGCTGATATCTGCAAAAACAGTCCATGCCTGCCTTAGCACAATGGCAGCATCCTCATCTTCCTCTCTCTGCCTCTTTCTGCTCTAGCCCACTCCTTGGGGAACGGCTGGAAAGATTACAGCTTGGAAGTAGACAGGGTGGGAAAACGAGAAGGGATTAAAGAGAAAATAGATTCATGAGAAGACAGATAACAGAGTTGTCGGGGCTCTGTTAATTAAAAAGCAGCAATTTGTCTGAATTCTGAATGTGAAGAATCCCCTGGGAGATGTTAGCCGTGCTTCCTCTGAGAATCAGACATGCTCTGTTTCTGCATAGGGACATGCTACAGCCTAAGGAGTGTAGGAGACTGTCCCGTCTCCATTCATACTCAGAAATCGGGACTTCCTTATAGGATCATGGCCACAGTGGCCATTCCTTTCCTGTCTGGCTACAGAGATTTGTATGAGGTTGAAGGCCCAAATTTCTGGAAGAAGTTGAGACCTCCTCATTGCAGACTCCACAGGGATGCTTACTGTTCTCCAATACTTACTGAAGAGGCATCCTGGGCCAGGCACTGTCAGATGCTTTGCATAATTAACTTGTTTTAATTCTCACAACTATCCCATGAGGCAGACACTCTTACTGGGCCCATTTTATCAGATCAGCAAGCAAGATGGGAGTCTACTGACTCACCCAACCAGTAAATGAAACTCAGTGAAACTTGAGTGACATACCTTGAGTGACACCAGAGGAGGTTTTAGGAAGCAATGACTTCCACTGGCCATCTCAGAAAGCTGTAGTGCTTTATACATGACCTATCAAATTACTTCCCAAAATGGGTGGCCACTGTAGGCTTCTAATAGCTGGGAAGTACACACCTTAAACAAACAGGAAGTCACTGCTCAATCAGGAACAGGTGCTACAGGAGGTTAATTAATATTGTGGCTATTTTGCCTTGAAAATGAATTAAAGTTGCCCTTTCTTTGTGACATTTCCTTATTTGGAAACAAAACAAAATTTTTCCCTAAGGGTTTATGGTTCCTAGCAACAAGATAGATATCCTGGAACAAAGAACTCCTGGATACAGAGCTAACAGGTAGAGATGCTGCTGCTGAGAGATGCATTGCTTTTTTGTCCCCAAGGGGACATGTTCTTTCAAGCTGTCTCCTCCTGGATTATCCTGGGCCATAGCCCTTTGAGGAAGCTTAGGATCTTGTTCCCAGCATGGTCCGCATATATACTACACAGTTTGACCAAAAAGTGACACAGGAGCTAGCCTTTCAGAAAAACTCAATGTGTTTAAACACTAGGTCTCACCTTACAAAGGCTCAATAACAGACAAAATTTTCCATTGACTTAGGGTTCATGGCTTCAATAAGCATTGATATTTAGATATAATATTTATTGAAAACCTGCCATGTACCAAGCTGAGCACCATGGATACAACAGTGGGGGACACAAACAGAAATTACTGCCCTTATGAGCCCTGCTGTCAAGGGTTTTATTTTATTTATTTATTTATTTTTTACTTTGAATAGGGAGTTGCTTGTAACATTGAATTCTAGGTGATTTTCAAATTCTCAAGATTACTGGTTCCTTAGATAGAATTATGCACATGCAAGGGCAGGCCATGGCTATAATTTAGACATAGCTTGTTGCTTTAGAAGACTCAGTGGATGCTGAAAATGTGTGGGGACATAATATTATGGACATGGAGTAGAAAGACTCCCTATCTAGAATAGTATTGTGCCCTGGCCATGGAGTAGGGAGACTTGAACTTGTCTGGCCTCTCATATACTAATCTCTTAATCTTCAACAAGAGCTTAACTTTTATAAACCTCTGTGTCTTTACCTATAAACTAAAGGAGGGTAAGGTCGCTGCACATTTTTGGAAATGATGCATCAAACCTAAAGCAAAATAACACAGCTTGAAAGTATATAACAAATTGTGCTTGAAAAAAATACTTAAGAGTCAAAAAAAAATGATATTAAAATGAGGTACTGATATCAAAGATTGAATACATGTGTCGCTGTGATAATTACAGACAATCTTATAACCTGATCTACTATCTTACCAGTGAGGTTAGAGTCCTGTAAGACCCTTGCTGACCACCTGGGAGAGCTTTCTAATATTGGCTAAGCTGAATTCTCTTTCCACGAGTGTGTCTGCCTGAGGCTGGAGCATAAGGAACTTGGAGGGCAGCTACCTTCATTCTGTAGCATATAGTAGCTATCTCCCACCCCCACCTCATGTCATTTACATTTTACCATCTCTGGTTTCATTTATTCATGGTCAAACAGAGCCCAAAAATGTAAGATGAAAATTTTTCAGAAATGAACAGTCCATATATTTAAGCCAATGCCATTTCAAATAGAATGATGAAAGATCACTCTGTTTACTTCTCCTGCACCTCGGACATGAGTCACTATTTGTCCTTTCTATCCAAGCGGTGTGTGTCATGCCTGTTACTCAGTGGCAGTTTCAGGCAGGAGCTACTATTGTGACACTGTCTTGCTTTTTGAAAGTAGCTTCACATGGTGGCTCAACACCATGTCACAGAGCCTGTCATTTGTCTCATTGCATGTTATCACATAGACACTGTGCCATCTCATCCGTCAGAGAGGTGAGTATACTACAGTAAAGCGTGAGAGAGAGAGCATCTGCATATCCAAACAGTGTTGATATGTTTGATCTCCTCTCCTGTTAATACTCTACTTGGTCTTCTCTTTAAAGCAGATACAAATATTGATAATGCTATTGATATCTTACATACCTAATTTATAAACTATCCTTAATCATAAGTATGTGTATATAGGAACATACATTTGGGATTTCATACTTTCCTTACACTTGGGTATCTAATAATGGCTCTTAGGATGCATCCAATGTGGATGGACATAAGACTATTATAGTGTGGAGATTTTCTAGTTATTCAGTCAAACAATAAGCTAGGTGTTGCTAACCAAGGATTTTGCAAGCGTGATTAAAAGCTGGTTAACTGTTTGATCAGAAATATGATTATCCTGTGTGGCTCTGACTTAGCTAGATCTTGGTTACTATTGCTCTTGAAATATAGTTTCAGAAATAAAACAATTTATTTTAGCTCACAGTTGAGGGTATAATCTATCATGGTAGGGAAGTCAAGACAGCAGCAGGTTGAAGCAGCTGGTCATATTATATCAGGAGAGAGTAATGAACATCTGAAGCTGCTCATTCCTCTTCCTTCCATTTATATTGTCCTAGATTCCAAACAGGGATTGGTGCTACCCATAGTGGACATGTCTTGCCACCTCTATTAACATAATCAAGATAATCCCCCATATGAATGCTGGAGTCCTAACTCCCTGCTAATTCTAGATTTTGTATGGTTGACAGTTGACACTAACTAGTACACCTAAGTTAAGTTAGTCTAAAGGAGAGCTTCTTTGGGGAAGATTCGAAGCTGGCCTAGCATCTTTTCTCTCTCATTTTCTCAGGCCTGCCTGCTTAGTTTCCTTTTCATAAGAGAATCAGCCAAAACATGTGGGATTCCACTGTGCCTGTGATCTTCTCTTACTGACTGCCCAATCTACAAAATTAGTCTTTGGTAGCCATCATCCAGATGGGGGTTTTCCTCCTAGTACCCTAAATCCATTTATATATGGCTGCCTCCTTCTAGCTATGTTGTTCTGGTTGACTCCTGTTTTATAGTAGTTCATCTATCTATAATAATAGGATTATTCCTATCCATGCTCAGAGAACAACTGACCTTAGTTTCTAAGTCTACTTGGAGACAAAAGCCTCTAGCACAGCCATTCTCAACCTAGGGGTCAAAGAAGCTTTTCTTAGGGGTCCATATCAGATATTTACATTACGATTCATAACAGTAGCAAAATTACAGTTATGACATAGTAAGAAAAATAATTTTATGGTTGGAGGGGTCACCAAAACATGAGCAACTGTATTAAAGGGTTGTAAGATTAGGATGATTGAGCACCACTCTTCTAGCATATTCCATGTTGGGCCAATTTGCTGAAGAACTAAGGCAAATTCTAATGTGAGAATTTATGAAGCATAGAACAGCCTACTGACAACTTTTTAGACCCTTCAACCAGTTCTCTGTCATGTAAGAGTCTTCCCTGTGCTCACAATTCCCTGGGTATAGTATTTCCTACTTAGGGTAATGCATGTGAACTTAAGCAGCTCTCTGCCCACACAATACCATTGGTCATGAACAATCAAGATGGATGGTCAGCTCAGGTAAGTTTGTGCAACAGTCCCAGGCAAAGAAACACTAAATCAATCTATTTGGGAGAAATATTAATGCTCTCATTAGGAGTCTTAATTATTCACATCAGTTTCTGGTTCTTTCCACGACATTAATTCCATTTCGGACTTCAAAGCAATTGCCCTTCTCAAACTGGCAAGACACTCAACAGTTGCTTCCAGTTTCTGGATTACTAAAATGTTTTGCATGCATCTAGGGTAGATCCATTGTAGGAGTTGATCTTCTTTCCCCGTAATACACACACACACACACACACACACACACACACACACACACACAAACTCCTATCCCTCCACTCCTAACCCCATTTATCTTCTTTCTATATTTGGATCAAAGCCTATAACTTCTCCCATGAACAGACATATATTTCTATCATTTTCCTATTCAGACTAATAACAATGGAAACAGACCCACATACGTTGTTTTCTGTGTGCCAAGTACTGTTTAAAATGTTTTAAATATATCAGCTGATGTCTGTCACCAGTGAGGTAGTACCCTTTTATTATCTGTATTTACCACCAAGGGAACTGAGACACACTGTACTATCATTGTTCCTGAAGTTCCCCAGTTAAAAAATTAAGATGAGGAAGTTAGAGTTCCTCAGGTGCTCAGTTCTGGAAAGCAGACCCATAATCATTAGATGCTTGCTGCACAAACTGCTTGCTATAATATATTGCTGTCCTATACACTTTTCATGTGGTTTTGTTATGTTTTAAAAAACAAAAACAAAGCTTTGCATCTCCTCTTACCTGCCTATTGGCCTGTGTCTCCCATAGCAGCACACAGATGTCTCTTAGTGACTTTTTGGAAAAAAAAAAGGCAGCAGGTTTATTTAGGACAAAATCATCTTTCTGGATTTTTCATTATGAGGTTCTTTCTACAATCATCACAGAAAATCCAGATTTCTTTTGAAGCCACCCAAGACTCTTAGCATGCTGGCATTGACATTGCATACTGGCAGCACTTCACAGCCTCTGCAAGAAAAGCAGAGTGCTCATCTCCCCGCCTACCTGAGCTGTGTTTTCCAGATGGATAGTTCTGCCAGAGGCATTCTAGGAGCAGAAGCAAATACACCCCAAACAGCTTTTGTCATGTACCTGTCTTTCCCACAGAGCTCTGCCTCACCTTACCAGTCAGTGGGGAGTAGATAAACCCCCAGGGGTTAAACAAAGCAGAGCTTCCTTACAATTTGAAGGGATTTCATTTCTGACTAAACCACCAGGTTCATCCCCTCAGGGGACATCACAGAGATCACCGAGCTGGAGTTTTCATAGCAAGGCAGCTTTTCCCCTTTGGATAAAATGACATCAAAAACATGTTCTGATGAGTGGGACATTAATCCAATACACTGTTTCCAAATAAACTGAAGGTTTTGAAGAGCTGGAAGAGCATTGGTAAGAAAAACAATAATGAGTATCAAATGCATGAAGAGCTTTTCTGCCAACACTAAAATAGCAAGAAGTAAATCAATTAAAAAGACCAGTACTATAAAAGAATCATTGGAAGTTACTAGGTTATTGAATATATATATATATATATATATATATATATATATATATATATATATATTCAACCTGAGCCTAAGATACATCAATCACTGTGCTAGAGACTATATAGAGGTGTTGTCCTCTTTGAATTTGTTTGACAAAATGGCAGAGAAACCACCTTGACATTAGCTGCAAGAGAGTCAAGTAAGTCCCAATGAGTCATGGTTCAATAGGCTGCTACTTTACTTGTCCTGTCAGTCTCTCTTCTGTTGCACTCAGACATTTTCTTTGGAAAACAATCTCTACATCAGTATCTGTTCTGGCTCTAGAGACAGCACGTAATAATGACATCACCATGTGTCTCTGAGCATAGCAATTGCTCCAAAAATGAGCAAGTGAACAAAGTCACAGGGTCAGAATCATGTGACCCATTTAGAATTTAAACTCCACTGTGACATGTGGGAGCTTCTTGAGAGAAAAGACAATGATATGATAAGAGGTCCCAGTGGCTAAGTAATCTAATTGTATGTTCTATACCATGATTCCGTTTACATTGGTGTTATGCCCATTTTGGGGTGTTAGAAACACATGAATGAAACTTTCTTTGTTGTTGCTTTTCTCCTTAAGACATTTATTTCAAGCTTAGATTTCATAATTTGTGCCCTAAAAATGACTTAAGTAAGAACATTCAGAGGGCTGGAGAGATGGTTTAGCAGTTTAACAGCACTGACTGCTCTTCCAGAGGTCCTGAGTTCAATTCCCAGTAATCACATGGTGGCTCACAACCATCTGTCATGGGATCTAATGCCCTCTTCTGGTCTGTCTGAAGACAGTGACAATGTACTAACATATATAAAATAAATTTAAAAACATACACAGAAAAAACAAAAGAATTTCATTTAGAGGCTAGCAAGAAGACTAATAGGTTAAAGGTACTTGCTATCAAGTATGAAGACCTACTAAGTAGGTCCCAGGACATACATAGCAGAAGAGAATAATGACTTCTTTATGTTGCTGTCCACATATTTAAAGTAACACACAACCCTCCCTCCATACAAATAAAGTACAATTTAAAATAAAAGAATTCCATTCATCTTCAGCTATCCCTTTAAAGTCCACCCATCTTCTGGGTTGGAGAAACATTGATCTGCATTCAGATACCTCAAAATGTGGCTCTCATTTCCTTTATTTTAGCCTTAGAACATGGGTCTTCATGTATCTGATCCCTAATTCTGTGATGATATAAGAAATTTACAGAGTATTTGGAAGGCATCTATGTGCGCCACTATACCACTAACGCTGCAATTTACAGGCTTATTTGGAAGACTTACTAAGATGAAGTATACTGAGTACTTGGTACTATGACAGGCACACGATAAGCAGTCTTCAAGGTGCATTTATTTTGATTTGGACGACAATGATGATTATCATAATTGTCATCATAAATACTCAGAACCCTCTCTTGGCTCACCTCCAGCAACTGTTCTATTCTCTGATCCTTTCTCAACTAAATTCTCCTTGAAAATGTTTTGCTATCTTTGCTTTCAGCCTCCTGACTTCTAGCCATTCCAGTTCAACTTTCTTCACATTATGTTATTGAAACTGCTATTGTCAAGAGTGTCTGTGAACTTCATCTTGCCAAAACCAATGATTAAATGTCTTCTTAGTTGATTCAGCCCATCTGTGGGACTCAGTACAGTGAAGTCTACCTCTCAAAGCTTGCCCTCACTTGGCTTCTAGAAGACCACATACCTGTCTTTTGTGATATCTTATTAACTATCCTCTGCCTTAGCCTTTGCTGACTTTTCTGCTGACAGTATCTCTGCGGATCATCTCATGTCTCTTTCTTAGAAGAAACACAATCAATGACTTGGACATGTACATCTCTGCTCCCACATGTTCCCATCAGGATCCAGATCCAAGATCTACTGTGTGTATGGCATTTTCACTAGGACATCTAACAATGCTCTTAGATCAACCTTTGATGAACAGCTCAGTAGCAACACTGTCTCTCTCTTGTTCTCTGGTATCTGTTCTTCCTCTTAGAATTTCCATCTCATTAACAGCATTATGGTTCCTTTTCTCTAAGGCCAAAACCTATCCCTCCATCATCCTTCACTCCTTCAGTTGTCAAGTGCTGCCAGCCCTCTCACTCTCTCTGAGCCTGGATCTGTCTTATCTCCTCCAGTCTTCCTCCAGAGAGAAAGTGTAGAAACTCTGATGATCCTTACATACAGACCAGCCCACACCCATTCCCCTGCTCTCTTAGGGGTTCTGATAATCTCCTAACATATCAATGGTAAACTCTAGGCCAGTTATGTTTCATGGGGCCTTTGAACCCTTCCCAGACTACCACATGCAGACTTCTGCTTGCCTGCCTCTCTTCACCACACTGTAGGTATTATTGGTGGGTTCTACTGACCCTTACATAGCTCAGATGATGAGAGCTGCAGTTGTACTTCCCAGCCCCCTCATCATTCAGCTCTTTACCAAAATGTTATTTTCCCAGAGAGGTCGTTCCTGTCATGCCCCAAAATGGTCCATTTCTTATCCTTCTTCATTTTATCACTGTCTCCTGTATTCTGTGTTTTCTCAGATTTCTGATGTGTCCTTTGTTTGCTGTCTGTTCCCCTTGGCTGATGTGCTTGCACACAAGTGTATGTGAATGACTTATAGAGACTGAAAATCAACTGTCGAACACAAATGGGGAGAAGCAAGCAGTGTCTGAAGCTTCTGGCTGCACATACCACCAAGGATAATCTCAGGGTCTCCTATCAGCCTTGTCTGTCAACTTGCAGTTCGGAAACATCCTTCCAAGTGTGAAGCTTACCCAAAGAGGAAGCTGCCTCTGTGGCACGATACTTCTTGTGTTGTAAAAGAAATCATAGTAATTTAAAATATTTGACATCCAAACTACTTAACAAGCCCAATTATCATAGATCAGGAAAAGCAAACAAGCGTACAAATGAGAGGTAAGGGACACAGAGGCTGAGTTTTAAATAATTTTTATTCTCTATATGGCATCTATTAAAAAGTCATCTGTGGTCATTTCTGATTATCTGTATAAAAAGGATTTTAATTTCACAAATTATCTCGTGGCCTTCTTAGGAAAAATTGAGAACTGAGATAGTACAGCGAACCTGAGTGCAGAACAATTAGCTACAAAAAGATCTAAGTCCATAGACTTTGGAGTCTCCAGGGATATGTAAGTCAGATCCACATAAACCTTATCCCAAGTTTCCCTAGTACTAGAGAAAATATCTGTCTTCAAGAAGAGAGGAAAAAAAAAAAAACAGGACACATCAAAGTATAAATGTACCATGAAATTAACTACCTATACTAGATATTGCCAACAAATTAAATATCCAGAGTAAAGGGTTTGTTCTTCCAGAGGGTAATTATCCCCAAGACTTAGCTTCACATGATTTTATCCCATAGCTAAGACTCTAACCTGAGTGTTTCAAACACTATAACCTCTGCTAAATTCTCAAGCATGAACTCATACATGTACTGAGACTACTTTGTTAAACTTCAATTATTATTGATGGCTTTATATGTGTAAAATCTCATCCATGAACATGGTATATGTTTGTTTATTTGTTTTGTTATGAAACAGGTTGACAATGTTTTAGCAGGGGGGAAGCTAAGGTTGTTCCCCTTAGCTTCTTGCCTTATTCTTCTTCACCAGGATTGTATTTGTCAGTATCACATGTGAAGTACCTCTCCCTGTAGTCTAAGAAAATGCCCTCTATGCAGGATCAATAAGCAAGAGGGCCTGTGAAGACCAAAGAGTGGGTTGAACATAGGCCAAAGCCTAGCTTGGTATGAAGTAAATAACCGTAACTGTGTGTGCTGTGTTCTCAGAGTCTGATAGATGAAGCACATAGGTTTTCCTGCCCTATCCTGCTGGCTTGGCCAGAATTGGTAGGAGGTTAATGAAGAGGAAGGACCTCCAGCTTCTGGAGCACAATCTCACTTCCAAAGCTGTAGCCACACTCACACCTGCCCACTCACTATTCTTTCCCCTTGTTCTTGCTCAGTAGGTGATAATTCCCATTGTTGCTGGCCACAATCTGTTGCTTGCTTCCTAATTTTGCCCATGCCTCTGTAGCTGTATTTTATGATATACCCTTATATTACATCCATTTCGGTTCCATTGGGGTCCATTCAAGACTGCAGGGTATTTGTGCTCCAATGAGGGTTGCACTCACTAAGCAAGCTTCTTCAATGTATGAGACAAATTTCTTGATGTCTGTCACAAGCAAAAGAGTTAAACATCCTGCCTTCTCTAATAGACTCTATATATCTTTGCCATACATTAAAATGTACTCATTTTATTTGCTGGTGTATTAATTTCCTTCCTCACCTTAGGACCATCTCCAGAACTGAAGCTGTATTGGTTTTACTCAAAACATACCCAGCAACTGACCAGCACCTACCACTGACCCATTAACATGTTAGAAAGCTCTAGAAGAATTCTAATTTGAACAGTAAAGCCAGGGAAGCAAACTATAATATAATGTGATGATTGATAGAAAGAAGTATAATTAAAGTGACTAAAACACAGATGGGAAAGAGTGGCTTAATTCTGACTTCATCAGATAGAATGACATCTCGTGGGGAAAAGGTCGTAGAGAGGAGCGGATATATGTCATGGAATTTAAAGAATGAGGAGAAAATTCTAGACATAAAGTAGGCAAAATGGGACCATTTTAGATGGGAAAGTAGTCTAAACAAGGGATATTAGAAATATTGAAAATTTGGGTGTGTTTGGAGAAAGTACCCTGACCTACACTGAAGCGTGATGGAGATGTAGGTCACACCCAAAATGCTGCCCGTTCCTGATTCAGGTAGAGAATGTACTTTCACCCTGGTCTCTGTCTTATGGAACAATGTCTAGGACCTTCCCACCTTCAAAGCTGGTCACCCTCCTCCCTCCAATGGGCATATTTAGAAGGGACAGTGTGTATCGGAGGTCATCTTCATTATCTTATAGTTAAGTCATGGCACCCTTTGTTTGTGCTTAGGGCTCCTCAGTGCATCCCAGTAGGGGAGAAAAGAACTTTCATTTATTCTTTTTGCTCAAGTTGACGCTGCCTGCTGAGAGTCTATATATAACTTAAGTATTTTAAAGATAAAAATAAAAATTATATGGCAAGATGTCTTTACAGTCAATAGACAGAAATAACACTTGCGCTTTTGGAGGCAAAAGCAGCCTGGTGTTTAAGATACCCACAGGGCAGGTTCCAAGTTGGTTGCAGCCTTGCTGAGCTATGCTTTTTAGACAAACCAAGGAGCTCTATAGATACGGTTCCTTTGCCACAAACTTCAGCTTTTGGTAATTTTACAAGGACCTTCATCTTACCATTGGGACTAATTGAATTTTCTTTCAATTTCTACTTTCTGGATTTCTGATGGACTAACTCAATGACAGCAGCTATGGATTCCATGTTATATGACTCAGAGGTCAATGCAGTCATATCACTGATCAATAGGACATAGCTGGCAATTGTGCTGCATTCTGATACCAGGTCCTTTATGACAACAAATACAAAGAAGATAGCTAAGAAGTCTCTGAGCCTAGAGCATGGGACTTGAAGGCCCTGCTGATTTTCTAACTTAATGGTTCTGCAAGTGGGTTCTGTAAGTCTCTGAGAATCTCTAACACCATTTAGAGTAATGTAAGCTAAAACCATTTTCAATGTAACGTCCTGCTATTAGTTACCTCTTTGCCATGTTGGCATTTGAATCAGTGATCCAAAAGCAAGAAAGGGTAAGACAGCAAGTGCCTCAGCACAAAATTAAGATAACACAGTGAATTGTCTATGCTACCATTTGTGCTTCAACTCCATGCACTCAGCAAAACACACAGCCAGTATCAATTAAGGATATCTTTCAGAAAAAAATGTGGCTTTAATACATTAAATGTCAACTCTCGAGTACACATATATTTGTATTTTCATTATTTGTGAAATGAAATGATTACAAGAAAACAATATATTTACTATAAGGTAGTCAAGTATAGCTGCCTGCATAGAGTATAATATTCATTGAGCTTCATAGTACATGTTCAACACCAGTCCTTTAGAACCGAAGGAATGAACAGAACATTCTCCATCAACTAGTGTTCTATTACTTTTATGGGGGAGATGTAGGATACAAATGACAGACATGGTGCCCTCTTCCAAGTCCAATGTGGTGATATGATGATTTATTGGGCTTACCTAGAGAAGTATCGGTGAATGGTACTTATGAAGGGAATTCTAAACAGCTGTAGCATAAAAAAAAAGGTATCACCCAATCATGGTGACTACCATGCAGAAACTGCATCATGGAGTCCATCCCTCTATATTAAAGCTGGACCTGAGGAGCATCTTGTATCTCTGCTATCTTGTTTTTCTCCCTCTTCACCATCTATCATTTCCTGTGAGTTCCAAACTTTTGGATCCCATGAAGGGCTCCATAATATAGATCTACTTGTACCCCCCTGCTCTTCAGCTCTCCAGCCATTAGCAAAAGTGAATCCATACCATACCTCATCCTCTGTTGTCTAATTTGCTCACCAAATCAGGGGATAACATGAAGGCTGCTACCTCCGCATGCCTTTCCTTACTCTTCCTTCGCATGAGTTGTTTTTTCCAGGCAGCCAGCTCAGTCTTTCCACTTGTCTTATCCCGCACAGCCAAGGCAATATTACCATGCCCCAGCTTTTCAGCAAGTGTATCTCACATATGCTTCTTTCTGTAATGTATTCTCTAGTCCTTGGTAAGTTTTCAGAGTATCCCTGAACACATCCACTAGATCTCATTGATCAAGGTATACTGCTCCATACTATATATAAGAATGCCCTGATGAAGACTCCATCTTTAGATGACTTATTCCTAATTGTGTGTCTTATTATACACATCAGAGCCCACATCTCTAGTGCCTTAGTAAGAAAACACACCTCTACGCATCCATGGTGAAGATGCTCCATCTGATTCACTCTCAGCTTCATGTCTTACTAGCACAACAGATCCCTTCCTCCCATTCTCCCAACATCCATCTTTAACTCTGTCATGCCTCCATGTAGTGATGCCATTTTGCTATATGGTATTATATGTTTATCTCTGATGATACTCCAAGGACAAACAAGAGGAACTATTCTACACAAGAACAACTCTGTGAGCCAGATTCTTGATGGACTTATTTACAGGACCACAGGTGAGGGCTTATTTACTGGAAATGGGGTAGCTCAAGACTATTAGCATTCTCAGTTGTAACAGCATTCTGAGTTGTAACAACTTCTCAGATGATGTATCAGGGGTAACCTTTGGTTAATCTTCCACGTTTTATATACTCTAATCCCAAGATGACGTTCAGCTGAAAGGCAGGGGACAGTGATGGCTGTAATCCATGATGAAGTTTAACCCACCTTCTATGGTTGTTTTATTCAGGGTTTCTATTGCTGTGGCAAAACACAATGGTCTAAAGCAACTTGGAAGGAAAGCACGTTTATCATTATATACTTCTAGGAAATAAATAGTTTGCCACTAAGAAGAGAGGGCAGTAATTTCAGGAAGACAGGAAACCGGAGGCTGGAGCTGATTCATGGTGAGAGTTGAGCATGGAGGGGTGCTGCTTACTGGCTTCTTTCCTATGGCTGGTTCAGCCTATCTTGTTAGAGTACCCAGCACTACCATCCCAGGTATGGCATACTCACTGTGAGCTGAGTCCTCCCACATCAATCATCAAGAGAATGTACCACAGATTTTTTTCCCCCAGGTACTCTGATGGGGGCATTTTCTCAGTTCAGGATCCTTTTTTTCCCAATGTGACTCAGAGTGTGTCAAGTTAACATAAAACTACCTAGTACAGATATGCTACAAGCCCTATCATCATTGCCATCAATCTAGGTATCATTGTATTCTCTACTAATTTCATTGTCATGACTATCAAACCAAGCATTCTGAAGTTCATTGCAGCTTCTACCTCATGATATGATAATCATGTTATATTTGAAGGAAATAGTTACTGACAACATCAGTGACACCAAAGCCAGCACCACACTCGAGGGTTTTACTAATGAACTTATCTTGATGCTAGTATGAAGAAGCCTCCCATTCAGCCAGTCATATGAAGAAGGGGTGTATATGCTAGACTGTGTTATCTTAAGCTTCTCTCAAGTGCCCATGCTTCTTTGATCCTTTGTCTGTAGTACTATGAGGAGGTGACACAACCTTTTCAGAATTAGCCTGGTGAAAAGAAGTTATCTTATCAGGAGGCTGTTCTTGTATACGACATTGGGGAATCTGGCTCTTTCCTCTCTCTTCCTGGATGTAATGAAGTAACAGACCTTCTCCATTGTCCTCACCCTTGTTGACTCAAAGAAACAAGACCAAGTAACCACATTCTAGAAGTATCTCAAATTAATCTTGGTTCCTTTTAAGTTAAATTGTTCCAAGGTCTTTGCCATCAAAAGCTGACAATCATAGCAGAATTTGATGATACAATAAATGGTTGTTAGTTGCTTATATTGTTGCTATACTATTCTTTTGTTATTTTAGAATACACTTACATCTATAAAAGAAATCTAATCTGCAGTGGTAGATACATAGTGTCTCATTCCCTCTCTGTGAGATACATACTATCCACCCTGATTATATCAATAGTCCATGTCAGTGGTTGACCTACTATCCTAGTTAAATGGCTAAAAGTAACTTTGAGAATGAAAGGGTTTATTTGACCTCTCTGTCCCCATAGCAGTCCATAACTGAGGAAAGCCCGGACAAGATCTCAAGCAAGAATCTGGAGGCAAGAACTAAAACAGAAGCCACAGAGAAGCCCTACTTACAATCTTGTTCTCCATGACTTGCTCAGGTTTTTTTGTTTGTTTGTATATATATTCTAGTATCACCTACCTAGGGAAGGTACAGCCTACAGTGAATGACCTGGGCCCTCTCACATCAACCATTCATCAAGAAAATGCATGGCAGGCTTGCCTACAAAGCAAGCTTAGAGAGGCATTTACTCAATGGTGGTTTCTTCTTCTAGTTTTTGTGAAATTGGTACCAAACCAGTACGTTTACAGCATCTAGTCGGTGGAAACACACCAAGATGATCACATAACAGGGTAATCACCCAAATGACCTTCATCGTCTACTTTTCTCATAACAGCTCCCAATATTTCATCTGTTCTGATGAGAAGTGCCCTGAGATTTGCAGATGAGAAGCAGAATTTCGAATCCTTGATCTATGGCCCCAAATTCAAAAGAAATCATGTGTATGTTACTCCTTCCTTCTTCTCATATTAAGGATTGAATGTTTAATACCAAGTAAGGAAGTATTGTTGTTTACTTCAAATGTAACACTGTTTATTTCCCTTCCATACCCTTCCCTTCCACCCACTTCCCATCTCCTTCCCTCCAATCTCTCCCCTTCCCTCCTTTCCCCTTCTTTCTCCTTTGCTTTCTCAATTTTTCTAAATGTCTTAGTCAGCTTTAAGTCAGTATCTGAGTCAATCGCCTTCCCAGGAGGAAAGGTTACCTTTGGCTCATGGTTACAGGAAAAACGTTCTGATGATGATGACCCCTTTGGGCCAATGGGAAGACAGACATCACAGCAAGGAGCATGTGGAAGAAGCTGCTCACCTCCTAGCATCCAGAAAGCAAACAGAAAGAGACAAGAACAGGATAGGGGCCCTGCTCTTGAGGACATACCACAGTGACTTTACTTTGTCCACTGGATTCTGGACCCTTGAAACTTCTGCCAGCACTCAAGAGCTCAATGAATTCCTAACAATCCTTTACCATATGGGACATTGGGGGACACCGCCAAACTATAGCACAAAGCCTCTCTCTCCGCAGGTGATAGGATGTTTTTGTTTTGTTTTGTTTTACAGGAGTAAAGCCAAATCACAAAAGCAGCTAGAAGAGAATCACACTTCCCTCACCCTCATGGATGTCTAAAATGAAAGGTTATGGCCAGACAACAACAGAAAAATGCAATTACAGACATATTTAGAGGTACTATACTCCACTCCTAAAATACAGTCCAATGCTTGTGTGCAGGTCTTCACTCTGATCATTAGCCCAGCCTTAGGATAGAGGGAGACCCCTGAAGTGCTAAGAGGGGAGGAGTCAGCCAAATTCAATCTCTGCAGCTTTGCTGTCCCAAGGCAGCTCCAGGATCCTATGGTGCAGTGTGTCCAGTGAGAAAACAGGAGCAGGCTTCAATGTAAGACAGGAAGTAGGATGTAGCATGCTGCTAAAGCTGCTAAGCAATTTTAAGCAAGCCCACACAGAGGCTTGGGGTGGGGGAGGGGTGGCTGCATGCAGCGGTCCCTTACTAACTGCTTGTTGCCTCACTGACTGGTTGCATGCAGAGATGATCGGTCTGTCACACTCCACCTGGATCTAAATTTCATCAGCCAGCAGGACTACTACCTCCAGGGGCTGCAGAGGTAGCAGTGTTTTATCAAAGGAGCCTTCCTCCAAAAGATCCTTTTATCATGGGCAACTTCCAAGTGAGGAAAGTTATAGCCAAAGAAGGCGGTGATGCAGAGTGCCTTGCTGGGAACTGATCCCTGGGTGCTGGGTGAGCTTCAACAAGGAAATGACCCTCACTCCAAGGCTTGCTTCATGTTTAAAATGGATTAAGTGTCAAAAAAAAAGAAAGGAAGGAAGGAAGGAAGGAAGGAAGGAAGGAAGGAAGGAAGGAAGGAAGGAAGGGAGGGAGGGAAGGAGGGAGGAATCTAGGGAATTGCTGGCAGTGTCTAGAAGATTCCACACTTGTACTTTTTTTCCTTTAGAATCTGAAACCTGGTAATGAGAAACGGATAGTAAAGAGGCTATGCTTTGATTTCTCATAGAAAGGGAGTGAGATGTGGGACTGGAGTAGGGCAGGCATTGGAGTCCTGAAGACAGACAGGAAAGGACATCCTTGCTGAGCTCCATCTCACGCAATGTAATAAACTATCATCTAGAAGTGAGTGTTTCAATTGAGTTTTGCTGTAAACACTAATATTTCCTCCTTTCTGCAGCTCTCCTCTCAAGAGACCTCATGTATATTTCACTATGTGTCCTGCCTACTATTACACTCATACATCAAAGGATCTGAGGACAAGGAGCCTGATTCTGAAAACATTATTCTTTTAAAGATTTATCCTCTCATCTTGACCAGCTCCGTAGGTGAAAGGGAGCTGCTCTCCATAAATTATTTTAATGCGCTATGCAAAAGGGATCTCCTTACCTCTTCCTGCAAAAACTTTTCTCCAAGTGAAATTAGAGAGGGCCTTCAATTTCATCTCTTCTCGGTTTATTTTTTATTTTTTTAATATACACAGGGACATCCATAAATGGCACTTTATGAGTGTCATTCAAAGGGAAAAAAAACCCTCAGTATATATAGATCTAAAAGATCTAATAATTTTGGTAAAATCCTATAGGGATCCCACAGAAGGGATTTGGTAATCTACAAGAAGGCCATTAGAAATGGATGTAGACCAGCCTTTCAGTGTTTGTTAGACTGGCACATTTGACATTGTTCAAAGTCCTGATGAAAGATCTCACTGTCTGGAGAGAGGCCTCAAGTGCCCCAGCCTCAGACCTCACCCCACAATGCTTCTAGACTCTGGTCCTAGCTGACTTTCCTTGCCTCTTGGATCTTAAACCTCAGTAGCATCACAGTGAAGGAAAGTTTACAGTTCTTGGATGGCCCTTGTTCACCTAACCCTCGTAGGCCCTTGCTCTTTGAATATAGATCAAATCAGTATCAATGACATCATATGCCTTCTCTCTTAGACCCTGACTGACGAGGCATGAGAAGAAGCCCAGCCCCTTTAAATTTACAAATATTAGCCCCTTATTAAACAGTAGTTTAGATTCTGCCTTGTTTCCAACATGTTTTTCCAGTGTCAAGTTAAGAACTTGGGTAAAATCTTTGGCCCAGAATGCATTTCCTTCCCAGTTCCTAAGTCTCTATCCTGTGCTTCTCTGTAGATGAGGTCTCCTGACCTCAGGCATAGATTTCATGTAGCTAAGACTAGAATGGAGCTAGCAGCATCCTAGAAAGCACAGCAAACTCTTCTTAATGCTCTCCCAAGTCGGGGATATTTGAGAACCTGCAACAAACATACACTTCACTAAAGTAGCAAAACTCTACATCAGACTCTAAATATCATGCCCACAGACAAGCCCAGTCCTTGCACCTCATCAAGGAAACTTCTCTTAGTAACAGACAGAGCCCACTACAGAAAAACCACAACCAACCAAAATGCAGAGTTGTGGAGCTCAGTCCCAGCGAAGAAATCTAAACATCACTAAACCTCAAGGATCATCGTGGAAGACGGGGCAGAAAGATCGTAAAAGCCACTGGGAGTTTACTGTGAGATTGTGTCTCCTATGAATGTCTCCTACACTCATAAAGTGTCACCGGTGTGACTGTCTACAAATAAGCTGAACAAGGACAACCACAATAGCCATGCCGCAGCAGGGGAGGAGGCATGAAGACTAAACCCTACATAGAGAACTTCCGGCAGGTAGAGGGAACAGAGAGTGGGAGAAGTAGTCTTCCCCAGGGAAGAGCATACCAATTAATTATCTGATACCAAATAGTCAGCCCTGCAAACATAAACACATGGTATATTGTAGGGACTAAGCAGGTTGAATTTAAATTTGTGTGTCTGTGTGTGTGTGCACATATGACAACAATTTATCAAAAAAGGAGGCTACAAATTTGAAAGAGCAAGTAGGAATGTATGGCAGCATTTAGGAGGTGGAAATGAAAGAAGGAAATAATGTAATTAGATGATAATCTCAAAAAAATGTAAAGTAGCCATAAGCATTAATCACAGTGGCAAGGATTCTAGTATGTGATAGATAGCTTGTGTCATGCAGAGAAAGAAAGAAATCATCAGGCAGTTTGTACCCTTGGGCCTTTCTTCACCAGGCCGTTTTTCTCCCTTTCTCAAGCCAAGAATACTGGACAAATTCACATAGTGTCAAAAAGGAGAAAGGCCACAGAACATTTACAAAAGACTTTGTAAAGCTGAGTCTCATGGGGCCTGCTTGTTCCTCACAATGTTGATGTTGTCTGCCCTGTGAGGCACCTCTGTAGGAAAACACATGTTGACAGGCACTCAGTGATGTCTGTGGGTCTTATTTTTCTGATGCTTTTCTTCAGCCTCCTTCTCAACCATCACTTTCTTCTCGTCCTCACCACCATCACCACTGGCTGAGGCCATCTTCAGAGTATTTTGTATCCACTAATATATGAGAGATCCTCAAGGCAGTTCCTGCATTGAGAAGAATTTCTTAGATGTTTTTATCAGACAAGCTGTAAACAGGTTTGATTGCTTGCTGGTGTCAGTCAGGGCAAGGGCTGAAAGATAAAGGTCCCTCATTTGGGGCTTGCTATGAGGAAAAAAAAAACACAAAGAAGCAAGTAGCCTTGACTTCATTAAGGAGTAGAGAGAAGAAAGGTGTAGAGTGGGGACAGGCCACTGGCTCTCTGTGCAGACCTGTGTGGTTGAAAGGGCAGAAAAGCAGTCAGGGATGGGTGGCTTCTAAAGGCAGAAAAAAGATGCAGTGCCTGGGCCATTTCTTAGCTGATTTCTGGAGATTTGGCTCCATCTCGTGGTTATTCGTTGGTACTGTAACTCACCCTTGTCAGCTTCCTGGTGTGAACAGAGTTCTTTCAGAGTGCTCATGGGATGTCACTGTCTATTAGCAAAACAACTCACAGCACAATTTAGGTGGACCCCTCCTTCCTAGCAGGCAGTCACCCTCTATTCCTTAGAGCTATGCCAGCAGCTGGCCTGTGGCAATAGAACAAGAAGGCAGTCACGGATACTAGATCTTATCACATGCAGTAACTCAGAGACCTGTTACTGAGAGACCATGGCCCTGAAGTAGCCCCTCTACATTCTAGATTACCCATGAAAGGGAAAGAGCTTGGGACCTGAGTCCCCTTTCTGAACTCTCTTCATAATTGCCTTCTATGGAAAAAAGATGAACAGGACTTTGAGGCACTTGGGGAAAGTGATCTGAGAGAGATGCCTAGAAGGGCAAGCTGAAGTTTTTCCCTGCAGCCTCTGCAGCTGCATTGCTTGGTGTGGAGTTGGTAGACTGTGTAAGCTGGACCTCATTCATTCACTCTTAGAGGTTCACTCATTTCTCAGAAGGCTGCTATGTGCTGACAATGTGAGTATAAACAAAATAGACCCAGATTTCTGCGGTGGACGTTCTATCATGGCTGCAAGGATAAAGCAGTCACCAAGAAGCCTATGCAGAAGACAAAATTACTCGATTTTTATAAGAACAAGGACATTATAAGTAAAGAATGGGGTTGGGTATTTGTCAGGGGTCAGGGGAGAATGCGTTGATGATGAAACATCCCTGCACATGAGCCACTGAAAGGCTCCACTGACATCAACTCAAGAAACTAGAGCAGGGAAAATACTTAAGTCTGACACTGGAAAAAGCACAACCTCATGTTCTTGCTGGAGCTGAGCAGGCAGGAGTTTGCTATGGGAGGGTAGGACTGCATTGTCTCAAAACTGGACTCATGAAGAGGCTGGGGCAGGTCTAGATTGGGTCCGATGGTACTAAGCAAACCTAGAAATTGTGCTTCTAAACTCCATTCAGAAGCCCACCAGGCCAACTCAGTGGGAAAAGACCAGAGGCTTCGGGAAGAAACACAGTGCTGCCATCACTAGAAATGAACTCTTGCTTATGTCCCTGGGGAGATCGGAGTCCCAATCATACTTTCAAGATGGGTCATCTACAGGGCACTGTCATCAGTTGAGAGTGGTCTAGCACTCAGGCCAGGGGCTGAACACAGTGACTGCATACATATCGCCTCTTGTGGTGTTTGAGCACAACAGTGTTTCAGATTTCAGGGTTTGGAAAGATTAATCTGGAATATTTGCATACGCATGGGAAGGCATTCTCAGAACAAAACTGAAGTCTACACACAAAGTTTACTTATGTTTCTTATATGCCTTAAACACACAGCCAGGAGCTAATTTTCATAGTATGTCCAATAATTCTATGTATAAAATGTAGTTTCAGGAATTAGAATTTTCTACTTGTAAAATCTTGTTAGTACTCAGAAGTCTTCAGGTGTCTGGGGTGTGCTCAACTTGTATATGTTCCCCTCAGTACCGAAATTGAATCTGATTCACTTATTTACAAGTGATAACCTTCAAAGAAGGCTGTGTGCTCTGTGACAGACTCACACCTGCCTGCAGTCTCCCCAAACAGGTTTCTGTGGTCCTGGTCCACGTGCTCTCCCTAGGTGTCCTTCTGCATAAACAGAATGCTTCAAGCAGATCACTGGATACAATGTGGTGGTTTTATAGGGGTTTAATTGGGTCTTGTCAGCCCAATCAAGCACAGATCCATGAGGCTGTGACGCTAACTTCTTCACTCCCACCTAGCCTCATCCTTTCCCATCTCAGACAAAGCATCCCCAGGCCCTCCTGCAGCAATTGTTCACTTGCCTCTTGGAAGTTTGCTTGCCTTGCTCAGTCTTTTTTTTTTCTTTTTTTCTTTGACCATATTGCTGCTCTCCAACCAGAGCACATGCTGCTTGAAGGTAAATCCTTTCTCTTTGGGCAGAAGAAACACAAGAAACACAAAGGCTGTGACACCTCAGCTGTTTCAGAGCCCCGTCTCCCATGTCCACTGTACTACTTGCTGGCTAAGAGACCCTGGCCATGGTGAATGAGAACAGAAACAGGGTCTCTGATGGGTCCCGTTCTCTACCATATCATTGGCTCTTCCCTGTGGCATGTAAGTCAATTCCGTAACCTGTTCAGAAACTGGGACTTTAACCCACAGCCAGTGCCCAGTTAGTGCAAATATTCTTTGCCCATTCAAAGCCAGGGATCAACAGTACTAGAAGAGGCTTTGAAAGTATCCAGTGTAGCCCCCTGATTCTTTCTTAAGCAAGCTTTCACAAGCCTAGAACTATTGGAGGATAAAGAGTTGGCAGAATTTCAACTCCTTTCTCAGGGGAATAAGCCTATAAGTAGAATAAAGACATAGATATGTGCTAACCTGATTCCTCATTTCATCAGTCACCCACTAAGATGCAAAAATGGTAAAGTGATTCATACCTTTTGTAGAATTCACCTTTCTATACCCAAAGGACAGCTTGACCCAGAGGCCAAGTACAAGGACTTATGCCTTGAAGCGTCCCCTTCTGTCTTCTTAGTCCATTGTGGTGTCCTGTTTCTTTGTCCCTTAAGAGTGAGGAAGTCATCCTTGGTTCTGACACAGGGACGCTCAATCCTCCAGGGAAGTGTTGTCATCCCATCTGGCAAACTAGGCTTTCCCACAGGGGAATACACAAACACTGTGTGTCTACATACCTCCCTCATGGTCTACATAGATATGGGATGAAAGTTATCTTTGAAGATAACTTTTGAATTATAGAGATGCAAATTCTCTTCCTTATGTTGCTATAGTCTGATAATCAGTGTTTATATGTATATGTGTGTACACTCACCTGTGTGCATATATGTGTATGACGAAGCATGCATGCATTTGTGTATACATGCAAGTGGAGGCCAAAAGACAGTCTCACATATTGTTCTTTGGGTTCTCGCCACGTACTCCCTCTTCTAGTTGCCTCTCAGTGGCCTGGAATGAACCAACTAGACTAGGTTGCTTGTCCAGCAAGCTCCACGGAAAGCCTCAAGGGCCCACCTGTCTTTGACTCTGCAGAGATGGGAATAAAAACATTCCAGAACCTCAGCTCTTTTTTAGATTTATTTTATTGTCTTTTAAATATTTTTAAATTGCATTTATTTATTTATTTATTCATTCATTTATTTACCTGGGAGGTGAACAGAACACACATGATAGTGTACATACGGCGGTCCAAGGACAACCTGTGGGAGTAGGTTATCTCTTTCTACCATGTGGGTTCCAAAGACTGAACTAAGGAGGTTTGTCATGGAGGCTAGTGTGACTATCTGCTAAGCTACATCACTAGCCCTTGTTTTTCAATGTGTACCTGTGTGTGTGTGTGTGTGTGTGTGTGTGTGTGTGTGTGTGAGAGAGAGAGAGAGAGAGAGAGAGAGAGAGAGAGAGCACCTGGAAGCCAGAGAAAGTCCATTCCTTGAGCTGGAGCTACAGGAAGTTGCCATCAGCAGGTGGGTGCTGGAAATCAAACTCAGGCTTTCTGCAAGAGCAGTATGCACTCTTAACCACTGAGCCATACTCTTGCCCCCCCTGACTTTGTTTTAAGGTGAGGAATTAATAGGGGTTCTTAGTTGTTCTACAACTCTTTATTCCTGGTGAGGTGGAATCTCCCTCATGTAGAAGAGACACACACCAGCAGCAAGCTTGCCTTCTGTCACGGGGTAAAGGAAGAGGCCACTCTTTTCCTGTCTTCTGAGCAAATTCACTTTAATTTTTGCAGCATAATCTTTCATCAACATTTCAGGGCTCTGTTCTCTTAGGGATTTGCTATGTAGGTACTAGTATCTGTCCAACACTTGTTAGTCAAAGAACCTGACATAAAGTTTACGTGTCATCCTATGCAGTATGAATTTACAAAATCACAGAGGTGCCTGTCAGGATAACTTGACTCAGAGGATATATGCTAATAAGAAAAATCTAGGTAGCTGCCATGCAGATGGTCGTGATGCATTTTAGCAGCAGACATTTTGGAATCCCCTTGAATATTTATATACATGAATAAGTACATCTGGTTGATATCTCATTACATCAGGTTAGCTGCCTGGATTCTTTATAGACTCCCCTCTTTTTAATGATTGTATGGTACCCAGCAATCCTGAGACTGTATACTCTAGAAGAAGTATGTAAGTAACTAAAGAGGAAAACAGCATCTCTCAAAACTCTTCTCCCTAAACAAATAACAAGTTAAAGATTAGTTCACAAGAAATGTACAAAGAGACCAACAGAAGAAAGGGACAGCTGCCAACATGGACACAGATTATCATCAGTGCTGGGTGGTTCAAATGGTATTTGAATTTATCATGTCCAACATCTGAAATTATAGAAGTGAAAAGTGACGTTTTCTGAGATATTCAAGAGGAAACAATGAGTTTAGAAGCTGAAAAACGTATATTTGAGTTTTACAAAAGATGCAGAATAAGTGGATTAACTTTGGGCAAGCTATGTGAAAACCACAAAGCCTCAGTCTTACCATCAAAAAATGGGAATTAAAACATCTAGAAACAGACCAAAACAAAATTAACTCTTAGGGAGATGGGAACATCAAATGAAGATGCTTTTCTCAGTGTGACTCAGAGGAGGGAACCTGTATATTCTGATCAGTCACTGTAGTTGCTTAAAAAAGAAGAGCCCCATAGACTCATAGATTTGAATGCTTGGTCACCAGGGAGTAGGTTCACCTATTGGAGTAGAAGTGGCCTTGTTAGAAGAAGGATGTTGCTGGGGAAGGGCTTTGAGATTTCAGCTGCTCAAGCCAGGCCCGGTGTCTCTCTCTTCCTACCACCTGCCAATCCAGATGTAGAACTCTCTCCAGCACTGTCTGTTCACATGCTGCCATGCTTTTTGCCATAACAATAATGGACCACTGAATGTAAGCAAGCTCTAATTAAATATTGTCCTTTATAAGAGTTGCTGTGGTCATGTGGTCTCTTCACAGCAATAGAAACCCTAACTGAAACAGTGACAGACCTTGAAGAAAAATCATGGTGGCCAATAGTTTAAGACTCCTTCCTTTTGCTTGAAAGAAACTCTCCTTGCTTAAATGCCATTCTCTCCCATGCATGAGACAGTTGGAACCACATACCCAGCACTAGAGTGAGCAGAGAGGGAGTCTGGATTTATATCCAGGTGTGTGAACTTGAGGCTATGCCCACATGGGCAAGCTAGCTCTGTGAATGGGATGTGAGGCTGTGTTTGAGAGCCCCAACACTGCACAGCACTGTGTGTTTGCACATTTCCACAGAGGACCAACAGCATCACCCTGACAGTCTCTCCCCAGGTATAGACAGTATCCTGTTCTCTGGAAGTCTGGATGAAATCACACAGAGGAAGAGGTGATCAATATCATTAATCCTAACAAACACCTTGTAAGGGTTTTCTTCTATATACATATTCTGTAGTGGTGGAGATTAAGGAGATAGAAAGCTCTGAGGAGGGGACAGATTCATGGATAAAGCCAATACCTCAATGGTGGTACTGTGGTGGTAACTACTGGAAAGAAAAAGGCCCCCAAGAGTCTTCCAGACAAGTGAGGGCTAACCCCCACTCTGATTAAGTTCCACTTCTAACAAGTAGTGGGAGCTATTTAGTTTGTGTCCTTAGTAAGTATTAACAATAAATAAAGCTTCAATAAATATGTAAAGCAAAAACTAATTTAAATTGACATTGTGCTGGGTGGGGTGAGAGAGCCCCTTACACCATAAAATGATTTAGGATATATTACTTCGGGCATCTGCATTACAAATTTACCTCTCATTACAGCTATGTTAACGGGAAAAGGCAGCTTCTCAACAACATTCAAGGCAGAGTTTATTAGCATAAATTTGCATAATAATTAGCTCTGCAGCAAGCAAAGGCTGTCCTGTCTTTCAAATAGACAACTTCCAATGTCAATTTCTCTGCTTCACTGATTGTCCCTGTTCTGTCAAAGCTCCTGGAATCCCCCTTGGCCCAATTCTGCTACTTGGTAGATTCTTTCCCTTTGGGTTTAAGGCTCTGGGATCTCCACCCAGCTTCTCTAGGGAAGAAGTAGATGCCAGTCTTCAGCTGGGAACATGAGTGACCAGAAGTCTGAGTGGCAGTTCTTGGGCCTGAGGACCATGGGAGTGTGTCTTCCAACAGTCCGCTCTCAGGCACTGAAACTCTGTGGAGAGAAATGATGGTGAGGTGGCTGTCTAAAGGGGATGCTTGCTTTAGTAACATGGAGCTGTTTGGGGAATGCATAAATTTGTGTTGTTTATCAATGGCTTTCTTTATAATTATGTTTTGTCTTAGTTAATGTTATAATTAGCTCCCACTGCCTAGACTCATGCTGGCTGGGTGGTCAGGGCAGACAGCTGAAAGCATAGAATGGAAATTGCATCAGGGAAGTTGCTGGCAAAGCATGCTAGCCTCTTTAGGGCCAGGTAAGAGGGGATGACCATTCACAAGCCACTGTCTGTGTACTGAGTTAGAGCTACTGGTTGGTGTACCAAAACAAAGGACAACCCTTCAGAAATTCAAAACATTCTTAGAGGGCCAAATGGGGGTATATTTAAAAACATACCCAGACGTGGTTCATCTACAAAAAAAACTCTAGGTTGTTGTGTGCCAGGAGCTGGGTGAGACAAGTACCTACCTAGACAGGGTGGCTTTGCCCAATCCAGTCATAGGAAGGGAGAGAGAGTGGGAGAATCAAATGTTTCAGTGTACTTCAAGGAAACTAGTGCTGGATTTACACACACACACACACACGTGTGTATACACACGTGTACACACATATTTATAAATAAATAGATATATCTTATATATTAGATAGCAATTACTTATGCAAAATTAGTAACACAGAAAAATGAGTGTGTGTATAGAAGGAAGTGATTGTGTAAAATATGTAGATAAGATTCATTTTCATTAATGTAACAATGATAAAAATATAAACTAATGAGTGCTCACTAAGTCTTAGATCCCTTTAAAAAACTTTCATGCTTGTTTTGGGTTGTGAGCCTACCTTTTAACTACTGAGCCATCTCTTGAGTAAGAATGATAGCGCTCCCCATGGAAGAGCACACTAACTAGTTGACAAGTCAGCCCTAAAAATGTATGTACACATAAGAACATAACGTTATGTAGACATAACAGCTTATATTTGGTATATATATATATAATACATGTATATATATACAATAACTATTAATGACAATAGAGACTATGAATTTGAAGGAGAATAGTGAGGGTATATGGGAAGGTTTGGAGAGAGGAAAAGACGGGAGAAACATTGTAATTAAATTGCAATCTCAAATACAAACAAAAACCTCTTGTGCTGTTCCTAAGAAAGGAATATTAATAGTTGCATATGTGGATGTATAAAGGGAGACTAGAAGACTTCATGATCTCAAAGCACGAATTCTGAGAAAGAGAGAAAACAAAACAAAAAAAAAACAAAATCAAATCAAAACAAAACAAACAACCCAGGGATTTAAAGGAGCATCCTTGGGCCAAGAGTCAGCCATGTGTTAGCAGTACCTGTTTGCTACATGAGTTGGGCTACTAACTTCTAGAACCTAAGTTTCCAAATGGGAAATGAGATGCCGAGAGTGGGTCAAGTTCATTTACTCACTGGCTCATTCTTTAAAAGTGATGAGCCTTTTGTAATTTGCTAGACATTTAAACACTTCTTTACCAGTGAAGTACAACTATAAACACATATTCAGTTCTTGAGGATAGCATTTCTAAGCTTCCCTCACATCTTTTACAACCCTGCAAACCTGAAAGACAAACCTCTCATACAGTCCATGCTGTCATTTTATAAGTGTGAGATAAACATTTTCCTGAAGTTGAAGAATTAGTGACAATCAGGATTGTACAGCTAGAGACATCCTGTGCTCTCCCCATCTTTCTGAGAGTGCTGTGCATGCTATGACAGTGCTCAGAGGATATGGGCATGGTAAATGATACAGTCACAAAACAGGAAATTTAGAGTCACCTGCTGGGGTCAGGGAGTGTCAGCTAAAATGTGTTGCTTTCCTAAGAAGTAAAATCTTTAGCATTCAAGAACTAAAATCTTTAGCATTCTAGAACTCAATTGCATTGGCAGATGTTCACTTTGCCATTATTTTAAAATCCATTGACTGTGGGCTTCAAAATGGTGAGTTTTATAGTATATAAATAATAATGATAAAGAAACTACTATGACAAACACTCAAAATGCTGTTAGAGAGCCTTGAATTTAAGAAAGTGATGAAGGGACTGAAAATTTAAAATAATTCAAAGGCAATGGCAGCATAATCCTGTGAGTTTCAGGGAGGGGGAAGTATGCAGATGGAAAACAGAAAACAGATTCACTAGCCACGGCAACTCATAGCTATGGGCTACATTCAGAAGACAATTCATTTTCAAACTTACCCTATTCACCTGAGAGCTGAGTGATGATCAAATGTGAAGCCAACCTATGAGGTACACAAATAGCCTTTGCATCAACACTGCTATTAGCAATTAGAATGACAGAATCCTCTCTCTGTCTAGAGAAGAGTTAAGTGTCAATGACTAATCACCATGCTAATTCCAGGAGATGACAGAGCAATGTGCACTGCAGTAATTGGGGACCAATGTTTTCAGTGGCTCTGGATCATCATACAATTGCTGTGGTTCTAAGCTCCAAAGGGTGACTTAAAAAGTCAGGGTTTTGAGAGAGCCCCCAGAGCTGTGTGTCAGCCTGGACTCCAGAGGCCAAGGAAAAAGTCAATGTAAAAATATAATATAGTTGAAATGACTCTGCAGGACAGATGTGGGAGACTGGAAAAGACAACACTTAGAATGGAGGAGAAAATCCAGTACCAGTCTTTACTTAGTAAGCATATGGAAGCTGAGAGTCAAGTAAGGATTGAAACTACAGAATCAGGAATCACAGAAGATGCACCCACACAAGGGCTGGAGAAGGTAGAAAGCCTTCTCCAACGTCTATGCTTCCGCCTGTCCTGGTGCAGCAATGGCTTTAGGCTCAGGTTACTGTCTGAACTGTCTTTTATGTTGGTCCCTCTCAAGTCCCTGGTAGCCCAGGTGAGACAACTGGGTTTGCACTGTAAGAGTCTCACCACTACAGCTTTGTTGGGATGTGATATGAGTTCAGGTGCTAAACAGTATGGAATTTGGAAGAAGACAGAGGCCAAAGTAGAAAAATGTTAAGTAGCTTCTCCAGTAAGATGACAACAACAGAAACCAAGACATTACAAGAAAGGGAAGAGATGAAGGGGCCTCAAGCACTACTGTTCACTGTGTGAATAGAAGTCAGTACTTACACTCTCCTCTACCCGCTTACCACAGAATATGGACTGTAGTCTCCCCAGAGGTAAGCCTGGGTCAGCTTATTTGGGTCCTATGTTCCCAGATGCAGATCAGTGTCTGCCATATAACAACTCTCAATACAAAGTCACCACACAGTATAGGGCATACGTAATGTGCAGGTCTTGACAACCTAACCCTCAACACTGTGTATGATAAGCCATGGTGAACAACTTACTCTTGCCTGGTACAGATGAACTATGTGTGACTTTCTAGGTAGGACTTCCTTAAAAACACAAAACTCCTCTTAAACAAAAAGTGGTTAAGCGCTGACTTATTTTGTGAATAGGAAATCAGGATTAGAACAGAGGCTTAAGGTCTCACGTGTGCTAAGTAGCAGACCCTGAATCAACAACCAGTTTGACTTATTTCAAATGCATATTCTTAAATATTAATCTGTCACCCATCCCATGCCATCTATTCTCTACATGGATGACTTTAGTAACGAGAATCTCATTCATTATTTGCCAAGATAGCTTGTTCAGTCTTTAGAAAGCCCTTGGGGACATTCAAAATAAGTCAATCCACATTTCCTTCTCTCAATATGCAAATCTGCTTAAAACATCTATATCTTTCTAGACCTCATTTCAAATGATAATTTTTCATTTTTCTTAGACCACCAAGTAAAAGGAACAGCTTCAATTCCCTGACATCTGGTCTCAGATGTCATAGCTGAGACTAGTACATTGTATATGAGCTGGAAGCAAAGGCCTGGAATATCATTTTCAGTTTGCTTCATCATTTTGGCACTAGTGGAATAGGGACCACACTCAACATTAGATGCTAAAAGATGTAGAATTTAGATAAATCTACTGAAATTTTTTTTCTGGAGTTGGTCATTTCAAAATACATGTTATAGGTTCAGGTTCTCTTGGTAAAGGGAAGAAAGTTTCATCCTTAGCTAGCTAGGGGTGTATACATTCTCTCTCATGAGGGATATTAGTCCAGCCAACAGGAAGAAGGAAGGGACCTAGTGTCTTAGATACTCCTGTTGCTGTGATAAAATACTTTGAGAAGAACAGCTTACAGAAGAATGAGTTCATTTTGGCTTACAGTTTTAGTTACAGTCCATCATGGTAGAACATGAAGAGGCTCAGGGGTGTGATCACATTGCATCCACGGGCAGGAAGCTAAGAATGAATAATGGGTGTGCACAGTTTATTTCCTCCTCTTCAGACCATTAAACTCTCAGGGCAGAAAATGGTGCCACTCAAGGTGGGAGCATCTTCACACCTCAATTAACTAAACCAAAATAATCTCCCCACAAGGATATCCAGAGGCTCACATCTGGCGACTGTAGATTTCATCAAGTTGACAACTGAGATAAACCACCACATGGAGATAGTAAGGAAAATTCAATCTCCAGCCCAAACAGCTGGCCATGGGCTCTCTGGTGGAGAATCAGTTCAGATTCAGCATGCTCCTGCTGTCACTCATCTGATTCATGTATTTACTCTTGCATAAATGACAATTGTGACGACCCATAAGCATACCCTCTTCATAGTAACGCGTTATCGCCAGAGCCCATTCTACACAGCTTCTGAGGCTTCTGAATATTGATGTGATGGAAAGACTGCAACAAGGTAGAGCTTCAAGGAACCATGTTCAACACTGAAACTCAGACTCCACACACTCAGTATCAGCTGTGACTCCCTTCCTTCACAGCTTGTATAGATCTAATATCTTTCCCACAGACTTCAAGTTAGGAGAATATCGAGCAGAGAGCAAAAAAGTAAGATTGGATTAAGTGTTTATGTCTCAAGTACCCCTCCCTCATCAACATTCTGTCACAGACCCAGCAGTCCATAGAGCACACCTCCCTTTGCTGTCCCTTCTCCCTTGCTCTTTCTTTCTCAAAGTAGCTGCAAGTGTGCAAGATATTGGCACTGACAGGTATCAAGGGTGACAGCAGGATCAATATTTCGATGACAGTGTTGCGATTGGTTTGGCAATGTGCTGTGTGCTCACAATCTTTCATTACTAGGTCGCATGGGGCCACTTCTCTCCAAAGATGAAGGGAAAAAAGTGCCTCTGGTCCCAGAGTTCTCTGTACACTACAGTCTTTCATGTGAGGGAGTCAGGAGGCCAGGGAAGCTCTGTATTCTTTCTACACCTTTCTGTACAAAGATCCCATTTCCAGAGACCACTGGGAGACAGGGCTGTTGTTGCTGAGGAATGTTCTGTTCAGAAGTGGGGTCCCCCTGAAAAGTGACCCCTCTCATGGCTGAAAGTGACCCCTCTCACCATTGAGTTCCACAGAAAGCTTAGGCAAGAAATACCATGATCCATCTGCCTGGCGAGTTCTTAACCTGGAGTGTAACATCTGGATCCTTTCAATTCTCAATTCTCTAGGTATTCTTGCCATTCAAGACCTACTGAGGTAGATGGTCAAGGCCTCAGGGGCCAGGCAATGTCACTGAGATCTGGGCAATGAGTATGTCTATGTGGTAACCAGAAAGGAAGCCAGTGCCCTCACTGGACAGCAAAATCTCAGTGAGCTGATGACTGTCTTTTCTGCATTTGCAGTAATTATCAATCAAGTTTAGATCTTTTAAGGAATTTGATAAGTATCAGATAGAAAATGCATGATCTAGGGTCTCTGCTGGTCCCCTGGGCACAAATATAAACCTCAAAAAGAAGTTTAGAAATATTTCCCCACAATTTATTCCTTGAATGTCTAAACATATTTAAAACCTTATTCTTTTTCATATGGACAGGTAGTTGAATATTTATTATTTTATACTTTATTTGCTTAATAATTTGCAGAGATCCTTTCCAGTTATAACAGGTATGTATTTGGCAAATAAATTGGCTGTTTTTAACTATACTTACATTCCAAATCATTTCCTTTCCTGACTCCCAAACCATTTCTATCTAAATTTGTGGGTTTGAAGAAAACAGGAAATGTCCCAAGGAATGACAGCTATTTCTTCACTTCCTGTGCTGAAAAGAGATCTGCTTCACCTTACCTCACCCAGACTCTTCATTTATCTCTGCAAGGGAGAACATCCCTGCCTCTGGAGTATCATTTAAAAACTGGGACAATTAGATCCTTGAGATGGTGTGTAAAACTATTCAAACTTCGGTCAGAAGTGTTCATATGTCATGGAAATGCAAGCAGCAGTTTTGGCTTGATCTGGTTCACTCCTGGCCCCTTATTCATAATACAGACAGGTAAGGGTTACGACTCAATGCTTAGATAAGATCCTGCTTAAAACTACCTTCAATGAGGGCCAATGAGATGCTTTACGCTGTTAGGGAGCTTGCCATGGTGACTGAGGATCTCCAGGAAGGAACTCCCACCCCACCCACAAACAGACACTCTTGGTAGAAAAAGAACCAACGTTGGAAATTTTTCCTCTAATATATACAGACAAGTTTTGCCATGAATGCACGTATGTGGATACACACACACACACACACACACACACACACACACAGTATTCTCTTTCTCTTCTCTCTTCCTCCCTCCTACCGCCCTCCCTCCCTCGCACTCTCTCTCTCTCTCTCTCTCTCTCTCTCTGCATAAATAGATAAATACATAAATAAATCACCTGGTGTATATGTCACCATCAGCATACCCATTCACTGCCATATCTCAGGAAGATGCTGGGGCTCAGAGGAAGGAAGTAATCCTCAGAGCTGGAGACTAAGCTGGAGTTTAGCAGGCAAACACATACTGCCAAGTCCACTCTCCATTTTGATATTCTTTCCACTCAGTTCTTTCCCTTCATGCAGGTGAATCCCAGATATAGCTGTCGGCATTTACCCCTGACTAGCTATTCTGTAATCACATTTCTACAGCTTCAATAGGAAAGTTCTATGTGACAGGCCAGTAGTGGTCAGCAGTGGGCAGATGGTGACACACAGGATTCATTTTGCTGTTCTTTATCCAAGCTGCCTACAACAGGTGGGACAAAGGAATTGAGCAGGGGAGGTAATCATTGGTTCTGGTGAGTCAGAACCAGTCTTCATCAGGCTGGAGAGAGGACTCTACCTGACTGCAAGATCATACATGCCCTAGGTCCATCAACCTGCTCCAGCCAAGGAGCTGATCCCGACAACCAGCTCCAAGCTTTAGAGTTCTGGACTGTTTCTCCTGCAAGTTCAGTATGGCAATGTGTTTAAATGAGAGCAGAAAGCAATCAGAGACCAATATAAAACAACAGAAGATCCCAGCCCATTGCTGACTGAAAGCTGGATTCCCTGTGACTAAAGACTGGAGTGCAAGAAGGAGAAATTATAAAACCCAAGAGGGAAATGCCAGAGGGTGACTCTGAACTAGGAGAGGGGGAAGAGTCACTTGAGCTTCTATACTTAATATCAAAAGCTAAAGGCACAAAGGAAACTACAAATGAATATGATAGAGTTAGGGATTTCTGTCCAGAAAATGATATATTTTAGTATTGGACTGCATGGGGGAAAATAATTGTAATATCTGAAAGCACCATAGAATTAATATTTGTTCTACAAAGACAATATTCACATCAATAAAACAGAAGATGATGATGGGTTATGGGAAATGAAATGAACATGGGATTTTACACTTGATCTTAGCCAAAAGGCCGAGAAGCAATGAACATGGGATTTTAAAATGAATCTCAGATGCCACTGAGACACAGGAAGGGAGTCTCAGCTCATGGGGGAGCAGGTGAGTATGGGACAGAGTCATTGTATACGTAGTTGACCGGTAGGAATTGGAACGCTGGGCAGTATCCAGTGGCAGAGGGGACATGGGAACAATGGGAATTACTGTGCAAGCAGTGATTGTTGAGAGGCCTGAGCTAGCCTTTAGAGTAACTCAGCTAATTCTTGTGACCTAGCCTATGTCCTTTGGGGTACTTTTCAGTCCCCAGCTATCCTAAATACCTCAGAGTGCCACAGGAATATTTGTTGGGGTGGGAGTTGCTGGCTAGAAGAGTAACCGTAAGCAGTGGTGCTACACAGCGATCAAACTGTGGAGAACAGTTACAAAGACACAGAGCACAAGAGTCACTAGTCATAAGGAACTCAGCAGAGAGAAGCAGGGATGTGATGAAACGTGGTGCTGCACGGGAGATGCGGGAACAGTGAGTTCTGCACTGCAGCATCACTTACCTCAAAGAAGTAGACATCAGCATGCTGTTAACATTAGGCACACACAGGGAAGAGCGCATGGCCTACACACAGCTGTCAGCAAGCATAGCAAACAAAACAGAAGTGATCAGAACATCTAGGGAGCGAGCGAGCCCTTGTGTGGAAATGCTGATAAGGAAAGAAATGTGGTTTAGAGGCTAACCGGAACCTAGGCAAGGAATAAAACAAAGTCCTCGTGGATTGTCTGTACAAAGATTTGAGTCACACCTCTGGGTTCACAGTGCTCCTTTCTGGGCCCTTGTTCCTTGTGGTTCAGTGCAGGCACTCTTGAATCTCCTGGAAGATTCCTGCAGCTTCCTCAGCCCAGTAATTCTTACAGAGCTGCAATGGCTCGTGTGAGACACAAGGGGGAGCGCGATGCACATGGATTTTAATAATTCTGCTTGTCATTCCAATTTAAGAACTAAACTCAGTACAGACAGACACTCCCCTGCCAGAAATACATCCTACTCCTCACTCTTTATTCTATGCTCTCCCTTCTCTGCTGGGGAATATGAAGTATGAAGCTGTTAGGCATTATGAGTGACAGCTTTGGGGAAAGTACTGAGCCACATCAATCCTGGTTTGCTGAGTGGAACGGTCTCCTTATGATCCCCAAATAGCCCATGCAACCTTCCTCTTGTTCTTCCTCACTCATCCCCACTCCTACATTCCTCCACCACACCCAGCTTCACATCACTGCTTTCCATATGTAGACTTGCCTGCATTTCTGCTCCGACCCCTGCCTCTCCAGATAAAAACATTTGCTGCCAGCGAGCTTGTGAGTTTATTCAATAGCATATCGGAGAGAGGCACGCTTTGTACCAGAGTGTGTCAGGGAAGTGTCTTTGAACTTGATAGGGGGAAATGAACAAATGATCCCTTAGAGTTCATGGCATAGGGCAAGGGGTAGCTACTCCCACAAGTGATGACTTTTTTTTTTTTTTTTTTTTTTACCCCAGAAGCATGCAAGGCAGGATACCATGGTTCAGGAGAGTTGACTCCAAACTCAGCCTGGGTGAAGAGACCCTGACTAGTGAAAAGGGTATGAACTAGGCATGAAGAGTGACAACTGCATCCCAGACATATGTGGCTTCTTCCTGACTCTGCTGCTCTGAGGTATATGCACTGGGAAGACCACAGCATTATTTCCTGTGACCTGCAGCCTGAGTAAAAGGGAGAACAAAACCCCAAGGTCCTGACCTCATCCCAACACCTTCAGGCCATCTGTCTTATGCTCTGTGGCCATGCTGGAGCCAAGGACAAGTTGGGAGCCTATTCAGGGGACAGGAGGATCTTGTCAATTTTTTTCCCAATCAGGAACATCCTTTGAACTAGAGCCATGATAGCAGTCAGTCTCGGCAAATTAACTCACCAGGAAGATCATTCCATAAAGGTGGCATAGTTAATCAGTTCCCACAAGCTGGGTATAGAGAGAAGCCAAAGAAATCCCCTAGGATCTTTGAACAGAGCTCTCCCACAGCAGCCTGCCATAGCCTGTAGCCCCACAGCCCTGACCAGACACAGTTGGCCAGACAAATAGACCTCAGCTTGAATCAACATTAGCACAAGGCATGATGGCAAGGCATTGTCTCACTGATGCTGATATGTACCCTAATTCCACGTCCAATCTCTTTAAAGTATAGGCTTACTTGGGTCCATCTGGGCTGGATCCCAAGAATATCCATTACAACAAGCTCCCAGGTAGCCCCATGTGACTGACTGTGGACCACGGTGAGGAGGAAGACTGGGGTCAGAGGGTGAAGCTGAGTGACAGTGACTATGTCCTCAGTGGACACACAAAATGGCCATTCCTATGTTCTTTAATAAATGTTTTTATTTGCCCAGGAAGTTGGCTTTTTTCTCCTCGGTGGAACATTTTAGGTATGCTCCTAATTGAGACCAAGAGTTTGGTTAGAAGCTTACCCTTGGGCCTAGGTTTTATATTTGTGAAATTTGCTTCCAATTCTTTCATGCCCTCTAGCCAGCAGCACACATGAGTGTGCCCTTGCTTGCTTTAAGCTGCGGAAGACCATGTGAGCACCTTCAGGTGGAAAGACTTAATATAACAGCAGCTCATGTGGTAACAGAGGAAGAGGGCGGTGTTTATTGCTCCAGTCCTTTGAACAGCTTGCAGGTGTCTGCACCATCCTCTCTCTGCTTATTCATCTAGGCCTGCAGGGCTCTATTCTGGGAGCTGGAAGTCTGTACACAATGGACTGGTCCATTTTGGTACTGTGTGGTACCACACACCCTAGTCGGGTACAGCAAGGGAGGGGAATATGGGTGTAGTGTGTTGTGGGATAGGGTCATAGGACATGTGCTAGCTTTTGGTTATGCCATTATATTAAAAAAACTCACAGCAGAAGAAGGTATTTAAATGAAAGGGATCGGAAGTCCAGATGCTAAATGCAGCTAGAGCCTGTAAGACTCCCTGTATCAGCCCACCCTGGATTCAGGACTTTGACCGGACAGGCTACTCTGGCATTCCTGGTGGTAGACAGAATGTCTTGCAGGGAGAAGAAGGCAGCATCAACAGAAGCCCATACCCATGGGTTTCTGATGCAGGGGCCATGGTAACCTGATGAGCTTTCTTTTAAGACTTCCTGGTGGCCTCTGAAGAGTCAAGCCTTGTATTCTCATTACCTACCTCTCTCATCATGTTGCATCCTGCTTTGTCATCTACATGGATGCTTCCCTTAACAGATTGCAAGCTATGTGGCCTAGGAACAAAGTCTTGTGTGCTCTGTGCCTATTGGACAAGTGATTTTTGTGTATGTGTGATGAATACATCCAAAAGAACAACTCAAAATGGGGTATTTTAATCATGGCTCCTGGTTTCCGAAGTATCAGTCTCTCATGAGGCAATGGCTAGTGTAGCAGAATGGTTCACACTGCCATAGCCAATAAGAAAGATGGAGCAAAGACAGGAAAGAGCCCCAGGCCAAGACATAGTGCCCAAGGCCATATTGTCCTCTGGAGACATACTTTCTCTAGCCAGGCCCTGCCATCTCCCTTCCTAGCTCCCAATAATGCTGTCATATTATGAAGTTATCAACAGATTAAACCATTTCTTAGTCCAGAATGCTCATGATCTAACAGCCCCTAGAAACACTCTCATGGGGTCATCTAAAGAGGAGCCTTATATAGCACCCTTGGGAAGCTTTCCTCTGTTGGATGCCATAGTCTCCCCTGTTAAGACATCCACAAAACCAGCTCACTCCAGAATGTTGGAATGGCAGGCACACCAGTCTATGCTCTTGCCTCTTTTAAAAGGGGGCCTGTATTTATACTACCTAGAGGGTCTGTGTCAACCAGAACACCATGGATAGGAAAGCTCCCCCAGAATGAAGTGATGGGTTCTTTTCTACCCCCACAGGTCAGAGGAGGCAAGAGAAGGGATGTATGTGTGACCAGCATATCAGCTGACTTCAAGGACTATATAGGCAAGCTATAGGTCAGAGCTTTGGGTCAGGTTGCTGCTTACAAGGCCTTTCTCATAAATCATGAAAGAAAGCTCATGCACACACACAATCCTTCCACAGGGTCTGGCCTAATTCTATATGAGCTTCACTCCTAAATGCTGAAAGAGGCAGGCACTCCTTAGTTCTGAGTCACAAGTTGTGAAGAAGCCATCACTCCGGCCGAAGGGTTGCATAGACCATTATACATGGATTAAGTTGTATCTGTGTGATTTGTGATCAGTAGAGATCTGGCAATCATTATTGAAATTAGGAGCTGTGTTCTGATCTTGGGACTGAGTGTGTCTATGATTAGCTGGGTACAAGATAAGTTCCTAGCTAGGACACATGACCAGCTGGAATAACACTCCCCCCAAGGCCCTGCCCACATAATCTGGGCTGACATAGGAGAGAGGGGACTCTCCGCATGAAACGTGTGGGATGGAGCAATAATTACTTATAAACTTACCCCTACCTTAAATGATTTCTTCTTTCTTTGAGTTCTTATCATGGAAAGACCTCATTTGGAGAATTAATTTTATACAGTTTTGAGACATCTTCCCCATTGTTGTCTGAAATTGCTATTTTAATCTTTTGTTACTAATTAACTTTGTGCATGTTCCCAACTTGTCTTCTAACAAGATAGCAAATTCTTTGGGAGAAGGCTTTGTCGGGTCTGTGTTTAAGTGGCAGACAGAGAACAGAATCTAAGCTACGACTCTAAACATGCAACCCTTTGGCGAGCTTTCTCTTACAGATGAGAAGTGTGGCTGAAGGGTGGTAGGTGTGTATAAACCCATACCAGCATGTGGCAGAGCCTGGGTGTGGATCTGGGCAGTCCTCAAGACCCCCTGCTGGGTCTCTGCATACTGCCCTACACTCACTATGAGCTCAATAAACACCATTTATTCTTGTCATCCACAACCATCAATGTTTTAAGATGTAGAATTAAAATTTGATGAAGGCCAATTTTCAAATTCCAGGTTTAGTTTCCTGGAAAAAAAAAAAAACTGTCTTAAACTCTGGCTGAGAAATTCAGCTTCAATAGGGGAAAATTCGTATCAGGAAGGCAAATATTGACCCAGGCTCATCCTGAGGGGACTGAGTCAGAAACTCAAGCCCTCCATCCTTTGAATGAAAGGAAGGTGGTTAAGCTCTGCTGATAGCCTGCCTGGAGGCACTTAGCAGCAAGTCACCAGGCATTTTAGAAGCCCTAAGAAGTTAGGGGCTGGCACTAGGCTTGTGGTGGCCTCTGTTCTGACCAGCTTTCCCAATGGGGTTGCCACATCCTTTGTAGTTTGAGTAGTAGAACTCCCATATACCCCACTTAAGCCACTACCACTTATGCTATTTATTTGCTGCTTTTTGTAGCACTTGAGATGGAACTCAGGGATATGTATGCCATTGAGCTGTGGCCCAGCATGCCACCACAGCTCATCACACTCATGGCACCACATTGATATGAACCATGATGGAGTTCAAGGTTCCATCTGAAGTCTAAATCTGAGTTCACCATCTGCAGACTGAGGCTGGATCGCATGCTGTGCTATTCAGAGATTGGGAGATCTTGTCCTTCTCCACTTTTCCCAGTTCTCTTCCTTCACCACTTCGGTAATGGATGTAACCGTGCACTTCACAAGCACCTACTGTGTGCCAAGCATTGTCATGTTGCACACAGTGGGCTGAAAATATAGAATAAACATGTCCCAGAGATGCCACCCATATCCCCTTCTTCACCCTCCATCAGATGCTCACCACCTCTTACAGAAGCCCCTTGCCTCTAGTGCAACCCTACTGCACACAGATATCATGCTCCTGGACACTGGGGAAGGCAATCCCTTCTTCATGGCCCCTCAGTGCCTGACACACTGAGCCTAAGCTTAGTGCATTGTGTCTATTTGAAAGAGCCTTGCTGTGTTTGGTATGATAAACTATCCCTAGCAATTAGCTAATGAGTCAGAGCTGTAGCCTATTTAATACCACTCACATGCTCCCGTAATAAGGTGCCAAAGCACGTGTTACTGAGGAGGAAAGAACAATGTGTAAGAGGTTAGGTGAGTACAGAGTAAAGAGCCATGGAGAGAGAGAGAGAAAGAGAGAGAGAGAGAGAGAGAGAGAGAGGGGTAGATGAGTGAATCTGGCCAAGACAAAGACTTAAAGAGGTGCTATAGTCTGTGAGGAAAAATAGATAAAGGAATTATTTGGTCCTAGTTACACTGTACCTCATAAGGAATTACAAGAGAAGGCGGCATGATCTGGGAGATCATATGTAATTAAATTTGCACTAAGCATGATACCTTTTGGAAGGTAGTTACACATTGTAGTTAACGGTCAGCTCGTCTACTGTCTAATGCAGCTCTAGCTTGCTGCCATTGAAATCCTTTGTTTCTTTGTCGAGCCTACAGAGAGAAAAGAAGCCAGTGATTTCCCTCTTGTACATTTGGGGAGATAATGTGAAATTATGTCAGGGAAAGCCTTTTTAATAACGTGTTTCAAATATGCTAACCCAAAGGTGATAATTCAAGTGTCCCGTTAAGATTTTTCAAACACCTATCCCTCCTGCCTGGCTCTTATGGTTTCAGAGAACACGTCTTCATTTTCTAAATCTGGACTTAGTAGAAAGTACCTGAAAAGAGAGAGTGCAGCCTAACAATGCTCTCAATTCAAGGCAGAATTATCCCCTCCCTGTTTTGAAATCCCCACATAGAACGTGATGTGAGGATTGTATTTTATTGTTTTAATCCTTGCAAGGGATACCAACTTTTTCATGTCTTTTATTTCCTTACTCTATGCTTCATACAACTTGGAGAATGATATAAATAATAGAGGAAATGCGGGCATTTCTTTGTAGCCTGCAATAAAAAGTCAATTTATTACTTGATAAATGTCTCCCTCTCTACCCCAACTTCTTCCTGCGGCTGAAAATGCTGTTTGAATAAGTAAAATAATTGATTAAATGCATTCAAGCTGTGTGATGTGATGGTTTGAATATGTAGACTTGTATAATTAGCACCACAATCGAGTTGATGAACACAGGCACCACTTCCTATGGTGGCCATCAGAGGGCAAAAATGACTTCACTCTGCAACTGAAAGTCTGGGTCCTTGGACCAATCTTCCAGTACTCGCCTAAGCCAACTCTCAATGCCACTGTTCTATCCTTACCTTCTGGATCTCACTCCCTCCATACTTCTCTGTCTCTGTCTCTGTCTCTGTCTCAAGCTCTCTCTCTCTCTCTCTCTCTCTCTCTGTCTCTCTCTCTCTCTCTCCTCTCATGTCATCCAGAGATTTAAACTTCTGGAGGTGACAATCATGTTTTTCATCCAGGGTCATTCATTGGGTTGGTACTCCTCCCTAAGTGGGCTGACCAGTGAGTCCCAGGAATCCTCCTGTCTCCAACTACTCAGCTCTGCAATTATAATGATGTGTCCAATACTCACCATTTTTTTTTTAAAAAAAAAAATAGCAGTCCTGGGGATCAAACTCAAACCCTCATACTTACAAGACAAACACTTTAGCAGAACCATCTCCATGGCTCCTTTGACTTTTTCATTATGTCTGACAGGTGATGGTCATGCACATGTTCCTCTTTGGTGGCTTATTTCACTGAGTTAAATGTCCTCATGTCCATACACTTTGTCCCAGAGGACAACATTGCCTTCGTTCCATAGAGCATATTCTCAAATCAGAAGGTTCCTACATGCTTAATTCACACTCAAAACCCAAGACAGTATTTGAACTGGCCTCAGATGAGATTGTTCTTAGACTCGAATATCAAAACTTGTCAGCACTGGAAGGCATCTTTGGGGGGCATTTAGTTCAGTCATATAATTTAACAGACAAGGACCTTAAGACCCACAGAGGTTAAGTAACTGGTTGATGATAACACTGTTGGCTGGCAGAAAATAAGACTGGCTGTGTGTGCACACACAAAGATACATACATACATACATACATACATACATACACACACAAAGAGACAGAAACACACACATGCATAAGCACACTTACATGAACACACACACACACACACACACACACACACACACAGAGCCACATATACAGAATCCAAAATAGAAGAAGAAAGATGTTCCCTCAGCAGAGGTAGGCACTATGAGAGGTACTGGTAACCCTGTCTCTCTGGAGAGTCAGAGCTCTCTACAGTGCTGAGATGCATCAGAAATCCTCAGGATCCACCACTGACTCTTGAGAGCACAGACTTTGAAGTCACTTTGAAGTGTGTCTTTGCTTGTGACTTGGTTCCTTCAGCCGTGTCTAATGGATGCAGGCCAATGATTTCCTTTTCCATACAATAGGCAAGCCAGTGACTGTGAACTTTACCCAGACATTGGCTGATGTGTTACTGACCTTGAAAAACTAAGATCACAGGAAGTGATGGTTCCAGTGAACACTTTCCTCAGCCACATCCTCAATTAAAAACAAACAAACACCAGTGTTTACCATCTAACTCCTGGACCCTGGCTCAAAATGAGTTAGGTTGCAATACTCATCAAACGGGGTTTTAGTGTATGCATGTATGTCTCTATGTGCATGAACATACTTGCAAAAGTCTACGCACCCACCCCACCACACACACAGGCATGTAGAATCTAGAGGGGAACCCTGGTCCTATTCTGCCACTTCCTCTCTTATCCCCAAGGTTCTCTCTCTGAAACTGAAGCTTGCCATTTTTTTTTTCAGCTAGGCTGGTGGCCACTCAAGCACCACCACTCTGCTTTCTCTTTTCTCCAAAGTGCTACCATCTACTTCATGCACTGGGCCGTGTGAAGCTTGGTAAAAGGAAAGTAAAAACATACAGTGTCTCAGTTTAACTCAAGGAGCTGGTTGAATTTATAACCCCGATAATAACTTCCTGCGACGGGACTGTAAATGAGAGCCCCATCGAACGACTGAGACTTGCTCATGGCAAATATCTGCAATATCAAATACCTGCTTGATGGTCCACAGCATCAAGCCAGACTGCTAGGATGCTCAGGCCACCATCTGAATGATGGGTGAGAATGGCAATACTTACAAAGAAAAGATGAGAAGCCAAGTTCTCATTTGAAGGATGAGGACTACAGTTACACCACAGGGAAATCTCAACCCATCGAAGTGATAAACCTCCTACCTGACCTGAGCGTGCTGACACCTGTTTGTAATCCAAACCCAATTTCTGTGAGTTAAAGGACAGCTTAGGTGACACGGTAAGTTCAAGGCTATCTTAAACTATATAGTGAGATTTTCATCTCTAGACAAATGAATACATGAAGAAATGAATACATAAATAAGTAGAATGAGGCAACCAAAAGAAAAATATACAATCTGCCAGAGTTCCCAGGGAATGGCTAACTCAAAGTCAAGTGGTTTCTGGGTTTACCGATCTATACAGAGTGCCAGTGTGCCACAACGCAATAGATGATTTGACCCAGGATATGGGATTGACAGATATAAGCCAATTAAATTTTGAACGACAAATGCCAAAATAAAATAAGGAAGCTGATCATGAGCCATGCTTTCTGATCATAGTAGCGAACAGAAGCAACTGCTGCTGAGATCACTGCTGCTCTCTGACAAGCACAGACAAACCGATGGCATCTGGGAATATGTCAAACACACATATGTTATGCCAGAAGACGGGTTCTGATACACTCGGAGCATTGGAAAGACTTTTTAACAACAGTATTATCACCTCCCAGGGCAATTGCTTTGAAGGAAAGTGTACCTAGATAGATGCTATTTTTACAACTGTATTTTCCTATGCTCCTTAGTAATTATAAATCTCTTTAGGGCTAAGCATTAATTCCATTAATTAATGAATACATGTATTTGTTTGGAGAGATTTACTGAGTATCTACAAGCAATGCCAGCATTCTCTGTGCTAAAGGCAAAACAAAGGCTTCTGACAAGATGTTTACTCTCAGAGGGCACATAATCTAGTTGTTGTGGGAGTCACATAGCTGAATTCATTAAGGAATGAGGAAGAATATGATTAAAGATCTGATGAGTGACAGACAATATCTACTGATAGAACAAATGAAAACTGTGACAGATTTGCAAGTAAAACTTTCAGAGAAGGTTTCGTTGAGAAGAAGGGATGGAACGACTCCTTCACACAAACCAATAAACTGCAAAGAAAAGTAGCTTTTGGTTGAAGATGGGGAAGTACACTAAAGCAGGTGGATTTGGACTTTAAATCTGACATCTCCTGCTATAGTATGAACCTTAAATGTCTCCAGATGGATGGTGTGTGTAGCTTTGGTCCCCAAGGTTATGCTTTGGGTGACATGACTGAAGCTTTAACAGGTCAGGCCTAGAGAATAGTGGTCCAGTCCTATGAGGGAAGCCTCTAGACAGGATTTGGAGTGGGATGAGTAGAGCCTGGCTCTTCTTCTTTCTCTATCTGCCTCATGCACAGTGTAGCTTTGATATATCCTCCCATCAGAATATGAAGACTTGGACCCAAGTCAATAGAGACCATCTGTCAAAATCATGATCCCAAATATGACATTTTTCCCTCAGAAATTGATTATCTCAGGGATTTCATAACTGAAATCACAATTATAGATTTTTTTCTTATCATGATGTAACAAATATATTTTGAACATACATTCGTTAAACAAATATTTTCTGAGCATGCACCATAAACCTGATAAGGTTCTAGAGGGAGAGAAGAAATGATAATCAAACAGTGACAAGGTTTCTAGCACTAAGGGCCTCGGTTTCCAATGGGAGATGCAATAATTATCAAAAGCAGCAACAACAAAACAAGCAAACAAAACCAGAGCCGACTAAGTGAATGAGGACGTGAACCTCTCTTAGGATCAGTGGGAAGTCTTATCTGTGAGTTTGGCCAGAATTTAAGAGGAGAATCCCACTAAAGCAGATAATTATAAATCACTTCTCATACCCTTAATGTTCTTTCAAGCACCTTTTTCTCCATCCTGATATCTAAGCAGATCTTCTGGGTAATTTCTCATGCACTGCCTTCTCTTGCACACTGCTTGTCTCTGTGATACTGAATTCAGTCTCCTGTCCCTTTTTATAACAATCCCCCCCTTTCCCCATACAGCAGTGGACTTGCACAAGGATCCCCTTGTCCTTTATCCAGTATCTGTTTCAATACTTCCTTGAACAACCTTTGAATCAGTGGTGGTAATACTGCTGCTGTGGGGGAGAGATCTTTAAGGCCACAGCTCTGCTGTCAGAGCGGAACAAGAAGAACTCCCAGGGGAAGTGATTCCTTTGCTACAATTCAGTGAGAAGTTGCACCTAACTTGAGAAAAGACAGAGGAAAGAGCCCTGAAGCCCAATATGCAAATATCCTGCTTGACAAGTCTGAGGCAAGAAGGAGGTTGAGTGTTGTCTACCTCAAGGAAGCAGCTCAGTGTTGTACACAAGCTGATACTTTACCAGCATCTAACTCAACAAGTAAGAACAAACAAAACTCAGTATCTTTCTCTTTCTCTCTTCAGTCTGATTCCTCTCATCCCTTCCCGTCCTGTGCATCCCATGTCCATGGCAGAACTGGACTATCTCTTTAGGCTTTTTACTCTTCTCTTCTAATCTAACTAACCAATAGACCCATGATTCTGTGTCATTACAAATGTGGAGTCATTTTCCTCTGTCATTCCAGTGTAGACTCATGGTGTTTGGCATGGGTTAAGATTCTCCTAGGACATTCTCTTTCCTCATTCTATGCTAGAAAAAAATAACCTTTCTGAATAGGAAATATGGTTCTCTTAATTGGGATGATTGAATGACACTTATCGTCTATATATCATTACTCATCCTCTTGACATCTTAGGAAAATCACCCCAAAATGTATCAAGCTTTACTTTGCAATATTTCTCTATTAATGCAGGGTTAAGCAGGCCTCGGTCAGTACTCAGTATAACCCACCAGGACTTGTCAAAGAGAGCAGTTGTCTTCTGGAATCCAGATGAAAATAAATGGTGTTCAAAAATGTATGGAATGCCTTTATTCTCAAGACCTCTTCACACAGGTGTATGCACATACACCCCCATACCCGTTCCCCCACAGCATGCATTCCTGAATGAGTCAGAAGCCTCCCTGTCCTTGTACAGGTGGCAAGTCTTTTGTCTCTCCTCTCACTTTCTATATTTCTCTAATGTGACTCACAAAACAGTCTGTGTCCTGTGATGACTACCTTCCCCTCTAGACTCTAAGCAGTAGAGGGTAGGGATGCAATTCTGCTATCTTTATACACTCAGTTCAACAGTAATTTTAGTGAAAAATCCCTGGCCCATTTAACCTGGTAATAATCCTTTCCTTTCTGAGACAAATTCCAAGTACACAGTTATATGGTCTCAGAATGGAACACATGGCTACCACCCCAGCTACAGTTAACTGGTGCAGTGGTCTAAATATCTGAACATTTCAGCATTCCAACTAAATAATATCACATTATTATGATGTGGTACTGTTAGGAGATGAGGGCTTTATGAACTGATTGAGTTGTGAAGGGAGGACCCTAAAGAATGGTGCTGCTGGCCTTCTTCCTCCCTCTGGCAGCTACAGCTACCCTTTCTAGATGTAACATGCCAGCACAGAGACTGGGGATTCCAGAACTGAAAGACTGAGAGAAACAAATTCTATTTTCTGGGTGTTTGGTTGGTTGGTGGGTTTTTTGTTATTTCAATAAATCAACTCAATGGTGTTATTTTGTTATAATTACAGAGCACATGATGGTTCATTTTCATTGTCAATATGACTAAACTTAAGCACACCTGGGAGACAGGCCTCTTGGTAATGTCTCTGAGTGAACTTTAACTGATGGAGAAAAGACTTACGCTGCACGGGGCTGCACCATCTCTGTCATCTCACTGCCTGTGGTCTCTGACTGAATAAAGAGCAAAGAAGAAAAGAGCAGACCAAGTAGCATCAGTCATTGCTCTCTGGCTCTCTGCTTCCCGACTGCAGCTACAAAGTCACCAGTCTCCACCCTCCTCTCTCCCTCTATCCCCTACCCCTCCTCCTCTCTCTTTCTCTTTCTCTTTCTCTCTCTCTCTCTCTCTCTCTCTCTCTCTCTCTCTCTCTCTCTCTGTGTGTGTGTGTGTGTGTGTATGTGCACGGGAGTCCACATGTGTGTTACAGCAATGAGAAAGTAAGTAATACACAGATTAAGAGAGAAATCCCAAAGAAGTGCTGCTGCTCTGTGCATTTCAAAATAAGAGAAAACCTGTGAAACTGGGTAACAAGGAGCCTACAGGTTGGCAGTGGAGCTAGAACAAGCTAGGTAGCTAGGGATGGAACATTAAGGGAGAATCATAAGTGCATAGAAAAAGAAATATGCAGAGATCCAAAGATAGGCTCTAAGTAGAACTAAGAAAAGGGATGTTTTGTAGCTATCTTGGATAGAATCAAAGGACAATATATCAGATTCCATATGAAAACTCATCTCTATCACAAATGGCAATGGACTTGGTTGAGTGTGTCAAGGTACTTTTACTTTCCAGAAAGCAGAATTAAAAAGCCAAAAACCAGTATATTTAGTGAAAAAGTATCTTAAGCAAGTGTGCAGGTTTGGGAATGACTTTTCTTAATGCTTAAAGCAAAATTAAACAAGAGTAAAATAAATTAAAGGCAGACAATATCAGAAAGTGTACTTAAAATTTGGGGAAATTTTCAGTCTGGCAGGTGGGTTGTGTGTGCTGCTTAACGACCATGGATTTTAGAGAGAACAAGGAGGGATTCATGGGAAGGGTTAGAAGAAGAAAGGGAAAGGGGAAATGACGTAAGTATGTTTTCTTTTCAAAACATATTTTAAAGAATATGTGCTGGCAGAAAACAAGGGAAATGTATCCAGCTACCACTTGAGTCTAAGCAGGACATTTCAGATTAGAAACACAATAGGAAAGTGAGATTAAAGTTACATCTTACTAAATGTAATGACTCATTACACCAGCGCAAACATCGGAACAACCCAGTTCTGTTTGTCTCAAAATCCAGATATCAGGTAGTGACAAACAACTCTCAAATGCTGTGTTTAGAAGATCAGACTCATTGTAAAAGAGGAATTCCCCTGGGCCATAGTGCCGATTACTGCACAGAATCTTAGTATCGCCTTTAAAAGACTTGTATCACCAAAGCAGGGAATCTGCTCCCATTTTCCTTTCATTTGCTGTGGTTTACAGTAATCCTCCTTTAAACTGGAATCATCTGAGTCCTTGGGTATAGCTTTGAAAGGAGGGACACTAAGGCATAAGCCATCTCTTCAACTGATTCAGTTTGCTTTAAACAGCTCCTGACTTCACTGTTTCATAAGAAGTAAAATCATTCCCGCATCAGAACAGATGCGTGGATAAGCATGCCATCCACCTGCCCTGTCCAGGGGACCATCATTTCTGCTAACTGTGATCTAGACAAGTTAAATTCAGGGGCCCTCATATGTCTAAATATCCGCTGTATTTAAATGGAGTTATTCTACAATCTGGGCCGGGGTTGCTCTATTTCTTTAAAAACTGTATAAGGAGAGCTATAATTACCCACCTGCACTGGTGATGTGAGAATAGCTATTAATTGCTTTGACTGTGAGGCATTGAGACCAAAGCTTCTTAACTGAAAACCTAGCATGGGGTTGAGAAAGTGAGTCGCAGAAAACCACGTGGCTAAAGTGAGGTCATCTAGAGGATAAATTTATCACACAAGGGTTGGGACTGGTCGAACTATGTAATAAAACCTAGGATATCAGGGCTCAGCTGCTATTTTCAAGTCTACAACATGTGATAGCTTCCTTGGAGAGCTTCAGTGAACATTTCTAGGGCATCTGCAGGCTACTGCACTTTGCATATCTTGAAGTGTCTCCATCTCAATGACCTAAAATAGGTGGCATAAGGCATTTTCAGTGTTTTCTTTTTTCCAATGAAAGACGCTCAGAGTGGTTTTGAGTTGTTTGTCTTGCAGATAGGCCATGTTCTGCTACTTCTGTTTTGATATAAGAGTCTGAATGTATGCTCGAATCGGAACAAAGCACAAGCCCTTGTTTATTCTAATAGCAACTTCTTGGGTAAGAAATGTGTGGAATGAACTATACATGTACACATCTACACACCTGCCTCAACTGGTTCTCTTGAGATGTTGGCAATTAGGTGGCAACACGAATGTCTTGAAGCATGTATCCAACAGATGTTTGAGCTGGGAAGGAAACGTCATAACAACATGAATAGAAAGGAAAGAAGCAGGAGAGAACATTCAATTTGTATCTCAGTGATGCAGGGCATTCAAGTACCAGCACGAGTTAGCAAATATTGCTTTTTCTCCTTGCTATATATAGCAAGTAAAGCTCAATTATGATGCACTGGAATTAACTTATCCTGTCATATAGGATAATTTCCCCAGGGGAAATCAACAGTGTCATTAGATGTTGGAGTTGTGGCGGATATAATTGTGTACACGGGGCAATGTTTATATAGCTATTCTGTCATCATGAGAGAGTGTTGCAATGGATCAACATGAAATGACTTTTGTACGCACTTTCTCATTTACCAAGTAAGAAAATTTTACCTGCATCCTCTAATAAAATATTTTCCATGGCCCTGAGACTAGAGTGATTTTCATGTAGGTGTTTGTTACAGCTGCTTGTATATTTCTGGCCAGATAAACCACAATGAGAGTTAGAAAGTTGAAAGAGAGACATAAAATCACCCCAGAATCTCTGTGTAAGGAGAGGCAATTACAGGAAAATTAGGCTGTTTAAATCATTATTTTTGCAGTCTTGCAAAATCCCCAATATTTAGGAATTCATAAGATCCTGAGAGAACTGGATAATATAAAATTGTAAATTAAATTTACGAAAGCAGAAAAAGTTGAAAGGGGGAAATAAGAACAAAGAAATGGGGGAAGAAATGGAAACCAGTAGCAGAAATAGTCAATGTTAATTTGGCTATGTCAAACTTCTCCTTACGTATCTATGGTCCAAGTATACCAACTAGAAGACAGATTACCAGACAGGGTAGAAAAATAAGAACTAACTTAAGTTACCTAAGGAAACTTACTATAACTATAAAGACTAGAAGGATGGTAGGTGGTAGATAGGTTAAAAATAAAAGGATAGAGAAGGTATATGCTAGTACTAATAAAAAAGAGAAAGTGTTTTAATTTCAGAACAGTTTAAATTAAAATGACACAGTAGCTTGAGATAGAATTTAGCAGTTTTCTTTCCCAGAGGACCCAAGTTCAGTCCTCAGTGCCTATATATTGAGTGGCTTCCAACTGCCTATAACTGTAGACCTAGAGGCTCTAATTTCTTGCTTCCTCAGTAACTGCACTCAGGTGCGTATATCTATACACACACACACACACACACATACACACACAAAATAAATAGAAAGATTAATATGAAATTATATGTCATTAACAACTCTTGATGAGCAGTCACTTAACATCAGAGTGGCAGCATATATGAGGCAAAAATTCATAGAACTTTGTGAATAAATCATATTCTACCATTATTACAGTAGAGAATTTCAGGACCCTTCCATCAGAAATGGACAGAAGCAAAAGGCAGAAAATCAATACAGACATAGCTGAATTCAGCAGACCCAAAGATCAACTGATTCTATTTGACATCTCTAGAATACTTTATTCAAAACAGATGATTGCACATTCTTCTAAAACTTGAATGGAACATTCACTGAGATTGACCACATCTGGGACAGAAAATACACCTTGGGAAATTGAAGGGATGGAAATTGTTCAGTATCATCTATTCTCACAGCACAATGAATTAAACTATAAAACAGTAGCAGAAAGAGGATAATGTTAAGAAATTTGTAGACAAAATAATGTACTCTAAATAAGGTATGGGTCAAAAAAGAAATGAGAAATTTAAATCTATTTTGAGCTAAGATAAAAAATGTAGCATAGAAATATGTGAGGTATATTTGTGCCTATAGGGAAATTTATAGTATTGAATTGAATATGTTATAAACAATGAAAGATCAACAAGTTTCTATCTTAAGAAACCAGAAAAGAAAGAGTAAATTAAATTCAAAGTAAGCAGAAGAAAGTAAGTAATATAATTTGAGCAGAAATCAATGAAATTGCAATGAGGAAATCAACAGAGAAAATCAAAAACCTTTTAAAAACCTGGTCTTTCAGAAGATCAACAGAAGCAGTAAACTTACAGGCACTCTAAAAAAATGAGAGAAAACACAAATTACTAATATCACAAATGAAAACAGAAGCATCAATATAGACCCTATGGACATTACAATAATAAAGAAATATGACAGCTCTATGTCCACAAATTTGATAATTTAGATCAAGCAAACCAACTACCTGAAAGAAATATCTTCTAAAATTCATACAAGAAGAATTAGATATTATGAATAAACCAATGTCTATTAAGTAAATTGAATCAATAACTGAAAACCACCCAAAACAGTAGCCACCAGACACAGATTTTTTCAAAAGTAAGTTCTGACAACTAGTTAGGAAGAAATCATAGCTAATATTTATAATCTTTTCAGAAAATATAAATGGAAAGAATACTTACTACATGTTAAGAAAAGGCCTTTATCAGAAGAAAACAATTACAGACCATTATACTCTACAAACATAGAAAGACATCACCACAAAATGTTATAAATCAAATCCAACAACATACAAGAGAATTGCATCTCAAGTATTTATTGTGACCAATAACATTATAGGTTAAAACACAAGCACATAATAAATAATATCAACAGATGCACAGAATGAAGATCATACAAAAAGCAACATCCATTACTGATGAAAATTCTCAGCAAATTAAGAATGAAGGAAGCTCCTGTAACAAGATAGAGAATATCTACAGGGCAAAGCAAGGCAAAGAGAAACTAGTTTCCATGAAGATCAGACATGAGGCACAGATGTGTCTTCTCATCACTGCTTTTCAACACATTAAAAGTTCTAAAGAATACAATAAGATACTTTAACAGTGAATAAAATGTATGCATATTGCAAAATGATAAAACAGAATTGTTTTTGTTTGCAGATAGTATGGTGATCAATGCAAAAAAATTATTATTCTTTCACCAAAAAGCAAAGCCAAATAGAAAAACCAAAAAATAAATACAAAAGACAAGCCAAAAAACAATCCCCAAGAAATTGTCCTCGAAGTGATAATAGTTTATCTGTAATACTCAAGGTTAATATCAGAAAATGAATCATGTTTTTCCTGTATACTACTACTAATCAGGAGGAATCCAAGGTTAAAACACACTACCTCTTATATTAATGGCCTCCAAAATGAAACAGGTATGGTAAATATGGCAATGAATACAATATTGGAGAAAAGATACAAAGAAAAAATATGAGAACTACACAGTCAGACCATGCTCTTGGAAACGAAGATAGCATTGCCAAGATATTAGTGCTTCCCAAACTCCTCTGTACATACAAGGAAATCCTCTCAAAAATCTCAACAAGTTATTCTGTGGATGTTGAAAATTTATCCCCAGGTCTAAATGAAGAGGCACAAGACTCAAGGTGGCCATAACAGCCTATAATTCTAGCCTTGGAAAACAGAGCTAGTCATTCCACAGAGCAATGTAGCCAGCAAGACTAGCCACATCAGCTATCTCTGAGTGTGAATGAGAGACTCTGCTTTAACTAGTAAGGTGGAAGTGTGATAAAAATTGATTTCTGACATCAGAGTCAGGCTTCAACAAGCACAAACCTATGTACACAGGAACCCACACATAAAGAAAAATTCATATACACACTCATGTACAACACACGCGCACACACACACACACACACACACACACATGAGATGGGAGATAAAATAGGAATAGGTTTGCTAGAAAGCTACAATGATCAAGACCATTGTATTGGTGAGAGAGTAGATATAGATGAGTGAGAAAAAATAGAGAACCCAGAAATCGTTCCACACAGCACACTCAACTGGTATCTTAAAAAGACAGAAAGCGACATGAGGAGTAAAGACAGTTCTCAGACAGAGACAGAAACAGAGTCTAAGAAACAGAAATACTGAGAGAGACAGAGATTGAGAGAGCGAGAAGGAGGAAAGAAGGGAGGGAGGGAGGGAGGGAGGGAGGGAGGGAGGGAGGGAGGGAGGGAGGGAGGGAGGGAGGGAAGGAGGGAAGGAGGGAAGGAGGGAAGGAGGGAAGGAGGGAAGGAGGGAAGGAGGGAAAGAGAGAATGAATCGAGGTCCTTATACTTCTCATGAAAAAGAACTCAGATTATAAGTCTAAGTGGGAACCCAAATTATTGAACAAATTATATATACACACACACACACACAGAGAGAGAGAGAGAGAGACAGAGACAGAGAGAGAGACAGAGACAGAGACAGAGACAGAGACACACAGAGACAGAGACAGACAGGGACAGAGACAGAGACAGAGAGAGAGACAGAGACAGAGAGACAGAGTCTAAGAAACAGAAAGACTGAGAGAGACAGAGATTGAGAGAGCGAGAAGGAGGGAGGGAGGGAAGAAGGGAAAGAGAGAATGAATCTAGGTCCTTATACTTCTCATGAAAAAGAACTCAAATTATAAGTCTAAGTGGGAACCCACAGGTATATATCTCCTAGGAGGTATTGTAGGAAAACCATAGATTACTTGGGGTGTTATTGTCATTTTTAGATATATTGCCAAGTACAGGACATATGAAAGAGATCATTGATAAAATGTCTGTTATTAAAATTCAAAAGTTCTGTGAGCAACATTGTCAAGAAAGTGTAAAAACAAATTACAAACTCAGAGAAAATATTTATAAAGCATATATATATATATATATATATATATATATATATATTCTCTCTTTAAAAAAATCAATAATTAGAAAATAAAGAACATAGTTGAAAGAAGCCAAAAGACTTGAACACAGCTCTCACCAAAGATACGCAGATGGTCTGGGAGCTTGAGGGATGATGTTGACATCATATGCCAGTAAGCAATTGTAAATTAAAATGGAAAACCAATACATACCTATTAGAATGCTAAAGTCCAAAGTACTGACATGCAGAGATGAGTATGTGGATAGTAGAAATGCAAGATGGCATTTCTATTTGGGAAGACAGAATGGCAATTTCTTGCAAAACTCAATTTCCATCCACAGCATACCACACAGCCCTCACACTCCTTGCTATTTACCCCAGGTGAACCAGTAACTTCTGCCAATGCAAACCTCTGCACACAGAGGTTTAAACCAGCTTTGTTGTTAATTTGCCAAAATTCAGATGCAACTACTTTGTCATTTAGCAGGTAAAAGGATAAATAAACTGAGATACTTACATCTGAGTTGCATTAAGCAATGAAAAGAATTGTGTTGTTAAGGCAAGAAAAAACATGGAGGAAACTTAAACATTGCTAAGTGAAAGAAGACAGCCTTATATGACATTAGATTACATGTTTCCAACAATATGGGATTCTTAAAAAAGGCAAAATTATGAAGACAGTAAGTTCTGTGATTGCAAAGAGTAAAAGAGGTAGGAAATAGTATAGATAGGCAGATTTTTTTAAGACACCGAAATGGTTTTCTGTTATAGTAGACTCATGACCTTACATGAGTAAAGTCTAAAGCACTGACCTTGGACTTCTACATAAACCATGAACTTTAGAGCATCGTGTGACATTGTGAGTCCATCAGTTATAGGAAATGTACTACTCTCTACTTTCTCCTCAATTTTGCTCTGAACTGAAATTTTCCTGAAAGAGTAAAAAAAAAGTAAACAACTCTATGTAGCCAAGGAGAATTACTTAAAGAATCAGGCAGTTTCTTATCAACATACTCTATGCTGGGAGATGGATCTTCTAACAGTAGTTTAAGTTTAATTTTGCCTATTAAAGTGTGTGTGTGTGTGTGTGTGTGTGTGTGTGTGTGTGTTGCAGATAGAATCTAAATCAGATGAACTGATGGCAATAGAGGATGAACCAGTAGAGGGTAGAGTGAATATCCAGAACCTGTCCCTGGGGAGTTGAGAAAAAGCTGAGCAGAAGTTGCTGGAAAATGGCTGGTTGAATTATCATCATAATTTCTCATATTTTAGTGCACAAGTAAGATCTTAATGAGAATAATTTTGACATTTCAAGTTAGCAATAAAGCCACATTGTTATTATATTTAAATAGCAATTTGCGGTTTTCTAAGTTGAGGAGACATTTTAAACATATATCAATCTAGTCTTATTATGGGATCACTGGGACTCTGGGCACTGAACAACCTTTACACATCATCTGGAACACTTTTAAACAGAGGGGAAAACTTATCACCAAAAATCCACACTGTGCTTTTAGATTGGTTAAAAAATTAAATCTCAAATCTCCCTCCATCTTAAAAATTGTTCTCTCTATACTAGAAAGCCTCTGAAAGACTAAGATACTTAAAAATGGTTTGCATCCATTTTCCTGGTTTGTGGCAGATTTTATGAGAGTTGGGATTAAAAGAGGAGGGGCAGACATGTTGCCACAGATTAGAATAACAGAAAGCGTATGAAGAAAAACAATGCAACACTACAGCATAATATTGGAGTAGATAGTTTCCACTTTGTATTGTTCCACACAGCCTTCCTTCATAAGACTTTACATGTTGCCATGTTAAAATGAATTTCATTGTGTCCCAATCAATGAATCTCTCTGCTTGCTGTCACCTACCGATCTGCCTAGCATCCCACAGTACTGGCTATCCTCCAGTGCTAGGCTGGCGTAAAGTAAGTTAAAGTCGCTGGTGTCTGTCCAAGTGTTCAATCGAGGGAGCTGGAAAATGTCACCTACACCCGGATAATTTTAAAATTCCTCGCTCTCTTTCTCTCCCCATGCTCTGAAATTACCTCCAGCTTATTTGTCTGGCTAGAGGTTAATGGAACACTAATGATGTTAATGAGCCTTTCACGGGGAAAGTTTTTTCAAGAAAGAGATATAATAGCTGTTTTCCTTCCCTTTTAATCTTTTTCATCATTTAAGAGTTACAGGCTGAGACAATTAGCAAGTTGCACAGAGCCCGGTCTCCCTGCTCAGTCACAGCCCAGTGGGGCAAAAAGCAGGAGCCGATTAGACAGCTTCTCGTGTCCACAGGTGAGAGCGTGTGGATGGATGTAACACGCTGCTTCCTGCCAGAAGGCACAATGCTATTCAGAGAGAAAAGGGGAAAATTAACAATCTGTCGACGAAGCTCCTCCGTGGCAGACAGACTGAGTGCCGGCGCTACCCAGAATGCTGAAGAACCACCACCACTTGTATCTCCTTCCCTCCATGAGATGGCAAGTAGGAAGAAGAGCCATGAACCTCAAAAAGTTTGGAGTCGTTGGCCCAAGCATCCAAATATTTAGGTACCTAAAGAGAATTCACTCTACACTCATAGGATTCCAAAGAAAGATGAAGGATTTTTATATGACAAGTTAGTTAGCAATATTTCCCAATTTCTTGGGCATTCTTCCATTCAGTGATGTTTTGGCATGCTGCCTCTTAAGGCTTTGAAAGTATACATAGATGCATATGGTAATTAAAACAAGAACTCATAGTGCTGCTGAAATGGAAAAACATTGAAAGTAAAACATGTCCAAGATTTGAGCCAATCTCGATTGTGACTCAGCTGGCGTTCCTTTTTATTTTTGGTGAAAAGGCCCGAAGTGCCTCTAGCAAATGCCCTAAGAAGCAAACCAGAGCATTCAAGGGGAAGGACTGGGAAAGCAGCATTTCTCTTTTCTCAGGTTGTTGATTTTTTTGTCTCTAAAAGTGGATTTTAATTAAATGAGTCATGATTCGTAATCAAGGTATAGAGAAAAATACTAAACGCTCAAATCAAAATCAGGACTTGTGGGCACAATTCTCCTAGAAAGGTCATTCTCTGTCAGAACCCAACCATTAATGCCAGCTAACCCAAGGTGTAACACAAAGCAAGATATTAATAGGCCAACATAATTTTGAACAAATTACATGTTATAGATGTATAATGGGTTGCTGGGCCCATTAAGAATTTTCTATGTATCTTTAAAGTTTATGGTTCTGACAAATGCCTCAGAAGTCAAAAATCAACCAAAAGTTTGTGGCCAACCTACACGCTGCACCCTATCTACTTGTGCCTTGGAGAGGTGACGATGGTCCAGATGAAACAGGAAGTGTAGGGAACAGGAACTGTAAATGCAAGGTTAAATGCATACCTAGAGTAAATAAGATTGCAACCAGTCATGGTGCTGCAGGAAGTACAAAGCTCAAGGGAGAGCAGAAGTTATTCAGATAAAGCTTAGTGGCTAACTAAGGGCATTGCTGAAGAGGTTATAAAGTATAAGTAATGTTAATATCATAAAATCATATGCATAATGGATGTCTAGAAGCAGGAGGCAAAGAAAATATATGGGTTCAGAAAATCCACCAATGATCCACGGGAATCAGAACAACTCTGACTGCCATCGAACAGATGAACAGAAATCAGACAAAACTCATCAAAGATAAAAGGCTTGCTTCAGATTTATTTGCCCAAATTCTGAAATAGGTTTAACAAAGGATAGTAAAAAAATGAATGTTGAGATTGAAAATATAAAGACTTAATGGCAGATTTGATTTAGTAGAAGAAAAGAGAAGACTCTAAAAAGACCAAAAAGGCTGTTGGTCAAGACAACTAAAATTAGTGCCTCCCCATCACAGAATAGTTGTATAGAAAAATCATTACATTCAGTGTTTAATGGCACCATTTTGGAATGGTATTATCCAGATCGATTGCAAGCCTAGCTGAACTGAACCATACTAATGTTTAAAAATCCTTACTCCCAATTTAACAGTATAGTTCCAGTTGCTCAATAGCACACATATACTCTTGAACCCATTTAACAATAATTTTACCAATTTCCTTCATTCAAACACTTATTGGAGTAAAGATGCTTTGTGGACTGTGCACTTAGGTGTCATTATGAACATAGTCTCATACTGTCCATTTGGAATCATACACTTCTAGAAGGCAAGTGTTGCACCCACTTAGCAAACTCCGCCGCTCTGTGAAAAGTACCCGGCAGATCTATAGCAAAGACGCTCTGTAAGAAATGATGATAGCAACCAAAAATAGTCCCGAAGAATTTATCAAGTGCCTGAGATGGTAACATCAGCACTAAAGCTTTTATGCACATTGCATCCTTGTTTTCTAAAGAAATAACGAACCCCCCAGCAGTGTAAGGAACTACATAATTGTGTAGATGGAGCTTCAGTGCTAACAGAAATGTGCTACATCCAGATGGCAAATGGGATGATGGTGGAGCCAGGATGAGGAAGCAACTAATGATACTTCAAATAGCAAGCCGCAAAGCAAATGTAAGCACAAATGACATATCCAGGGCCAGACAATGAAGCACATGTCAAAGTCAGCTGCTTGTGTTGGGGGAGGAGGAGACAGAAATAAAAAGTAAATATACACTGCATAAACACAAATATGGACGCATGACACAGATGCAGAAGCACTCTGCACTTGCCGCAGATCGGCCTTCGTTCTCCATCTCTTTACCCATCCTCTCCTGGCCCAACTCCACTGAACACAAAATAAACTGTGGACTTCCCATTCCACCAGTGCCCCCCATAGCCTCCATCCATTGTCTGATAGGCTCTTCCAAAGCACAGCAAACTTTTCATTTAATAAGCAATAAAACCACCAGTAGTATTTTCGTGTGTGAGGTACCACCACTTGGAAACTGAGGAAAATAAAGCTCAGGGTCTCTTTGTTGTTCATGTGAGGACCAAAATTGAAACTTTCCTCTAGCTTGGTCAGACTAGCTTCGCCTTCACACTCAGGAGACGTAGGGTAGGTTAAACTATGAGCTCTTTGGGAAGTGGTGGACAAATGTATTTAGGTAGGAATGTCAAGGCACATCTATGTAAATGATTAGATGGTATGTATATTGATTTTAGATTTCTGTTTATATTTTCATTAGAGGCTGTATATCTTCATTGAAAGCTGCTGTACTCTGATAAGGGCAAAGGAAAGCACTCTTCAGAACTGCCTGGATAAATGCTGAGATAATGCTTTTCAGACAGACAAAATGCCCTTGCTGATTTATGGGGCCATTGAGGTCCTTGGCGGTGTGGCTGGAGCTCCTGATACAGCTGGAAGGAGAAACTTCCATCAAAAATGAACATTTCTAGACTTAACCCATTTATCTAGATAATCTGTCAGCCTACCAGAGCCAAATTTTCTATTGACCCGGACAAGACAGCAAGACAATGGGCCGGAAACGTCTACCTTACTATAATGTCTTAATGCTTTCTCTTTGCATACTTGCTTTATTTAAGCAATAATAAAGACTCACTGTGACTGTTTCGATTTTAGTCTCCTTGCTGACTGCTAATTCATGACTGCCTGCCACAAAAAAATGCTTTCACGTAAAGATGCCGTCAGAGCAGAGTGGTGTGCTCTTGACATTGAACACTGTAATCTGTGCAACTGTTCTATTACAGCTCATTTTAATATTTACCTACTTTTCCTATTTTTTTTTAATTTCTGATCCATGGTGTACTTGAGACAGAGGGAGGTTTGCTTCAGCTCGGGGAGACATGGCACAGATCTACCCGAGACCACAGATGGTGTGGGATGGGATGACTACCTCATTTCCAGGCTTGTGGTGGCCATTTGTATGCAGCACACCACCCTACACACTCATCAAGATTGTTAAGGGAAAAGGTTCAGGACTCACCAAAGCAGTGCAGAGGAATTATTCTTGTTTATGGCAGGAATGGGTTCACTTTCCATAGAGACAGGAGTATATTAGCAAGAAAGCAAGCCCTGGGAAACAATTCCCTGTTTGATTTCAGAGAAGTGCAGGGTGCTGCTGTTGACCAGTATCAACATATCCCTTCTGGTGGGGCCAAGAGGTAAATTTTCTGTGAATTAATATGCAATTCTATTTTCTGTTTTGGTCTTCTGAGGTTGTTATTCTTTTCTGTGGCCACCAACTATAAAATCATAGGTTTAAAAGTACACAGCCATACAGCTATAGTGATGTGCTCATCACTGTGAGTTCAAAGCCAGCCTGCTCTACATTGTGAGTTCTAGGTCAACCAGGGTTACACAATGAGACCCTATTTCAAAAAAACAAAAACAAACCAAAGCAAAACAGAAATCTACATAGACACTTGTCTATATATGTATTTGGCTGTCAGACTTTTTCCCCACTGTCATCGACTGTCAGACTTGTCGAGATTATATAATGTAAATTCAGTCTCCCTTCTAAATCATATCCAAGAATCTATCGTATCTCGAGGAGAAAAGGCCCTTTAGTTCTGAGGTGGATAGACCATTCTACACCTTTTTAAAATGCTAAGTTAGAAAGGAAGTATTGAGAGACTAGAGAAAAAGCCACCTTACACATCTGTTCTCTGATCCATAATTAGCCTGTGTTGAGTCATCTGACTCTTCAACTTCCATCAACTCTCTTTTATTGATTAAGTACAAATATATCACATACCTTAATTCCCACTGATACAAATACTATATTTGGTTACTTTGGATATCTCTAAAAACAGCACTTTACATAATACAAGTAATCAAAAATACATTAAATGCACAATAAAACATACTCTCTTAATCACATAAGGCAGGAAAATGTTTGGCTCTTTCCCACATCCCTATGTGCTGGAAGCCTCGTAAGTATACTGCTTAAGACTCTTTTCAAGCCTCAAGGCTCCATCAATACTTATGATCTATGTTGATCACTTCAAAACAAGGCTGATGCTCCTCTTACCCTTCTGCCCTCAACCCACTCTCATCTCCCCTGATAGCCTGGTGTTGTTTTCTGTTGGAGTGAACTGGGTTTTGCATCTCCCCAAATGTCCCATCTATGTTCTCTAGTATGTCCTTGTTTCTCTTTATCTTCTTCCTCTTCTTCTTTTTTATAAATCTCACTTCTCATTATTGTCTTTCATACTTTCAAAAAGTCTGCTGCTGGATTGGCATACCTGTTGGTCTGACCTCCTTAGACATTACCCCTGGACTCAGTCAGAATTTACCCTACCAGAAATCATTGTTGAGCTCTTGCAGATCAGACCCAGAATGGGAGACATGAGTCACTGTATTCAAGAATAGGAATTCAGAGTTTTTTGATCCAATGTTCTATTCAAAACAGAAGAAAATGAGAGAGAAGCTGAAAGTCAGCAGAATGAATGCCTGGTGTTTATGTTCAGGAAGGCTGGAGCTAAGGAATTCTCAACCCACAGCAATTTTCCTCTTAGCTTGTAGTGTGAGAAATATCTGGAGACATTTTTGCTTAGCCTGACTTGAGATCAAGATGGTACTAGGTTTCAAGATAGTACTTGGGTTCTAGTGAGTAGTAGCCAGAAAAGCCAACCATCCTAGAGTACAACAGATCTCTCTGTATATAAAGAAAAGTCAGTGGTGCTAAGGTTGAAAAGTCTCATCTCAGCCCATTAAGGCAACATAAAGCCAACAGTCAAGGATGGATTAAAAAAGAATATATGTTTTGGATTTGGGCTTCTTGAGTATATGCTCTACAGAGCAGGGCATTAGCATTGCAGAGGCTCTTACTAGCAGTAAGTATATAGTAATGCTTAAATATCAGTAAACAGCCTTGATACATGGAAAGCCTTTCTTCCTCAAGTGCAGGAAAGACCACCTCTTGTTACACATAGCAGCATCTTGAGAAATGCATCGTTATGTTACTTGGTCTCTGAGTGCTTGGCAGGGGTCAGAGAGCATTGCAAGAAGACCTTCAAGAATCTCAACCCATCAGCTGGGTTGTCATGTTCATGAAGAAAGCAGTGTTTTGACCTCAGCCTCTTAAAATCAGATTTATTTATTTTTTATTTGACCTAGACCAAGTTGTGGCTTCTGTACTCTATGTTCATCTGTCAAATGACGAGGCTGCTGCCACCTAAATGCTTGTAGCTTCTGATGCTAAGAACCTCCAGCATTCTTTTTCTGCCCTGAATACTTTTCCCTTGACTCTAAGAGTCAGGTGACAACCAAGGCATGAAATAACATGATGAACCAAACACTGGAGTGTTGTCTAGGATATGACTGAGGGGAGGAGACAGAGGTCCATGAGACACAGGATAACTGGGAGAATGGTCATGGCTGAGATATTGAAGATTAAAACCATACCTTGCCATTCATTAATTCAATGTAGTTAGAAAGCTTTTTACATCTTCCTGGTTCTCAATTTTCTCATCTGTGAGATGGGAATGACAGTAATGAGAACTTCCTATACTGTTGTTGATAGGCAAAGCTCAGTTATGAGCATAGGTTGCCTGCAAGATAAAGACATGAGTGTAGATGATAGCAGTTACTTTCTGAATGTAGGGAACATTTCTTAGCTTCGTTAAGCCAATCTTTCTGACATTGTAGATATACTTAAATCTTGGCATGTGAGAGAAATGCACAAACACACTAGGACCCTAACAGTGCCATTTTCAATATCTAAGGAAAAAAATGCCACTTTCACACTGGCATTGGCACCATCTACTCTGGCTCCACAGGTCCCCTCAATGTGATTCAGACTAAAATCCCAGAACACTGTTCCTTTTCTGTTACTTCTGTCTGGGAGAGAGAGGTTTTCTGAGACTGCAGTCCTATTTGTCTTCACTCTCAACGAGGTCACTGGGCTCTTTGTCTTGGCACGTTCCCCCATGTTAGTCAGTACAGGACTGTTTCAACATCAGCTCTCTCATTAATTCTATTGGTTTCAAGGGGTCCATGGACCCAGTCAATGTAATATTTAACACCCATGAGAAAGTGACTCACACTGATGGATCTTTCATCATCTCTTCCCATCTGGAGCTCCCTTTAAATTCACAGAGCCCACCTGCTAGGGAACAATGAACTCCAGTGACTTTTCTTTGTGTGCAGACAGAACTCCTATAAAATAAAGCTGGTACCAGAAGTATTTCCTGCTTGTTGTTGAGGTGGGCGGGCTGATCCTGTATGGATGATACTGGTCTTACCATTTTCTGGGAGTTTCACTGAGATTTGATATTTCCACCTTTGATTGGCACCTGTTAATAACCCTAAAGATGGGTGGAAGATGCTTATATTGTAAGCCAGAGTTATCTATGACTTTATTTTCCATCAGCTTTGTCATTCAAGGGCAACAGAAAAGGATATTATTATTTTTCTTAAAATGCTGTATGGCTTCACAGACAGGGAAGTGGGGAAATGGTCCTGTGTGTCTGCTTTCATGATGATTCTCAGGAAATATATTGCCAGGATTGTTTGCAATATTCAAAAAATGCATTTGTGTGGTTTATTACTCCTGGGTTGATGTGTGATAGCCATCGTGGTGACAATGCTGTTTGTTCCTTATATTAATCTGGGCAGTGCCATTCCATTCCCTCTTTTCAAATCATGTTATAAGCACACACACACACACACACACGCACACACACAATCCTGACCTTGAAGTTCAGTGACTCTTCACCGAGAAAGGGGAAAAATGCTAGAAGAAACAAAATGCCTAAATAGTGACCAAAAAAAAGACACCTAAAAATTAATGTTGACATTAAAAAAAAAATCAGTCATTGTGGTCCTCAGTGTGTAAAAGAACTGAGTAGAAACTGAATCAAATTCAAAACAACCTCACAAATAAAATCTGATCCATCTTTATTTTCTCCAAATCATAAAATCTGTGAATCATTTTCTAGGTGGGGGCAAGAAAAGCCATTCATGTGCTTAGTCCTTCCACAGAAGAGAAAATAAAGTTGGAGAGCTTGGAATAAGAGGCAGAGTGAGCCAACAAGCCTGCCTGTTTGCCTAATTTTCTCTGTATATGAATGCCAGAGGCATAGCCATGCTTGCCTGAAGCAGGAAAATGTCGTCCCTGTCTCATGCTGTAACACAGTGATATATCCTTTTGCCGTAGTCTGTAATGTGTCACCAGCACTTACAAAGCCATTGCCAAGACTGAGCAAGTTAGAAGGCCCAGGAGACTATAATTACATCATCCTCAAGGAAGAGCAAACTGCCCTTTGGGCAATTTCCCTGTGACCGCTCCTGCTATCGGCTCCAAGGAGGGGTGTGATGACATCTGTCTTCTTGGTATGCAGGCCAAATTTAGGCAGGACCTGGTAGTTACAATTTACACCTGCCATTTCTGAACACTGTGAAATAAGCCAAATACATTTTTAAATGACTTATTTAAAGCTCAGTGACAGAGCTGGGTTTGCTCATAGTCATCATGCAAAAATGGTCTTCCTATTCTGTCCTTCCCCAGAGAGACAGTGGACCTGTGAAGAGCTGTCCCACCTCTTGCCATCTGCTTGACTAGGAGGCTGTAGGGATGGTTGGCCACTTGACACACATTCTTTCTCCTGTCCTTGGGATTAGCTGTTAGCTGGAATGTGGATTGCTTTTGTGCTTCACTAAAAGACTTCTTTAAACCCATCAACAAATCAGCACTTCATTCTTCATTTTCTTAAGAGTGAATTTAGACCTGAAACTTCGAAACTTGCACAGAAGGAAGAACAAGGAGAAAGAAGAGGAAAAAGCAGGACCAGGACCATGTCTGTCTTGTAAATAATTCCCTGCATGAACATCATAATCTCATTTTTGAAACACAATAAACTCCAAAGTTGCACAGAGTCAGGGAAGGCCAGCCAGCCAGATATTCATTCTCTCTCTCTCTCTCTCTCTCTCTCTCGAAAGAAAGGAACTTGAGTCAAAACTAAAGTCAAATCCTGGCAGCAGACACTAATTTTCCCTACAGTTTAGTGGATAGCACAATTTTAGCACCACACAGGAGCCACAGAGTAAACAAATCCCAAATAATTGAGGATCTTCCTTAGATTCTTAGCACAGAGAAAATTTACAGATGCTGGGTGGCAACTACATGCTCTGACCTCCAAGTGTCACACACATTCTGTCTTCTGGATGCTTTCCTCATTAGAATGGAGGTGAAGGCATGAGTGTCCATTATAAAGGTGTCATTGCTATAAAACAAGCAGGAGGACTACAGATCAAGCTGGGAGCACCATGGGAGTCCAGGCCCCTTAAGGAAGAGGCCACTGCAGGTGCTGTTTTGCTATCAACTCCCATGTGGTTGTTTTTAAGAAACAAAGCACAAGAAAAAGAAGAATCTCTACTACTTATTGTTTCTAAAGAATTTCTACATCCAGTCATCTTACTGATTTCAGAAACCTGGTCCCAAGGATTGATGTCACCAGAATACTGTTCTCATCATAGGACATTCCCTCGATTTCTTGCTGTGTAAACATCTGTCCAGTGTCTATGGTAGCACTGCTCTTTATGCCTCCAGCATGCTGCTTCTGCGTCTTGGTGCCAATGAATAGACAGACATTGTTCTAGTTGCTCTTACATAAATCCTAGAATCATTCTGATTCCTTATTGCATCCCTTCTTTCTCATCCTTCCACCCTCCCTCCCTTTCTTCTTCACTTCCTTCCTTCCTTCTTTCCTAATATCCTTCTCTATCCATTGTAATCTCATTGGTTCTGATTTCATGATATATCCAAAATTGTTTATATACAGTTACCCACTGCCTCCACAAGACACAGATATTTCTGTTTAACACTCCAAAGCTACAGTACAGAATGATGTTTGGCATGGTATTGAGCTATTTATTAGCTGCCAGATTATGTGTGGTAAGAAACTTAGGACCCTTTATGCAATAAGTATGCTTTTGTTGGAGGAGACTTTCTCTGCCAAGAAATTTTACTGGAGAGTCTCCTGAGAAGACCATCAACCATCTAGGGTCTTAAATGGAAAATAGGCAGAAAGGGCTGTGGGCATAGGTGAGAGACAGCATGCTTGCAAAGTAATGTCCAAGACATTCTATTAGACCATGAGCATTGAACAAGCAAGAGGATAGACAGGCAAACACATAAGCACTGGGCAGCATCAAGTAATGTCTAAGTGTATCTCAGGAACACCAGGAATTCCATTTCTCAATAGCATCAGCAAATGAAGCCTGTGTTTTCAGGGGCTGAAGACCAAGTGTCTCAAATTCAACTAAGTTGTCACAGTGTTTAAGACCTGCTTGGAATACTTTAAAATGTAAGCCTGTTTTAAATTTCCTAACATTTCAAATTTTGAGACAAAAGCTGCAAATCTGTCCAGAAAATTTTGCATAGTTTCACCATTTGTAAACATATTTTTATAGTTTTCCCTATAATTGTTACCATGTGTTTGCTTCTTTATATTTTAATTAGTAATTTTGAATAAATTGGGATAGCTATGTGCATCCTCCTAAAATACTCCTAAAATACTTTAGTTCTTAGTAAGAAAATTCCTTAAATTCCTTTTCTCAAGAAAATATTTATTTTATTTTTATTAGTGTGTATATGAGAGAAAGAAAGAGAAACAGAAAAAGAGTAAGAGGGAGACAGAGTGTGCTGCTGACTGTGCAGGCAGGAAAGGGCACTGGGTCCTCTGGAACTGGTGTTATAGGCAGTTAGAGCTGTCTAAAGTGGGCTGTGGGTACTGAACTCAGACTCTATGCAATAAAAGCCAGCATTCTTAACCACTAAAGTAGCTCTCTAGCTTCCCCCAAATATTCTTTATATGAGAACAAAATTCCAGCATCAAATTTAAAATCAGGAATTTAAGGTTAATACTCCACACATATTTTTGTCCAGCATATGCAAGTTTAATCAACTTCAGGCAGTGTGTGTGTGTGTGTGTGTGTGCGCGTGTGTGTGTGTAGAGATATTAGGGACTGGGATGAGAGCAAAGGCTTTCTGAAACTGGCCTGTAGCTATGCTCTGAAGGATAGCCCACAGGCCAACTTCAGCCCAGTAAGGAACCAAAGATGATTATTTTTGTTTATATTTTTAAAAGGCTTAGAATTTCACCTGATTGTTTGTGTGTGTGTGTGTGTGTGTGTGTGTGTGTGTAAGAGAGAGGGAGAGGGAGAGAGAGAGAGAGAGAGAGAGAGAGAGAGAGAGAGAGAGAGAGAGAGAGAGAGGTTGAGAGAGAGAGAGATTGAGAGAGAGAGAGATTGAGAGAGAGAGAGATTGAGAGAGAGATTGGGAGGGGAAGGATGGAGATAGGGAGTGGGGAGGCTACAGAGGCCAGAAGCATCAGTGCTCTCAGAGCTGAAATTAGAGGTGGTTTTGATCCTCCCAATACCAGTGTTGAGAACCTAACTCAGGCTCTCTGCAAGAGCACTACACATTCCTAACTACTGTGCGCTCTCTGAAGACCCTTTTCTCTTTCCTATCTTCCTCACTTAGTGTTTTTCTACCATAAACCGATTTCTGGAATAGGCTACTTTTTGCTATCATGCTTCACATGTGAAGTAGCATGATGTATAGTTATCCAGTCTGCATTTATATCTATTGCATGGCTACAAACTAGAGAATTCACCTTAAACTAAGAGTGACCAGTGTGGTGATTCCTTTGACAAAAAAAAAGGGCATTATTAAAGCCAGAAAATAAGTAGTCATAATACTGGAAGTTTTCTAGGGTGTTTGGAATAATATGCAAAACAAGATGTTGCCTCTCTGCTTTGGAGCTAAGTGTTGTGGGATGATGCCAGGCACTGTTTCTGTTTTTTACCTTTGTAGGTTGTGTCTTCACAGGTGAAAAAACTTCAGAAAAAGATGCCCAGCCTTCATCCCAGCTTTCTTTTTGTAAGACTGGGACATGGGTGAAAATTCTAAACTACAAAATGTACTAGTGAATAGCTTTCTAAAATGTGTTATGGTCATTTCATTAACATGTCTTCATCTTGAAGACCCTGAACTACATTGTATCTAGATTCCCAGCTTTACTTCCTCCAAAGCTAGAGAAAGGCCTTCAGGAAGAAAATGTGATATTTGGGGAGTACCTGGCCTAGGGCTAGAATAATGTTACGTAACAGCATTCATAGTGAGGGATAGCAACTGCAGTCTTTGCTGGTGTCACAGGGAGGGGCTGTCCCTGTGGTATGCATACATACTCAGTGTGTATGCAAGGGTCCTGAGTAATATGGCAGGAAACTGGAAGTGATAGGATGGATTTTCTCTTACCTCACCCTTTTCCAAAGAGATGGAATCAAGGGGAAACCAAGCTCAGTAGCAACACACATTAGGGAATGTAAGGGGAGCAGGATGAGGGAAGATACAGCTGTCTTTAGGACCACCTGTCTGCTCAGGATACATCTCCTATGTAAATGACCCTAGGGTGAAGGTTAAAAAAAAACAAAAAGCTTTGCTTCTTTACTCTTGGCTGCTGAGCACAGAACACCCTTCATGTTGCAAGCAGCTCTATAGTGCTTCCTGAATCAGGGACGCTGGAGCAGGCTGTCAGCTTAGTTCTCCTGCGTTGCCTTCCTCCTCGAAGGGCCCTCTGGTGCCAGGAACATAGCAAAGTGCCCTCCTATAGACTCAGGCATGGATGAGGTCCAGAGAAGACCCTCCACTGAGCAAATGGATGGTCTGGTTTTTAATTCAAGTATTACAATAGCGGTAATTTGGCACTGATTAGCAATGTTAGTCCCGGAGGCCAAAGGAGGACTGCAATCCAGTGTGAGGCTCGAAACAATTACTTCCTTTAGATAATCACTTTTTTAGAGGCCAACTGTGCATATAAATATCACATCATGCCAGGACTTGGCAAGTTTTTATCAGCCCCAACTCAGGCAACTTCTGCATCCTTTATGCCCTAGGCACTGGAAATGGTTTGTCCTTTCAGCCAAGCCCAAAACAATCCTATTGGCCAGGAGACAACCAGAGATGGAGCTGGGGTACATTTGTTGTCCTCTCCTTCCCACAGTCATGCTCACCTGCTCAACCTCACAGAACTAAATCTCATTATCTATGTTTCTTCTAAGATATTTTTGAAATTATACTACCTCCAAAATCCCCTGTCAAATTTGTAGGAAACTAGAGCCAAGTGCTTTAGCGAAATTGCTTGGCCAATGGCAATAGGGTAAAAACATTCATTCACTCCTGAGTTCTTTCACCAAACCTTTATCAATCATTCTTACAATAGGCTCTACAAGTGGGCACCAGAATGGACATTTAGGAAAATCACTGAATCTACATGTAAAACATATATTACCAAGCTTTGGTGTAACCTAGGTTCAAAGCCAGGGTTCCATGCATTTCAGGCAAGCAACTGGGCTATATCCACAGAATCCACTTTTGTATGCATTGACATTGATGCAGAAACACAGCTCTCACCCCCAAAGATCATAAGACATAGTTTACTGTGGTGCTCTAGATCAATAATCATGGACCAATTACTCGGAAACCATGTTCCAATGAGGTAATGGGTCCATGATTTTTTTTTAAGTCACACAACAAAAAAAAGTGATAAATCACTTTAAAAGAAATAGATTACTGGAAGTATCAGATGAGGTATATCAAAGCAGGTCTCTGCTATAGGACTCTAATGTTATTTGGTGGAATCTGAGAGGGCTGGCTGTTAGTACATTCTAAAATGGATTCTACCTGAGAGTCACAAGCGTGGGACAATGTGCTGTGCCACCAGACAGAAAACTTGGTAAGGTCAGGCAGATTCAGAAATCCAAGTATTCTCATATTTGAGAATGGAAGGCATTTCATCTACTCTTGATGATGTTCCTATCATGGAACATGTGACCATGACATCCTGTGGAGAGGACTGTGAGGATCAGTCACATAAGGGCAACATCTGAAGCCCCTCCACATGCAGATGAGGCATCCCTAACATCTCATACCAAACCAATAGATAGACCCCAACCCAACCCAAAATGGGTATGAGACCTCACCTACAAGAAATAAAGTGCACAAGCTACTATGGTGAACCAAAGACCATCTGAGAGAGAGCCTATGTCTTATAGAGCTGTAACACTTTGAGGAAGAGAATTCTCTCCCAAAGTTTTCGTCACTGGAAACTGCTCAAGCCTGCCTTGGTCACTTTCTGCTCAGTGTCCCTGACATTGGCTCTTAGCTGCCTGCTGTGTGTCTCCAGCTTGCTGTGTGCTGCTCCTGGGCCTTAGCATCCCATCATCCACCACCAACTCTGGAGCAGCATGGAAGAGACCCATCAGCCCACTTTGATCTGACTCCCCATCATCTCCTTTGGAGAGCACAACTCTTTGGCTACTCCAGCCAGAGCCCAGAAAATCTCCAAGAATAACATCCAGTATGCAGACCCGAAACAAAGATGTTAATGAGGCCACAGATAGCCCCTTGGGTTGGCTTTGTATCTAGCTCTCTTTGGTCACAGAAATTCTACTCATTCCATCAGCTTTGTAGGATCTTTAGCCAAGTATAGCTTCTATCTGGGTACTTTACTCTATACTACAACATAAATTAATGAAGCTAAGATATTAACAAAAATGAGTAATAACAGGATAGGATAGTTATAAGAAAAGACTGTAACAAGTAATATGAATTATCTTTCCCTTGGGAATCAGGACATGTTATTGTAATCTGTGATTGGCTGAAGGCAACTGGAATCAATGATGCATAAGATTCAGTGAGCAGAGTCCTTTTGTCAGGCCTGGGTAAGTACCATTTGCATTTAAAAGCCTATGCCCTTTAACAAACTATTTAATAGCTACTAAGGGCTAGGCACTATTCCAGGCATTGTGAATACAGCAAAGTCCATGACCTCACTGGGTTTAAAATCTAGTTGGAAAAATCCAAGAACTAAGCCTTCGTAAGCACTTACCATCCTCCAGACACTGAAGCATTTTATATGAAGCAGTTAACTTCATCCTCATAACTCTAGAAAGCAGGTGCTCTAGCCTCCAGGGTACTTCCTAGCTGAAGTTCAGACATGATAAGAATGTTGCCCAAGGCCATTCACCTAATAAATAACAGCTAGTAATTAAACAGGAAACCTGGCTTTGGTGGATGACTGCCTTTTAAAGCATGAATTGATTCTGTCCCTGAAGGTTGAAATCAAAGATCACAGTGCCTAAATAATCCTGTGACATCACTCAGAAATTCCAACAATATGTATCAAAATCTTTTGCTTGGAACAGTCTACTGTCATCATAGTTTCATAAATATTTCTCTGTTTGGCAACTCTGGACACTTGCCCTAGCTTGTAATGACAAGGAAGAAATCAAACCAAATACTGTGCTTTATTCTGACAGCTTATTTTGATAATTCTCCTTATTGAGATTCATCTGATAGTCCACCATATTCATCTATGTTAGATTCATGTGACAAACTCTATGTAGCACATCCATCTGTAACTGCATAGAGTAATTTCTTCTGGAATCAGGGGTTTTTCTAGAAAATCTTCCTACTCTAGATCATCAATTCTTCGGCTATATACTCATCCATTGATCACTTTTGTGGGTAGCCAGTAAAGGGAAGATAGATGTTCTATCTTCATACACATGGGTAAGGGGTGATGGGGCTCCTGAGTTAAGAGTCAGCAGGGAGGAGTTAAAGGCGATTTTGTTTTGTTTTTATCATTTCCATCTTACCACTTCCCTCTCACTCAGCTGGTAAGAGCTAGGGAAATAGTGCACATATTATATTATTATATTGTATTGTATTGTATTGTATTGTATTGTATTGTATTGTATTGTATTGTATTGTATTGTATT
>NW_021604598.1:8624331-8648524 GCF_004785775.1 Grammomys surdaster | reverse complement strand
TTGTATTGTATTGTATTGTATTGTATTGTATTGTATTGTATTGTATTATCCTGACTTATTAGCTTATATTTTAGAATGCTAAAGTTTGTTTTTGGCCTACCTACTGTAGAATCCTCCTTCTAGCAGGTTTTGTGTGTATGTGTGTGTCTGTGTTTGTGTGTGTGAGAGAGTACTAGTAGTATTTTATTTTTGAAAATTCTGAAGATTTCTTAAAATTGCTAATAATTTCTGTTTGCTTGGGAAATGATCACGCATAGTTATGCTTCTTTCTTCTTTTCTCTTTCTCTTTATTTCTTTCCTTTTTTCTTTCTTTCTTTCTTTCTCTTTCTTTCTTTCTTTCTTTCTTTCTTTCTTTCTCTCTTTTCCTCCATTGTAAACAAAAATAAAGTGTTTATGCTGTCTCCCATTGACACTCTTAAAGATATAAATTTTTATGTAGACACTAGACAAATGTTTACTAAGATCTATATTTTCAAGACTCCCTCCCTGCCTGATGTTTCTGCATACATTGCAACTCTGAATGCAATTTGGGATTAACTTAAACATACGATTCCTGTTAACAGAGAGCTCACCCTAGTAGATTAGAGAGAGTTGTCCCTTTCTACAAGAGTGTGTTTGGGGGCAGCTCTTTTATAACAATGATTATATAGACAGCTCTGCTGTGGGCGTTTTTGACCCAGTTCTCTTGGGGTTCACATTTTGCTGTCCTTAGCAAGAACTATTGGGTGAGATCACCTCTTGGAAGAACTGGTTTATCATGCCATCCTGCTGATTGGTGAGGACCTTGCTGGTAGGGAAGGGATTCAGTATCTTCTTACTTTTGTTCTCTACTCTCAAAATGCTACCCCTATTTTCTCTTGCAGCATGGCCTTTGATCTTCCACTGGCTTATTACTGTCTTCCTTCTTGCTGAGGTTTATCACATTCCTCTATGTTTTCTTCATTTTCCAGGAACTCCTCCCACAGACCTGAGTATACAAAGCACAGGAGAGGCCCCAGGAACCTTCAAATGGAAAGTACCAGCCCTCTTCACTTCTTCTTTCCTCTTCTCTCTAGCCTGGCTTAGCCTTGATATACCTGGCTACTCATCTGTTAATTGACAGATGACTTCATCATATATCTCTCAATTTTTCCCACAGGCACCAACGAGGGAGTCCAACATACCTGCTTCCAAAGGTAAACTGAAACCAAGTATCTTCTCCAATATCACTTGGCAAAAGCATTTCCCAGCTATCTCATTTTTCCTGGTGGCCAGTGTGCCACTCTCCTGCCTTCCCACTACCTTCTTTTCCAGATGACATTTAAATGTGCCACATATTTGGAAGGTGGTAGAAGATAACTCCAAAATATTGTGAAAAAATGTTCTACAGCTTTCTTCGAGGCATCTTAAGCCAGAATTATGTTACTACATGACATCTTAAGAAGTGACCTGGAAACTTTCATTCCATAGAATCACTTCCCACTCAGAACAGTGTATGCACCATGACAACCCCAAGGACACAGACTTAACGGAGTACCTTCTCTCATGACATCATTCAGTGAGAGAGTCCCTCCATTCCAGACACTTCATTGATTATAAGGTTTGGACTCTGCCTGTTCACTTGGGTGACAGACACTTTTTGCCCTTGTATTACCCTTACATATCTCAGGCTTTGAAAAGATTTTAGAAGGATCATGAATACTAAGCAGAGACTCCAATATAGATATTCTCATGCTGTGTACCATGTCCTCATTTATCAGGGTCTACCTATGTTTGATTCAGATGTGTAGTTCCTGGGCATTTTTTTTTTATTGTTTGCCCCAACGACTGAATTGACAACATACACACACACAAAAGCTTCGTTCTTCAGATTTAAACAAGGGATGATGCTCTGGAATCCAGAGAAGCACACCCTGAGAAGGAGAAGCTAGTCTATAGTGGTTTTCCTCTTCCCTTACCAGAAGATGCCTCACTAAGGGCCATCTGGTCAACTCAGCATGCTTGCAGAAGCAACACAGGGCCCAGATGGTTGGGCTCTTGGAGGGTTCTTCATAAGCCCATTCATTCAACCCCTGAGTCACCATATGCCAAAAGGTCAACACATTCTGAGTAGCAGTCTTCCTAAGTATTTTCTCTGTGGTTTTTCCTGTAGAGTCTGCACCCTGATGTTTTCAGGGTTACTAGGTTTTAATGAGGTGTCGTCATAATTACCGTAAGTACTAGCTAGCACCACTGAGCTCAGCCTAACGACTGCACCAGAGGTTTCAGAAAATCAAACTGAAAGAAGGAGGGTATATATCAAGTGGTCCTCACATAGGTAAACACAGATGGCTTGAGCCATGTTTGATACTTGTCTTTCTATAGCAATGCCAGCAAAAGCCACTATACCTTAGCAGCATAGGAAGCAGTCTTATCTCAGTGTGCAGGCTAAGTACCTGATGGTTTAAAGGACTTGGGCGAAAGGAAATGTAAAAGAAAAGTACAAATGAAAAGAGAATTAGTCTATTGCTCCCTAGTAGTTAAGCCATGCCCTCAAGGAATAAAAAAAGGCAATTTAAGACAGTGCTTTTATTTTCCCAGACTCTGAAAGTGCAGCTTTCCCTGGAGGTAAAAGGTTAAGCAGTATGACATTTACAGTTCTCCTTCAGCCCCAGGATTTCCCCCACCCCTGGGATTTTTGCAAAGCACTCAGTAGATCTGCCAGGCAGGCTGATGTAGAATCATGGGGTCTGGAAATCTACTCTACCCTGGATGCCCAGAGCCCCTCTGTATAGATTATGTTCTTCATCTCAGAATTCAGTGTCCCTTCCCTAGAGTCTCAGGTCAATGTAGACTCAAGTTGGTGACTGCTGTGAGTGGCCCAGAATTCCCCAGGGTCCTTTGACAGTGTAGGAAATCTCATTAAAGCCTGACATTTGCTGAGCATCCTCAAGGGCATAGGTGCTCATTCCAATCACAGGGCCCCACGGCAGGGCCCAGCAGGCAGCTTGGTGGCTTTGAGACTGAGCTGTCATCAGCAGCAGCATCCCTTATCCCCAAGCTCCTACAAAGTGGAAGGGCTTATGTGACTTCTACTTTAGGAGCCTGAGTGTATTCTCCTCATTTCTGCCTTCCTCCCCTGGCTCTCAGTGCCTATTAGCACCTAGATGCTCCCTACAAGAGACCTAAGGAAGTAAGATATTCCCTTTGCCCCCAAATGGCAAGCTGTTTCATTCTTGAGCACCCCTGAATGTTCTGGGCAGGCATTTCTGGCAATGAATCATGTCTAGGAATTAATAGAAAGAAAGACAAAGATCCCAGTCTGTTGAGCTCCCTGTTTTCCAAACAATCTCTTGAAATGGTTGTTGTAACAACTACAGATACACCAATTAGTCACACTCCTGGCTCCCAGTAGCTCAATTTGGGGAGCGTTTCTTTCCTTAACTCTCTTGATGTACACTGACAGTATCCAAATCTATCCCAGTGAGGCTATACCAGGCTTTTATATGTACTTTTAAAAAGCATGCATAATACATCTGTTTTCCCCCAAGTGAATATGATGAACTAATGACAAAGGGTAGTTCCCAAAGCTCATAATGGAGCTGAAAAATTCATATGGCCTAGTGACATCATAGCTATTGTGACATAACCCAGTGCGTTGTGCTTGTTTGTAGTGACTGTATTGCTAGTCATACAAAGTATTGCATGTGGGACTATGGATATGGCTGTCAATAAAAGGCTTGTTTTACAAGTCTGAAGATCTGAGTTCCGTTCTCTGAGGATCTGAACCTAGGAAAAACTGCTTGGTGGGGTGATGTGCACTTGTAATCCCAGTCCTGAGGAGGAGACAAAAGGTTCCCTAGGGATCACTGCCTAGCCTGACTAGTCTATCTACTTGGTGAAGTCTATGCCAATGATAGACCTTTTTTCAAAGAAAATGGACTGTCTTTCTGAAGATGATATTCCAGGTTGCTCTTTGGCCTCTTCAATACATGCACTCAAACATACAACTATTGCATACACAAGTGTAGTAGGAAGTTCTTGGTAATGTTAATGAGTTATCATATTATTGGTTTATGTATTTCATTATATTATGCCTTCTGTAATTATTTTAGAATATAGTTGTTCTTATAACGATGTGTCTTGTTATCCCAGAAACTGTTTTTATACAGCTCATGATTACAGCATCTTTTGATTGCATTAAGAGATCATGTCTAGTAATTGAGAAAAATTCCTTGGTCACTGCAAGGATACTTTGTGAGAGTCACTCAATGACAAAATCATTGAAAGATAAATGCCTCACAAGATAGATGTCCATACTGGTGACACCTGAAGGCCTCCTCCTCGGTAGTTAATGGATCAGTCATGCCCAAGATCTACATTTGAACTGCAATCACTTAAACTTTCTGTAACTCAGTGTCTTAGTTGCAGTTTCTACTGCTGTGATGAGAAGTACCATTGTCAAAAAAAAACTTGGGGGAGGAAAGGGTTTCATTCTTTCACCTACATCTGCTTCAGTGAAACATCATTATAACCTAACTGAGTCTCCAAAGAAAGATCACAGTTCATCAGTGAAAGCAGTCAGGGCAGCAACTCCAACAAAGCAGAATTCTGAAGGCAGGAGCTGTGGAGGAGTATTGCTTCCTGCTTATCTTGACTGCCTGCTCAACCTGCTTTCTTATAGTGCTCAGGCCACTAGGGGCAAAACCACCCATAGTACGGTAGGCCCTGCCACATCAATCAGTAATTAAGAAAATGCCTGACAGGCCTAGCAACAACTGAATCTTGTGGAAGCAATTTCATAACTAAGGTTTCCTCTTCTTAGATGGATTCGGCTGGTATCAATTTGACAAACCAACCAACCAACAAACAAAAACAGCCAAACAACAACAAACCCCCAAACTAGCCAGTGTACTTTGTCTATTACAATAAATGCTAGACCCTCCCCTTCCAACTATAATGTTCATGTTTTACATATAGAATCTCCACTTTTTTTCAAACTCTACAACATATTATAATGCCATCATCCATTTCTTGATACTTTTATGCTAACTGCATATTTGAATTCTCTAGAGAAATAGAATTAATAGGATTTTTCTCTAATATATATTATATGTGTGTGTGTGTGAGTGTGTGTGTGTGTGTGTGTGAGAGAGAGAGAGAGAGAGAGAGAGAGAGAGAGAGAGAGAGAGAGAGAGAGAGAGAGATACAGACACAAATATACTCACAACTGGATAGAAAATCTTAGAGAGGTGAGGGCTGGACTGATTGTGAAAATTGTCTCCAGAGGACCTCAGAGGCCAAGATGTTATGCATTTTGTTGCTGGAGGAAGGCCTGAGGGTGAGGAGATGTGTGCCCAGCTCAAACAGAAGCAAAGCTGCCTTTCCACTGCTATATGGCTTTAGCTGAGCACTCAATGGATTCGATAATGCACACCAAGATCAGTGAGAAGGGATCTTCTTGATATAGTCTACTTATTTAACAACAATTTAAAATATCCTCATAAACACACTCTGAAAATGGTTTATCAGTTACCTGGAATCCTCAACTCAGTCTACACAAACCACATAGTAAAGTGGAAATTTCTGGTTTCTTTGGAGACTCAGGTTATAATGATATTTCATTGAAGTAGACATAGGTGAAAGAATGTTTTGCTATAGCAAACACATGAAAGGATGGATGATGTTTCGAAGAATTTAAATATGACCCCAAAGACAGTGGGAGCTTGAGCTTTGGATTGCCTTGTTCTGCCTCTGCCTTGCTAGTCTTCACTGATGACACACATGTATTGGTTCATCTTACATTGTGTTGTGTTGCTGAGTTTTGCTTGTGGTGACTTCATAGAGAGAAACTCACCAAAGAACTTCTTGTGAGGTTCCTGTGGCTTTTCTCTTCTGCAGATTTGGGTGATTGGTGAGGCTCACAGTTTCTTCTGAATTGAATTGTCTTTGCTGATTTGTGTGTAGTGTCTACTGAATGGACTGGACTACAGTTTTTGATTTGTGTTTGGCGTTTCCTAGTGGACTGGACTAAGGACAAAGAAGATTGTAACCACATCAAAGAACTATTTCTAAACAGGTCCACTTCCCAGTATCCTAATAACCTTTCTTTCCCACTGCCTCTGCTGGGTGGTGAGTTGGAAGAGAGGTTGAACGCTTACTAAAGTAGGCTGTGAAAAATGTAAGCCTACAACATACATGCAAAGACAGCAGTGAAAGGGAGCCTATGTACATGATGTCAATATTTATTTATTTATTTATTTATTTATTTACATTTTTATTATTGTTGGGATGTGAGTAGCTCTGGAGTGTGTGTACACACTTGTGTGAAAGTAGGTGCACATATGCCATGGGGTGCATATCCCAGAGCACACAGGTAGACATCAATGTTTCTTACGTCAGTTCTGTAGACAGTTCTGAGTTCTGTAGATAGAACCCAATTCTCAAACTTGCATAGTGAGCACTTTTACCTGCAGAGCCACCCGCCCAGCCTTCATCTAAATGTAACATGTGCTTGCCATTTTAGTTTCAGAGTTTCTAAAAGAGAATGAATGGGAATCTTTTAAAGAAAGTTGTGGTTTTTGAATATCTAACCACATTCCTACAGAGACAGCCGCTCTCCTGAAGTTGATCATATGTACTTGTTCAGTACACAATATCATAGGTACTTTGAAGGGGACAATGAGGCTATGAGATATTGAACAAGCTACCCAAGGCTACTGGCTATACAAAGGGCATTGGACTGTAATGCAAGCTCCCATATACACACAGATGACTGACACAGGAGTGGATATAGGAACAATGCAAAGCCTTCAAACTACAAATGAAAGAGTGGCAGGTGTGAAGACATGGGCTTACAGAATTCAACTTTTGGGGAGAGGAGTAACCAGCCACTGCAGTATGTGGCTTCCACATGTCCAACCAACTCTCTTGGCTCTTCTTCTTTTTTCCACTTCCAGAAACACAAAAGATTAATGGTTTCTGTGAACCTAGGAAGGTAACACTGAGCTGGCTTGTCTTTGACTCCTTGCTAGCTTTTGATCATAGGTTTGTACTTCCCAACTCAAACAGGTCTCCAGATTTTAGCTTGAACTTTCCTAAGGGTTTATGATCCAGCCATTGGAAAAATTGCTTTGCATATCTATCAAATGATGGTAATTATAGGTCTGCTACCTCATTGGTGGAGACAAAGAAATCAAAATCCTTTTATTAAATAAATATTTACTGGGTATCTACAAGTGGACCTATGCTAGTTAAGAGTCCACAAATGCAAACAACATTAATTGCTGCCCTCATAACCTTGTAATCTACTTTAGCAGGGAGAGGAAGAGGAGGAGGAAGATGAAAGCACCAAACTGTATTTTACTAGAGGGGAAATTTAATGGTTACTTGATTAAAGTTTACTAGAGGTAAATCTGATCCTTGCTCTATGCAAGGATCAAACAAGAGTTCATAGCAGAACCACAGGGTCAGGAGGCACTCTCAAACTTATCTGTGGGGGATTTGCATGGTTGACTAGCAGAAGAAAGGGATAGATTGGGCTTCTATTCACAAATAAAAGTATGTTTTTCAGGATATACTCTTCTGGAAACCCCTTTGTCATTCCTTATATGTCCTCCTTGTATCCTGATTCTTGATATTTACCCCAATTGTCTTGTTCATTTATCTCTGGCATCTCATGGTCAGAGATGAGGGTGAAGACATAACAAAAACAGATGAAGTACAGGAGGTAGAGAAGAATCAGAATGATGCTGATGGCTGCCCTGCCTGTTGGTCAAGATTCTCCATATGCCTGCATGCAGGTGGAATTCACAGCCACTTCTGCTCTTGTCATTGTTCTAATACCAGCTTCATATCATTGCCTGCAGAATCCGGGAGATCTCTGAACCTCTCCATCCCTTTTATACGTAAAGTGGAAGAGGATAACAAAGCACACTAGTTTTAGAGAATGGTTTGGTCTGTTCCTTTAACGGACATCTCTTTTTTCTGTATAGTTCTATAAGCTAAACCCTTCATCCCAGATAACAAATGTCTTCTTTCAGTAGAGGGTCCTGTTCCTACTGTCAAGAGGTATGCAGTGGTTTGAAAGAAAATGGCCCCCATAGACTCTTATGGAGTGCCACTACTAGAGACTGTGGCCTTGTTGGAGGAAGTGTGTCACTGAGGGGCTTTGACTCTTATATCCTCAAGCTGGGCCTCTTGTGGCAGTCATTTCTGCTGCCAGAAGAATTCAGTTCCTTCTCCAACACCAAGTCTGCCTGCATGTCACCATGTTCCACCATGACCATAATGGACTAAATCTCTGAAACTGTAAGCCAGCCCCAATTAAATCTTTTTCTTTGTAAGGGTTGCCATGGTTATGGTTTATCTTCATAGCATTAGAACCCCAAACTAAGACATGGTATAAAGTCTGGCAGTGAAAACGACTAACAAACAAAAGCTCTTGACAGTTATGTTACAAGAATGGTACATCAAGAAAACAACTTCATCTGTACTTGGTTTTCACAATAGAAGCTCTGTGACTAGGATATTCCACTGACTGAATACTCTGGAGTAAAGATGATTCTGACCCTTGGGCTCAACAGTGCAGCTCCTAAGAAACACTCCCTTTTTGCAGTCAGGTATCTTCTGAAACCAGGAGACAGAAGCGTGGTATTCCAGCCAAGTGTACAGAAAAACACTGCCATTCAAAGGAGCCTATCTCTCATAAGGATCTAGGATTATGCTTTGCTATCAAGAGACTTCTGATCACAATCCACCCTCTTACCTACAACCAAATAACAGGTAGAATACATAAAACATAATTGCCTAGGTGCTAATATGAGATAATAAGAAACTAAAGTCCTCAAGAGTTAGGGAATAAAGTTGTTTCGACAGTTGCTGCAACCCATTGCCTTAAGAGTTCATACACAACAGTCCAAGAAGGTAAAGCAGATAGAACCTAAAGGAGTCTCTGAGATGGGAAAAGCCAAAGCAGCATGAGTTTATAGCATACTGTACTAGAGCTGAGAGAATTAGCTGTGCAGGGGGGAATGTGGGAGCTCTGGAAAGAGCCCAGTGAAGGATGTAGCTGAGCACTAATCAGCTTATGTGTGTGAGGAAACTGTACAGCAGAGGAGAGAGAGTCACTCAGTTAGCAGAGATGCTGAGGACACATGATGAGGACAAGTCCCTGTTTTCATTTGCTGAAAAAAAGAAAAAATATACATGGTTCACAGGACACTAGATAAGGTGCAGAGCACTAACTTCAGGGGCAGGAACTCATTAGTGCTAGGGAGAGCATGACTTACATTCTGCCTAACAAGTTTTAAAAAGGGGATCGAAAGTAAACCCATTTTATTCTCATAAAATTCATCCAGAAGAAAATAAAGAATATTTAAGGAAAATATAAATGCCCAGTATACAAGAAGATAATATCATAACATCTGGACTTTAACAATAATTTAACAGGCATGAAAAGAAACAGAAAATCCTTACATGGATCTAGGAGAACAGCAACAACAACAAAACAAAATCAACCAATTGAAAATAATCTAGAATGGATGTGTAGTGAAATTAGCAAGTAATGATAGCATGGTATTATTCTATACCTACAAATACTAAATCTTCTTATGTTCAAGTGTTCACATACCTCAAATATCAAGCACAGACATGCACTTTTTTTTAAAGGAAACCAATATAAATGTTGAAAATCACAAACTAAAAACACAAATAAAAAGGGGGAAAAAGTGATTAGTATCTTATGTCATTGGGGAATTAGAATCTTGGAAATGATTACATAACACCAAGTACTTAACATCTTTGATCCTCATGTACTCTTTTTCATTGTCATATGAAGCACTGGTATTTGACAAATATATTAAAGCAATTCAGTGAAGAAACAGGCCTTTTGACAAATGGTTTTGGAAAATCTCACACCTGGAAAAGTGGATTTTAATCACTATTTCATTCCATGTACAAAAATTGAAATGAAATAGATCATAGACCTCTATGTAAAACCTTCAACCCAACCCAAACCTAACCAAACCAAAACTTTAAAGATCATGAAAGAACAATTTAGAAATTGAATTTCATCAGAACTAAAACCTGGTCTTCTAAAAACGGAGATTGGATAATGAAAAGCCAAGTGGGTATTGAGATACATAGTTGAGAGATAATATTACCATGATTAGACCTGTACTCGGAATGCATATATAAAAACTCTCATACATCAATAGTATAAAAGCAACAGCTCAATTTAAAAGTTGGCAAAAGATTTTAAATTTACACTTCACCAAAAATTAATACTATTGGCAGAAAATAAAATAATAATAATAAAATGCCACAAACAGATGCCCAGCATTATCAGTCAGGGAAGAAGATGCAAATTGGAACAAAACCAAGAAACCACTGCATATTTATTCAACTGGATGAGGTAAAAATTAGCTAGTGTTGGTAAGAAACAGAGACTCCAGGCTTCTCATGAGCTACCTGTAGGTACGTAATTAGCAAAAACACTTTAGGAAATACTGAAGCAATTCCTTAGAAAGTTAAATGCACACCTAACACAGGGGAATGGACACCAGAGAAGCAGAGGTATCTGCTCATAAAGAACTATGTGCAAATGTTCCTATCAACTTAAACTTTAATGCCTCTGAAAACTCGATTATTGATTTATAAAAGAGTGGGATCCTGAGCAGTGGTGTGCCTATACTATGATACGTTATTCATCAGGAAAAAGGAATGAGCCTCATCCATGTATTTGGCTGAGTTTTGAAATAATTATGTTGTGTGGACCAAACTAGATAAAGTGCATGATAATTTTATTTATTAAAAATACATGTATATGGAGACTATAAATTAATTGATTGTGATGGAAAATAGAGTAGTGGTTGCCAGGGCTTGACAAGAGAGCTACAAAGAGGAAAGTCTGGGGTAGACATCAAACACATGGTCTATGGATATTTTCCTGATGGTGGGGACTTTCTAAGAGTGTAACACACTCATGTATATGACACAACTTATCAAAATATATACTGTTAGTATGAGCAAATTTTTATGGTCCACTCATACATCCCAATAAAACTGCCAAAAGAGCAGCAGAAACCTTCAAGTACATCAGTGGGCTTTGCACTGGTTAAATACATGGGTTAGAAAAAGACTAAGTTCACAGGAATATTCGGGAGCCCCAGATATAGTGATGGATGGTAGGAGGGTGCCTTCAAACCCAGCAGGAAATTTCCGCACTTTAGAGGAACTCTGAGAAACCTTAGAACAGAAGTTAGGAAGATCAGAAGGCACATTTGGGGCCCAGGGGGTTAAAAACTTGTAGATTAGAAGTCTCTAGTCAGAACACAGAAAACAAGCTCTCCGGATGCTGTGTAATGAGGATCAGGGCATATGATCCAAAGCCCTGACATCATCCTCCCATGCCTCCACCCAGCCCCTGGGAAGTGCTGGGCAGGAGTCTGCTGGAAGCAGTGTCCTGACTGCAATCAGACATAATTGCCTTCCAAGCTGGATCCCTTTCATTCCTCCCATTTTCAGCCAGGAAATGCTGCCTTTGCTCCTTTGTTTCCATCCTCTGCATCCTTAGTGTCAGCTGCTGACCATGTCTGTCTGTTTCCCTCCTCTGTCCTCCTGTGTCACATTGCCCTCTCCTCACAATCTATTTTGCTTGTCCTCTTAACTTTCAAGGTACAGAACATTTATTCAAAGTTTCTTCCTATCACTCCTGGAAATAAGGCCATCATCTGCTGCTTCCTGTGAAATACAGGGGCTCCTTTGTTTCCCCATGAGGGTCAACTGGGGAACAAACCCATCCCTCTTCCCAACATTGGACTAAAAATAACAACTCCTTCTGGAATTGGGGGAAGGTAAAAAAGTCATAGATGACATGAAAACAGGAAGGAGACTTTGGGGATGTTTACAAAGGGGGACCAAGGGGCAGGGTATAGTGGGAGATGACAGGGAAGGAAAATCTACTTAAGTTAACTTTGTTTAAAAAATTCCATAATGATGTCTATTAACCTTGTAGGCTAACTTAAAGCAGAACAAAACAAAAGTCAACTTCTGCTTACATGTGACTCTTTAAAGACCCACTATCCTCTTGTCAGCTTCCTGGAGCTTTGTGTCACCAGTCCTGGTCCATCTGCAAGATCCCTGTCTTCACAGAGAGTGTCACTTGGTTTTACAACAAACCCCAGTAAAGTAGAATTCATTCAGTAAGAGAGGGGGAAGAAAAGCCTAGGTGGCAAGGACTTTATACATCAATAAGACATATGTATGAAGCTGTTCAAATTGTTAATGGTTCACTGTGAAACACTCAATACCACCTGGGACAAAGCACCTTACTAACCATTAATGAATAGGCACACACAGAATGTGAGATAGCTCGCCAGCTCCTTTCAGTGCCTTTGATAACACAGGCTCCAGAATCATCCCTGCTGTATAATGAAAACCTCAGCCTGAATTGTATCAATGCAAATCACAGGAGCTGCCTGCAAGCTTGTGTATTATAACTTATCTGTGGGGCCAATAAAAAGATATGCCATTATCAGCCTTGTCCACTTAACTATTAATAAGGTTCCTTCGGCCCTTTCATCCCACCTCTCTCTCCAGCTCCCACTGCTAGCACCGGGGCCTGCTGCCTTTCCCACTGGCAGGCTCAACGAAGGAGAGCGGAGTGTCTTAAGCATTACAAAATGCAATCCATGGAAAGGAAAATACCCGAGAGTGTTCTTGAGGGACTCTCAGGTTTTCATTCCAAAGCTTGGAGATTCCCCAGGACTGAGATGTTCCTCTTCCCCATCCTGAGCTACAACATCCTTTCAGTGCCACAGAGGGGTTTCCCAATGGTTGGGGTGTTTTCAACCTCTGTTCTTGTCCTTTGGAGCACTGGAGGAAGGAAGATGATGGGGGCTGAAAGCTGCAGATGACTTGGGAGGCTGGCTCTGGGCCTTCTCTTCCAGCTGTGACACTTGCAACAGGATTGCTTCAGCCCTGTTTTCTGTCCTCTTTGCTGTTCTACCAAGTCCTGTGCACTCCTCACCAAGCCATACCCAAGTGAGCTGAAATAGCACCCTGAGACAACCACCAGGTGGCGATATTCTCTCTCAACCCAGCAACTTTGGGCTGCAGGAGAAAGCAGAGCCCTGTGAGCCAGGCTCCATAGAGCCGCCAGCAATGTCCTTTGGCACACTGGTTTTATGTGTAATTATTGTCACTTTCCTCTGCTGGTATTTGCTTGAGCATTTTTCCCTCTTCCTAGGTCCTCCTCCTCTTCATCCTGCCCGTTTTTCTACTGGGCATTTTATCCAAATTTACAGGTGCCCTTTCTTTTTGGAAAACAGCCTCACCTCCCACTCCTTTGAGAATCAAGTAACATATACAGAATTGCAGTCACTAAAAGGAAATCTCTGAAAGAAGGATTCTGGCGGGCATTTTTCTTATGTGCTCATCTACCTCGCTGTGTCTGCTACTCCATTCGGGTTAATTAACAGCATGCTGAACTCCCATTTGATGGCACTTACATGTCTATATTGTTTCTTGTGACCTTCACAACATAATTCCTGACAATAAATAACACCCGAAGTGCTATTTACCTACACTTAATACAGAGGCCTGGGAGACAGGCAGAATAGCCTCCTGATTAACACGCAGTTAGCTGGATAACTGCCTAGACTTGACTAGAACAAGTTGGGCTTCCATTATGTCCTGTTCTCCTTTAGTGATGTCACAAGAGGAGGCACAGGAGCTGCTCCCCCTTTCCCTCCACAGCTTGTCACTTATTCCTTAAACTGTTATTACAGATGGAACTCTGTTTTTGAAACAGAATCCCCTCTGATAGCAATGCCTGCTAAACCTGTCCCCATTCAGTCAGATGTTCCGTGTGGCTGACCAATAATCAACCATGAATATTTATAGCATTTTGTAAAGCACCTCCACCTGCAACACTCTGTGTAAGTCTGTGATAATTTAGAGTAGGGGATGAAATTTCCCAAGTGCAGAAAAAAAGCTGAGGCTGGGTGACACCAATGCCCCCAGTGGGTGCAGTGTATCCATGCCCAAGATTGCTAAGGCATGGTTCTTCTTCTAATTGGGTACTTCTTCTCCCACAAATGACCTTTGCAAACAGAAACACCAAAAGTAGTTTCTTTGTTTTACTTAGGAAAACACATGAAGATTAAGTTGCTTAGACACACAAGAGAAGCAAGAGGAAAGCAGACTGTAATCCAACAAATTGGAGAGTTGCCATAGACAACAGCTGCAAGCTTCCACTGAGGGACAAAAAGGCAATATTGACCGAGAAGTAGCATATCACCCTTCACACGTCCATTCTCACAGTGTGTTCCTCACCTGTATTTAGTCAAAAGACCTCAGAATCTACTTAGTATGAGAAGCTCATTTCTGGCATCTGCAGATGCTCAGGGATGTAGTGCCAGAGATGGAGAGTGGGAGACAGGTAAGGAAAATTAATAATTCATGCAGTAAAGCCCATTTAGTTTTCTCGCTGGGAAAAAAAGGGTTCCTGTGAGGGAAGATGGAGTAAGTGGTTTGGAATGATGTGCACAGAGAGGAATATGGTTCTGGCAGGATGGGAATAGAGTGTCTGATGCAATGCCCAAGCTCTTCAGCAAAAGCCAAAGCTCTTCACAGACAACGTAGACCTCTTACTGCTGGCAGAGGCTCGGTTCTCCTTTCCTTGCCTCTGTGCTTGATGAAGATTGGAAGTACATTGAGGCACACAGGGGTAGAAGCTCCATGAAGCTACTTTCTAGATCGATAGAAAAAGCTGTGAGAAATAACAGAAACCTGTAGCAGCCTGGAAACCTCTAATGCTAGAGGTAGGCTCACTTCCTGGTGGGCTAGGCAGGCTTTCAGTGGGCAGAGGGGGAAGGAAGAATGGCAGCCCCATAATCCGGAGCTCTTTGAATCAGATATACAAGGCTCAAATGAGTAGAAAAGGTAAGAGGAGGAGCTAGTGAGAAACAAAGAGAGAAAACAAAAGCTGATGGTGGGTGGGTTGGGGCAGACTGCCCTGGAAAACAAACAGGAACTTTAAGGTGTGACTACATTTTGAAGGAGTTTGAGTACAAGGGATTTGGGTAAGTAAAATCTGCATGGTGTCTGGGGAGTGGAGAGTAAATTTTCTCAGGATACTAGTTTTCAGTAGAAAAGGATAATAAATCATTATAATGCTCTCTTTAGGATCCATGTCCCCAGTAGCCCAGGGAAGCTGGCTCGGTTTCTAGTAGCAGACATGCTGTCCCTCATTTTGAGTAGACCTTATGTCCAATTAGACCACTGTTGGTGGCCAATGAAGTGTGAGTGCTACTTCTTGTACTTTCATGCATCTCTTGCCATGCCAGTAATTTTTGTGGTTCATAGGTGTTGCGGCTAGTTAGGATTGTCCACTTGCTCCTCTCCATTGGCAGCTTGCACAGTATTTCCACGAAGCATCTCTCCACTTTGCTAGAACCGCGTAATTCCTAAGTGCACTCTAAATCTTATCCTTGTATCCATTGACACGTTTAACTACAATTCCTAATCAAAGAAACTTCTATTTAGAGCAAATGGATACCATCAGAGAAAAACATAAATGGACACAATGCAGAGATCAAGAAATTGCAGGGATCATAGCCACAACACAGACATCTATGTCATAACTCCTGCATCTACAGTTCAGTGAACATCACCAAAAGGGGGGAGGGCCAGAAAGATTGTAAGAACCAGAACACCAGGAAGTCTGCTTTGCAACAGACTTGCCTGGAAATGGCTGCAGTCGCAGTATCAATAGACATGTTAACACAGAATGGGGAAAATTACACCAGGTCCCATCCCACCCATATGCAAAGAATGACTGGCAGCTAATGTGAGCTGAGAAAAGAATCATCATCTCGGCAATGAGCTTTTTTATTGGTTGTCCAATGTAGTAGTGAGCTTGATATAATGCACACACAAACAAACAGAAAAGAATCAGCATGTTCTATTTATAAATACTCATACACATGTGTACACATTATGTGAATATATGTATGTAACAAATATAATGAAAGAAACGAAGGCCATCAACTTGAGAGTAGAAGAGTATGGGAAGTGTTTGAGGAAGGAACTGGGAGAGGATGGGAAAGTGATACAACTCTACTTTAATAAAAGCAATTAAAATAATTTTTCCTTAAGAAGGTAAATTTGATGCAGGCTAAAACAATTACCCAGAAGCATTTGCATATCTCCAAGACTAAAAGGCTCAAAGTACTGTTGGCTCTGAGGAGGATTTTGTCAGCACTAGTCCCACTGCTATTTAGGAACAGGGCTCTTGGTACACTAGGGGAGTTTTAAGGATCACAGGCATTTTTATAAAGCACAGGGTCAAGCATATCCAGAAGAACCCTAATGCTGTTTTTCCCTAGTGGGTTCTGGTCTGGATCATTACTCTCACTTATAAAAACGTTCGCTCCTATCATCCTACCCAGTCATCCTCTGCCTTTAGACCCACTCTGAATGACAAGATCCCTTAACAAGATCCCTTAACCACGCAGAGGACCTGGTCTAGAAGGAGGTCCCTTCAACTTTCATTGTTATAATTGAGAGAAAGACTTTAACTATTGTGGTCAGCTCATATTGCTCTGCTTTCCAATCTTGGAGAAGCTTCACACTTTATCAGCAAATGGACTTGTGGGAAACATCAGAGAATATTAAGCATACCAGGAAAAAAATCATCTTTATCTAAAGGGGGATTGGCAATATGTACCAGGAAGCTTAAACACAGGTCTTCTCAAGAAGGAATAGTGCTTTAGCTTAAAGGCTGGATATAGTGAACTCTAGTGTCCTATCCTTGTACTCGGATTGGAAAGGTTGGCTTCTGCCCTAGAGCAAGTATCCTGAAATCACCAAATCATTTGGACATTTTCTTCATTTTCATCTTCAAAGGTGACCAACCTGCTGGTTCTCAGTCTGTAACTTCACAGTGCATACCTCTGGCCCTCAGCATCCTCTGGCTGTCCTCAGAGATTGTAACCCCTTTAGCCCTAAAAAGAAGACTCTTTTCCTATATTTCCCTACCTTCCAATGCTAGAGCCAGAGAGTTTGTAAACTCCAACACCACTTAGACAGGTCCTTCTCTGGAAGCCTCTGGTAGCCTCAGTCAGGTTCCCTCCCAGGAAAAATTCCCAGGGATGCCAAGTGGTGAATTTGCTTTTTCTGAGTGGCAAGCCATAGGCAGCAATGCTCTCCTGGTCGCCAATCCATTGCCATCGTGTCGTTACAGAACACCTCATGCTGACATGCTTTGCTAAAGGAACACACTGAGAATAGGAACAGCAGGATTTGCTCTCCACTTTAGAAACCTTAGAATGAGCTGCATTTCAGAGAGGGCTGCTGAGCGACTGCACGGGGCTCAGCACGCATTTCTTTATATAGCTGCCAGAGTCTACTAAGTGTCTTCCACCCTCTTATCAAAATAATTTGAACTTGTAACATGACTGAGAGACCCTCATAATGGTGCTACTACCATGAAAATGAAGCAATCCTAAAAATTATGAAACTACATAAACTCACCTCCAACTCATGAGACTTTCAAAGGTAGAAAGTATGTTCGGTCCCACTGAGCATAGCACAGTGGCAGCAACCACTGCTAGGGTTTTTGAGGAGCTTGGTGGGCAGCAGACATACCCCTGAATCTTAAAATATATTATAATGTAATCCTTGTGTAATCTTAATGAAGAGTTACGTTATTGAATCGAGTTTACAGATGGAAAACAGATGGCCAGAGGGCTTACTCAATGCTCAATAGCTAGTATGTGGTGAAGGTTACATTTAAATTCATTCTACATTAAGAATTCATCTGATAGTCTGTCCTGGTGGTGCATACCTTTAATCCCAGCACTTTGGAGGCAGAGACACACAGATCTCTGTGAATTTGAGGCCAGCCTAATCTACAAAGCAATCTTAGGACAGCTAAGGCTGTTACACAGAGAAACACTATCTTGAAGAAAACCAAAAAGCAGACTGACTAACTAACTAACTAACTAACTAACTAAATAAATAAATAAATAACAACACCTCATCTTCTTTCATAGCAGGCACTAAAATGACATTTACTGTAGGGTTGGCAATGGACCTCAGTAGTAGAGTCCTTGTGTGAAACCTAGGTAAAGTTTCTAGAGTAAAATGTCAAAGGGGAAAGTATCTACTAGATAAATAGGTTTGACAAGAGATAGCTTTCAAATAGGGATGACAACTAAGAATGAACAGAAGACTGATATTCTTTAGTGAGAGCTACTCTGGCTTAGGTACAGGGACACTGGGCATCTTGTCTCTAGGCTGTGCAACACAACCTTCAGTGTCCATTAGGGGCCTCATTTAGGCTTCTCAACAGATCCGCTCTAGCCAGCCTTTCATACTCTCACTTCACAAACACAATTAGAGTAAAGCAAGTGACATTTTCTTGTAGTGACTGAGAGGTTGTTAGCAAGCAAGAAAGAGCAAAATGAGTTGAGTATAAGATGCATGGGCTTGAGATCTTGCTGAGTGAGTGAGTGAGTGAGTGAGTGAGTGAGTGAGTGAATGTTACAGTCTCTGGAGGAAAAGACAACAAGGAGAAGATGGAGAAAGAAGGGAGAGGAACTGTCTGCACACCAGACAGGCTTCTCTCACATCCCTCCCTCATTCCTCACTCGCCTCTCAATGGGCTTCCATTGCTCTTCTCAGCCCACTCCTCACCTTGTGTACATGCTCCTTTGACCCTTTTGTCCTACTGGATGGAACTAGGCAATGGAGCTCTCATGTGGGAGGTTTATTAAAAGGGAGGGGTGAGGGGGATACAGACATTGCCTCTGGGGAGAAAGAAAAGAAGTGGGAAGGAGAGGAAAAACGTGGATCTTTATAGGACCGCAGTGCATGTGCACACAGGCAATAACGAGAATGTGCCACCTCTGGGCGGCTAAAGATGGCATGTGTTTTTGTTGCTGGGTTGTCTGATGGTCCTATCTTCAACAGGCGAAGCTAGTTGCAGAGGTTGCCAGATTGCCAACACTATCTTTCTCTCCTTAGCTCTGTGTTAACTGTGAACACAGAACTGGCTTCAATAAGCATTCAAGTGTTGTTGGGAAAATGTCTGTCTTCAGTTTTTCTTTCCTCTATTGCTGTGATAAATACCTTGACTAAAAGCAAATTGGAGAAGGAAGGGTTTATTTGTATTATAGCTTACAGTCCATTGTCAGGGAAGCCAAGGTTAGCCATGTCAAGGCAAAAACCTGGATAAAGGAACTGTAAGAGGCCAGAGAAGATGGTGGCTTACTGGCTTGCTCCTTATGTCTTGCTCAGATTACTTTCTAATACAACCCAGGACTACTTTCCCCTAGGTGGTACTGCCCACAGTGGCCTGGGCCCACCTATATCAGTTATTAATCAAGAAAATGCCTCATAGACATGTCTATAGGCAAATTTTAAGACTGTGCTTTCTCAATTTGAGTCTTTCTCTTCCTCTTCCCAGATGGTCCTGTACTGTGCCAAGCCGACCACAAACTAACCATCTCAATGCCCTGTCTCTTTAAGCTCCTTTGGCTAGGTTTGTACCTTAGCTTTATCTTACTCTTCTTTAGCCCCACCCCTTTGTCTCTCCCTTGTTTCTCATAATATCACACGGTGTAACTCTGCCCTATAGAAATGACTCCCACATGTCTGTGGATTCCGCACGTTGGGGCTTTCTACCTCTATGTCACCAGCCACATATTGAATCTGATTTCTCTGCTTGAGTGGATAAAGAATTGCATGAAGCTGTTAACAGCTACTGTCTTCATCCACTCTCACTGCAAATGCAACATATTTGAAGTTGAAATCACCATTGCCTTCCTCCTCAAATATTGTTCTCAGAATTTCCTTAAGGGTCCTTTTTTAGTAATCCCAGTTAAAAGAAATGAGGGTTAGCATTTTCTACTTCCTTTGTCCCCCATACACGATCTATCAGCAGTCTGAACCAGTCTTCTTTCACAGCATCTGCCTCATCCATCTTGCCTTAGATTCTCATTACTACCACCTTGACTTCCAAGCTGTTTTCAAGACTATGCCAAGTTCCTAGTCTTTGAGGGCACGGGCTTCCTGGGTTAGTGCCCAAACTTTGACTGTTATTAAAGCAATTAAATAAAATAATCATCTCATAGAGTGGTTCATATAATTAAACAACAGCCATATGTTAAGTAAAAATTTCACTATGCAGCAGTTATAAATGTTAATACTTTCCAGTCCTCCTGCCTATATTCCTACCCAAATAAAAGAATTATTTTGAAACCTGTAGGTCTGACAATATGACTTAACTAATCAAAAAGAAAAGAAAGGTTCCCTAACGTACAATAAGTACAATCAGACTCTTCAACAATCTCCTCCCCTAGCTGTCTATATTCTATCTAGTTAAAGCAATTGTTTCCTTCTCCTTAGACTTATGTTCATGCCACCTCTGTTTTTGCAAGTGTACACTGACCCATTTGAGAGACACAGACAGCACACTGCACTGACATTTCCCAAAGCACGTTCTTTGATTTCCCCTAACCCTTCTTTACATTGTCATCAATATTGGCCTGTCAATAGGACCTACCATTGGCATTTGTTAGTTTTAGAACTGGAGTCTATAGCCACAAAGGCCTGGTTACTTACCTTACACATCCCTGTAGTACATGATACATAATAGCTCCTCAATGGCAATTGCCAAATAAAGATATATGTAGTACAGACAAATGTATGTGGAAGGAACAGGAAGAAGAGGAAATAGCATCTTCTATGTGATAAAGCAAACATGGCTAGGGATAGGTGTCATCTGATGGGAATTCAAATGACCATAGGCCACAGTACAAACATTTTCCTCCAAGAGTGCAGGTACAACGTGGTCTATATTCTTTTTGACTTCCTGGATTGTGTGTCCTTTGATGTGAATGCAACAGTATAGCTTGAGGTCAGACCACTATACTGCTTATTGTCCTCAGGTGTGATCTACACCTGCAGAGTACACGTGCTTCCCAATGGATGGCCAAGTGTCTACTCTGAGGAGCCTCAGCAGGCAAACGTGACATCAGAGAACACCTTTGAGGTTGGATGGCAGGGAGGCAGAAGTACTTCAACCTCCACTTGCTACCTAGAATGATGAATGAGCTCACATTGGTCATTTGTGGGGATGGGGCCGATTTGCAATCAGCATCACACACAACTGCTTTTCACAGCTTCCTCATATATGAGAGGAACACTATGGTCTTTCTGGATAAGGTGTGAATAAAAATTACGTGCCTTCTCAAGTTAGGGCTGAGGCAGACAAGCATAAGAATAGCTTAGCGACTTGTCATTTAACTTGGCTTGGGATTTGCACATACTACTCTCTGAATGATACATTATAACAACCCACTGGCTACCTGAGCCTCTCATCTGCATCAGAGTGCATAAACTACTCTCTGAACAATGGGATGTTTCTCTTCCTCTGGACAACCATCATACTTACATTTAATTCAATTGTCCTTTAGTTATATCTGCATACCAAAGTTCGGAAACATAAACCAAACTGATTTTGGATATATGCACAGTAAGACAAATGTGTGCCTTCAAGTGCACTTTTGGGGTGAATCCTCTATGTAACCCCTTATGCTTATACATAATTGGGTGTGCATATGATTGAAGTCAGATGCATAATGGTAAGGAACATTTAATAGCAGCAAAATGATTATAGCATCAGAACAAGGTCAGTCAGAACAAGAGAACCACAGCCAGGCAGCTGTGTCTGGCTCTCTTTTTGTGTCTGAAAGCGAAGTGGATCACTTAGTTGGGGTCTGCGTGCCTCCTTGTATTGTGTCCTCTTCTGTGATTAAGAGGACTTAATCACTTAATCACTATCCCATTAAATAATCATTGAACACTATCAAAGGAAGCCCCAAATGACAATTGGACACCTCAAATATTGTCACTCATGTGGTCTGTATATTATGACTTGTTCTATCATTTTGTTTTAAATAAAGTTTCTTTGTTACATTTTGCAAATCTGGGAAATCCTTTATTTCAGTTCTTTGAATAAGACACCAGGAGTCTCGGGGGAACTCTAGCCAGATGTGGCAAGCAAACAGCCAACTCTCTCTGACTCTGTCTCTGTTTCTGTCTCTGTCTCTGCCCCTCTTTATCCTCTCTCTCCCTGTACCTATCCCTCTGTCTTTCTCTGTCTCTCTGTCTCTTTCTCTCTGAGTGCCTCTGTTTTCCTCTGTCCTTCTCTGTGTCTCTTTTTTTTTTTGCCCCCCTCCCCGTCGTCTCTCTCTCTTAGAATAAATCTAATGTGGATTGTGTGAAGAAGATGGTAGAGTCTTAATAGGATGTGTGTCTGGAAGTATAGATTGCATCCTGGCTGACTCGTACCACATTATGATGTGTGAGAGAGAACAGACAGCAGTTTTTGCATTCAGCACTGAAAATCTCACTTATTTGCTGTAACATTTAAAATTGTTTATACTTATATGCTGTTCAAACATTTCCCCATATCTCATCTCAGTTGAACCCCAGAGCAAACCTAGATAAGGTGAGAGAAATCTGATTGTGTTCTTTGCTTCTGAGGTAATAGACTATAGGCATATTTATTGGCCTGGCCTTAATCACCCAACAAGGAGATAGGCCTTTTGAGAAAGTACTGACTAATTTTCCACTCTACCACATTCTCTGTCTTAAATATCCAAGATGATGCTTAGTGAATTCTATTGTTATTATTTTCTTTGAGGGCTCCAAAACAGTGCATTGCTGTGGTACAAACAGCAACACAAGCTTATAAACCACATCATTCTTTGTTAGAAAGAAAGAAGGAAGCCGGAGGGCTCTTAACATGAGGCTCCAAGAAGATAGAGGAGTGAGAGTGCTACACTCAAGGCCAGGCAGCTGTGTCTGGCTCTCTTTTTGTGTCTGAAAGTGAAGTGGATCACTTAGTTGGGGTCTGCGTGCCTCTTTGTATTGTGTCCTCTTCTGTGATTAAGAGGACTTTGAGGGCAGGTTCCAGAACAGAATGTGAAGGAGCAACTTACTTTCCTAGAAAGATGGATACTTCATTTGCCAGAAGAAAAGTGTGTGGGGGGGGAGAAACTGCCACTCTTAGGTGTTGCCTGAGTCCTTGCTCTTGAGGAATCCTTGTGATCTATTCCAAGTCCTACCAATCTCTCTCTGGCCAAGACCACCATTTTCCCTACCCACCACTTGCCTGCCACAGCACCTGGGCAGACCTGGCTCAACCCAAAGGGAGATGCAGACTAGTGTCATTCACTTTGTACCTTCTTTCTTGAACTACCTTAGTCCCTGCTTAGTCCAATGCCTTTGGGTGGCTGGTCCATCAGTTGTACATAGTTTCTGAGGTGGAAGCAAAAGAAGATAGATATGACCTTGATTTGAATAGAATGGACCAAGTTAGCTTTTCCTCCCAAGAATCTCAGAGGATGCTTGCTATGATGTCCCCAATCCCAGAATGCTTTCTGCAGCTCCTTGCCATCAACTCAAAGCTTCTTAAAGACCAATTAAGAGAGTAAGTGTGCCTTTGGCTTTTAACCTAACTTCCTCCAATATATGTATAACTATCTATGACTTTCTTCATGTCAATCCTGTTTCATATGAACTGGAGGACAGTTACATAGAATTTGTAAAGCACTGGATTCTGTCCCTAGTACAGAAAACAAAAGAAAAACACATAGATTGAGATAAATGATCAAATGTCTCCATTCTAACAATTGAAGCCATCTGGTCACAGTAGATAAGAGGCTCTCCGATCACATTCTGGTTGAAAAATAGAAGTTGTATATAGAAGCTTAGCCAGTAGATCAAAAACCGTACTCGGGCATGTAGGTAACAAAGTGAATTTAGTAAGCAGAGAAGTGATTGAATTAAAATTTTGAAAGGCAGAAAATAGCTCCTTTTGGAGCATGTAGGAAAGAAATGTTTTGACCTCTAAACAACAATGGGGAACACATAGGGACTGGATCATAAAGTGTTACATTTTGGCCAACAGGAGATGTTTGTAAGACAAGATGAAAATTCAGTATGTCCATTTTGAGTTCTAAAGTATATGAATCGAGTTCTTTGAGGGAAACAGAAAAAGTACAGTAAAGATGTTCACCAATGTCTCAGTTAAACCAGAGAGAGAGAGAGAGAGAGAGAGAGACAGAGAGAGAGAGAGACAGAGAGAGAGAGAGAGAGAGAGACAGAGAGAGAGAGACAGAGAGAGAGAGAGAGAGAGAGAGAGAGAGAGAGAGAGAGA
>NW_021604598.1:8584407-8624321 GCF_004785775.1 Grammomys surdaster | reverse complement strand
AGAGAGAGAGAGAGAGAGAGAGAGAGAGAGAGAGAGAGAGATTTGATAAGTTAACTATGATTAACAATGAAAGCTATAGCACAAGTCCAGCCTAGGAATGCCAGGGAAAGTCATCATTTGTCACAGTGGGAAGCAATGAGAACAGAGGTTGGGATGGTATGGGGTAGAGGTAGCAGTTGGAGAAAAGGTTTGCGGGAAAGAAGTCTGGAAAGGTTGGGTGGTGGTGATGGTGGTGGCGCAGTGCTGTGAACAGAACCCATGGGCATCTGCATTCTCAGGGAGCACTACCATAGACCCACACTCTGGCTCCAGAAGCCTGGAGCATGTGACAGAATCATGTTGCATAGAATGCAAGAAGAACCACAGCTTGTGAGCATGAGAATGCCACCCACAATTGGTCTTCAGGGTATAGTGGACATGGAGGAACCTGTAGCAGGAAGGTCTATTTGAAGCTAGAGATATGGTCATGGGGAGATTTTCATATTAACTGGCTTTATGACAGAGACAGGCTCTGTGGCAATGTGGGAATTTGAGAGAAAGAGGAAAAAGAACAAGACATTGTTAAGTTGGATACAAGGTTTTCAGAGGAAGAGTGACACTTAGCAGGAGGTCACTTCGGATGGAGTTCAGTTACGTTACTTATGCAGAGAGCAAGGGCTATCCTGAGTGGAGAGAAAAGGTAACTAAAACAGATTTAGTGGTTTTCAGAAAAGACAAATGGGGTAGAAGCTGTAGCTCAGTTCATAGAGTGCTTGCCTAGCATGTACAAAGTCCTGGGTTTAATGCCCACCCCCATATAAACTAGACGTGTTATTCAGATGTGTAGTCAAAATACTCAGAAGGAAGAGGCCGGGCTATCAGATATTCAAAAGTATCTTTGGCAACATCAACATGTCAAGGCACAGGAACCCCTATCTCAAAGCATATATTTTTAAGAAATGGCAACTATCTGAAGTACACATTGGGAACTTGTTTGAGACTTAATTGGGAAAGAAAAAGAAGAGAACCATTTCCTTGTGTTCTAATGGTTTGCTGAGTCTGCCTGGCATTAACAGGTGCTGACCAGAAGCTGTGGTGGACCTTCACCACCACAGTGGCTAGCGGCTTTCCCTGCTTGCTTTCTCTATGGTATCAACTCTAAGGGATGTGCTGCCATTTCTTCTAGCTTCTATAGTCATTGTGATTCATGTCAAAGAGTCTGCAATTGGATCAAGTACAAAGTCTCATTGAAGGCAAGCCCATGTGGGTATAACAGCTTCCCATTTCTACATAACTCTTTTCAGTCTGTGTAGTTCCAGGTTTAGGTTAAAGGTTATTAAAAATAATGAAAGAAGTATTTTCTTTCGCACATTCTGGACCATATGTTTCTGATTCTTATGATGCCAACATCGTGGTTCCTCTGGACCCTGAGAAGGTAGAGACTTCTGTTATGAGCTTCAAAAGTGTGTTCCATGGAAAAGTACCACCATATGATTTTTAGAAACACCTTAAAAGCTATCAGGTATTAATGATACATATATAATCCTATCAATGCTAGCTCTCAGAAAAATGAGTTATTCCCATTTCAAACTGCTAGTGTAGCTCTACACTAAAGTTCTGTGCATGGAGTTTACTGCTGGTTTGATATTCGATGCCTCTGTGCTCCTGGGTAAATCACTCATCCTTTATGGGACCCTGGTTGCATGAGTAATGTGTACTAGTGGCCCAGTTGATATGAGTGTGTGGTGACAAATGAGCCAATGCAAGAGTTCCCAAAGGAGAAACATGGTTGGTTAGTTGGTAGAAAGTGTCTTCATCATTGCCTTCTTACTCAGCCTTGTCTGACTGATACAGAACCAAGGAGTCCCTTTTGGGTTACCAAAACGACAGGGCAGGATTTACTGTTCACTGTAGAGAAGAAGAAAAAAAATCTCATTTGATATTAAATTTCTACAAAGAGCTGTCTAATTTGTCAGCTGTTCCCTCCTGACCTCCCCTGAGTACTGAGAAGGTGAGGTGCCTCTTACAGCACCATGGTCTCCACAATAGGAGACTTCAATGAACAGAGAATACTTCAATAAATACCTCCAAGGCCATGCCACTAAACTGACCACAGGGCACAACCCCTGAGATCAAGTCTCTCTTCATTGCTGATCACATGAACCTCAAGGAGTTGTCAATGGCATAATCTATTGTGTTTGCTATGCTTCTACTCTTATGCCTGACTTACTGAGTCACTTTCCATGTGTAGATTTAGCATTACTTTCTCTAGCAAAGCAGAAAGGAGAGAGGAAAGTTACTGTCTACTCAGAACAGAGAGGTAGAATAGAAGCAAGGGAGTAGAAGATAGAGAAATTTGAGGAGTCAGCTAATTTGGACAAGATAAAGGGTAAAGTGAAGACAGGCTAATGCCAGGCTGAGCAACTCCCAGAAGCAATGTCTCAGATGACAGGGAGATCAGAGAGGCCCACCTACTTCAAAACCTTTAAAAGGAGAAGAGACACACACCTTAGCCAGAGAGACTGACATGAACAAGCAAGTGTGGATTTATCTAGTGTAGATCTACACTAATGTTCTGTGCATGGAGTTTACTACTGGCTTGATGTTTGCTGGCTTCGTGCTCCTGGGTAAATCACTCATCCTTTATGGAACCCTGGTTGCATGATCCAGATCTAATTCTTACCTCATAGGGTTAACTGAAGTAACATCTATGTCAGTCAATGTCTACAACCTCAAAAATTCAACAAGAGCTACTGTCATGAAGCTTTCTCTCTATTTTACTGTGCCCCCCCCGTTGTATTATGATATAAATGCTGAAAAGTACCCTAAACAGAATTTGAAATTAAAGCCCTCTGAAAGCGCTTTTTCTCATATTTCTGACAAATAAAAAGTAATATTCTTAATAAAAATTTGAACAAGATCAGTAAAAATATGTTCAAGGTACACTGTTTACATGTATGGAATTTTAAAATAATAAAAAAACAGAATATGGGATAGAAAGAAATAGTAGATGATTAATAAGCCAATAGCAACAAAATCTATGCCTACCAAGTACCAGAAATTGACTGCACTGGGCAGGTCCTGCGATATAGAAGTCTGTATAATAAAAATGCCTGCCCTTGAGGAGTTCGTCAGATGACACTTTGCTATTTATTCTTCAAGCATATTCAGAGAGTTCACCTCTATCACTTCATCTGCAGAAATGAATGATTACCACATTTAACTCAAGGATGCCCAGACTAGTGCCAGTCCTGTAGCAGACAGCCAGCAAACACCTGCTCTCTATGTGCCCCTTTTGGTCTACCCATGCACTCAGCACAGCATTGAATGGGGGGAGGGTAACCAATGATCATGGTCATTAGTGATCTCAACTGCCAACTTGGCACTGTGCTCCCCCCTCAGTTTTTCACAAACAAATATAGTGGCAGTGGATACACAACAATGCTTCACTTCTTTACAATCCATACTTTCCCTCCTGGCATTTAGAGTCTCACTTGCAGTTCCTCATCTCTGAGTAGGAACTTAGCACCCATAGGATGTGAAGAGCATTACTCAGTACCCAATTTAACACTCTATGGACTCATGATCCTGCACCAGTGTTCAGAGAGCCTTGGAGTGATCAGATGACTTAGAGGGAGGGCTTGGCAGATAGTAGCCACCATGTTCAGGATTTTGTACCCTGATTAACAGGCTGGGATCTTAGGAAGGAAAAGAGGGATAAGGTGAAGGTAAAGAGGAAAAACACAGCTCCCTCGTCACTGTGGGTACTGCTTGTTGTTTATGCTCCTTCTCGGACCACTGCAATTCATGTGCTCTCTGAACTGGGAAAAGCAATAGACCCAGACGGCCACCTCAATTCTATTTAGCAGCTTAAAATCTAAATTGATGGCTTCTCCTCTTCTCCTCTGAAGGTCTTTTGTTTAGGTTTTGTGGTTTGTTCATCCTAACTTTGTTACGCACCATGATACTTGCAAATGGGGCAGCATAAATTAAGACGTGGTGATGGTAACGTTTGGAGCAGGTCCCCCGGGGAGACGCGTGTGACGCTGGCTTGTGAATATGAGCAAATCTTCTCATTTGACATTGCAGCATACAACTCATATATTTCTCCCTGCAATTCCATTTCCCACTCCTGTCAACCTACCTCATTGAGCCAATGCCAGGAGAGGCCCCAGGCAAATCCTATGCCTCCTATTTCAAGTAAAGCAAAGTTAATTTACTCGCATGAAAGATGCGAAATTTAAATCTCTTCTCTTTCATCCTCTAGAAGACTCGGTTTGTTTCTGACAGGCCAGTTGCCCTGTTTAAACCCTCTCAGTCTCCACATTTGCTGCTGTCAGGAGGAAGAGCTAGGGGGTATTTGTATGGTGGTCAGCAGTGAGAGCCTTGTCTTCTTAGATGTTATAGTGCAGTGTGGTCTTGCTAAGATCCCCCAGCTGCTTCTCCCATGGTTGTGGCTGACCTTTAAGGAAGCCTAGTCTTGAATCAGCAGCCTGGTAGTCATTAGGTCTGAAATTCAGTCACTAGGTCTGAACTGTAGTCATCTGATTTGGATCTCAAGCCTCACTGCTAGAAGGAAAAGTATCTGGGAGGCCACAGTGGAGCTGCCTTTGTGGCTAGGGAGATGATTCTTCCTAGGGAGTATGCCTTAGTTAGACGTTCATTGCTGTGAATTGTTTCCATAACCATGGTAACTCTTATAAAGGAAAACATTTAGCTGTGGCTGGCTTATAGATCAGAGGTTTAGTCCAATACTGTCATGGCAGGAAGCATGGCAGAAGGAAGGCAGACATGGTGCTGGAGAGGTAGGTGAGAGCTCTACATCTGGATCTAAAGGCAACAGGAAGAGACAGTGGGCCTGGTTTGAGCTTCTCAAACCTCAAAGCCCTCACCCATACTTGTTGGCTTACTTTCTCCAACAAGGTCATACTTCTTCCAATAAGACACATCTCCAATAATGCCACTCCCTATGAGTCTGTGGGGTCCATCTTCATTCAAACCACCACAGCACAGAAGCTGTAGAAAACAAGAAACTGGCATGCTGAAGGAGAACAGGGTGCTTCTACTCATTCCTGTACAGTGGAAGCATCTAGAACCCATGTGAACTGAACTCCCTGTTCCTGGGCTCCATCGCCCCTGGTTAAGCACCTCTCCTTCCCTACCCTGTCACTTATCACTTCTCTTCCTCTCACTCCCTGCTCCCAAGCAAGGCTCAGAGCTGCCTTATTTCCTTAACCCCTTTAAACTTTAGCAGGTGACCATGGGAGACAGCCATGCATGTTACAAACAAGGTAAGTACAGTCTCACAATAATTGCCTGTAAGACCCATGGCTAGTGACAGGACAGACTCATAACCAACCCCATCTTGAATGTCGGAATCTATGACTACCCCTGAAGGGGAACGCTTCATCATATTCATTTTACATAGGAGGAGTCTGAGTCGAACAGATGTTATGGACCTATCAGGAATAGACGTATCAATAAACAGTGAAACTAGGATTTACACCTAGTTCTCTTACCTACACTATTAGTCAGTACATCTGGAAGAGCCAGAGCTGAGGGTTTAGACTTGGACCTCACCCTTGTGGGAGACATTAATATCCTTGTCCTTCAAACTAGGCTGACTAATGTGCTCCATGCTGCTGCTCCGTGCTCTGCTTAAAAGGTGAAAGAAACCACAAGCTGCTTTGGCACCTGGCTCTCAGCTGATGACCCCAACAGTTTCCAGTACAGCATCCCATCCCGGCTACTTTTAGCACTGCAGTTCTCCATCAGGATCTGGGGAGGAACAGGTCCAGGACACCCACGGAGATCCAAATCCTCAGGTGCTCAAGTCCTCCATATGAAATAGGATTTGCATATAATCTATGTATATTCTTCCACATTCTTCAAATAATCTCTCAATTGATTATAGTACTTAATATAATGGAACTGCAATATAATTGCTTTTATTTTGTATTATTTGGGAGAATTACATGGAGAAAAACTTGAACACATTTCATTTGATAGAGATACAAATTTTAAAGATTCTATTGACCTGTAGGTGTTTGAACCTACAGGTATGGAGGTCTGGCAGACCGCAGGTGATCTCCACCAATCCCTGCATCTCTCATTCCCTCTCTGTAAAGATTGCAGGCTTCTGCCTTCTCTGCTACCCTCAGCTCTTTACATATCCCAGAAAGTTCTAATGGACTCTATGGTCCTGATGGTATGAATGGTGTCACTCCCAGTCCTTAGCATTATCAAGACAAACAGGTGATGCCTTATAGCCACACAATGGAGCAAAGGGTGGAGGTGCTAGCAGTGGGGACAGGCTAAGGGGTCTATCAGGAAGCCATGTGGTGCCCTACCTCAGAACTATTCTTAGAAGAGAATGGCTTGCTTCTGGAACCATTCTTCTGAAACCATCTCAAGGCATGAATAATTCATCAGCCACAGGAGGAAAAGTCAAAATTTTTAAAAGAAGGAAACAAAGATCTAATGGACCCCAGAGACTCCCACTCAATTGACAAAGGTTGTTTTCATATTCATCTGCTGGAGACATAAGACTTTCAGCCAAAATAGACATAGGAAAGAGAGGATGCGTTTGCTTAAAAGGAAAGAAAAAAAATCCCCAAATCAAAAACTACAAAATATATCTTTTAAGACTAAGAAGATTCCATAGTAGTATGTTTTTAAAATCTCAGAGTTTACTAGGGGTTTTTTAAATTTAAATCTTGCTCACTGAAGGTGCTGGATGAGGAAACTGTGGGAATTATTAGCCTACATTTTTTTAAATATAAAAATAGAGTCTATGAGAATATAGCAGAAGTTCACACAAGCCAGACTCTACATATCACAGCTCAGACCACAAAGTAAGACTTCACAGCATGCAATGTTCCTTCTTGCCCCATCATTGTTCCAGCCCAGGAAACTCTAGATGGCTAAAAGCAAGGAGACCAGGTGGGAACCTGGGGCCAGAGTGGTCAAGGTTTATGTCAGTGGAAATCTCACTGGTGACTATCACTGCTGAAAAAGGACCCCAGCCCCATGAAGATCTGTCTTTCTCTTCTGGATCCTTAAGGATGCTTTTTTTTTCCTTTTTGTGCTTTGATGAGATACCTGAGGGACATCAAGTCTACACTGTAACCATCCAGAGGCTCTCGTGCTTCTTATATGAAGAAAAATAAGATCACGGGGCAGGAGATGTACCTCAGTTGGCAGGATGCTTGCCTTCTCTGTGGGAAGGCTTAGGCTGGGTTTACAACTACATATAGCTGCCTGTTCATGTGTACTGAGGGAGAAGAAGCAGCTGAATCAGAAGTTTGTAAAGGTTATTCAAAAATGAGAGAAAAAGAAAAACACGTTGTTTGTTTATAGGTATTAGAAAAAAGTAAAAATTATTATTGACCTTTTTTCTGTATGGTTTTTCTATCTCGGAATGCAGGCAACAATACGTATGTGAACTTATTCTTGTTAAGTCTTAACTGTTTTACAAAACTGAGGGAGTAAATAAAAGGAAAAACAAGTGCTTGCTTCTGTTAGCCAACTTTCCTTCACTGTAACACTTTGCCTGGTAAGACTGACTTCAAAAGAGAAAACATATTGGTCCTGGTTTTATGGGTTCCAGTTGATGATGGGTCTCAGGCCATTGGTTAAGGTGCACAGTCAGCAAGAATGGGAAGTAAGTGGAAGGGAAAATTGTCATGTGATATCCAGGGAGAAACAGAGGAAAAGAAATGGACTGAGTTTCCACATCTCCTTGGGGTACAACTCCCATGATAATAAGAATTTCCTAGTACACAGCACTCTTAAAATTACCACCCTGGAGACAGGGCCTTTCAACCCAGGGCCTTTGGTCCAAATAACAGCATCCTTTTCACTCTCTACTTGACCTGCTTGCTTCTACTGGGCTCCCTGGCTGCCTTTGATTCTGTTTCCTAGTGACAGAGGAGTCTTCTTGCTGTCTATGGGTTCCTGGCATTATTCCTTGAGTGTCTGCTTAATTGTTCTAGAACTTGAAGGTTCTCTGAGAGGTCGTCTCAGCAAAATATGCTATTCTACAGGAATCTTCCTGAACACAAACAGGAAGAATTCTAATCGCCAGCATCTTTTATCATCTCCAACAACCTCCACCCTCTCTAGCTCCTCTCCATACCCCCGGTGGGTACACAGTGACCCATTCCCTCCAGATCCCTCACAAAGCAGGCTGTTTTGACTTTCTTCCTGGTAGGGAGACATTTCTTTAGTAATTTGGGAGTGTTAATGTTCTGATGCAGGTAAATTGTAATTAATTTCTCTCTAATTGATGCGTGGGTCTACCTAGGCCCCTCATTTTCCTCCCTTCATTTCTTTATAAATATATGATTTGACAGGTTAATTTGAAAGCAATGTTAGATTCTTTACAGCCATCTAAGCAGAAGCCCCAGCACGCAATTTGCTGTCTAGTTGTGTGAAGCATAATAAAAGGTTGAAGTCAGGTTATCCCTTTTTTATCATCATTTTGCTAATTTAATCTTTTTCCCCTTCATAAGGTAATAAAATATTCATTTTACAGCCCAAAAACCTTGGCAAAGGCTCTTTGAGGGGCAGTATCCACAAAGTGTGCCTGCTTCCTATGTTCATCTACTTCCAGGTGAACCCAGTAGCTTACTCCATAAGAGGCTCTTTAAGGGTCCTGTGGGAGGCTCTGGGGGCGTTCTGCTTTGGCATCTGAATCAAGACTGAATCAAGTTTCTCACATTTTGTGCAGCTCAGAGAAAAGGATTAGAGATTGCTGGAGGATCTGAGGCTTCCAGAGACTCAGGCCCACAGTCAGGTGCTCTGAGACATTCTAAAAGAAGGCCTGGAAGGGAGGCTGTTTTTTTTCTCTCAGCAGGGGCTGAGTTAGCAGGAGGGTATATGACTGGAAGATAGCTGACTTTTCTAAGAGGGAACTAATCCTTGGAGAGACAAGAAGAAAAGCCAGCTGACTAAATGGTGGGCTCAAGTATTCCTCCCTTCTTTAAGATTACACTGAGGGGACCTTGGGAAACCTGAGGGCATACCACTTCTCCAACACACGAATGTCCCCTGATTCTAAGATTAGAGTCTAGACTGCTTGTATCATCATCTCTGGTCATTTGCTAAAAAGGTTTCCACTCTCAAGTTTGGTTTCCTGATAACAGACAATATCTGAAGGATTAACAACTCTTCCTGGATGAAAGGGATTTGTCCCCAAACGATTGTCCTAACAGCAGAGGCATGTGGGGCCTGTATCTTATGGCTCCATATTGTCCCCCTCTTTGCCTCTATTTTCTCCTTTCCTTGTCATCCAAGTTAAAACAAAACAGTATCTAGAAGGGAAGGATGCTGGTGGTTCCTTATAGGATGTGGTAAGGAGGCTGAACCCTAGGAAATAGGAGTTTTGTTAACTGTCAAACTCAGAGGTTTCATCTAGACACTGATGTTGAATTTCCCAAGGAGACATGTATACAGGCAAGCATAGGAGACAGGCTAATCAGCCTTCACTGTTTATCTCTTGCTGCAGAGCACTGGAAGTGTCTAACTTGGTTGGAAGACCTTCAGGGAAATCTATGTCTCATGAAGGAGGTGCTGATTAGTACGCAGTGATCATTTAGTACCCCAGTGGTCAACATGGTTCCCCTTGCAGAGATAATGAGGAGTACTCATTCAGGGAGCTTGGACCAGATGTCTCTTACTCAACCCGTCTGTGGAGGTTCCTTGGGGAACATGCTGAATGCATAGGAACTAGAAAGGAGACAGGTGTCACTCTGCTCCTTTATCAAGTGTGTTCATGACCCAGGCATTTTACTTTTAAATAATTAATTAATCAATCACTTCAGTAGTGCCACGGCTTAAACACAGACGATACTCTCAGCTGCTTCTGAATTTTTTTTTAAGATTGCCATGAGTAGGTTAACCTGTCTCACCCTCCATAAAGCTACAAAATAAGCAGTCTGATGAATGCTCTCAAATAGCTAATTTTTCTCTGAATTTTATACAAGTGCACATTTTAGTGGCTATATCTCCCTGCCATTTTTGCATGTCATTAGGATCTTTTATTTTCATAACAGATTATGCAATTATGACTATTCTTCCATATGAAATTTAGTTTCATTCTTTCTGTCCAAATATTTGGGAAACCTCATTCATTAAGGAAAAGGTCTCTTTCACTCACTGTTATTTTTAATTATCAGCATTAAAATATCTTAAAAGGCTGCCTGAAAACTGAAGAGGGGAGCCATTTATCAGGGAAACATCTCAAGCACATCAGAGGCAAAATACTATCCCAAAAATGACACAGGCAGATGGATTGAAGAGGCATTGAATGTGCAGCATGCAACCAGATTGGGAGGTGAGCGACTGAAGAGGGGCAGGAGGAAGGGAGTGAGCTTGGAGCTAGGGGAAAGGAAGAAATGTAGTGTGGTAGTAGAACCTCGAATCTTCCCAAGGAAGGATGCTAGATTTCAAAGGGCAGGGCAGAAGGATGCTACACAGCCGCAGGGTGCAATCTTGGAGCTCTCAGTAAATATAAAACACGTTGAGATGGGATAAGGACTTACTCAGCTCATCTCTTCATCATTTGGTGGTTCAGGCGACTAAGCTTCTCCTCTTAGGAAGCAGAGCTGACTGTATATACACCAGAACAGAGAGTCTTGCCTCTCATGCTCCCAAGAAAGTTCTTCAGGCCAGAATAAGAGCAAGTCAGAAGATCCTGGCCTGAGCAAAACAACATGCTGGAAGGCTAAGGATTATTGGTACTTCAGTGTGTGGTTTTGCATTCTTTCTTCTCATTTCTATCTTCTTTCAACAGAGAAACCTCCTGAAAGGGTGGTCCCATTCAACTTTACAGATTCTGGCTTTTCTTCATCTTTCATGCCACTGTCTGTCACTTGGCTTCTTCTCCTACTGCTATGTTGACCACTAAGGACTTCAGCATTAAGCTATCTCTACTTGCCTCATAAGTGAGTCTTTAGGGTCTTGTCTTGAAAAACCCCGTATTAATTTGGTTTTCATCTCTTTCAAAAGTGTCAGGAATTCTCTAGCCATATTTGCCCTGTCATCTTCACTGGACTTTGGCAACCCTTGCATGTGCCCCTAAGACTCCTTTTCTAGAATATATCCTAATTCACACAGCACTGTTTATTATCTATTCTGAGCCAGCAGTATCACTCACAGTGATCAGACCACTGTATGTAATCTATATGTATGCACTCATATATATCTGCCTGTTAGGGATCTCTATAGACCCAAATTAAATGGAACCTCCAGCTCCCACAAATGCCTGCTCCCAGCCTGTTCCTCATGTTTCAGTCCCCATTTTGAACACAGCAACTCATAGTTCATTCAATTTCTGGGCTCAGAATTCCAGGGACCATCCCAGCCTACCTCTCTCCCTCTGCTCTCCATATCTAAACTAAACTATGGATAGATCCTGACCTTTCTGACCACCAAGTGCTAACAAAAGTCTCCCTTTACTCTGCTCTTTGCACAGGGTTAGGATCTAACCCCGTCCGATTTAACCTTCAAGAAAGCTAGTAATGTAATATCTACATTGTTAATTTCCTGCCAGCCTACATTCCTTCTTGTCAACAAGCATCCTTGCAAAATGCAAATTCCCATCACTCCCAGGCTTAAATGTATGTAACATTTGGTTTTGACCTTGAGGACAAAAATCCTAGTTCCTTGGCACGGGGCTCTGAGTTACCCTTTTCCCATTTTTGAGACAGAGTCTTGCTGTAGAGTCGAGGTCAGCTTCAAATGCATGATCCTCCCAGCTCAGTCTTCTGAAATTTCAGGTATCCCTATACTTGATTCAAGTTTTCATTTTTCAAAATTCTTAACTGAATTCTTAACTGATGCTCCATGTCTAGTTTCCTGCTCTGTTCTTAGTTCCCAGAACCCACCAGTCCAGTTTTCTCATCTTGAAATCGCAGCAGTCACAAGAAGGCACGTGTTTCTACAAGGACTGCCTTCTCAACTGGCTGACTACTCCTCTGCCTTAAGATTTAAGTTTACCACCACATTTTCCAAGGTCGCTTTAGCCTGTGGCCTGTGAGCTACATGTGTCCCAAGATATCTATGAATTAGTCGTGCAAAATTGTAAAGGTACTTAAAACAGTACAAGGTTTTGTGTTTTGTCAGTTTGTTTTGTTTTCAGTTGGATTATGCCATTCTCAAATGCAAACACTATAGATGACAATGTAGTGACTCAGTGTCAAAGTCTACCTACAGAGAACAATGCCTTCTTTGTCTCTCAGTTTCTAGACTTTCCAGAGCCTTCCTTATGAGACCAGTCAGTTAGTAGCCATTTGACTCACCTGTTCACTTAGCCAATTACCTCATGAGTCTGAGAAATTTTAGGGGAAGAATGATGTTTCTCTTTCATACAATGGGAGATAACAAAATGTTTGTTGAGTTGTTTAAGAAATAAAAATAACATACAATAATTTACCCTAGGCCGGGCAGGTGATGGTGGCTCAGGCCTTTAATCTCAGCTGAGGCAGGTGGATCTCTGAGTTTCGGGCCAACCTAGTCTACAGAGTGAGCTCTACGATTGTCAGGGCTACATAGAGAAACTCTATCTCAAAAAAAAAAAACCAAACAAAAGAATAATTCTTCCTAAATCTTACAATAATGATGAATCTTCAGCGTTTATTGAAAAAATGTCTTTCAAATATCCCTTGAGTAAATAATACTTTTAAGTTTCCAAAGCAGAAAACCCTACTTGTAAGAAATAAAAAAAGAAACCAGCAGAATCTATGACTTTAAGATATATGTATAATATATATATATATTATATATATATATATTTTACATATAATGCTGCATATTACATATATATCCCATATATATAATACCTAGACACAGAATCAGGCTGAAAATATAGCCCAGTGGAAGAGCTCTTGCCCAGTATGTGGGAGAGTCTGGGTTTAATATGTACATTAAATAATTAAAATAAAACAGTAGAAGGAAAAGTAGCCTCAGATACCTAAGAGTTTATGGCTACCACAGCTGGGGCTGAGAAACCAGAAAGCCTGTGTGTCTCCATCCATTCCAGCGGCCCTCACAGTCGGTCCCCAGCTACACTGCATCTCGTCTCCGTCTGTGAAGCAACTTAGAAAAATGCATCCGCACAGCCAGGAGATATCAGGCACTAGGCTCCAGCTACATTTGCACATTTGCATTCTGCTTATCAGGTCACCCAATGGCAAAATCTTCAGAGGGAGCCAGCAATTTCTCCCTCATACTGAAGCTAATGAGCAAAATAGCTTTCGCTGAAGGACAAGAAAAGTCGGAGCGCGCACGGTGTACTGCGGGCTCCACGGGCAGGCTGTCATAATTATGAAAAACCATCACAAGACTTACAAATTAAAAGCTGAGGAGGAAACTTTTGCCCTATCAGGTTCGCAGAGAAGCATCTCGCCATTCGTCAGGACCAGGCAGCTGCAGAGGGAGCTCGTCTAGAATGCTGACGGCCCACAGTCTCCCACGGCCTCCCAGAGGGGACACAACATCAGCTGTCAGTTGGAAAGCCGGGGGAGGGGGTTTGTTTTAGATCCTCTTTGGGCTATTCTTTTATTTCTAGTCCCAGAGGTGACTTCCATTACCAGGTTAACGACCAGCGAGCTTGACTGAGTAGCAATAAGCAATATGCAGTACCTGGCCCTCTTTACATCCTCTACCCACACCCTTCCACAGTCTGCAGGGTTTCTCAGCTGCTGCCCTGAGCATCTTCTCAACCAGCTCACGCAGAAACTAAAGGAAGCTCATTTCTAAGCCAGTTATCAACTCCTCCTTTGGATCAAACTGCAAACTCAAATTGTTCCAATCTGTCTAAACAACCCAAGGAAAATGGGGCTCAAATTGTCCAATTTTGGTGTGTCCACCTAGCTTGCTAATTTAATTTTGCTTCTCCAAAAACCTGAGACCCTGTCCTGCCTCCTCTACATGATTTGAGAAAATGAGAAAAGAAAAAAAAATCACATTTCCAAAACCAAATCATTCTGTTGGCCTATGGAACACTGGCGACAAAAGAAGCCGCGTCTCCAGAGTTCGTATTCAGGTTTCCAGAGAGGAATAACAGGAAGCGCAGAGCTACCGATATTGAAAAATAACACAGGGAAGGAGAAACAAGCATTTCGATTCTATCAGCAATGGGTATTTCAGCTTGACTTGTGAAAGAAGAGAACAGTTTTGACAACCACTCTCACACAGCGGTAGATGCTCAGCTGTGTGGTTAAGGGAATCACCACTGGATGCTGGGTTGGTTGTTGGTCTCTGGTGTCCTCGAACTCAGTTGAGAACAGCAGCAAAATCCTACCTAGCTCGGAGACCGGGAAACGCAGCTTTCTCTGCTACTTGAAGGTGATTTGAGATTCTGAATAAAATATGAATGGCTTAGGTGAGAAACCAAATCCCAAAGGAAAACCTCATCAGCAAGTGGTAATTTCAAGGAAGTTTCCAAGAATGCAAACACTGTATTTCTAGATGTCTTGGCTTTATTTCTCAAAAGTAAACTTCATAGGAAACAAAAGGCTCTCCTAGGTAAGGGCAGGAATCATCAGACAGGTGGACAACTCCACTTCTGTCCACAAGGGGTCGCTCACACAGCTAGTGAGAAGCAACTACACTATGCATGCTCCACTTTCCTGCGCTGATTAGTACCAGGCAAAGTGATGACCCTGGTGAATTGCACACTCAGGTGTCGTGCCCCCTGCCTGCATCACAGATTTGTTAATAAGAAGAGTTGCATGACTGCCCAATTCCTGAAATGACTTGGCATGTCCTCTCTGACCTTTTCTCTCTTCTGTTCAGCATTCCCAGGCTCAAAAAAAAAAAAAAAAATGGAAACAAGATGACCTGCTGATGCTGAGTGAGGTCGATAGCACTGGGGATGGAGAGGAAAAAGACAAAGACCTTCGGCATCTAGGCATTCGGACACAAAGCCGCTCTGTTCCCAGGTTGTACATTTGTGAACTGATACTTTATTCCCACTGGTGTTCTACACTCTGATCTTATTCCTGAGGAAAAGAAGTGGTCAGAGGTCTCTTTGAGTGGGATAAGCTAGATTATGTTGTGATCACAAATGTTCTCAAGCATTAGAGACTACTATAAGCTGCCCATTCCCTCTTGCATATGAGCACCCATCCCTCTGCCCTCACATATGTTTACCACACATCAAAACCAGCACAAGGACTAATCACCCAGTGTCACATTGTCAACCTTACTTTAAAGGGACTCCAGCAGGACAGTGAATCCAATTTCTAATTAAAATTGACACTCTCTTCTTTCCATGCTCCATTGGCTAATGCTGGTCATGTGACTTATTTAAATTACCAAGAAGGAAGCAACAAACCGGTCTTCCACAGAGAATAGAGGCAGTATTTGTCAGTCTTGCTGGAGTCTCCTACTGTGGTAGTTCATACTCCATCAACTTTGGAATATGGATGCTTCCAGTATTGCAAATTTGCTTGCAGGTACTGTCCTTTGGTCCAGTGGAAAACAAGATGGACCCTGGGTCCATCTTGACCCGCCCCAGCCTCATGTCTGTTCATTGCAGCCCTGAGTTATCAGCAGCGGGGTCCTAGTCTTCTGTACGTATATTTGTTGTTTGGCCTCTGATAGGGACCTATGGTTTCAGCTTTCTCTTAGGAATACAGAATCAAAAACTGGGAGAAGGCAAGCTGTAAAGAATTAGGTAGAAATAAGAAACCCACTTTGGATAAGCAAGAGGAACATGGAGTTAATTACATAATGTCTTTTTTTTTATTAAAAAAAACCAACTGAAGGTTTTGTGTGATTTATCTATATATCTACAGTCTCTCTCTATTTTTTTAGGAATGCAACATCATACTTAGGAAACTTACAGAAACTTTCACGTAAAATGTTATAGGAAAAAGCAGAGCTGCTCTATCCAGATACATCCAAAAAAATAAGTTGATACAACCAACTATTCTCACAGCTTGGTGGTACTTTGGCAAAGTAGGAAGAATAGAACACAGTAAGGATTGCTCACTTACCATATGCCAGCAGCCAGGTTCTGAACCAAGTACTGGCAGTTTTTTAATAACTGGACTTCATGCTCTGAGCTGTTCTTGAAGGTAAGCATAAGTTCTGTTCCTGAACTGATTTTATTAAGCCCAGACTTCTCTATGTTGGTTTCCATCTTGATGAGTATTCTTGCCTCCTGACCTTTCAGTCTTGATTCTGCCATCTCCTTGTTGAGGTGTCTCCAAGGATCAAAGCCCTCAAATTGACCCCTCAAGTTTTCCCCAGAGTGTAACCAGCCTTGGTAGCCTTGTCTGGATTTTTCCTTCACCACAGCAACATGCTCAGATTCATTAGAACTGGAGGTGATAGTCTTTTCTAGAAGAGCCCTGGAGAGCTCGATTAGGGTACCAGAGGAAGGCAAAGCCAATGAAGCATGTGATGAACTGAAGCATGATATGGCCTGTTGCCCTAAGCAAGCAGGCTGCTGTGTTTTGCATGACATTAGTCTTGCCCTGGAAATACCCTGGGCATGTGCACTTGTATCTTCACAGAAGCCAGGACATAGAGCCTGATGAGGAACAGACAGGGGATGAAGAGGAACAACATGAACCCTGCCTTGAATTTCTTTTAAGTGTCTATGGCTTCAGAAGTTTGAGAAAGCAATCTAGACTGATTGTAATGGGAAGACATAAAATGTAAGGGGAAATTTTAAATGAAAGTTCAGTGATTCAATAGGAGAGAGTTTGAATTGCTCACATGCCATGAGAATCAGGGGTGTGTGGGCTCTTTAACTGAGTCTAGATGTTGGGCCCATTAGGATATAGGAAAGCTTCGGTAACATTTATTGTGGGTGGTTAAGAGTGCCACCTAGTTCTCAAATGTGGAGATTTAACCCATAGAGGAATGGTGTTTAAGTTTGTTGGTAAGATATTAAATGGAAAAGCTTAAAACATACGCTATATTTTGATTTGATTATTATTGATTAAAAAATATACAGCTATGTATATTCAGTCTTAAACGCAGAGATCTTATGTACTTTGCATCTCCTTACCATTATGAAGCATAATTCTATGCACATTACAGGGTTGCAAAGCACATACAGCCAGATACATGAATAATATTTTGACACAAAAGGAAATAAAGCTGAAAATTATTGCAATAAAAGCCTCAGCAAACATCTTCCAAAACCACTGTTTGAATTCATAACACTACTTTTACAAGCAAGACCAAGAAAAAGGCACACAAGAAATTACATTATTCCAAGCCACTAAAAAGATGTCATTGCTTTTTACATAAATTGATGATGCTACCTAGCTATCTGTTAAAGGATTACTTTCTAAGGTATTTTCTCCTAATTGGAACATAGGCCAGTTTACTGTCACCTGAAGAGAAGGGGAAAGGGAGGTTAATGGCAGAAATGGTAATGCTGAAAAGAGATTTGACCCTCAAAAAAATGAGGTCCTGCAGCCCCCATACTCTGAAATACATCCCTAGGTGTTCAGGGCAAGGCCCATAGTGTGTAGGGAGGCGCACTCAGAACTAACCATCTGGTTGACCTTGCCTTCTACTTAGTTAAGTGTTTTCCCATGTGGTATTATTGAGCTGAAGGTAAAATGGAACAGTGTCTATGTACCTCAACTTTAATCATGCCTGCTTGATGTGTCCTCTCCCTTAGACTGGGGTCCTCACAGTAAACTCCCCCATGTTGTGTCAGCACTAGTCTTCATGGAGAAATTGGGGCTCATTATACACATAATTGCAAACTAAAGTTGATGGTAGTAAATAAGTCAGTGTGACCCAGCGGGATCCCAGTGCAAGAAACCATAAAAGAAGCAAGGAAAGGGGTGAGTACTTAGACCAGAGAGATATTACAAAGGCAAACACATGTAGCCTAGTGTGGTATAAACCTTGTTTGCTGTATGCAGATACCCCTGTTACCTAATGGAACAAATCAGAACTAATTCACTTCCTGTTGATTTTGATGGTAAGCAATGTGAGCAGAGCCTAAAGTTTCTTAATTTGCGAGCATCATCTTGCAGCCCAGTATAAATGTCAGACAAAACTCAATGGATTCTTGGAGAGCTGTTTTATAAAATATTCTGAGGCTACGTAGTTACAGCCAAGGTGAAAGGTGTACTGCTGTAATCATACTGTAAAGGCTGGGTAGATAGAAAATGTAACAAGCCCCACAGTTATTGATCTTGGAGCACATGCCAAAGAATATGATGCAGTGCTCAGAAGTAAATATTGTTCTTCTGTCAGCCCTATACATAAAGCAAAAAGGCTCATCCTTACCTGAGGGGAAGGTGAGTGTCCATGAAGGTTTGAAAGGCAGAAGTGATTCCAGAATAATAGTTTGTGTAAAGGTTACAGACCACTGAAAAACCTCTTAAATGAGTTGTTTCCTGATGATTTCAGTGCATGGGGCTTGCTACCAGCTCTTCCTGTCTCTGGACATTGCCCTCTAGTGACAACTTTCCAAACACATGGATGCCAAACAGACTTTTAGAGCTGTACCATTTTCATCCCTACCAGTGCAGAGTAGTCCTGTCTCCTGCTATAATTGTATTAGATGGAGAAATAACAGCTGTATTTCATATGAGTAGGCATCATTATTCCCTTCGAATTTCATTTTGCTTTTGCTACCACAGCATCTTCGGCCAGATTTTTATTAAAAAAAAAAATCTATGGCTTGGCTTCTGACTTGTCTTTGTAAGATTTGGACAACTTCTCTCCTGTTAATGAACTGAATAAACATACTTCCCCCCTCTCTGAACAAAGGGTTGCTGGCTTGCTTGCAGCTTTTCTACTCCAAACCCAGCAGCCATCCTACCAGTTTTCCTGAAGGGAAGCTTTGAAGCCACCAACCACACGGATAACTTGCCCTTCTACTTAGTGACTCAAGCCAAGTACCACTAGTGTTATTCATATTATAGCAGTTACAACACAATGCCACCAGGTGACCTTTCAGCTAGAGATAGTCTTAGAGAGCCAGTGTATATTGGAGGCAAGAAAACCTCTAAGTATTATTTATTAAGCCCCCCACCCACATCCTCATGAGATAGAAATGGTTCTGGCTAGCCAGCAGTGTTAGTGTACTAACTTAATGCCTGAAACTCAAGCCTGCAACACATATTTCTCAAGTGAATGAATAAACATTGAATAGATTATATGGTAAAGTTCGGGGGACAGTAAAAAGCCAGATACTCTCTTTTAGTCTAGAAAAATATCCAAGGCCATTAGGTAGGGGACGATCTAGATAGTTAGAATGGCAGAACCATGTGTCCTTTCTTGAGACCTAGGAAAGACCTCTAGGCCCAATATGAGAAGCAAAGTGCTTCATGAAGCTAAAACTTCCTGCCTTGGCCATGTATTAAGATATGTTAATGGCTTGGTCTCAAGGACCATGCTCCTGGGAGGTGATTCTTCGGTGCTCTACTCAGAGCTGAAGTATAGTGAAGGAGGTAGGTAACTGGAGAACTGTTCTCTTAAAAAGGACTGTGATCCCAAACTCCTTCTTCATACTCCTTACTCTTGCTTTCTGGAAGTGTGGTGAATAGATTTTACTTTCTTTCATGGATACCTGTCATGATGTCACAGGCTCAAAGGCTCAAAAGCAACAGGGTCAGCTGTTCAGAGACTGGCATATGCACCATGAGACAAAAATAACCATTTTCTCTTTAGGAGTTTGTCATCTTGGGTGCTTTGTTAGAGAGATAGGCAGCAAGGTATCACCATCCATGTGTTGCTAGAGGAACAAGGCAGAGAACCTGAAGCTGGCCCACATCTAAAGCACTAATCACTGTCTTGTGTCAGGTTATTTTATCAAGACCACCCTTCAATTATTGTTTCAGTTGCTAGGGGTAAACCTAAGACCCAGTGCTAGATACAATGTCAGAAAATAGAGAGTGAATTCCCCCCTGCATAGGAAGGAGTATGTTATCTCCTTCTGGGTTAGACCTTTTTGGTTTACAGACACACTGAGAATTCCAAACCACATGAGCATCCTTTGGAACTCGGAGTCCACTGGCTCCTGACACTACTGTTGTAATGGGAGAAAGGAGTCTTCTGAGTGCTTATTAGACTGTCTAGAAAAGCAACTTGAATGCCTAATGTTCTTAAACAGCATTTTAATGATTTAAGAGTAAATGAACCAGAAACCCATGGATTTAATTTCCCTTGAAATACATATACATTTAAAAATTAGGGGGGAACACACTCAGACAAAATATATTTGTAATTTGGGCACAGCCAGCACACTCTCTAAGTTAGCTGAGCCATGCTCCAGCAATCCGCATGCACAAAGCATGGAGTGAACTCTGCTCAGAGTTTTGCCGGGCCTGTGGCTCAGGAAGTCTGTTGTCTCTCCAGCTGCTCAAGAGACTGAGGTCTTCCTGTTATCCATACATGCCATTGAAGCTATGAACAGGGACTCTGGGGCCTCATGCTTATTCAATCCACAAGGCCATAGTGTGATGGATGCTTCTATTTATAACCTGGATATCCCTGATGCAGCTGCAGTAATCTGGTGAGAGCCTCCTTGACCAGAAGTCTGGTTCCCTGCAATACTGTCTGACACCACTACTCCCCTCTGATGAGGAGACCTCCTTCATTCTGTGTTTTAGAATGGAGCTGTACTATTTCCCACTTTCAAAATGTATTCAGTTTTCTCCTGGTTAGGCAGCTAGGCTTTGGAGGTTGTATCCCCAGGTCCTTGCTCTGTGATCTCTTGCTTGTTTAATCACAGCTCCAAGGAGAGCAGGCACCAGGCAGTTTTGTAGGAGGTACCACATGCTATCTGGTCCTGATCTTTCCTCTTAGCTCATATCCTGTATTTCTCTAGGATGCTTCTTTGATGACTTCAGACTACATGGGTGTCTAGACCCCCAAATCCCACAAGGCACCTCAGCTGTGGCCCATCTCAATGGATCTATCTCCATCTATCATGGGGAAACCTAAATAATGGAGACAGTGACTTTCGTCTTGAAAGAATCATGCCGTGTGGGCCACTGTGTGCAAGTTTTATATCTACTCCCAGTCATTCACTTGACCCATTAATTGTCTGATGGTGCCTCAATCACTTGAGGATAAAAGTCACTCTCTTCTTCCATCCAGCAGTAATAGAACCTTTGCTCTGTGCCAGATAATTCTGGGACAAGAAAACTATGAAATAGCAAGGAACAAAAATGCCTATAAGTCCCTCACAATTAAATAGAAAAGGAAGCATTTGGATATTACAATATACCATAATAATAAATACCACCAAATAGGGTTCTTGAGTCCTTATGTTCCCTACACAAACTTATTTAATCCACAGAGTAACCCCTGATGGTGTATTCAGTTAACATGAATGATGGGGTTGGAATACAGAGATTAATTACTTGTCCTGGCTCACATAACAAGTGATAGCAGAGCCAGGATTCGAAGTGAAGGATTTAAGTACAGAATATATTATTATTTATTTTCATGTTTTATGTGTTTGTTTGTGGTGTTTTTATGTATTGTGTTTGTGTGTGTTTATGTGTGTGTGTGTGTGTTTGTGTGTATGTGCATGCTGGATGCACATGTGTGAATGTGCATGTATGGTCCTGCATGTGGCCAAAGCAGGACCTTGAGTGTCCAACTGAATACTTCTCTGCATTACCCTTTTGGGACAGGGTCTCTAACGAAACTTAGAGCTAAGCTAGAAACCAGCAAGCCTTAACAATCCTCCTGTATCTGCCCTTTCTCAGTGCTAGGATTCAGGTGTGTGAAGAATTACTCCTGGCTTTTTATATGGGTGCTAGGGATTTGAACCCAGGGTCTTAAGCTTGAACAGCAAGTACTCTTGCCCACCGAGCCATCTCCCCAGTCCTCAGAGCTGTACTTTTAACACAGTTCTACATAAAAGAATCGTTTAATGCTTCAACATTGGTACAGGTCATGGGAACACAGAGGAATCAGTTGTCTTGGCTGTGAGTAGCCATGGTGACGACAGGAGATTTACTGAGAATAGCCAGGATGCTGAGAACATACTGTTGTGTGTAAAGAGGTGTGGGACACATGGACTTCCTGACTCTCAGCTGAGTCCTGCACTTCAGCAAACCTTCTCCCTTGACCAGGAGAGCTTGGAGAATTGGAGCCTGACCTGACCAATTCAGGCACAATTGGGACAGTAAGCTCAGGGTAATTCAGATGTGAAACAGAATAAAGTCATTTGCAATTATCAGCCCTGTGCTCTTTGTGGGAGTGTTAACACTGCTCAGCAAGTCAGTTCTGTGAGTGCTGGCATTGTTTTGAATCACTACCCCAGCATCTTTTGCATATTATCTAGAAGAGAAGTGTGTGCTTAAAGGCAAATAGGCTTGCACTCTTCTCCAGTGTTAGGCTGTACCTATTCGTAGCTAGAAATAGCAGTGAAAGAAAATGGAGCTAAAATGGATCAGACTAGGGGGCTGGGAGAGAGTTCAATTGATTTGCTTTACAAACCTGAAGGCCTGAGCTAGAACTTTAGAATGTATGTTAACTAGCTGGGCTAAGTAGCATGTACTTGGAATCACAGTGTTGGGCAAGCAGAAATAAGTAGATACCTTGGACTCCCTGGCTACACATTTCAGCCAATTTTTCAAGTTCTAGATCAATAGTGCCCAAAGAATAATGCCTAAGTTTGTTCTTTGGTCTTCATACTTTATATGCACATGTGTACATCCATGCGTGCACACACACACGCACACGCACACGCACACGCACACGCACACGCACACGCACACGCACACATACACATACACAGGGAGGGGGTGTTTAACATCCACGAGATCATCTAAAAGAAGGCTTAAGAAAGACATTTCCTCAGTGGATGAAGGATGGAGGGTTCATACCAGGACCCAAGGATGACTCTGGTGTCCACTGCCTGCTTGTATCATTATCTCATCGCTTCTCTGTTTGTCTCCCTCATCTTTAATAATACGATAATATAGCCCAAATTGCAGAGTTGCTGAGAAATGTAAAATAAATAATGTATGCAAAACCACTAGACGCGTGTTAAGAATTATCGGTAAACAAAATCCCATTTTCTTGTCTAACTCAGTCCAATCCCAAGCAGCTCTGAAAGCTAGCTGTCTTCTAATTCAGGGTGAAAAATTCTGACCACAGTCTATCATGCCAAAGGCCCTCTCCACAAGCTTATGATGAGTCTGGGAGATTTTTGTAATATTTTTCAATCCTTTTTTCCCCAGCTATAAATATGTTTACACTTGTATGTTTTCTCATTCTTAAAAATTGGTAGCTCAGCATTAGAGTTTCCCTGCTTTGCCTTCAGTATCCCATCGATCTCTTTATGCAGCACCTCCAAGATGGCCGCACATTGTCAGCACCCTGTCACAAGCCAAAGGCTCCCATACCTGTGGTTCAGCATAGGCTGCTCTGGAATGGGTCACTCCAAGACTACTTGGCCAATAATCAGTACCTACCACCTACTCTTTCCCCTTTTTGTTGATTTCTCTTTCTTGGGGGCGAGAGGTTATCTGTCCCACTCACATGGTGATTCAAACATAAATCTTTATTTTATTTATTTTCTTTACAACCTGTTCCTTTCTACCCTATCTTTCATTCATTTTGTTCTTGCTCCTCCTCTCAAGGGACTTGCAGATAATTCTCCCCTCAGGGTATTAAATTCACATACTTTGCCTGCATCTTTAAGAGAACATAAGGGAACAAGAAGCCATGGCAAGCAAGTTCTATGAAAAGAAGTGAAAAGTGATGTGAATTGTTTGAGTAAGAATGATGGAGAACTTTGCTTGGCTGCTGTTGGCTGTTGAATAGAATGCTCTAGGCCATTTTTACAGCCCATGATGTACAACAGTAGCAGCGGTAGTGGGATGTGATTGTGAATATCCTTTGTGCCCAGAATGAGGAGTTTTCTGGTTGAAACCGAAAGACTTGCTAGCAAAAATGTCTTCAAAGCTCAAGTGTAAGGAATGGAAATGAATGGCTGGAGACAAAAGAGTGATTACAACCCATGGTCGTGTTTGTCTGAAAGGCAGGTATGAAATCACCAGTCCTCAAGGTTTTCCTGGGGCTCAATATTAAAAAGAAATGCTGTTGGGAGGTAGCCAGTGAGTGACATTGAGAGACTAAAATTGGTGTCCTGAGAACACAGGACAGGGGAAAGTCTAAAGAACAAAGCTGATAGAGGTCTTATGCAATCTAAGGAAATATAAAAATATAGTACAACTTAGGAAATCTATGATGAACTACTTAATAGCAAGCCTTGGCCCAAGCTGCCTAGGATGAGAGTCAATAAACCCAGTGATCAGGAAGTGTTCAGAAACAAAAGGAGCCTTCAAGAATAAAGACTGATGCTGCATGCAGGGATCTGACCATTCACACTTGTGGTCATGTTCATTCTGTGTCATCAGAATTACTAAAATCCCTTCACACACAGCAGTCCATCTCCTTTTTATCCAAAGGGAAGCCATTTTATGATTCTATCGTCGCAGACCTATTGGACACTGAGAAATCAACCGTCTTTCTCAAAGTCACACAGCGATAGTACGATCAAGTCTCATTTGTACTCTTTCAGGGTCTAATTTCATAGCACAAAAGAAATGAAGGCTGTTGAGTAGGCAATCCCAGTCGGAATCATTTTCATAACTCACACAGGCAAGCACAAATGAAAGGAGCAAACAAAGGACTTTTTGCCTCTGGTCTCTGCCAGTTGTTAGCTCCTAAACAAAACAGTTTTTCACTTTGTGTAGAGGTTCTGCTGCTGTCCTCTCACACTTTGTAACTAAAATCTCCTGTATGCACGATCAGAGACATTTCTGATAGGTTTTCAACATGTTGCTGATATAGAAATAAAATTTGAAAAATTCAATTTTTATTTCCTGAAAATATGCAGGCAAAATGTTTCTGCAGAGATTCTAGATGGGTTAGAGGCACAGTTTGACCCAAAGGAGAAAGTGACAACTAGTCCCAGTGGAGTCTGAGAACAGTTCTTGGAAAATGTAAAGTTAAAATTCATTTTAAAGAAAAGATCTAATGCTGATCTTGGGGCTATGCTAGAGTAGTGAGACAACCAATTTGAAGGGAAGGATGATGTAACTTAATTGGATAGGTGGAAAACAACAAATATTCAAATAATTTTGTCACCTACAAATGAAAAGTAAGTAATATTATTTTGCTGGCAGAATATGAAGATTAATGAACAGTGGAATATGAAGTTCCAAAGACTGAGAAAAGAAAACACTGTATAAAATAGATTTCTCTCCAAAGCCACACAAGGAATCTACGCTATGAATCCTTCTACCTAGTCGTAAGACCAAGCGACAACTAACAATATAGTATAGTTTATATGTGTGTGCATATGCATATATGTATATACATATACATATATATATGTATATGTATATACATATATATGCTAGATACATATTAATTTTTCTCTTAGAGTCAATGTACATACCCTGTTTTGACAAATAATCAGTTTGATTCCATTTTAGAGAAAGATCAGAAATGAAGCAAGGGAGGAGGGATGTGAAGTTCATCAGCTCCATCAAATAAAACACAGAACAACCACCTCAACCTGAGCCTTAGATGAATGCATGGGACACATTTAAAAAGACTTGGTCTTCATCTGCAATGCAGAAATGCAGGTTTCTTGCGCAGTTTGGACTTTACTTAATAACTTGAGAAAGGGTGGGAACCACACTCTCACATGACTGAAAGTAGGCAGAGAATTCTGGGTACCTTCCTCTGGAAGGAGTCTGACCCTGGCAAAGAGAAGGCTGAGGCTGGATGGCTTGTTCCAGAAAGAGTAATGACCAGACTGTTCTGTGAGGCATAACATGGTTGTTAAGGAGACATGTGAACTCCAGATCCAGAGGTAAGATTCTGACGTCACCAGTGGGTGGCTGAGTAAATGTGACTGATGAGATTGGCATCCCTCTATTGGGCCTACATTTGACATAAGGAAATGCCACATTTGCTCACAGTAAGGACTAAGCTGTGGGCAGACAGCACTGATAACTTGTTCCTTATAATCTAACGATTACAAAACCAGCTGAACAAATAATTACATACACAGAGAATGCAATTACTTACAAGTGAAAGCAGGCATGCAAGAGTTGAAGAGATGAAGACTGTAGTGGTTGATTAATCAATTAATTAAGTAAAAGAAAAAATGGGTTTGAGTACCTACAATAGCACTGAGGTCATCAAAGCTGTTAAAGCCAGGTTCTCTTAGAGCCTACACAGTAGTTGAGGAGAGCTACATAATTCTCTGGCAACCAAATAAGGTTCCTCCAGAGAGCAATATATTCTACAAAGAAAGTCAAATGTGTATATGAGGGGGTGGGGAGTAGGTAAGTACAGCGTGATGCTGATTCAAATTGTTCAGTCAGACTTAGCAAGAGGAAGCTTTCAGATATGGGGCAGTAAAGTCTATGATACATAGGTCTGAAGGCTGCATGGTCCAGGCAAAACAAGTAAACCAGCCTTAGATTAAGTGCCTGTGGAATATTCTGGTAAATAAGGAGAAGGAGGAGGAGGAAGATGAGGAGGGGAAGAGAAAGAAGAGAAGGAGGAAAGGGAGGAAGAGGAGGAAGAGGAGGAAGAGGAGGAGGAGGAGGAAGAGGAGGAGGAGGAGGAGGAGGAGGAGGAGGAGGAGGAGGAGGAGGAAAAGGAGGAGTAACTGGAGGTGAGGAAGAAGATAGAAGATGTTCCTGAGACATGAGGGCATTGGAGGTGACTAGAAATGCTAAGACTTCATTTAAAATGTGAGAGAAGACTCCTGCTAGCTAGGTTTCAGCATGAAGAGTGACATGCTGGCATGTCACATAGAATAGATCTCTTAGAAGCTCCAGAATTGCAAACTGGAAAAGCAGATGCCAAACAAACCTACATATTATACTTACGTTCATATTTGCAGTTGGATTCAGACTGTGGCAATGGAGATGAAAGAGAAGAGATGGACTCAGAATGGATTTGGAGAAAGAACCAAGAGGACTGCACATGAGAAAGTGCTAGAAACAGGGATCAAAACTAGCTGCCGATACAATACAATACACTGATGTCATGTTCTGAAGTTGCAGAAGTCTGTGTGAAGAGATAGTTGGCATTGGTATCCAAGATCAAATGTTCAGTTTGAACATTAAGGTTTGGGTATGGTTGTGCATTTTGTTGTTTATTTCTAGTATTGACATTGGCTTCAGAGCCTCACACTTAGACAGGAAAGTGCTATACAACCATACTACACACATAGCCCCTAACATGTTAAGTTTGAAATATCTATCAGATATCTAATTCTTGTATCAAATAGCCAAATTACAAATCAAATGGACACATGTAATGTAACCTGTAACAATTTATATTCAGATACAGAATATATTTACATATACAGTATATGTACATATATACTAAATGTCCACATGTAGTGTACACAGTCAGATTTAAAATTTACACCAGGGAAAGCAGAGATAGAAGCAGGTGATATGAGATATTGGTATGGAAAGGAGCTGGTAAAATCTGTCTCCCAAATGTCTTTGTAACCAAAAGAGAATCAAAGGTGGAGCCACGGATTTTAAACAGAAGTAACTTGTTTGCTCAGGCATACAAGCAGTTAGACTTGGGCACACTAAATGTGGGGAGAGGTACTCAGTGGAGAGTATAAATCATAGGTCAGGAGGCATTGTGAACTTTTAGGTAACTGGCCTGAGTGATGAGTTTCCAAATCAGGAAAGGCTAGTGAGAAGTGTGTGGGTGGATAGTAGGCTATCTGATGAGTGAGATGGGACATGTAATCCAGGATTAAATAGCTAAGGAATCAAACAGCAAACATAGGCTCACTGTAGGCTGGTTGTAGGCAGTGAGGTTATGGACTATGACGATTAAGAAGTCAAAGGTTCCTAAGAGTAGAAATAATGAACACCTGGAGTCGATACACAATTTAAAAGAAGTGCTGGGATGGGCACTCAGTTGCTGAGATGGAAAAACCCAATTGGTAGTTAGATTGGAGAGCACTGTGAAAAATGGATATGTGTCACAAGAATTATCTTTCTTAGTCTTCTGGTTGAAAACAAGTGCTTCATTTAAAGCTTGTTCCAGGTAGCAAACCAGAGTGTAAAAACACTTCCCAAGCATGAGGCATGCGTTCCTCAACCCTGTCCTGTAACCATCTGGACTGTGGGCCTGGCACTCTGGCTTGGATGATGGAGACCTAAGCAGAAGGGATGGCATTCGCAGATAAAGGCCAAGCTGATGATGAGGTTTTCAGGGAGCAGGGCAGCCACATAGCTCATTGTTTCATTTATGAGCTGGTCATCCAAATGTGCATTTTCCACCTGCCTGCATTCCCTGTTCCGAGTCTACGAGAGCAATTGAGGACGGTATTTCCAGATGGGCCATTATCTCTGCCTTCCGTTATCCTGTCAGATTGGCTTCTCAATGCTCTGCTAGCCCTCTTTTCCAAAAGGCTCTCATCTTGCCACCCCTAATACCTATTATTTACCTAGCTCTGCTCCACAGTCTTAAAGTTCAATCGGTGACCCCTGAAGGGCACGGGTAGGCTCCACTGGTCTCCTCTCCTCTGGCAGTCTTCCATAACCCATGATACCAGAATAGCTTGTCACTTTCTGTATTTTTAGTTTTTCAAATCTCCTGTTTCATTTTCCCCGTGGATGCCAGGAGGATGAGGAAAATGCTGTAGCAGAGAAGAAAGATCAATATCCCACAGGAAGCCCCAGACCTGACTGTTTGCTCTTGTGTCTGATACTTGATTGTCTGGGGAGAATTTCACTGCCAGGATCTAAGACTGCTTGTCTTTCCCCATAGTTTTATGGAAGAATTCTTCTGAATATCTGGTCTCCCAGGAAAAGAGGCCAAGGCATTCAAAGTTATCCTCACCACTGAAATCCTCAAAACATGTCAAAGAAATTGTAAAGGACAGGAGACTAGAAGAATCTTTGCTCTTTTCTCAGTATGTAAGAGCAACCTCAGGGACAGAAAGGATGAAGGCATGATGTTGAGGAGATGGCCAGAGGCTAGAGACAAGTGACTATAATGTATCTGGTTTATACTTGCCTCCTGGAAAATTCATGGAAATTGATTTAATATTGGTCTCCTTCTGAGAAATTAGTCATGGTGTCTGATTTGAATGCATAGCAGAAGTTCCTTGTATGGAAGTATCACATAATGTCTATGCTTTGAACTGCTTTGGAAGGGTCCCCTTCTTTAATTTGAAGTACTCTTTAAGTTATTTTAAAATTTTTCCCTCTACTGGAATTGGCTTTGAAGAAACATTAATTTATTCAGCAAGTGTGGTAGCAGTGCCCCACTCCCACAACTGCTGAAGGGGCTGGAGTTCAAGGTGCCATGAATATGAGTGACTGAGTCATGGAAAGGGCAGATCAATACTGAAAAACAAGGGCTTATTTACAGTGCAATATGCTAAGTGCTATGGTGTGAAGAAGGTATGACATGATGGCATGCGCAGAAGAAAAGCATGGAAGGCTAAAGTTTGTTGCTAGATGAGACCTGAAGGGATAAACTGTGAGAATCAGAAATGGTGGAGGGCTTCAAGCAGAAAACTAGATGGCTTAGGCTCTAAAGAGCCAGAGCTCATGACTGTGGAGGGAGTAACAGAAGGGTGAATGTCTAGGAGACTTTCCTGGGCTACTGGGCACCCAGGCATGTGATGGTCAGAACTCAGTGGAATTGTGAAAGAACAGACTGGAGTAAGGAGACAATCCAATATTTTAAGCTCAGATTTGGAGGTTTCTGTATCTGATGAGCTAAAAACCACAGATGGTTCTGGCTAGTTACCAAAAACTCAACACATTTACCAAATTTTAATTCTCTCCCAGAAGTGTATAGTGTGTTGATAACCAAACAACAATTATGGAATTCTGAACTGATATTAATATTCATGAACTTTGATCATCCATTTCACCATGTTATCAAGTAACATTAGCATTATTGAGACAACAGACTCTATGCTTAAAAATCACTTAAACTGGGAATGAGGTCCTGAGTCCAATCCTCATATTCCGTGTCAAAATCGGAGTGGCCACATTTTGAAATCCTAGATCTTGGGGGGCAGGTTGCTGGGCACCTATGGCCAACCAGCCTAGCCCACTTAATAGGTTACAGGGGAATGAGAGATTCTGTCTCAAAAATCAAGATGGATACCACTGAGGATTGTCATCTGACTTTGAGCCCTAATCTCTGCATGAACAAGTACTCACATACACACAAACACAGCACACAAAACTACCTGTAGCTAAAACACTTAAACAATCATACGATCTTTTAAGTTGGTAACTGCTTCCATATTTCTGTGAAAGTTAGATTGTACTTTGAATCACTTACTAGAATCTAAGATCATAGGGTTAATCCTCTGATAACATATTTAATACCTGTCTCCCCCACTGAGTATAAAAGTCTTGAAGACTAAAGCTCCTGTTATAAAATTACACACAAAGAATACCAGACCTTGAATACAACACATAGAAAGAACTTTAAAAAAGAAACAGATGAGCATCAACTAAGATTCAGATATCCAGAATGGGAGGCAGAATGATTCAGCAATGTTTTTTTCCTATCAAGAAATGTCATGGTAGCAAATTAGTTTCACAAGACAGGAAGCCACCAACATTCAAACCATGTCATCTTGCAAATCACCCCACATGCCTCTTATCACAGAAATGAACAGTAACTAAGTCTTGGTGAACACCTCCCTGCAGGTCACAGGTAACAGTGAACTCATTTGCTTGGTATCCTGTTAAAGTTTAAGAACTTCTAAGAGATCATCCTTATGAAACAGTAAAAGTATACACATGTGTATATGTATGTAGTATATTATATGTATATATGTGCTTGTATGTATATGTATTACATGTCTTTGCATGTCTATATGTTTATATGTATTTCTATGTGTATATGTGTGTATATATGTATGTACATATGTTTTACCATCTCAGCACCCCCCGCCCCCCAGGAATAGGACAGAGCCTAAAAATGCAGACACTAAGTTTATGAGGCAAACAATGAAGTTGACAGATGAGCCGTCACTCTGAGAGCTAGAATGAAGATTGGACCAGGGGCAGCCACACTGGTGCAGCCCCCTTCTCTTCCATCCATCCTCCAAGGATCTCTAGTCAGCCAATGCACTGAGACGCTGACATAAATCAGGTGCAACAACGGATGAGAATGAAGAAATGGTCAGGCAGACACAGTGCTGCAGCCATCAATCAGGAACTAATTCAATCCTGGGAGATGCCTCGTTTGATTAATTTATGTCAGCATTTTCTGTGTTGTCAGGCCCAGCCCCTTGTGTCGTCTACTCCTTCCCCTTCTCCACTTTCCCCAGCACAAAGAAGTGCTCCCCTCCTCCATGCTAACAAGAAAGGGGAAGTGGAACCTCAAAGCAGACTCTCCAAGGCTGTTTCCCGCCAAACTTACAGAAGGATAAAAGAGGGGGACAGACCTTTGCAATAAACCCAGGTTCAAGCTCAGAAAGCCACTAGCCATCTAACTGTCTAGAGTTCCATTCTTTGCACTTCACAGTAACTTCTGCCCCCACTGTACAAGACAGGATGATTTTCTTAGTAGCAATAAGAAATACACTCCTGTATTTAGAAACCATGATAGAAACAGTGATCATAATTTCTGTCATTTATAGAACAACATAGTTACTCAACAGTGAAGTACACTTGCTCCTCCTTGTAGAAAGCACTGGGACTCCTCTGCATGGGAACATATTCATAAAATCTTGTGAAGGCTAGGAAAGAAGCAAGGGATAAACATTTGAATGTGTAGTGTGCTTCTGTGAGTTAGCTTCTAGAAAAAATTAAGAAAATTTAGTCATATGTGTGTGGACCTATCTGTAATTTCAATTTTCTATACAAATATAATTTAGTGTCTTAATATCTATATCCTAATTTTAACATGAGCTTTCTAACATTTTTAAAGACTCCCACAATGCCACAGGATTTATCTGAATATATGTAGAATGGAGACTGCTATCTATATTTGAGAGGACCGTGGTCTGTGTGGGTAGACAGAAGATGACCACAGCTCGATTCAAATGGAAGAGGCTCTGGGTAGAAAGGATGTGGCCGAGGAAGGGATGATGTGCTAGGCGACCTCTGTAGGGCTTTCTATTTTAGGGAGCTGGTGGTCAGATCCTCTCCAAGCCGACAGGCTGGCTCCTCTATTGCTTATTTTTTCTTGATATTAAAGATGTTTAGACCTTACTTACTTAGGTAGAGGTTTACAAGCATTGCGGAAAAGGAACAAAAGAAAAAAGCCCAGACCAAAGATGTTTTCCATTACAGACTGTGATCCACGACAGGCAACATCTATCAAGAGCACAGTTTCTCTGTTCACACATTTAATTAGGAAACCTGAAATTGAAAGGAAAGGACAGGGAAGGACGGAGAGCCCTGAAAGAAAAATCCTGTAATTCACTGACATTTTGTTTTGTTTTGTTATTTTTTTCATCTTAGGACAGTCTGAATTTAAAGTGTGTCTGGGTGATCAGCATAGCTGTGACTAGCCCACTCAGGACATGTTTGCTACAGCTAAGCAGAATCTTCGGAAGTGTAGCCTCAGAATCCCTGCTTTAGAATGGCTCACCACATTATTCTGTGTTTACCCACATGGGGCAAACACTGGGTTTCATGTATTTATTACTATTCCAGAAACCAAACAGAGGCTCTTGGGTGGAAGTTACAGAAAACCAAGTGTTAGGCTGAGAAAAGCAAGTCTTCTTAATATCATCAGTGGAAGCTGGAAGCTGTGTAATCCTGGAGGACTGTGCTTTATTAAGTAACAAGGCTCCACCAGAAAAAGAGGAAGGGGACCAGAATCCAGCCTGTTTATTTGTGGCACCATTTCAACACAATAAATTTCAAACACCACATGTGGAAAGTTAACAATGATAATCACATGGCACCATCTCTATTGGTGTGTAAAACTAAGTGGCATTGTCTACATGGGTATTACCTCCAGGGCCACATTCCAGTTGCCAGGTATCACTTATGTGATAGTTTTGTAAAAATGATGCTGATGCACTTATTAATATGTAGGAACACACCTGTGAATGGGCTTAAGGCAAGCTGCTGCTGCTTGCTCTGTGTGTGTGTGTGTGTGTGTGTGTGTGTGTGTGTGTGGCCTTCGGGAGGCCACTGATCTAAGCAGGGGTTGGATACGAGCCTAATGGAGACATACACTGCAGTATGAAATAAGGCTGGGTGACCATGAAGGCCCTTTTAAGATTCTGTAATTCGAAGAAGGAAATGAAGATGGCTGTAAATTGTGGCAGAGCCCCAAGGAAATCAGTAATCTTGAATCACTAATGCTAATTTATGATTTTGGGCAGGTTGTTTGAACTTTATTAAGCTTAGCTAAATCCACTGAAATGAGTGAGGAAATAAATAAACAAGTCAAAATCCTGTTTTCCTCTCCACAAAAAGAATTGCATCAGAGCCTAGATTTCCCATGGAGTGCTCCGGAATCTAATTATTGGAGTAGCAAAGAAAATATGCACATGGCTTCAGATCCTTCCTCTACCATCTGTGTGATTTGATGTCCCCAAAGAGTATGGTTTCTCATAAATGACCACGGAAATATCCCCCATAGGAGGATCTCCTATGATGTCCATGCATCCAGCTACTCCAGTAGATAAGGAATTTTATGGATCTGGTGCCACATGTTCATCACTGTGGCTCCACATTTAGATATCAAAGCATTAAATCACATATCCTAAGCGAGCTACTGCAGACTTGCATTTGTTTGCTGAGAAGAAAGGAAAGAATAAGACTGGTATAAGGGCAGAGGCCATGTGAGCATTTTTAGGATGTCTCTGTTCTTTTGAAAATATCTGGAAGGAGAAGAGGCAGGGATTTAAGGCAGACTCACAATTCCTCTGTAGATAGGTACAATCTAGCATCTATTTTTGATCAGTCACGTGGCACTTATCTAAAAGCACAGGTTACAATAGGTAAACAAACTCATTAGTACTGCAAAGTCAGGAGCCCTTGAAAGAGTGGTTCTCAACCTTATGCTGCTACCCTTTCATATAGTTCCTCATATTGTGGTGACCCCTCCCCAAAATAAAATTATTTGCTGCCATTTCATGACTGTAATGTTGCTACTGTTGTGAATTGTAATGTAAATATATGATATGCAGGATGTCTGATATGTGACCCGTAAAGGGGTCATGACCCACAGGTTGAAAACCACTGCCTTAGCAGTATAAATATGATATCAGTAGACTAATACCATGAAATGTCCTTGAAAAACTTTGGCCTCAGATACACAATGTGACCATAGCCTGGGCCATTCTGACTATGTCAAAAGTAGCTTTATTGGAGCACAGTCTCTCTGCTTCATGCGCCAGGAAAGTCAGAGGGTAAAGACAAAACTGTTTTGTTGTTGAGGTGGGAAGACAACTGCATGGCCTGCTCTATGTAGAATACTGGCAGGGTTGACAATGACCTTCTTGTGCAGTCTGTCCTGGCTACTGGGACCCCGAAAACTAAGACCATTGTTCTTTTAACATACAAATATATATTTGAGGCTTTTTGAGGAAGCAAAATGCAGAAAAGAATTATGCTTTCCATCTTCTGAAATCTTACAGCTAGTTGAAGTTAAAACTTAGTTCCTTGTGAACAAAGACAAAGATAGAAATAGCATCCTGTCATGGAAACAAGAATGTCACAGCAGCATTTTACATGCCCACGACAGGGCATGGCCTGGGTGTGAGTCTGGGTGTTCATGGATGCAGAACGGACAGAAGAGGCCAAAGTTTCTAGAGCAAGATCAATTTATAAGTATATTCAACTGCAGTAATTCTCCCATAGAATCCTTAATTAATAACTTGGGGGAGTTTAATAAGCATAATTGAGTTAATTACCGCTCAAATTCAAAGACAAGAAGACTAATTTAAGCATGCAGAGATGATACAAACACATGTACAGTATGCTGTGGTTTTAAAGAAAAATGAAATTTCAAATTGTTTCTCCTCACTGTTTCTAAGGAAGGGGAAACATTAATTTAATTCCTCTTGACAAGCCTAAGAACATGGTCTCCCCGGATGTCCAGTCTCTCCATTTTCTTTTTCCTCAAGGCCATAAACTTGATAGTCTTCATGCCCATAGACTCCAGGTACTTCTGAGGCTTTACATGTGAAAGCCTGAATAGAACATACACACTCACGCACACACACACACACACACACACACACACACACACACACACACACAGAGAGAGAGAGAGAGAGAGAGAGAGCAAGCTTATAAAACTAAATCCTAATGTTTCTCTCTTCCCTCCTTTATCTTCCTACTTTCTTTCTTCTTTTTTTTCCAGAAATGTCTGCTGATAGAAAGGGTGTCAACTGCCAAAGCTGCACACAGATCCCTTTCAGAGTTGCCCTATGTCCTGCAAGTCTTCCATTTGGCAAAAAGATGATTGGCAAAAAGCTGTCATCAGATGTATTACTAATCCATGTGCTCATATGTATGGTGAGGATTTGCATACATTGGACATATTTCACACTCTTTACTGGCCCTTTTACAAAGCCTCATCTTCAAAAGGCAATAGCCTGGTGCTGATCCCTCAGCAAAGTAATTGGAAGGGTGCCCTGAAACTGCACGCCCCCTTCTTAGCTGGCACATTGCTGTATCTTACACAGTTGTCTTCCAAGGGCCAACTTCTCAGTTCAATCTGCCTTCACAAGAGCTAAACACAGCCTGGGGAATAAAAGAGGTTTTCCTAGTGGAGAACCCCTCTTTGGGCCTTTGAACAGTGCTGCTATTGCTCCTCATATGTCCTCTTCAGGTGTTTGATACCTGGAGGTTTTCAAGGTAAATGTGACATCATCTCTGATGTTAAACAATGTGGCTAGTCTGAGTTGATGGTGCATCTTCAGTGCCTCACAGAGGAACCTCACAAAACAGAAATAAAAGCAAGCTTCCCCTGCAGTCTGCAATGTGCTAACCTTCTGAGAGACAGCTCGTCTACTGTAGTGGAAATCCATGCTAAAAAGGGTACCAAAAGATTAGTCATTCCATTGATTTCTTATTATCTTTGTACTAGAAAAAAAAAACCACCTCAACCTCTTTTGAAACGTAAAGAAGGGATGCCACAGTGCAATTTGTGTGTTTATCTAAGCTGAACAGATCTCCCATTCTTCCTTATTAATACCAACCAAAGGCTAATGCAGTTGCCAGCTGACTGCCAGACAAGCCCTCAGAGGATAACATAACAGGAAAGAAAAGAAGAGAAAATGCTCTTCCTCCAGAAGGCAGCCATTTGGATGCTCAACTTAGGAGAAGACTGCTTTATTCTACCTCTAAAAGGGTGTCTTAATCTCTAGTATAAATGGCAGATGCACAAGCTGAGGGAATAGCTCAGCAAGTAAGTGCTTGCCTCTCAAGCAGGAGAACTTGAGTTTCATCCCTAAAACTCATATTAAAAAAAAAAGTCAGATCTTGGGCTTGTTGACCAGACAGCCTAGCCTACTAAGGTAATGATAGACACTACCTATCAAGTGGACGGTACCTATAGAGTGTCCTCTGACCGACACACACAGGCACACATGCATAGGCACATACACACACACATACACAGAGAAAGAGAGAGAAAGAGAGAGAGAGAGACAGAGAGAGAGACAGAGACAGACAGAGAGACAGAGACATATAGAGAGACAGACACAGAAATAATTAGAATATAGCAATTTCTTAGAGATTCCAGGCATGATGGCACTCCTTAGAAAATAAGAAAGTTCCATTATGTCAAAGGAAATTCTTTTCAAAAGGAAGTGGTGGCATGGTAAGCTGAGTTCCTGGATAAGTGGATACAAACATGGCTTGCTAACACAGGTCTGCTATAGAATGTGAAGACAGTTGGTGAGGCTGAAGAAAAGAAGGTGTAGCTAAAGATAACGGTCCCAGACACCTTCTCATTCAAAGAAGAAGGCAATTTTTCCTCAAACAACCTCCTCCGATTCAACACACACATCTGTAGTCCTAGCCCATGATCAGTCAAGGTAAGGATGTAGATGTGCCAGGGAGACTGTTGATAGACTCAATCATCACTGCCATGTGAGGTCATATGAGGCCAATTTTGGTTCAAAATGATATTCATTAATATAGCTTTGGATTGAAAGTTTTATTAAAAGTAGCTATAGGAAGGAAATTTTCATGAATCCTAATCTACTGGCAATGGTAGGTAGATATGAAGCCCTTTAAAAACAAGCCCCCCCCCAAAAAAACAGAAAACAAAGTCTACTTTGAGCTAAATCTTTTGGACTGGGCCAAAAGTGACTAAGAAGAAAGCAAGAAAGGCATTTCAAACTATATCTCCACTCCGACCTCATGGGACAAAGTGGTAGTTCACCGAACAGGACTTTCATTTCACTCCACAAAAGAAGAATCAGGACTGAAGGAATCTCCCAAAGAAGAGCACCTGTAGCTCATGGCAAAATTGGAAGTTTAGGAACAAGATTCCTCAGGATGACTGAGCTTTCACTACATCACTGCAAAATCTGTGCATCTAACCACTGTGAGAAAAGTCCCACACCCATGAGAAACTCATTAGAAACTCACTTGATTATTAAGAAGAGTGTGCAATACTGACAAGAGTCCATTTGATTTTTGGAAGCATGTTTACCCTATGGGAGGCAAGGTTGTGTTATTTTAAGAGAGAATTAGAAGGCTTGACTATTTGCCTTCGAGGTAGCCATAATGGCTGTAGAAATACTAGACAAACATTCAAATTACACAACTAGGAGTAAAAGATACTGTGATCTAGTATCAAAAGAACCTAGGGAAAATCATGTGCTAAAGAAGAAATAAACCCACACAGAGCTCCTAAGAGCTTCAGAATGTTTCTTGCACTAGCATGCTAAGCAAATCTCTTGGTTTTCAATTCCATGAGCCTCTTCTCACTCATTGAGATACGATTAACTGGTTCTCTTCTGAGACTCACTTATTCATGCAGCTCAATCCCATCATCATGCCTGATTAAATTCTGGGTAGTCATCAAGCTCAGCAGAAATAATCTGATATTGCATATGTAAGGTAAAGAAACAGGGCCTCTGCAGATGACCTAACCGTTAAGTAGAAACCAGAAAGGACAGATGCTTCATTCCAGTAAAATGTACCAAGAGCTTCAATCTGAGATTCAGCCACTCACCTATCTGCTGACCCAGTGCTGGGCACTGATGAATAAATTGCTTTGTTCTGAGATGCTGTCAGAATCTGGGGCAGAGAAAGTGATGAATGTGAAGAAAAATGGAAAGCAGAGGTGGCTGTTGTGGTGGAGGGAAGAAAGTATGATGTTCAAGGCCAGGGCAAGATGAGTTGGCATCTCATGAAGTTAGCTACAGCTTCCTGGGTGAGAAAGCTTTGTGTGCTCAGCCTTGAAAGATGGACATGCTGTAAATGTCAGACATCTTACTGTAGGAGATGCTTTTCCATGAGGAGGAACAAATGGGAGCAGCCATGCTGGCTTGAGGACAAGACTGGACATAACAGTAGTGCCTGTCTCTTAGGCAGAAGATTGTCACGCACAATCACTATGCACACATAAAATCTCCATTGGCGGATCTATAAAAGCCAGGTCCATTAAATTAACTATCTAGTTAAAGTCATTAAGACAGGGAACTCTACTTCAGTTTAGTAGATCTCTGATACCAGATAGGCAGCCATTCAGAAGATATATTGATTGAAACCCGCAAAAATTTCAACAAATACACTTTTAATCACATGTCCTTAGGGGAATAGAATGCCTAGGAAAAATGGGAAACTGTTCCTTGGCATGTATATCATCACCCTGGCAAAGAGGGCAAATAGAATAGTTTCCCAGAGGATGTTCTCTAGTCTTATCGCAAATGGTTCCTTCCTACATATGGCTTCTTTCATTTCCCTTGGAACTGTAAGGGAGGGATGAGCCCACAGCTGACACTGGGTAGTTTTATCTGAAAGTCAGCTCAGTCCTCCCCTTACCCAGTCATAACTTCATCACAGTTAATTGCACAAAAATTTTAGAAACTTCTATACAGTCAACACAGGTTTAAACCTCAAGAAATTGTTGAGCACAGAGATGCCAAATGTAAGAAATGCAGCATATTCATGATAAATACACTTTACAAAGAGTGTCAATCTGTCAATCATGAGATTAGCCCTAAAACACCTTAAGAAAGGCGAGAACTGACACCCATAATCAGAGTTCATTCTCCAATTACATTAGGATAATCATTGTCCGGGCCCATTTGTGTTTGTATAAGATTATTTGATTTCCCTCACTAAAAGGTCTTTTATTACCAACCATCAACACTGTAATAGCAGTCCTAAATGTGAAGAAAGCCACTTAAATTAATACAGCTTTCTGATTTTATTTCACTGTGTCAGCAGGGCCACTTTGGGAGCTGCTGTGTGCAGCAGCCAGTCTCAGGGAAGGAGAGAGCCTTGAACAGCAGAGCCACAGGGACAGCATAGGCAGGCTGAGAGTGGAGCAATTAGAACACCAGTGCTTAGTGAAGTTGAAATACACTAAGAAAGCTCAGTGCACAGAGCAAGGTGGAGGTCTGATGGGGTGAAAAATGAGAATGGAGAACAAAAGTGAGTTTTTAGAATAAGAAAAAAGGGTTTTATCCTTGGCGTGGTAGCACACATTAGAAAACAAAGGCAGGAGGATCCAGGTTCAAGACTACCATCAACTGTGTAGTGAGGTTGAGGCCAGCCTGAGTCATGTGAGCTTCTCTCAAAATGAAATAAAATGAAATCAAACAATTCTTCCTCCCACCAAACTGCAGCTTCTGCAGCTTTATGTTGTCATGTAATCATTGCTTATGAAGATCGGGAACAGCTCATCCTTTCCCTTCTTCTATTCCTTTTCTTCCTTCCTTCCTTCCTTCCTCCCTCCCTCCCTCCCTCTTTCTTTCTTTCTTTCTTTCTTTCTTTCTTTCTTTCTTTCTTTCT
>NW_021604598.1:8575820-8584397 GCF_004785775.1 Grammomys surdaster | reverse complement strand
TCTTTCTTTCTTTCTTTCTTTCTTTCTTTCTTTCTTTCTTTCTTTCTTTCTTTCTTTCTTTCACCTGATTTAGATAATGTTCCTGATATAGAAACTTAACTATAGGAAGCCTGTTGATTCATTCTGTGTCTCTGTGTCTCTGTGTCTCTGTTCTCTCTCTCTCTCTCTTTCTCTCTCCCTCTCCCTCCCCAGTCCTCCCTCTCTCTCTGTCTCTCCATCTCTCTGTCTCTCTATCTCTCTTTCTCTGTCTCTCTCTCTCTCACACACACACATACACCCCCCCCCACACACACACACAAAGAAAGGTGTGGGAGGAAGAAAGCATGCATGAGTATACGTAACAGTTTGTGTGGAAGTCAGGGGATAACCTTGGGTATTATATCTAACCTGAACATGCTGGGCTGGTTAACCTGGTAGATTCTGGGTATTAGCCAGTTTAGTGGTTAAAGATGCTTAGGCTACTAGGTCTAACTATTACATGGATTCTGTTGAGCTAATCCTGTACTTGATCCTTGGAAAGCCCACATTTTAAAACAAAACAAACAATAAACACACACACACACACACACACACACACACAACCAAGGACTTATTATAATATAGCCTTAACTGGCCTGGAACTCAAATTATCAAAGATATACTTGCCTTTGCCTCATGAGTGCTGAGATAAAGGGTATTTGCCTCTATGCCTGGGTCTGGGCATCTGAATTCAGATTGTCAATTGTCTCATGTGGTAAAGGCTTTATCCACTGGGCTTTCTTCCCAGGACATGAACCTGGAGAAATTAAGCTGGTGCCTATCTAGATATTTCACCACTGCAAGGCAATGTACTTGATACTGGAAGATACTCTGCAAGTTACAAAGGAGAAATATAATCACCAACCCAGCTACAAACCTTTCCATCTACAAGATGTCCTGCCTATAAGATATGCTAGTGCAATGGTAGCATAATGTTTGTTGAAATAACCAACCCATATCTGACTTGACTGGAGGCTCATTCCATGAGATGGAACCTATAACCTTCACAGGTGACTAGGTATCCCAGGGACATAGACGAAAACAAAATATTGCTAACTTTACTAAAGGAACTCAGTAACTAAATGATTCCTGATGACATTCTGCTATACTCATAGATCGGTGCCTTCATCAGCCATCATCAAAGAAGTTTTCTCCTACAGCAAAAAGACCCAAAGCCAGAAAAAGGGAGACCTTGGAACACTAAGCTCTACTTCCTTCAGTGTTCAGGGAAACTTCTAGAAGAATAGGCAAATAAGAGTGTAAGGGCAAAGGGGATGTAGGACACCAAGAAAACAAGGCTTTCCAAACACAACAGAACCTACACACATAGGAGCTCACAGAGTCTGATGTCGCATGCATATGGCCTGCATGGGTCTGTACCAGATATGCTCCTAGAGCTGAAAGGAGAAGCGGGCATGTGCCTCATGAGTGCCTCTAACTAACTGGAGATAACTCGGAGTTATCTTAATAATCACTTGCAAATGAAAGTTAGGTTTTCTTCAACGGATTCTCACTGTGGAAACAAACCATTCTTAATGATAGACTATGTACCCAGAATTAGATGACCAACAGTCATGAACTCAAGGGCATCTTTAGAGATTCCTTATCTAACTTAGTCTTGTCAGAGATCTTTCCTTTTTTGTTTCTTTTATCTTTCTTTTTCTTTTTTTCTTTGCTTTAAAAACATCTCAATTTTTGATTTTATTTTTTCCCTTTTTTCACACTAAAGGTCATTTGCATATATATTATAGCTTTTAGTTTTGTGCTTTTGAAGAACTGAGTTTGTCTCTGTATCTATATCTGTTTCCTGTGCCTTTTCTTGGGCTCTTTTCCTTCTGTTTGTTTTGTCCTGTTCCAAATGTGTTTGCTTTACCTTATTATAGCTTCCTTTATTTCAGTATCATCCTTAGAAGCCTGCTTATTTTCCAGTGAGAGACAGAAGGGGGTGGATTTAGATGAGGAAGAGGTAGAAGGGAACTAGGAGCAGTAGAGGAAGGCAAAACTATAATCAGCATATAATATATGAAGAAAATCTATCCTCATTAAAAAATAAATACTGTTTCATATATTACATTTAAGGCTGTAGTGTATTATATACAAACCATTTATGAGTATGTACACACACACGTACATACACACATACTTTTGTTATAGTGGAACAAATCAAGGTAGCTACCCTTTCATATATTTACCTATTTCTTTCTCTGTGGTGAAAGTTTCTTTAATTTAATTTAGCAAAACTCTCTAAATCTAGTACATATTATTATATCTGTAATCTTAATGTTGTATATAAGATCTTTTGATTTGTTTAGCCTATGTATTTGGCATTTTGTATCATTTCATTTTAATCTCCATTTCTTTCCCTACTACTTTTCTGTATGTTGCATGTATTTTTAACTTCTATTTCTTTAGGTTCCACACATAAAAATATGATACAGTATTCGTCTGTGTCTGTTTTTTTATATTTAACATAGTGTTCTATATATTTATCTTCATTGTAGCAAGCAGTAAGGTGCTTTTAAAGTCTGAATAATATGATAAATATTGAATATACACAGAAACACAATATATCATAGGTGTTCGTTTCTACATCCACTGATGAGCACTCAGATTATGTCTGTATCTTGACTATTGTGAATCATGCTATGGTGACTATGGAGTGCATACATCATTATGAACTGGTAATCTCATCTAACTGGAATAGAGATTGGGTATTACACAGTAGTTCTTGGTTTCATTATATTGGAGGCCTCTGTACTATTCCCATAGGCTCATGAGTCTTAAAAAGGAGCATGATATATATGATAACAGAAAGTGACCTTTTCAGTTCTCAGAAGACAAAGGCATTACACTTTCAAAACACGTATCTAATGACAATAGAAAAGTGGTTCTAGACATTGTCAGCCTACGGAGACTTGCATAGGCAAGACTAAAACCAGGAATACAGTTTTAATTCTTTGGTTATTTCAGTTCAGGTTGAAACAGGTATGAACCAGTTCAACAGTTTACCTTATAAACTAGACTAGGCTTTCATTATGGTCTTTAGTTTCTTCTCAAAAGTGATTTGACTACAAAGGGCAAGGAATGATGTGTTATTTCCACCACATGAAAGGCATTAGGCTTCACATTAGACCTAGAGTCCCAATTATTATTATTATTATTATTATTATTATTGGAATTCCATGTATGAAACAGAATAGGAAGCAACTGGACTTCCAGAGTACATTTTAAGTGGATGCTATTTGTTTTCTTGGGTTAAGTTAAGATGATAATCCATTTGTAAATACCTGCTCTATGACTTATCACTGAAAAGTAATTGAAACTTGTGTCTACTGCCTGCTTCAGGTGGCCTCTGAAATGGATGTTTACAATAGATGGGCAAATTGTAATACAGCTGAAATGAGTATGGTCCCACTAGGGACCAGTGGTTGTCTTGGAAGAGGCTACAAGGGAAAGGTTTTGCTCCATCTGCCATCTACCACACTGTGTGACCTTTGCACGCAGTTACATAACAACATTATGATAAATACGTCTCATTGAAAAGTTTTAGATCCTTGGGACATTCATGAACAAACAGTCACAGAGAAGTTTGTTCTTTTATTCTCCTTTAGCAGGTACAAGCAAGCAGTAATCGATAATAATAAGTAAGCCAATTACACAGCCTGTTAGATGGTGTCAAGTCCTAGAGAAAAGTTCTCAAACAGAGTCAATTAAATGGCCTGTTGCTGGGGCTAGGGGGGATTGCAATCTTAAATATTATTTTCGAAACACACTTCACTGAGAAGGTGACAATTAAGGAAAGATTTGAAGCAGATGAGGTAGAACTGTAAGTCATTGTATCATAGTCTGGTTTATATTTTAAAAGATGCTGCATTGAGAGTCTATTTCTAGCAAAGTGGATCTGGGGAGTCCTGTGGAGAATGATTTCAGTGATAGTCAGCATCATACTCTGACTTGTCCCTAAAACAGTGTTAGAACTTGATGCTCAGCTTTTCACTATAATTTACTGTCTTCATTGCTTCACCCTAGCGTGGTCTCCTCAGCCATGTCCCTCCGTGAGCACACACAGGTTCTGGTTTTGTGTTGAATTCCATAAGGAATTTGAACCTGGGCCATGCCGAGCTTCCACCTCAGCTCTGCTGTGTAACCTTGGGCGCCAAGATTTCAATAGGATGGGTGAGCTGTTAAACCACAGACTCCAAACTCAGACACCTATTTGATCCGTGCTTTTTGCACAGTCTGCCTGGTTTTCTGACTCAGTCTCAACTGACATTCCACTCACCCCGTCTGCCCATCAAGAAAGGGATGTGGCTAGATCTCATAGTCAGCAGAGTTTAAAGACATTGGGATTCGGGCCTCTTACAAAGCTGATGCTGCTGAAGCTACTGCATAGAAAGTTTTGACAGACCATCTTTGCCAGTGTGAGGTATAATATCATGCACATGTTTTACATGCAGCTTTACAGCTTCTAATGTGTTATCATAGCCTTTATTTCACAGGATCGTTGTCGTGTTCCTATGCAGTAGACCATACAGATGGAACTGTCATCGGTTTTTATCTTTTTTCCTCCCAATTTATAAAGTGGGAAACCGTAGATCAAAAGACCGAAAGAAGCTATCCCAGACCACACAGCTGACACATGGCAAAGTCGGGACACATTTCCAAGTCGTTTCACTCCTGGTACACGACACTGTCCAAACATGAAGCCAGTTCTGGGCGATAATAGAAAACAGCTTTTGAAACCTTCTGTCTCAGTTGAAGGTCTGGAAATATTTTACCTTGTTTCTGACCTCCAGATCTTATGAGTCTTTTGTTCTCATGAAAAAAGTGACACCAGTCGACAAACAGGAGGTATGTTTCTGGTCAGATCAAGTGAGTGTAAAGAATGAATATATCTGATGACAAATTGTCCTTGCAATATCAGTAAGGCTTTATCCAGTCCTGTCTGGTGCTGCCACACACCAGACTAACTGTTTGCACCTTATTCTAATACACAAGGCAGACTTGGACCTTCTCTTTAGGCAAGCTTCCTTCACCTTTGACCTTTCCATAGTACTGAAGGATAGTGTTCAGTGAGGAAACAATTCTTCATTACTATGTGTCCCTCTTTGAGCAGTGATGAAAGCAATCCAAGTTTACCTTCCTTTCATCCATTCCATGGCAACCAATTTCTACAGCTTAGAGAAAGAAAGGACCAAATCTTACTTTATTTCTTATAGGAAGTAGCACCTTGAATTATACTAAAATGTTTGATATCTCAGTTAAAAGTAAAAGAGAAAAGTCACAGATGAATTGGACAGGATAAAATGTGCATCATAGTAAGATGAAGAGAATGAGTTTTCACCAAGAGTAAAGGAGCAGGCAATCAGAATATAGTATATGTATTTGTGAAGTCATTAAATAAAAATAATACACATGATACAAATAAATAAAATATATACAGATATTTGTAAAATGTCAAAGATGGACTTTCCAGAATTTGAGGAAGAAATTAAATATTAAGGAAGTAGTGGGAATCTTTTCATTGTTTCACTTCTGGCTAAAGATACGTTGTGTTCTCTGAATGGATAAAGAGAAGTTCCATAAATTGTCCTCACTGATGCACGTCTGCTGCATTTAGATCTGACGTAATTAGTGGGGTATCACTAAATGTGCTTTCTTTCCACCTATACCTGTCTTAGTTAGAGTTGCGATTGCTGTGATGAAACCCTGTGTCCAAAAAGCAAGTTAGGGAGGAAAGGGCTTACTTGGCTTACAGTTCCTTATCACTGTTCATCATCTAAGGACATCAGGACAGGAACTCAAACAGAAAAGACACCTTCAAGCAGGAGCTGATGCAGAGGACATAGAGGGGATCTGCTTATTGGCTTGCTTGTCATGGCTTGTTCAGTCTGCTGTCTTATAGAGCCCTGGACCATCAGCCCAGGGATGGCACCACCTACAATAGGCTGGACCCTCCCCATCAATCACTAACTAAGGAAATGCCCTAGAGGATTGCCTGTTGCTTGATCTTATAGAGGCATTTTCTTAATTAAGGGTGTTTCCTTTCAGATGATTTGTGTCACATTGAGATAAGACTACCCAGAATGTCTTCCTTACAAGACCCAGTTGCTGTACTTTGACACTAAATTAAAGTGATTTTAGCAATGGACTTACATATATATATATGTAAGCTACCTATTTGCTCCCTGCAATGATATTTTTATGGCATTCTAACACCAACTTAGCACATCAAAACTCCCTTTCCACAGCTCCACAACCCTCAAACAAACACACAAAACATCTATGCTCTCTGATTTCCCACCTATAAGGTGCTTTACTTTGTCCATCAGTGCGCATTTTGGTCTGCTTTCTTCTCTCCTTGTTCACAGGAATTTCACCACTATTGTGCTTCTTGGATCTCTGTTTCCATGCTGGATTGTGTGAACTTGCTTTCCTCCTGACTCAAAGCTCATAGCCCTCAAAGCTCTGAGTGATGAACTTGCCCCTATTCTCAACGTAGGCTTCTTTTCTCCATCTCCCCACTCAATTCTCTCTCCAAAATGAAGTTGTGATTGCCTTAGCTCCATAGTCCCACTCTACTGGGTCCCTAGCATCATTATTGATGCTAGTGGCTTTGATATATAAATGACGTGCATACTTATATATCTACTATTTGGTATTTGTATTTGGCATGTGCATATGTACATAAGTATGCATGTATGTATGTATGTATGTATGTATGTATGTATGCATTTTAGTTAGGGTTCTATTGCTGTGAACAGATACCATGACTAACGCAACCCTTATAAGGACAGCATTTATTTTGGGCTGGCTTACAGGTTCAGAGGTTCAGTTTATTTTCATCAAAGTGGAAACATGGCAACATCCAGGCAGGCATGGTGCAGGAAGAGCTGAGAGTTATACATCTTCATCTGAAGGCTGCTAGCAGAATATTGACTTCTAGGCAACTAGGACAAGAGTATTAAAGCCCACACCCATGGTAACACACCTACTCCAACAAGGCTACACTTCTTAATAGTGCCATTCCCTGGACCAAGCATATACAAACCATCACTGTATGTATGTATGTATGTATGTATGTATGTATGTATGTATGTATGCATATTTATGTGTATGTATATATGTATGTTTGTGTATGTTTATGTATATGTGACATAAATGTGAATGTGCATGCATGTATGTAGGGACAAGATCGGTGTTCCTTAATCTTTTTCTACCTTACATATTGAAGAAGCTTTCTCACTAAACCTGGAACATTCAGTTTCAGATAGTCTGGATGGCTAATCTGTCCCAGGGATCAGAGAATGCATGTCTATCTGCTGGGTTTACCAGCAAGTTTCCAGACCAACCTGGCTTTTATGTGGGTTCTGAGGATCTGAACCCTAATCCTCACTCTTACAGACAGGGTGTCTTACCTGTGGAACAATTTTCCTAGGCTATTTGCTGATTTTGCAGTTTATTCTCCAAAAACCCAATGTAAACTCCACAGGGACCGGGTCTTTCTTTACCTTAGCATTGTGCCAGCATATTGTAAATAAAATTGTGTATTTGTTAAATAAATTAACACATACATGAAGAAACAGAAAAACTATCTTTTTTTTCCATTGACGGTTATATTTTAGGTATGAGTTATAAAAATTATCTGGTTTTAATCCCCAACTATACACATGTTCTCTACCTGCTGTACTTTTCCTTTTGTATTGTACATTGAACCTGAAGACCAAGAAAACAAACCGTGGATCACACAGTTACTTCAATCTCTGGAATCAACTGTTCCTTTCACTATGTCTCTTTCCTACTTAAACATGAACTTGAGGAGTGGATTCTTTATTAGGAAGTACTATATACAGGATACCTGATAAATAAGGGGAACATCTATTCTCTACACTACTGAAATGCTGAATGGTCTGGACATTCATTTTCTTTCTTGTTTATATGACAGTTCTTCAGTTGATCACCTATTGAGTATCTGATTTATCTGGGTGCTATGCCTGGGTTTAGCCAGTATACATTTCTCTATCTTTTCCCCCTTCTCATTCAATGTATATGATGGTTATTTTAGCATATAGTACAACTGATTTATTAATGCAAATTAGAGGTCATTCACCATGGAAGGCCTCATCAATTTATGGTTGATTCTCAAAGGAACTAGTTGTCTGGGTAACTGAGAGAAAGAAGCCATTGTTTCTCCTCCGGAGGCTGCTTAAAGCTAGGGCAATTGAACATTCTTCTAACAGAACTGGGAAAGTAAATAGTTCTGGCTGCCTGTGTCAACAGACTACATACAGATGCTTCATCCTTCCCTGGTGGGATCTGGTTGTATTTTCATTCAATTCTCCATTTTAGTTCCAAAGGGTTTTTATCATTTCCACATAGTTCCTATTGGTCCCAGGCAAGCAGGATCAATAATTTTACAGACAGCACCTAACACAAATGTTCCTGATGCATTCCACTCCCAAAAGTCAGAGTCCACCATGCTGTGACCAGCTGGGGATTTTCTTTAAGCTACCATCAAATCCCAACATCTAAAATTTCTCAATGGAGAAAAAAAAAAAA
>NW_021604598.1:8534537-8575720 GCF_004785775.1 Grammomys surdaster | reverse complement strand
CCCAATCTGACTGTAACACACCGTATCCCCTCCTTGTCTGTTTTTGTCCGTTCCTCCCCCATGCGAGTTGGGAAGGGAGGGGGGGGGGGGGGAGGGAGGGATCCCTTCAATATACACCAGAAACTTTTTGGTGATGTTTTAAAATGACCATAACTATGACTTCCTGTTGCCCTTTGTCTTTCTTCCTACCTATTTCTTTCCCTCCACTTTTTGACTATTCCTTCCTCCTCTTCCCACCCTACACATGGGTATTTAATATGTAATCCACCCATTCAAATTTTCAATAGATCTTAGTATCTTTACTGTGTTGAAAGACACCCCCAATCAAATTTTAGGACATTTTGTTTTCTTTGTTCTGCAGCTCTAATAGTATTTTGGTTTTTTTTAATTTGATATTTTATTTATTTACATTCAGATGTTATCCCCTTTTCTCATCCCTCCCCCCCCAAATTTTAGGACATTTTTATCAACCTAGAAAAAATCTTGTTCCCTTTTATTCTACTCCCAATATTTCTTCTCAGTCTTGGTAGTGGTAACTACTGATATTCTTCTTTAGGTCTCTAGATCTGCCTGTTCTAGAGTTTTTACATACATCGAATTACCATATGCCATCTTCTGTGTCCAGCTTGCTTCCTAGTATAATATATTTAAATTTCATATATGTTGTACCTCTATCAGTACTTCATTACCTTTAAATGACCAAATAATATTCTAGCAATATGTTTATGTGTAGTTTTTCTGCGTGCTCATTAATCCATTAACCAGGAACACAACTGGGCAGTTTCTACTTTGGGATTCTTGCCAATATTATTCTCTGTAGCACTGGTACAAACAATTGTGTAGAGACACTTATGTTTCCTTTGGGTGTAAGGTTTGACTGAAATCACTGGATAGCACAGTAACTGTGCTCACACCTTAGGGATGTGGCCAGATGTTCTTGATAGGAACTTTCCAGTTTCTTTCCATTGTCACCAATCCTTGATATCACATCCTTTTAGTTAGAACCATCCTCCGGGTATATACAACAATTCCCTATAATTTTGGTTTTCATTACCTTGATTAACAATGGTAAGCATATTTTGATGTATGTATTGTCATATCTCATGATTTCTAGGTTTACTTGTTTGTTTGTTTATTTGTTTGTTTGTTTGTTTTCCCATTTTGGCTTCTGGTCATACGAGAAGTTTGCAAGAGAACTTCATCCACTGCTTTCTTTTAAGTGATTGTTGATCTTGACTTAGAATGTCAGGTGTGTATTTCTGTACATTAGAAGTCATTGAAATAAAATAAGTCTACCTTTGTACCTAAGAAGAAAAGTATCCCAGTGTCTCTTCTTGTCTCCTGCAATTTCACACATTCCCACTGATATAACAATATATGGCTGGCACTCTGAAAGCTGAGAACAGTCATTGACCAAATTCATAAGTGGGCAAAACATTTGGTGAATGGTTTGCTTGCTCCTAATCATAAGTGAAGAAAACCCTGGAACTAAAGAGATGAAGCACTGTTGAGTGCTGATGTGAATTGGAAAATATATTCTTTTGATCTAGGTACAATAAAAAACAATGAAATATCGTTGCACACAATTAAGTAAGTGCTCATTAAATATTGGCTTATGGAATAAAATGCTCACAAGTCCTTTGTGAGGCATTGGGTTTTAAGTGCTTGGCTTTTCTCATTTAAAAAGCAGATGAGAGGGCGGAATCATTTCCTTCTTGGTCTGAGAGGTTTTGATCTTCTGAAACCAGAGCAATAACACTAATGTCTTAGATGCTGTGAATGTTATTTTAGATTTGGACAGGGTCAGAAACTCATTTCCAGATTGATGGCCCTATCTAAAACTGAATCCATTTCCCTGTGAAGGTCATAAGATATACATGATATGGTTTTTTATCTAGTTCTGGAAGATAAACAGATCTGAGTTGTATGTGATTATCAGATGAACTGCTTACTCTGACCCAGAAGGGTGTTTAATATCATGTGTCTACATGTCCATAGCCCTGGCAGTTAGCACTGCTCTCTGAATCTTGACATAGATGACAGTCCTTGCAATCCTGTTTCTGCTCTTTGTTGACTATTTTATGTCTTTACTTTGCCTTTTGTGGTCAGAATTGCTAAAAGGGGCTAAGCTTGGAATCTCTGCAATGCTTTAGCTATTCGGTATGAGCAAGTCACTTAACCTCTCTGTTTTCTTATTGATGATCTTAAGTCAGTGATTCGGTAACTTTAAACCAACAATACTGGATACATTTTTGTCTTTTATGCTCTCATTAACATACCACTTGAAATGAGTTTCAACTAATTACAAAAATATTGATGGAAAAAAAAACAGTTGATTTCTTCTGGCCTTAAATTTATTCTCTGCCAATGCAGAAATCAATGGAATATACTGCTGGCAAATGAAGATGTGGTCACTTAAATGTGGTCCAACCTGACTCAAACAGATGGTGAGTGGCAGTGCTTAGGATGTAGTTGGGTAAGGGAACCTCTGCAGCATTCATAACCCGGGAATTACATATGATAGATGTGTCTCTATCCAATGGATCCTGAGTCTGTATGTTCTCTTACAAATTCACCCTTCTTCAGCCATTGTAAATGACATTAAAGGAGAAGATAAAGTCCAGGGACAAATAATAGTGTCTCCTCTACATGGGCTTTGTGTAAGTCATTAATAGAGAGAAAACCTGAAAAGGTATAGAGCCTAACATCTTACAGTTATGCCATGGGTAGCTTTCCGGAGCAGGGGGTCATCCTAACTTGGAAAGAAGCCAAGAAAGAGCAGACACTCCCATGTCACTCAAAATGCTACAGAGGTTGAATTGACCACAAAGGCAATGTTTCCCAGGAAATGAAAACCACTAATGGCATTATTTTCATAATTCAAATACGTTCTTTCAGGATAAACACATGCTCCTTTTGGAAACAGATTTAATGATGATGTTTATCCATTTATATTTGTACACTGCTGAGACTAGTGACAGCACTCAATAAATAATAGATAATGATAATAATAATCCAGATCCAAAGTCTTCAGGAGGAGAAAAACAAGACCCCAGGATTTATTGTTGGCATATACTATAAAAATCGATCTGGCTCCTTAAATAGAAGGAGTGCCTTGAGGGAAGAGAATTCATTGATTTATGATGCAAAGAAAATGTAATTTTATGAATTACAATAATAACAGCAATAATCAATGTCCTATACAGCTCATAATAAAAAGGGGGGAAAGAAAACAGTATTCAAAATAACATAAACTATTACTTTAGGAAATGGGGAATTTCCAAGAGAGTGGTACTATTATGTTACTGGATTCTTTGATAAGCAATACCCACAGTAAAAACATCTTATTTTAATTGTTTCTCAAGGAGATAGGCCACTCACTTCAGGTACAGAGAAAACTTTCTCTACCTTACTCTCTAACCTCGCTTTTTTATCTCACATGATTTGCACCAATTATCAGTTAGTACCATCCCAGCCTAGCTCCAGACAATACCTTATATCCATCTTCCACACTTAGACTGCCATTCTTAACTACCTTCTCTGCCTTACCTCCATAAAACACAAAAGACCATTTCTAGGATATTACAGTGATTTCATATTGCTTTTAGAATTCAAAATCTACACTGATGATGTTGTTCCACTGTGATTTCATGGTTTTGTATTGCATGGAATCCCCTCTGAAACTCGCCCACTGACATACTCACAATGCCTCTCAAACCCTATGTGTCTACAGCTTTAATCAGGTTGCTAGCATGGAATTCATGACGTGATGGACTGAAATACTTCCCAAGAGTGCAACTCTGGGGTGAGCCCCATCTAGATCGTTCTGTGCTGCCATCTTTAGTGTGGATTACTCTTCTCCAGTTGAATCAGAATTGTGCCCCATCGTAATATTTCTTTAGTTGTGTATGCAGGAGCACACACACATGCACGAACACACACACACACACACACACACACACACACACTTACTTTCCCTCTAGTAAATAGTAAGACCAAAGAGTTCATGAGTTTTGTGTATAGTAGGTACTTAATATGTACTTACTTAATTCCATTGCTATGGAAAGGACACTTATGGGAGAAAATATTAGTCTCTTCAAATTTCATAGTCTGACCTTTAGTAAAACTATAACCACATCTTATTCAGCTTCATATTAGATCGTCAACAATTCCTATAGCGTATGAAATCTTTTTGTGTAGAACATGGAACAGGTATTTGATAAATTCTCATTGAAGGCAATTGCCTTATGAAGATAACTCCTGAGTAAAGATGCTGGTACTCTTAACATGAAAAACAAAGGCCTTTCTGTACATCCTCAATCTATCCTTGCCAAACTTCATTCTGACTTTGATGATAACCTCTTTACTATACTAAGATTCCTTTGCTTTCTGTCACTAACACTCATTATGGTACCCAATAAAGTTCCATTGATAAAAATCAAATGTTACATCCTGCCATCAATCACACATTTAATAAAACATCTTTATGATATCTGTGCAGGATTAAATAGGTTTAGGAAGAAATATGTGATTAAAAGTCATAATGAAAAAAGTCTTTAACTTTATACGGATTAGATTTACTACCTAAGTCACAGTTGTTTCTTATGTAGCTTCAAGTTCTTAATGAATCATAAGATCTACAAGCTAGGGGCATATCTGCCTTTTCCACAGCCCTATTCTCCAGCTCTCTGCATGCTCTTGGCACACTGTAGACGCTCAGTAAGTATTTGGCTCAAGAACAAAACATACTGCCATACAAAGTCTGGAATGATCCCTAGGAGTTGCAAAATTGACTAGAATATTTTATTTTTTCTCCTAATACAAAGCAATTCTAGATATTTTCCTAGATATACGGTTGAGGCATGGCAGTAACTGACATAGGGTTCTTTTGCCAAGTTACCTATGAGAAGCTTTCGTATTCCAGTATTCATGAACTACTGAGATGAGTACACAGCTGTCTTTACAAATTGAAGGAAGAAGTAAATAGGATCAACAAAAATAGATGCAGGAAGAACAAAGAAACTTAACTAATTCTTCATAATGACTTTCAGGTTTATTGCACTAAGTCAGGTGTGGAATTTCTTAAACTCTCTGAACAATCAATTCTGCCCCTGATCCCCATAGGGGTTATTAATGGATTTCTTAAACAGTGTGGTGGTTTTCAATATTAGCTTAGGCTATCCATCCACACTGCTGCTCACTCTTCCTCTTTACTTTGCCTCCAGCGGCAACATTGGTGTCTACCTTCTACCTAGCACCCTTCCCAGAGGCTCTGGAGAGATGCTAGAGTATATGAACACTTTCAAAATTAAGAGTCCAAATGAAAGATCCTGAATACAGAAGACTTTCCGATTCTCTTTCCAGTCAAATGCCTCTCAATGCCTGAGTTAGAGCTAAGCACCAATTCTGAAATATAAAACTGTGTTACCCTTTAATATCACTGTTCATGGAAAGATATATGGACAATCAAATGCTATTTCTTTCCTTTTATGCAAAGTCCATAATAGAGTAATGGAAGAAAAGGGCAGAGTTAGAGTAGAGGGTGAGGGACAATTGAGAACCTCCCATAGCAAAGCAAATAAAACAACTGAATGCACATGCATGGCCAATCATCCTGTTGTTTATGTGAGTACACTTGTAATCAATGAGTGCCTGACATTCTAAAGAGCTCTTGATTTACATGGCTGAGCGTACAAACTTGTTCCTGTAACTGTGGTGACCCCAAAGGCTTACTGGAAATAGGGACAATGTACAATCTGACTTTCTACTCTATGATGAAGTCAAGGGGAAGACAAGAAACCAGTACATTGCCAAAATTAACTTCCCGTAGAGTGATGCTCTGCTTCATCTCTTAACCAAATGTATTCTGTTGCATTACACTGAACCTGAATGTGGATTCTATCGAAACACCAACATTTTAGTATCATTACAAACAAGAAGACAGAGATTAACTTCCACTGGTCATAAATCCAATTTGCTGTCATGGCATAATAGGTCTTTGGAATCTTGCTTTGGAACTTCAAATGGGTGGGAGAAGTGTACGTTAGTTCTCTAATGGAATATTCTTTTGTTTTTTTTTAAATAATTTTTTTCTCAAATTGTAATTCATTCACTCAGGGGTTATAAACACAGAAAGGCAGGATGTGGGGATGGGAATGACACTGGAGTGTGGGTGTTCAGGGGGAATACAGATATCTTTCAGAACAGGGTATCGGCTGGGTGAAGGTTCAGGAGACAAGTCACTATGACTCTGCCTATGACTCACTTGTCCTTATCTAAGTTGGTGTTGTCTGCCAAGGCTACCTATTTACAAGGTCTATGACTACTCAGGCTTGTAAATTTCCACAAAAGCTGCCTGTTTACAATAGCTTATAGCCATCTGTTTCAATGTTTTTCCACTGAGACCCAAGACTTGGTGTCAGTATACATGTATGACAGGCCTATTGCTGATTTTAGGCCTATGGCTGATTTTAGGCCTTCAGTGTGTAAGCAGGGCTGTCCCTGACATCTCCTCCCTCCTCTAAGTATAGAAGGGCTGTGGCAATTCTAATCTTGGGAAGGCGGGGATAGAGGCCTGACCTCCAGTACTTGAAGAGGACTTTGTAATGGCTCCAGTCCCCCTGTCGTTGTCCAGTGAGGCATGAGGGCCATACCCATCCCGATGTCTTTTTCCTTGAGAGGGGATACTTTTGACATCAACCCCTATGCAGTCAGGCTTGTCACTCAGGAACCCAGATAGATATTTTTATCTTTTATTTATATTCCCTTGCAGTGCTTAGCCTCGCAGCCTAAGCAAGAATTCAGATCGCCTGTCAGAGGGGGTTCTGGGTGGCTCCTCTCTGGTTGGTCTAGGGGCAGAAGTCCCCCCTTTTAGGTTGGGTGGAGATGGGTTTTGGAAACACCCTGGAATATTCTTCTTTATCTAAGATCTTCTCTCTGGTAAAAGATCATGAAGCCTTTATATATTCACTCATTTAATGCAGATACCTTATCAATTCTCAGTCTGTACTAAACTCAGCACACTGTACCTGCCAGAGAATGTGATATCAGGAGACCCCATACAGTACTGAGCCTGTATGTGGACCCTGTGCTCCATCTTCTTGCTTTTCATGGGGGACTGAGGTAGGAAATGAGACGAATGAGGGGCCATTTGTCAGAGAAGAAGGAGCAATCACAAGAGCAAGCCAGTCTTTGGAAGGAGTGTGAGACTGTCCCTGGAAGGCTGAGAAATGGTGTTTATGGCCATGAATTCCAATTCGACAGCAACAGCACTGCAGGAAATATTGATCTGGCAAAAGCTGGAGGCCTTCCAGCAAGTTTGAGCCATCCTCTCACAGGTGCCCATATGCAATTGACTTTACCAACTCCTTGCTTCAATGGAGCAAGCATGAGCTCAGTAAAGACGGCTCTCCAATTAGCCTTTAGTCAGAGAGCGAGTAAGAAGTGAGAGAAAGAGACATGTTCCAGAGCTTAGAAAAAAAGGAAAAGCTAGATAGTAAATGTTTTCCTCTGGGACTCTACTACTGGACTCCTAGGTCTATTTCAAAAACATAATTATCAACCCAGACAAGCTATTTCTAAGGGACTCCTGTTTCATTTACGATAGCCATACTTGTTATGCAATAAGAAGATAGATGAGATTAGGATTTTTCAGCTTTGTTGGAGCAAACAAAATAGTACTTGAATTTTCTTCTGATATGAATTAAACAGATTTTTATTCTAGAAAATGATTTTTATACTGATAGACATAATGAGGGTATTTATAACAATATTCCATGTTGTTTAGATTGTGTAGATCTTACATATTATCTTAAAAAGCCAATGGGGAGACATAGTTCATAGACTCACAGGTGAAAAGTCTTCAATAACTTTATTGTATTTTCACAGCTCTGACTTAAGCAAATGGCCTGGTGTTTGAAAACCACGAATTTGATCACAGATTGTATTTAGTGTATGAAGTGGAACAGGTGGCCTAGCCCAACAAGACCAGGTAAGGCCATTGTTTTGTTTTGAATGTCTGTGCCCTGACCTGTGAGCCCTGTTTAGCCTAAACACCATGTGCAGCCAAATGTAGAGTCAGATATACAATCTTTCCTCCCTGACTGTCTGAGATCCCCTCACCCAATCTTGAGAGCTCTCTAGCCAAACAGCCATATATAACATGGCCAAGCATGACCACATAAGGCAGCCCCTTTATCACACCACTGTGACACTTGCTCTTCCCTAGAGCCCCCATCCAACTCAATCACTACTTATAATCTTGTGGAAAACTATTCCTTCCACCCTGGAATGCCTCTGCCCCTTTACCTGCTTCTAGAGCCCTCAAGCTAATTTTCTATAAGTGACGTACATGTCAGGGCTTGATAATGAATCTCCTTAGCCCCCCAACTCTCTCTACCCCAGCTAGTCTCCTCTACTTGCTCCAGTCTGCTGCTTACCTCTAGGCTTTACTATAGTGAGATGAAAACACATAGCAACAGAAAGAACTAAGTACATGACATCAGATGTATGGATCTTGCCAGTAAAACACAAGCAATATGAAAAGCCAAGTCTATAAGTCTGCTCCCCATAAGGCAACAAATGCTATAGCAATGGCCTCCAAAGAGAATGAAATTCAAGACAGAGAATTCAAAGCAACAATTATAAATATGTTAAAGGACTTTAAAGAATTTAAAGAGGATGTGAACAAGCAGCTAAATGAATTGAGAGAGGATGCGAAGTGAACTGTTCAAAATGCAAGAAAATACACATGGCCAAACGAGAAGGGGAAAACATTTCAGAACATAAAAATAGAATTAAATAAAGAGAAATACTGAAAGAAACTCGATCTGCAATGAAAATTCCAATTAGCCAAATAAAGCTCAGTGAGCAGCACCACCAGCAGAAAGGGTCATGTGGAAGACAAGTATGAGGGCCTGAAGACAGCACAGAAGGGCAAGAGAAGTCTAGGGGAAATAACCACTCCTGCATGGATTTGACATCATGCCATAAGAGAAAAGCCACTGTGCAAACACAGTAGAAAACATACAGCTAAGAAGGCTTAAGTCCTAATGGGGTGCCTTCTACTCTGCTTAGCTACACTGCCATGACATCTAAATTTCCTTTAAATGCTTGTACTGACAACCAAAGGCCACACTTCTCTTAACTAGAGTAGCCTCTCTTTGCAGAGATGCAAGGCTGTACAAGATGCTGAAATGAAGAAAAGTTGAGGGCTCAGCCCTAAAGGAGAAATGTATACTACCAAAGTGAGATTCAAAAAACATTCTGCAAGAGGAGAGGAAAGAAAGGAAGAGTTTGAAAGTATGTAAAAGGCCCATGAAGCGCCATCTCCTAAACAAGAGTCACCCATGGCAATTACGAACTCATTATAGCTGTGCCATCTGGCATGAGATCCTCATAGGCCAGTTGAATTAACTGTTAGCCATGCATAGGGAAGGGGCACAGAGTGCCCTGCCACCTACTGATGAACTTTAGATACCTAACATATTCTGAGAGACAGAGAGACATAATACTCAGTTGTATATCCACTGAGGCACACCCACCAGTCCCTAATGGGTAGTCCAAACATAGTAACACAGAGGACCCTAGCGCAACTTTGTGGAACAGAAAATAATGCAAAAGCTTGTAAATCTGGGACAGAGATTTGTAAAGAAGAGAAGGGTTTGGAGGGAGATGAGAATGACAAGGTTGTATTGTATATAAGTTGACAAGGAGGAAAATATACTAAAAATGAAAACAGAAAGAATGGGACCCTCTGCTTACCATTTCCTTGTACAGATACAAGGATATTGGACAGAAAAGAGACAGAGGTGAGAGGGTCTTGTCATTTGAGCAAGTGGTAGATTTAAAGAAAGACTGTTGGAAAAGGCCACTTGCACCCAGTAGCTTATGTGAAGAACTGCTTGAAGAGTAGATTCTTATTTCTTGTGTGTGGCTGGCCCCCACAGCACCATTGCACCTGTGTAGTCTTGACTGGGGCAACAATGTGCAAGGGAGATGGTCCTCTCCAACGGCCACTGCCCCAATGAGCAATGGGCCTTCTCCATGTCTGGGGTTGCTTGGGTCTTAATGGAGAGGCCTCAGAAGACCCACATAGCAGCCAGAGGCACTCAAACAGCGAGCTGCAAGTTCTATCCTAACACTGGTGGTTTATGAATCTCTGAGCTCCATCTTTTTGCATCTTAAAATAGTTCATAACTGAAGGCGTTTGAATAAATAACGTATTCTTCTGTACACAAAGAAGGGAAGCAATATGATAGATGAACACGGCAGGGTTTCTTTCTCAGAGAGAAAATAATGTAGATGGCTCAAGCTGGCTGGATGAAAAGAACAGAGGCCCCACTGCAGTAGACTTGGAGAAACCTCCATCCTCAGGGGTAGGAGATCAATAACAGGACTATCCTGACCTGTTCCTGGGGTAGAAGATGTGGCAAACTTGATGGGGAGTCTGTTGAGGGTCTTAACATAGGTTCTTACTTAATGCTTCATTGTGGGGGTTGGGCAGTTGACAAGAAGAAAAGGTTACCTTTGAAAATTATCACCACTATTACTATTGTTTTAGATGTAATCTTTTTTTCAGATTTAAGAAACATCTCTCTCTCACTCTCTCTTTCTCTTCACGCCACCCCCGCCCCCGTTTCTTAATAAGCTTCACAGTTCAGTGCTTTAACACAGACACAGGATTTTCTGTCACCTCGTGATGGAAATCTGATGCCACAGAAAGGAGAAAGATCTTGCAGGAGAAAACAGCTAAACAAATTAATAATCTTGATCTTTCAAAAGAGTGAGACTAGAGTGAGCACCAGGACAGTTCTACTGTCACTACCATCCTGCCTCTGTGTTTATCTTCCTCCTAGTGTATTCCAAGGTGTGCACTGTCTAAGCCACTTTCACAGCAAAGCTTTGCTTTTTCTAGAATGTTCCCCAACCCTTATCTTTTAAAAAGAATATTAAAGTTTGTGTGTGTGTGTGCATGTAAGCATGTCTGTGTGTGTGTCTGTGTCTGTGTGTGTGTGTGTGTGTGTGTGTGTGCATGTATATGCTAGCACATGGCACACACATGAAGGTCAGTAGACAACTTTCAGGAGTTGCTTTTCACCTTTGCTGAGGCAAGATCTCTCTTGTTTCTTCTGCCATGATGCATGTTGCAGGCTAGCCAGCCTGGGAGCTACTTGGTGATTTTTCTGTCTCTACCTCCCACTTGCTATAAGAGTACTGAGTTTACCAGTACTAGATGCCAGAGTGCCATGTTTGCATGGGTCTGAGAGTTGAACTCTGGTCATCAGGTTTGTGTGGCTAGCAATTGTGCAGACTAATTAGATAATTTACAAGCCACTTCATGGCTCTCTTTAATCACTGGCACATGGTCTTACTATCTCAGGCTGACTTGGAATTCACTACATAGCCCCAGCTGATTATAAACTCACTCTCTTCCTCTGCTGCTCAACTGCTATGATTACAGGTGTGTGCTAGTAACCTCAGCTTCTCCTTTACTAATGTCAGCAACCAGCAAATCCTACTGCTTTTCTTCCATGGTGTCTCTTTACCATTTTTGAGAAAAACAAACAAACAAAGTCCAAGTCAACTAGAATCACCTCTAATATTTTTGTCTGTCTTTAAAAAATATTTTTATTGATTCTTTGTGAATTTCACATCTTGCACCCCGATCTCACTCATCTCCCCATCTTTTCATATCTATGTCTTACCCTTGCAACTTCCCCCCGGAAGAAAACATATAAACAAAGAAAGACGTTCCACGATGTAGAAGCTGTAGCATGTCACAGCGTGTCTCACAGGACACTCTTTTACCCAAAAAGCTTTTCTTGTAAATGTTCATTCCATGAGTCATTTGTCTGGTTTGAGGTCTCTGGTTTGGCTACACTATCACTACTGGATCCTCACTAGGACTTCTCCTCAGATATGCTGTTGTTGCCTCGTGCTGTGGAGATCTTACAGCTTTGATTCTGGATGACCAGCCCTTTCACACATTCCAGCAGTTCATAGCTGGAATAGATCTTGAGGTAGGCCAACTCAAAGACCTGGATTTGGGCCTGGGTGGTAGCTGAGTTAGTCAGCCTGACAACTCTCACACGCTCAAATCATCAGGGCTAACTGGTGAGTGCTGAGGCTAGCTCACTTGCTCTTCTACTGTCAGGACCAGATCTCTTGGGCTCATACTCTAGAGGCCAGCTCACGTATGTCCCTGCCACCAGGGCCAGTTCTACTGTGCAGACAAGAGGCAGGCCTCTCTCATGAGTACCTAGCAGGGCAAGAGTGGAGCAAGCTTGCCTGTTCTCATGCTCTTGGGGTCAGCTCTCCTAGGATGCCCAGGCAAGGGATGGGGCTGACTCTTCTGAGTGCTGCAGTGGGTGAGGGGCAGGGCCAACTCTGCACAGTCCTCAGACATCAACATTTTTCCGGGAGGAAGCCCAGACCAGGGATGTCCTCATGGCTTCTATTTGTAACAGATTCCTCCTGCTGTAGGGCCAAAGACTCAGACATGGCCCCAGAAGACATCACAGGACAGGACCTCACTGTGGCCTCAAGTGGCCTCTGGCTGTTCCTTAATTCACATGACTTTCCAGTTCTAGTTGTGCACTTCTTCATTGTGTACACACCATTCTGCTTCTTTTCATCTTCCCTCTTTCCACTACTTACTTGCTTATCTTAGCAGGGCTGGGAGTCTCTGGGTATCCAGAGTCATCTCAGGAATGCTATGCCCTGCCACATCATGTGTTTCCAGGCTGGGGTAATCTTGGACATGTTCTGTCTGCCCAAGCCTAATACCACTAGGCTGGGGTCATCTCTGGGATGTCTTCTGGCCACCAATGCCCTGTGATGCCAAGTGAGGGGTTGAACTAGTATGTTTTTACTCATAGCTAGACTTAATGACCCAGGTTCTTTGAAGAACTTTTGCAATTAGTTGCTTCTGGTGACATCAGCTAGGGAGTGAGTCTGTCTCTGTCTTTTTGATCCCTAAATCCTCACACTCAATACAAACCTAGTACTCTCCACTTCATGTAAAGAATAACTCATAGCTCTTTATAGCTGAAAGCTATAGCAGGGCAGTATATTTTACAAAAGACAGTCTTACTTGGGACATACTTAACACTTACAGATGCCCAGATTCTACCAACAACTCGAGATTGCCAAATATTTTGATGACTTTTTTTTCTCCAAGAAGGTTCCAATCCTTCTCTGCAAGAAGCCGCATAGTTAGACCTCTCTTCCATGTATTTGTAGTAAGTTAACGTGCAGCATATGAGGACAAGCAGAACTATGCAGTCCTAAAACCACCTGAAGTAAACCCAAAGCTTAGTGATTTAGGAAAGGCGGGAGGGAGAGCAAATGGGCAGGAAAAAAAAAAGATGGAGATTTCTAGAATCCTAGTGTCAGAATGCCAAGTGTTTTTTTTTTCTTTTAATGTTTCTGTGCTGTGCCCAAGGCTTAGAAAACTACATTATAGCTTCTCATTGCCTCTCCACATTAGTTCTCTCTCAGCCCTTTCCTGATGAATGTTAGTGTTACCTGTCATTCATTGATTCAATAAACACTGTGTGAATGCTTATTAATTGCTAAGATGCAGGGTGGGGATAGCTCCTCTCAAAACAGAGCCACTCCCTCAATGGAATGTATTCACTGGAGAACAAGCAGGCAATACACTCACAAGTAAACATATCTTTTACTGTCAGCTGCTGGCAACTGCTATCAAAAGACAGAAAATACAAGAAAGCAAAGAAAGATTTAGGATGCATTTAGATTCAATAGTCAAGGAAGCATTTTAGAGCAGGTAATGTTTGCCCAAAGATTGATACATGACGACACTTGTATGCTTGGAGCAAGCTAGCTTTCCTTTGTGTAGTAGACATAAGAGAAGGAACAGGAAGATTTTATTTGTCTGCAGCTCAGTTAGTTAAATCCCTCTTCCACTCTCTCGTCTGACACCAGTTAGATCTTACAAGGCAGTTCAATTTTTCTCATCTCTTTCTCATTTTTGTCATTTGTAAAATAAGGAATTGAACTACTGTCTTTTATGGCCTGTCTGCCACTAGTGATAACCAATGTCACTATTTTTCCACCCACTCTTCCTATCTCATGAAGAACTGATGACTTACCCAGCAGCAGAGTACAAGAGTCTTACTCACATGAGTCTAGGGACATATTCCTAGACTCTGTTCCCTATTTGATGACATCATGGTACCGTGCCTTGTAGTGAAACTTCTTCCAGAAGCAACTAGCTTGGTCATTCTGCATCTTTGATACATGTGGGAAGCTCAGGTGTAGAGTTGGCTCTATGACTTCAGCTTGCTGCCATGCTCAAAGCGGTCCCAACCATACCACGTACACTGTTTGATTTCACTAGAGAAACATACACCCTGAGTGGAATCCAGTTTAAGTAAAGAGTTATAGTGAAAAAAATACCAGCTTTACATATACTGTCCTAGACTTTCATCCTAGCTTCTCTTCTTTTTCACAGCATAATCTTGGACCACAATTAAAAGTAGATATTGCAGCATGGTTGTAGGTGCTAGGGCAGAGTGATGATTCATAATCTACAAGGACTCAGAAGTTCTACTATCATGTTGCTGCTGTTCAAGTACAGTTGAGACTTAGAAAGAATAAGAAACTTACTGTAAAGATGTAAAGATGAGAATATTTGAATCTAGGTGTATTAGAGTTTTCTAGAGGAACAGGATTTATAGAATGAATCTATATGTACCTATATGTATAATATATGTATATGTGATAGAAAGAGAGAGAGAGAGAGAGAGAGAGAGAAAGAGAGAGAGAGAAAGAGAGAAAGAAAGAAAGGAAGATGATACACATATAGGAAAGAAAGAATGTATGTGGGATGACTTATATCCCACTGTGATCCAGTGAGTTCACCAATGGCTATCTATCAATGAGATGTCAAAGAATCCAGTAGATGTTCAGTCCACAAGGCTCAATGTCTCTGTCAGCTGGGCTTCAGGATACAGCTTCATCCTGAAGAAGTAGACTCTACTGCCAATGAAGGATTAGACTTGCTGAGAAGGGTGAGAGCAAGCAAGCGAAGAGCAGGAGCATGCTACTTACATGTCCTTTATACGGGCTGCCACCAGAAAGCATGGCCCAGATTTTACATTTATCTTTCCTCCTCAAAAGGTCCAGGTTAAAAGTGGGTCTTCCTACTTCGAATGACTTAATTACAACAAAACAATAAATAAAATAAACAAAAAAACAAAAAAATAAACAAAAAACAAAACAAAAATAAAAACCAAAATAAAACCCTTGGAGATCAATTCAGCCACTTGGGTGTTAGTTAGTTCCAGATGTTATCAAGTTGACAACCAAGAACAGTCATCAGACTAAGTAACTTCAAATTGAAGGTTTTAGTTACAAACCATCTAAAACTCACTTAATTTCTTCAACGCTCAGTTTTCCTATTGGAGACTGAGTACATGTAGCTACTTGGAGTATGTGAAGGACATGATCTGGAGCACGAGTGAACTGTCAGCAGACACTGAGGCAGTTCATTTTGCCCTACTCTCTCAATCACTGCCTTTCAGTGTGTCTGGAGCCAGGAGGAAGCACCTTTACCTCTCAAACAAAGGCTGCCAAGACGGTGGGCAGGAGCTGGCGAGGGAGCAGCAGGCAGTCAGCTCAGCAGTTTTTGAGAGTTTTTTAATGTCTCTAAATTCAGTCAGTAGGAAGCTGTGAATTATCTATACAGAGAGGAACTTTGAGACGAATTATCAGAAAGGGTTGATCACCCTCGATCCTCAGCTATCCCTGACTATGAATGATTATAAAAATTCTGCAGTGTTCTGCACTTGTGGAGGCCAAGTTAATGAGGCATTACTGTATCTATCTGTCAGATTATACTAAGCCTTTTAAATAACATAATTTCTATTCATTGCAGGGTAGCTTAAAAAGATGCAACGGACAAGGAGTTCCTTTCATCTTAATGGAGAACTGGCATCTTCAATTAGAAAGTATTTAAACTATGCTAAAACATATGTTCTGAAAGTACAAGGAAAAGAAGGAATTTAAGTGAGGTTAGTATTATCTGAGTGTCAGATTGAAAGAAAAAAATAGCAAACTGGTCATTTGGCTTATCATAAAAATTGCTTGTAAGGCCAAATTTGAAATTTCTATGTTGATGGTCACATGAATGGGTGGTTTCTTTCTGACCTCTGAGCTGCTCTCCTCCTTCATGGACTATTTGTCTGAATATTAAGGAGACTGACTTACATAGCTTTCTCAGCACATGGCCCCAACTGTGTTTAGACAAAAGGGCACAGCCAGTGAGGATGTCAGTAGGCCAGCATTTATCAAGTGCCCGTGGCCTGAGCATGACACAGCCTGAGTTTTTCAGTAAGTACCTTTATAAGATGTATATATACACACATACCCAGGAGAGCCGTGTGTGTGTGTGTGTGTGTGTGTGTGTGTGTGTGTGTGTGTATGTGTCTGCAACACAGAGATACATGTGGTGGCACTGGGGGACTGAACATAAACTGATATAATTACTTTCCTATTTTGTCATGCCAAGGCCCTTCCTAAGGGGCAAAGGCAACTGTTTTTCCAGAAACCAGGCAGAGGGACCAAACTTTCCAAGAGGATGTCTGGCTTTCTAAAGTTGTTTCTCAGAAGTATAAATATAAGCTTACTGACCAATGCTGATTTTAAGGGTAGGTTAATATAGTATTGTTTGCCTTACCTTTTCCACTTAAGAATTTCCAAAGGAGAATTCCCAAAGTCGAGAGAGCTTGTAAACCCATATAGTTAAAAGCAAGAACTCTGGATACAAACACACTTGAGTTCACATCCTGCTTCAGAAATTATTAGAGGATGACGGCTATAGGACAGGGGACTCTGGTTAAAGCCTGCTTACTAGCATTATAAGCTTGGAAAGGTATATGTACCAACTTTGTCTCGGTTTCCTGATCAGAGAGATAGAAAAAAAAGTGTTATTGTGAAAAACACTGGGTCTATATATAGTAAGCTATTGATAAATGCTATTTATTGTTCTATAAAGTGAGAGAGATGACCCAGGTCCTCTTTGTAAGATTGTTTCAAGGTTCAAAAGAGACAATGTGCAAAAACTGCTTCCCATAATGCCTACACAGTATAATGATCGGGAGATGGGGAGCTATTACTATCAAAGACCAGAGTAACCAAAAATGCATCCTAGTATGTCTGTTCAGATAGCTTTTTTGTAGACATCAATGCACTCAGTTCTCTATCTACTACCTAATAGCTGCAGACGGCTCAGAAAATTGCATAACATCTAAGGTTCTCTGTTTCCTGGGCTATAAAATATGAAAGCCAGATGATCAAAGGCCATTTTAGCTCTAAAATGCCTGGATTTTGAATCCTCAGTTTTGCAATCATGTTAAGAGAAAGGAACGAAAAACAAAAAAGCAAAAAGCAAAGAAAAAGAAAGAAAAGAAAACAAAATGAACAACCTCACCATGTCCATCACTCCATTGTAGCAACCTGTTCTAGAAACATGTGCAATCTAAGCTATTAGCTAAACAAAGAGAGGAGAGTAAGCTTCAAAGAATGTAGGAAAGCTAGTCCAATAAGTGATTACCTGGATTTTATCTGGGAAATAGATAGATGAGCTAAACACAGGCTGAGAGGGAACTGTGTTATACCAAGCTGTTGAAGAGTCCCTTGATGGTCAGCAATTCCTGTGGTCAGGAATAGAAATTAGAAATACACCAACTCTGCCAAGTGTCCAAGTCATCAAATTTGTGACTGAATACAGCTCACTGCTTTAACTTCCTTGTTCTAAGTATGTTCATACAGCTACAGTGACCTGGCAATGTAAGGCTGAAGGAACATGAAGCCCCCAGAACCCTGAAAATCCTGGGTGAAGACAGTCTAAAGTGATATCCCCTATGTTTTACTCATATAATTTTTTTTTGAGGGGAAGCCATATAAAACCATTGCTTAAACAGGTATCTTCCCAAAGCAGGCTTTGTCAGAAAGTCCCCCAATCCCAGAATTTTTAGTTATTTCTACTACTAATAATCAATAAGGCAAATGACAGTCTAGTTTAAGGTTTTTCAACTATAAGATGTTGATATTTTTAGTTTTTGAGACTGGATTTCTCCTGAATCTCACAAGAGCCTACAACTTTCTTTGTAGCCCAATATGACCTTGAACATCTTGATTGTCTGCCTACACCTCTCAAGTGCTGGGATTACATGCATGTGCCACCATTCCTAACTCTGGACCATCACTGATATATGATAACCCCTTAATCTTAGTAGGCCAGGAATTTCTTATTAACAAAATTTTTATTTGTCGCTGCTCTTCCCCTCCTGCTCTGTAGTAGAGACAGTAGAGACGTTGAGCCATATAATTTCCTTAGCTCTAAGTAACCACCAGATCATCACTCATTCAACTGTGCTAATTATTTTTTTTTAAATCTGAAAAAGGCTTTTCTCTTTTGTTCATTTACTTAGCATCTCCAAGCCATGTAATTAGCAACTCAAACTGCATCCAGTATCCTTGGCTAGGGTTAAGAATACCCACTGTGAGCTCCAATGGCCTTTTATACTTGGTCTTCAGAGCATCTGCTAAGATGTATTGTAATGCTTTATTTAATAGTTGGTCTCCTAACTTGATTACAAACTCCATTATAAAAGGTGCCAAATCTTACTCATTGTTGTCTTCTGGTGCTCAGCATTCAGACCAGCAAATAGGAAGTACTTGGAAGCATATTATTTCATTGGTTGATATTGCATTGTAGTGCAGTGCCACGTGTAAAGATGAGTGAATGGAGGGATACAGGATGTAGGTTTATGTAACATGTTGCCTACCAGAGTCGGTATCATGATGGAGGGTCAAAAAGGTATGGTAGAAAATGCAGTGGCTTAAATCTTTGGATTTTTCTAGCCCTATCTCTGGGCAGAGAATATAATGTAGAGTAACTCATTAAACTCTCTTGATCATGTAAGAGGCATAGACTGAAATGATAACGTGAAATAAAGTATGTTAATAGAGCATCATAGATAATATATCAATGCTAGCTATCCAAGTATGTATACTATGTCCTTCGGGTAGGGCAAATTTATCTTTGACAGAGATTTAACCTATCTCACTTTCTAGTTGCTTTTTTTCTACAATTGAGCCTCATGAAATTTCGTATATCTTTTCACTAAAGGAATTTTCAAGCGCCATTTATCTCAGAATAATGTCCAAAGAAGCGATAAAACTGAAAAACATATCATCACAACTAGTGGCCTTAATCAGGACAAAGGAATCAAGGGCTGGGACATGGTAGTCATTCAGGATATGGGCATTCTCAGTCCTTATAGCTCATGTTTTTTAATGGAAACCAAAAAAAAAAAAAAAAAACTAGTGTCTTCCATACTGTAACATTACTTACCAGTGTCTAAGAACCCAATCAACTGACTTCTGGGAAAATATGTGTTATATGACTGTAGGGACAGGAACAATAAAAATATTTCATTTGAGCATTGTCTCATACAGTCATTATACAACCAACACCTACTGTAGACTATACTGGTCAAGAATGTTTCTCTGAAGCCCCTGGCTGTATTGTGTAACTATTTCCTCTTATTTGATATTCTTCCTATGCAGGGTAGGGAGCCTCATAAGTCTTATGATGCTAAGGAAACTTTGTGGTTTCAAGGAGTTCATGAAACTTCCAAGGCTTATGAGTCTCCTCCCCAAAGTTATATACAGAGTTGCTGGGCTTGAGGGTGGCGTTTAGAGAAGCTGCCTGCATCTGGGGCAGGGAACCTTAAAGATGTAGTTTTTAATGGGTTGTCTATCATCTATATTAGGATGATATTTTTGTGATACATCTGACTTTAAATTAATTGTGCTCCTGTAAACAATCCCTGTACATAACCCCAATAAGTAACCCTTATTGATTCACCAAACTATGCTTGGTAATCATTTTGTATTTTTTTGTCTGGCATCAGTGACCTGTCTGGGGTGAATAGATGTCTATTCACATCTCCCTAGGATGTGTCACACTATGATGTACACACTGTGCCATGTCCTCTCTGTGCATTCTTAAAACATTCTTCCCTTTGTCACTAGCGCTACATTACTGTTGAAATGTTTGCTTCCTTTGATAGAATGGGACCATGTATTCACTCAGAACTTCACATTTACCATGGCACCTGACCAGAAGGGAGATACCTAGTAGTTACTTATTGAATGGACTGTTGTAGAATGAGACAGGTTTACAATATTAAAAGATTTGTGAATGAGAGATCCTCATTATGCATGAGAAAAGACACTCTTCTCATCTGTTCTCCTGACACAGTTTAAGCTGGAAAGCGAAAATACAGATGTACATATTTTGAGATAGAGTTTGGTATAAGGCACATCCATCAAAGTAAATCTATAGGGGCAAATACAGCCAATTTGAGTTTGATAGATATTTGATCATTCTTCGAATGTAGTATTCTTTTAAGTGATGTAATATATAATAGCCTCAATTTTAGCTCTTGATTTATCTGTATTTTCTACCATTTCAGAAGTTCTGGTGGAGACTTAGTACTCATTCACTTTTGCACTATATGTGCCACTGAGTGAATTGTTTGTTGAATGGATGCATGAGTAAAGGAATGGGTGGAGGGTGGAGTCATCTAAGGAAGTAACTGACTAAATGAACCTGACATGAGTCTTGACTCAGTCATCCATCAATGCCTTCACATTCAGTGTGAGGAAACACAATATATTCACTCCTAACTGAATTTCACATTTGTTTATTATGAACAAATAACCTTCATAATAAACATGACTTCTCATAAACTAACTAGGTATTCCAGCAGCAGTGATGCCTATGATAAATTACAGAGAAAAAAAACATATCATCCAGGAACAGGTGCCCTTCAGTTTAGTGTAAGTATGCTAGTTTATGTGTGCACACACATCCACATGTTCTGCTGAGGTGATTCACAACATGTCTTTCTGAGCACGTGTCCTTGCTAGAGGATGCTGAAGTTGAGCCCTGCTTCATTTGGCCAGGCTGTCACTCCCCATTTTGTTCATTACAGGAAAATGAAGTTCATTTATAAGGATCTGGGGCGGGAGAGGAGTGTGATATACAGTAATTGGGCTCTGAGGCCTTGTCACATAATTTCCTCAAGTTGTATTTATTTTTTTAGAGAATTAGGTGTTAACATCTGCTAGACAGAATGTCAGAAAAATGAAGGAAAATGGGCAGGATAATAAAGAAAATCATGTGGTCTGGCTCCTTCTCTTCCCTCCTAACCCTCTCTCCCTTTCTCAGTCCTCACAGGGTTGCTTCCTTAGAGGAGTACAACTCCTTTTGCTAGCCTGGGTTTCCTTTTCATTGAATTTCCCACTTAAGTTTTTATTACAAAAGCTCACATGTACTTGAGTTTCTCTGACTAAGCATCTCTCCCTTTGAACCAGGAATGCTATAGATACTGAGCTCCAAGTCATTTTCCTTAATTTCTTCCTGATTCCAAGTTCCACCAAAGAACAACTGACCTATAAATTGGTTCTGTGGGCACCGGAAGCCTTACATGAATTGGGGAAAATATGAGTGAAGGTGTGATAAAGTTCCGTTTTAGTGCTCTAAACAGTATGTGGCATTAACTAATGAATTCTTTCCTGCCAAATAATTCTCAAGGTGTTTAAATTCCAAAAGAAAAATATTCTAAAATTAAGCATGGCTTTAATAGAGTACTAATGTCAATCATGATGAAGACTTTAAAAGATGCTTTTTTAAAATTGTGTTACTGTGAAGTATGATGAGGGTGCTCTGTAGGTTTAAGTTTATTTGTAAACATTATTTGTAGCATTAGACATGTGACACAGATCATAACTCAGAAGGACTGGAATTGAAGCTTCACATCTGAATCCTACACATATCTGACCCTGAGAGAATCCTATCTGTAGCATCTTTGAACTTGCTTACCAACTGGGCTTCTTTTATGAGCTTATTAAGACTTAGTGAAGCAAGCGCCTGGGTTAGAAGCAACAATGACTGGAGCCTCTCATTGTTTCACATTCCTTAGCTTATTCAGGAGTGATTTAGCTAAAAAAGAAAAAAAGAAAAAACAGTAGAAAAAGACAAGTAGATGTACCAAGAAAGCTCTCTTTGAGTTTTAGTTACCTACTAACAGAGATGGAATGAGGTGTTATTAAGAATGGAGACTTTCCTATGTCAGCTAATTTCCTGAGTTAGTCTCGGGAGCTCTAGGTCCTCTCCTCCAAATACATGGAAACACGAGTCTTCAAAGTCTGTATCTGTGATGAATGGCTTCCTACATGCAAAGAGTCTTCATCCTCAAACAGCTCCTATCCCTTAAGCACTAAATTTTTCATACAGCCTATATGTAAGCTGCAAGAGGTTATGAATATTATGAACCTTTCCTTGTAAGACTTCTGTAGCCAAGACCTGTCTGGGATCAATAAATGACTAATGGTTCTCAAGGAGAGGATCTTTAAACATTTACCTTAGGGACAGGACAGTGCTCAGTCTTTTAAAAAACAGAGTGTGTGAACAAAATAATCATAATATAAGAGAAATAACTTTTAATGTTAGTAGACTAAGCATGGTTGATATCAATTAACTATACATTTCAGAATAACTTGCTTTTGACGTTTAAAATGGTACATATTAAAATTCACCACAGTCATTTTCTTCAGCATTACCATAACCACTAGTGATCATGCTTTTCCAAATATGCTTTTTTAATAAACCATGAGAGGCCTGCAAGGTAGACATACCTAACATTTATTTCACCATTTGACCCAGAGTCACCTAAGTATGAAGTAAAAGAATAGAGCACCAAAGTGAAACTGGTCTGACTAAATTATCATCACAAATAGTATAATGCAGTCTGTGTGCTCAAACAGAGCAAGAACTCTGGCCTAGGAGCTGATGACAGGGACTATGCTACCTACTGCCACATTTACCATCTCCATCACTACAATCAAATCCTTTAAATGTGGTGCTCACCCCCGCAGAGGGAGAGTGAGATGGAGCAGGGATTCTTTACTCTCTTGGACCTCGGTGTAAGCCCACCTAGGACAACACTAATCACAATTGAACAACAACGCAAGCATCTAAACCAGCAAGGACAACAGATACCAGAAAATGATTTCTTTTGCTCCCACCAGTGTCTTCCAAACCAGACAAATGGAAAAGAGTCCTTCCAGTAGTCTATTGTGCTGGGTCTGATCTGTCTTAATCCTAATTGGTTCTCAGATAACCCTTTATTACTCATTTCCATTACCCCTGAAGCCCAGCTTTACTGACCCCTTTTCTGTTTGTGAAATAATCTTGTGTACAGTTTTACTTGACAGTCTCTGTGTGCCTTTCTTTCTGGAAGGCTCATCATATTAGACAGGCCTTCCCTTTCTTCAAGTCTTCGATTAAAGAGCTCTTTTCCCACACAGGCAACCCAAGCTCTGTACCCACCCTCCTTACTCCACTTCACACTTAAATCTCATTTTCTTAGCTTTATTGCTGTTTTTTTTAAAGGCTTGTCATCTTCATTATTCTCTGTAATGATTGCTATTAGATACCTCTTAAGTGTCTAGAAGTTCTGGGACCATGTGATTGTGCTTCTTATTTATTCATATATCCAGGCCAAGACAGAATGAGTCAATAGACTAAGTTTCAAGGGTGTTTCAGCCAATCTCAGGCCCCTTGGTAGTAACTTGTCCCCATATTTGGGAATAGATGGATGGTCTGATGAACCAGAATCCTAACCAATTACCACACTTTAAAGTTACATGGCTATCTTCATCATTATCCTCATGTATACATCAAATCATCATCTAAGTAATATTTTAAAAAGTGCAAAAGTCATGTGATTGCTACTGAGCTGAACACATTAGTCATATAGTCTTAGTAGTTCATTGCAGTGAAGTATAGGCAGGCATCTGACCACCTGATGCTTCCTCTGCTCGGACTGGAACTTCAAGTAACATCACGGGTTCTCAGTACCTGAATGTCTTTATCTCTTGGGCTTACTTCTCATTCTTTTAAAAATTTGTAACATACTAATGAATTAAAAAGAAGAGAAATATTGCAAATACATGCACTAAAGAGTATATGATGTTAATGTTGATACCTAATGGGCTTTTTTTTGTGCCAAATGTTGCTCAACATATACAAATTCCAAAGAAACTCATTAAAATCAAGCAAAAGGATGGCTTTAATAGAGCAATGATGTTAATAATGGCTAATAATTTAAAATAAGCTTTTCCGTGTTGAACCTGGTTGTGTAATAAATCTGTAATTCTCCAGGCTAGTTCTTCAGTTTACAATTAAATATGAAACTTTGCTTTTTTTTTTTTTTACTGCAGTTTATTTAACATGTGACAATTCTGAGAAAAGAGTGAATGTATTCTTCAGAAATTAATTTAGCAAATGGGGGTCTTTGGCAATAATTGGAGGGTAAAATATGCTATAGAGACATGCTATACCATCAGTGCCTTTCCCAGTTGTCATCAGAGAGGCTTCCTCCAGCAGGTGGTGGGAGCAGATACAGAGACCCAGAACCAAATATTAGGTGAAGCTCATGTAACCCCAAGGAAGAGGAGGAAGGATTGTAGGATCCATAAGGGTTGAGGACACCAGGAAAACATGGCCCACAGAATTAACTAATCAGAGTTCGTGGGAGATCAGAGAAACTAAAGTAGCAATCATGTAGTGGGCGTGGGTCTACATGAGATCGTTTGCATATGCTATGGTTATTTAGCTTTTGGTTTTTGTGGGACTCCTAACACTGGGAGTGGGGGTTTGACTTTTTGCTTATTCTTGGGACCCTTTTCTTCCTATTGAGTTCCCTCATCCAGTTTTGATATGAGATATTGTGCCTAGACTTGTGGATCTCAATATACAATTTTCAGTTGAAAGTGGCTGTTTTCTAAAAGAAAATGAAGAAGCAGTGAATCTGTCAGAGATGGCGGTTGGAAAAAGGACTGGGAGGAGTGAAGGGAGGAGAAACTGGGGTTGGGATGTACTGTATGAGAGAAGAATAAATTAAAAGAAAAATGAAGATAAATCAATACATAAAATCATATTCAGGGCATAAAGAAAAAGAGATGCCATTCCAATCTCACTAAGAACAACAACAACAAAACAACAGGAAATAGACAATACAAAGGACATAACCTAGTATTTTACATGACAAGGATTTTTGTACTAATCAACATTTTGAGAGTAATTGGCAAAAATTTTGCTGATGTGTATAGATATTGATATCTATAATTTATAACAAAAACACTATAAAAGCTTAGGCTAAATTTACATACTTTGTGGAGTATGTGTATAAAATGTGTTTATTTTAATGTGAGTATAATTATTACTAAATTGCAGCTTTTAGTGGGAAGATCATTAGAGACAGTTGAATATGACTGCATTTAGCTTTCATTGAAACTCCAAAATTGTTGTTTTGGCTTTTTTTTTTTTTAAAATTTTCAGGTTTTGAAAAACACCAAACTGTGCTTATTTCAAATACTCTTCTCTAAATTTCCAGGCTGGTGTTTCAATGTGAATTTACTCTGTATAGTTCATACTCATCTACACTTAAATTATCCATCCAGAACTTTTAATAGCTATTTAATATCCCAGGCACCTTTTGAGCCCTCCTAAAAGCCGTTTCAGTCTTCCCCACCACCTCTCAGCAGCAGAAGAGGCTGCATTTTGTTCAGAGCAAACAAATTGAATACTGAAACTTTGGCTTATTTTTCCTCTTGGTTTATGACCTATGAATGTAAAGTGGCTTTCAGATGTGACATAACTAATTTTCCCATGCCTGGGAAGCAATGCAGGGTGGGTGTCACATTACCCTTACTTATGAACAGCTGTATAGCCAGCAAATGAGGCAATCTTTGGACTCCTCATTGGGCATCCACAGCATATAAATAGATAATTACAGAAACTCAAACCTCTGTGACATTTTTCATCTGAAAATTGCCAAGGCTGCCTTTAGGATGGTATAAGTATACAAACTAGGATTTGCCATAGATACAAAAAATACCCAGTTATAGCTCTAAAATTCTCCACCATATTGCAGAAGGCAAAGGCTCAAGTAGACATATTCCAGAGAAAGGGATGGGAGTCTTCAAGGCTGTGGACCTTTGAAGGAACATTTGAGGACAGGGAATGATTTTTTTAGATGAAAGAGGAAGAAGGAGTGGGAGCAGGAAAAGGAAAGGGGAAAGGGATCGAGAGAAGAAGAGGTGGAGGGAGAATGAGACAGAGAGAGAGGGAGGGAGGGAGGGAGGGAGGGAGATAGATATTTGAAAATCATAGTAACCCTATCTCTTTTTAATTTTATATAATTAAAATTTGCAATTAGTATATGCTCATCCTACATATTAGTAGAGTTCACTGTGAATTTCTGATAATGGTTATTGTCTACAGCGAATATAGTCTCCGTTCATAGAAACTCTTTCCATCCCTTCTCTCCCACCTAAGATAATCACTACTCAACATTTATGTTGACAAGATTTCATTCTTATTTATGGATTACCAATATTCATTGTGTGTCTATGTGATATTTTCCTTATCTATCTATCTGTTGACAAGCACCTAGATTGAGTCCATATTTTAGTTCCTGTAAATAGTGCTATAAAACTCATGGTCACTCAAGCAGCTCTTCCATATGCTTGCTTCATTTTCTTTGAATAGATATCCAGAAATGTGCTTGTTGAATCATATGACAGTTCTAATTTTACTCTTTGGAGGGACGTCCAAACTGCTCTCCATCACAGTCTGATAATTTATATTCCATCACCCATGAGGGGGAGTACTTTTTCCCTATGTCTATGCCAGCATTTACTATTTTCTTGTTGTTGTTCTTGTTGTTGTTGTTTTTTTCATAGAGGCCACTATTTTAAAGAAGGCATGATTTCATAGCTACTGCTCATGTTATTATGTATGCTTGCCCATCCGCTGTGCTCAGCAGCAGGAGATCTGTTTTGTGCGTGTTCAAAGGCACTCTCTAAACCACCTTCCTAAGCTCAGTTCTACCAACGCTAATCTCCACATGAGGATGGCTCTACACTCAGCTCTCAGTCCACAGCAACAGGTCTTCATATCTTCAGATGAACAAAGGGGAAACATACCGGGAATGGTTTACAGGACTTTTGATGAGGCAAAGAACAATCCTGTAAAGTGGCTCAGAGGAAGCAAACCTAGGAGGCAAGAGTAGAAATACTCTTGCACCAGGGAAAGTTAACCTGGCAGAAGGCATAAAAAACATGCAGAGAGAAGCCCATTGCACCTGCAGCATGTCCAGCCCACCCTGTTTGTTGTCGGAGCACAGTCAGAGCTGTTCCGGATGGGTGAGTTTTCCTAATAGGACTGCACAAGGCGCTAAATGAAGCTGGCTGCCTGGTTGAATCCAATCCTAGACCTGTTTCAGCTTACCTATTTCCAGAACGTAATCGTATATCCTCACTCTTTGATTTCTTCAGGGCCTTGTAGCTGATGAATAGAGGCCACAGGAGCAGTAGATGGAGGTGGAGGGGACTGCTTATGTTATCACCTCACTCAGAAAGTGCCTCTGAAAAAGCCAGAGGAGGTGTGGGTTTCAAGTTGCAAAGGGATCTCAGAAAATACAAAATATAGCCTTCCGCTGGTAATCAAATGCCCACAGCCTTGGCTTCTTAAGTCTTGTCATTTGAAGCATCTAGGTAATGGCAAACACAAAGCCATCTTTTCTTTTATAAGCTTTCTTTTGTAGGCATCTGACATTTACTTCCTCAAAATTGTGTTTTATAAACCTCAACAGGGAATTCCTCCAAGAAATCAACCAGTTAAAACAACAACCAAAACAACAACCACAACAACAGCAGCAGAAAGAAGCCATTCTTGCAATAGATGAATTTGGTTTAAAGGAAAAAGCATACCCAGTTTGAGTTCTTTGGGAAGCAGAAAGTAGATAAATTTGTTAAAACAATTTCATGAGCTTATGGTCAGATATATCCCTGATTTTTCTAGCCCCACTGAAGGGACTAAGTCACCCATTCATTTTATTTTTTAAGAATTAATTATTTATTTTATGTATATGAATACACTATTGCTCTCTTCAAACACACCAGAAGAGGGCATTGGATTCCATTAGAGATAGTTATGAGCCACCATATGGATGCTGGGAATTGAACTCAGGATCTCTAGAAAAGCAGTCAGTACTCTTAACTGCTGAGCCATCTCTCTACCTTCCAAGTCTCCCATTCTTTTACTAGATGCAGTAACAGGAAAGATGGACACACAGTCACCACTGCTTGTACACATTTTATATTCATATTCTCTATACATCATTTCTCATTATATTTGTTTCTATATTACAATAGAGGAAATAAGGACTCAATTCTATAGTCTAAACAAGAAGGCAGGCACTGTCATGACAGAGTTGAAATTCAAACTAGAACTCACCTGAATGCAAACACTTGGCCTTTTTGACAATTACATATTAATGTGCACATTTGTTAATGTATATGACTAATATATCTATAACTATATTTATCCTCAAGTTTTTTTTCTTTTGGCCTAGACAGTTTCATCTGAATAAATACACATGTTCATATGTATTTATGAATGCATGCAATCATTGTGATATATTTATAAATATATAAACCATAGGAATAAATATTAATATGGATACACAAATATAAATACTCTCTCTCTCTCTCTCTCTCTCTCTCTCTCTCTCTCCCTCTCTCCCTCTCTCTCTCTCTCTCTCTGTGTGTGTGTGTGTGTGTGTGTGATAAAAATTAAATTGTTGGAGATTGGTGACCTAGTTTGGCTCAGCCATAGATTGCTGTTGAACATTAAGTTTTTCACTTAGGTGAGTTAGTGACCTTCATCCATCCTCTCAATGAAACTTGCTAGTTATTCTTCAGAAAAGTCACTCTCCTGCATGTCTGAAGTTCATCTACAATGGTTCCTGTTTCCTTTTTGTTTCTGCTTACCCACTGAGGCTAAGAGTCTAGTTAGTCATGTGAGCTATGGCACCCCTCTCGCTGCATCCCAGAACTGACCTACAAGAGTCCTGCTGGGACCCTCCACACATAGAACTATTTATTCTTGTCTCACAGATTTGGATCCCACTACATTATGTCAGCTCTAGCTTCCAAGGAACCTCTTGAAGATGAATATCCCTAAAGCTGTTCTTCTTACTAGATATTTCAGAATATCCTACCTTAACCCAAGCAAGCATCTCAGAGGTATCCAAGGCCAGAACATTTTCTCATAGTGATACCATACCCAAGAGGAAAGACCAGAGCAACAACCTGCTTTTAGCTGCCTCTCTTCCCCCTAGACCCTCTCAGGTTGGTATTCAGCCAGCTGGCCAGCACCTGTTTCTCTTTCCTTGGTCATTGAGTCTAGTTGTGAGGAGAGAAGCCAAGGAAGGACAAATATCATTGAACATGCCAAGGTTTCTGATGGAGGCTTGAATTTCTGTCATTCTACAAGCTTCTCTTAAGGGCAGAGTAGTCTTACACTGAGCCACCTTTGTGCTCAGGGCTCCCATAGCTGAGATGAAGATGCCATGAGACTGAGTTATGGTCTGTAGCTTTTGGATCATCATATTGTACTCTAATCTACTGGGTGAGTTCATGAGTCTCACAAAGGAAACAGAAACACTGCCTCAGCAGTCTTTGGGACTAGCATTTATTTGAATTAAGCAACTGCATATGGACACATAATAATGCCACTAGAGTGGTCTGGCCTCTGTCACACCATCATAGAGCCTGGCATCTCTACAAGGTACCTAACACCACAAGTTTCTGTGCTTTTCTTGGTTTTGGGTAGTGATGGAACATGGATGGGATTATTTTCCAGTTCAACAAGTCTCTATCATGTAACGCTTTAGAATGTTCTATATTACATATTGACACCCCAAAGTCATGCTTGACTGCCCAACTGCCCTATTATTAAGAGTCTGGAAAGATAAGTGTTATTAACTATACCTATCTTCCATACAAGTGCAAGGGAATGAAGAAATGAGGTTTTTCTCAATTCACTCTATACCTAGCTATGCAATATCCTAATATAACCAGAGAATATTCTATAAGATTTTCTGATATCCACAAGCACAATTCTATAACTCTGAAAGGTAACCAATGCATTATATTGGCCAATGAGATGTTTGCAATTATGGAAACATTCTAGATATAGCCTTTTGAGTAGAATTGTCCCTGGTTACCTGTGACTATTGCAAACTTGAAATGTGTGCAAAGCTACTGAGAAATTATACTCTCATTTTCAGTTAATTTACCTAATAATAATCTAGAACATAATAGCTGCAGGTGGCAAGTGGCTAGCCACACTGTACTTTTCAAATTTTAACAGGAATGAGCATCATCCAGCAGGGCATATATTAAAACATAACCTCCTTGGTGCCATGGACAGAAATTATTCCTCAGTGGGTTAGGGTGCAGTGTGAAAATACATTTTTCTACAAGCCCCTAGAAACTGCCGCATGTTCAAGGACTACATCTTAGTCCCTAATTGAAGAACTCAGGGTTACTTGACTACATGAGTTCTCAGCTAAGGTCACCCACGCCTTCTGGAGGACACTGGGCAATATCTGGAGAAACTGTTGGTTATCATCACTAAAGGGCAAGTGGTGATGATGTTACCATTTATTTGGCAGAGATCACAGATACTGCTAAATGCTCTGTAACTCTTCTGTGTTCTTTTGTCACTCCCAGTAAAGAATAACATAGCTTACAGTGTCTTTAAAGGGATGTTATTTGCTCAGTTTAGTCAGATCCCGGCTACAGAGTGGTTAAAGTAACATCATAGTAAGTCAGTGCTAATCTGACCTTGTCCTTGTTTCTGGACCATCCATTTTTTTTTCTCCCCTAAGACTACCATTGAGTGAGTGAGCTAGCCCAGGAGTCTAGTGTTTGGGTTTCTCCAGCTGTCTTCCATAATGGAAGACTGTAAGACATGTCAGGTCCCCAGGACCCAGTGGAGCACTAGTGGAGGAATGACAGGGAAGCAGGTCATGATGTCTTCATCTAAGTTCCTTAGAGAGGAACAATGCAATTGGAGTCTAAGTTTTGTGTGTGATTCACACAAGAATTAGTCATTGGGAGCTGTTAGAGGCATGCACCTGGGAACTATATTAGGAAAGAAAACAAGGACAGGATCACTGAAAAGCTAAAACCCACCCATTCTTCTGTAGGGCAGTCTCGTTCATGTGGCCTAAGAGAGCTGTCTAAGCTGACTTTAATTACCTCCCATGCTGTAGAGTTCTGGCAGGCCTGAGGTCAGAACTAAGTATGTCTCTGTGAATATCATGGAGCCTTTAGAGACCTTAAACTAGGCTAAGGATTCTGGAGTAATTTTTTTTTTCCACTTCAAACACTTCTTTATTTTTTTTTTCTTTTTTTTTTTATTGGATGATTTATTTACATTTCCTATGTTGTCCCCTTACCCCATCCCCCACCACCCCCTCGGAACCCCCAATCCCCTCGCCCCTCCTCCTTCTTCTCTGTGGATGTAACCTCTATCTACACCCCCCCACTCCCACCTCCCCACCCTCAAAATTCCCACCCCCTGGGACATCCAGCCTTCATGAGGTCAAGGTTCTCTTCTTCCACCTATGCCCAGCAGGGCCCTCCACTTTTACATATTCAGCTGAAGCCCTGGATCCCCCCCTAAGTGCTCCCAGGCTGGTGGTTTAGACCCTGGGAGCTGTGGTTGGTTGGTATTGTTGCTCTCCTCATGGTGCCACAAACCCTTTCAGCTCCTTCAGTCTTCACTCTAACTCCTCTATTGAGAACCCCATGATCAGTTCAATGGCTAGTTGTGAGCATCTGCCTCTGAATATGTCTGACTCTTGAAGGCCTCTGAGGAGATATCCATATCAGGCTCTTATCAGCATGCACTTCCTGTCTTCCACATCAGCATCTACCTTTGGTGATTGCACATGGGATAGATACTCAGGTGGAGTGGTCTTGAGACGGCCCCTCCTTCAGTTTCTGTCCCTCACTTTGTCTCCATATTTGCTCCCTTGAGTATTTTGTTGCTCCTTCTAAGAAGGACCGAATCACCCTCACTTGGTCTTCCTTCTTTATGGGCTTCATGTGGCCTGTGAGTTGCATCTTGGGCATTTCAAGGTTCTAGGCTAATATCCAATAATCAGTGAGTGAATACCATGTGTCTTCTTTTGTGATTGGCTTACCTCACTCAGGATGATAATTTCTGGAGTAATTTTTAACCCCCTTATGCAGAAAGAGTTGCCTGCCTGCCCAAGAATGTTCTTTCAGGCCTTAGAATCTTACATACAATATATATTCTCTTCTATCACCACTAAATCCTTTCTCCAAAGTCTGAGCTCCTAAAGACCCATGCACTTTCTCAGGTCTCCATTTTTAAAGTCTGCACCGAAAGGAGCTTCAGGGACCCCTACGTGCATAGCGGTATCCCAGGGCCAAAATCCCTATGCCCTTTGAAATTGCTCTAAAAAAATGTTCTCTGCTGCATTTCTGTGCTCAGTTGTGGGAGGGCTCCAGCTCTCAGTAGTGAGTCAGAGACTCCAAATTGGATGAGATTAACCTCGCTCTTATATGGCCCCTCCACCTTTCTTGGTAGAAATGGGAATCGAAAATTATTTAGTGTCTCTTGTTACGGCCTGAACCAACTTTCCTTTTATTTAGAGTCTCCCAACTAGGTTATGATGCTCTGAAGGCCTCCCTGAATGCAGCTGCTGTCCTTTGTATGACACAGCAAGGACCTGACTACTGCCGTTTCCAGTCTTTAGCTGGTCATTCTCATCAAGTGCTCCCTTGGCAGCTCATGATAATACATGATGGTGAGCTGGATAGTTCATCTGAACATGACAAGTTCTTCATACAGGACTACCAAGCCAGAGCATCTTTAAGAAATCTGGGTCCCTAAGGATAACTTGGTCTAATTCTTCTCAGAACATCACATGCTCTCCTTGTTTATTATATTTTAGCTGTGTGATCTCAGCATAACGACGTGATCTCAGACACAGTATCTGGTTGTATAACATCTCACTTAGCGGCTGAAGGTACAAATTATGAGCTACTATCCATGTGTGCTCCAGTGTCTTGTCCAGGAAATCCTAAGGTTCTTCTGTGATTTTGGCTCCAAAGGGACACAGCTCCTTTGCAATGCCCATGTAAGGTAGCATCTCAGAAAATGAAGTAAAGACTCATGAGGGAGAATACAGTTCTTGCCTCTGAACACTCTGAGGTGTTACAAAAATTAAGCCAACCACACACAAGCACAGAATGCATAGAAAATGTTAAAATGTTATGTTACTACAGAAGGCTGTTTTTTTTTTTATTCTGGCTAATGAGTTTTGACCTGTGTGAATTTGGTCTCATAATTACTGGACTCAGAATCCTATTAGCCATTTGGACTGATGCTGTGATCTCAGCCATTTCAACCATTCTTGATTATCAGCATAGACACCAAGGAAATGGAAAAATACCTAAAGTTCTCCTTGGTAAGTCTGATTGGACAGAGCTGGCTTTCTGTAGCTGCAGTGGAAATAGCTTTCTTTCCCTATTAGTCAACCCTGGCTCTTTTTCTTCCTCTTTCCTACAGCTCCCTAGGCCCAGTGCAGCAGAAACAAGCTTAACACCTTGCAAACACAGGTTTGGATATCAGTCTGTATACATCAGGCCCAGATCCACTGACTCTTGGGTCAGTGGTGGGTAGAGCTGAGGAGACATTCTAAAGATGATAAACTGTCCAAACAGAAGCACAAGAAGGGCCCATCACAAGAGAAAGGTGATGGAAGCCAAGAAAGCACTGATCCAGGTGAGGAGAAAATAAGAACAAAGCCCTCAGATGCTCAGAGTGAGGCAACTCAAGAATAAGCTAGGAGTCGGCCAGCAAGGAGGTGAGTGCTGCTAGGATTCATCAAGAGTCAGGGAGGACTCAAGAGACTCTTACATGGTGGCAAAACCACTATGTGATCTGCTGCTGTGGCGACAGGATGCTGTTTCTTGCATCCTACAATTCATGTAGTTGCCAGGGAGATTGGCAGTCCTCAAGCAAAATCCAAATGTCCAAGGTAAATGAATATGGATATAGAAATAAGTGACCATGTGTCCTGCTTATTCCAAGAACCTTGCACTCATCCTTCCTTCTGTTCTTCACGTCAAATAGTTCATGTCTGATTGATGGAAGAGCATGATGCTTCTCAGCCTTTCCTCTCCTTGCCTACCTTCCATCACGTATGTCCATTTTCATCCACTACTCCTTCTTTTGGCATCTAGTTTATTTTGTCTACAAACTGCTGATACAAATGTCCAAAATAAATGATGCTGAATAATAGATGAAGACAGCTACATAATTTATAATGTTAGAAGCCAAGCAGAGATGGCTGGGCTCTGTTCAAGCCTGTGGTTCTTCTCAGCCACTGCAACACAGCACATAGGTGCATCTAGCCTTAATTCTAGAAATAATCTGGGAAGTAAGGTTGGGTTTTGGTTCATCTTTCTCATAGTGTGTACCTGCTTTTAGGTGGTTCCAGACTCCCCAAGTAAGTCAGAAGCTAGTATGTAGGCAGTCTGAGCTCTCTCCAGTCCAGGTAGAACTGATAATACATTCTTAAGACCCAGCCTCTTTAAAATAGTCTAGCCTTTGGCTGTAATACTCAACTATACAGAACTATCCCTTAAGCCCAGTGGCCTAACCAATGTCCTTGCTCACTACAATGAGTGTAAATTTAGAAATAGCTTTGGAAATGAGACCACTTTCTATAAGAAAGTTCTCTGCAAGTAGAAGGGACTGAAGGAGCTGAGGGGTTTGCAGCACCATGGGGAGAACAACAGTGTCAACTGGCTAGGCTTCCCCGACGCTCCTGGGGACTGGACCACCAACCAAAGAATACACATGGAGGAGGGACCTATGGCTCCAGTTGCATATGTGACAGAGGATGACCTTGTTGGACATCAGTGGGAGGAGTAGCCCTTGAGCCTGAGGGTGTTCAATGCCTCAGTGTAGGGGAATGCTAGGGCAAGAAGATCAGAGTGAGTGGGTGGGTAAGCACCCTCATAGAGACAGGGGGAGATGGGACTGGATAGGGGGTTTCTGAAGTGGAGACCTGGAAAGGGGAAAACATTTGAAATGTAAATAAAGAAAATATCCAATTTTAAAAAAAAGAAAAAGAAAAGGAAAAGGAAAGAGAAAAAGAAAAGAAAGTACTCTGCAACCAGTTCTGAGGCACTGTTAGGAGGACACAGAGAAACAGGAAAGGGTATAGGGAGAAAAAGTTAGCACGCCCTGGAAATCAGTGAACTGCAGCTTTTGGTAGAGATGACTAACCAAGCATAGCACTGTTTTAATTATTTCTTTTTTCTTATCCAAAATAAAATAAAATAAAATAAAATAAAATAAAATAAAATAAAATAAAATAAAGTCTCTTACCCTCATTGCTGTCTTGTAGCAGAGGAGGATGAAAACAATGAGAGAAAAACACAGAATTGGAAAAAAAAGGGGATAAGGGTCAGAGGGAAGAAACTGCATCAGGGGAGCATTCAGAGTAAGAAAACCTCAGTCGTATCTCCACACAATCAATGAAAGTCTTTGTTTTGTGTTTCTGAACCCTGCAGGGTATGATTGGAGACAGTTATATAGTACACGTTTTTCTATAGCAGTAGGATGTTTCTATTGTTTAAAACAAAAAACAAATCCCCCAAACAGGCACCCCTGCCTTAGCCTTCACATGGGCTGAGAATGGGCTATAGATTCAAAGCTCCCCAATGCTCATCTGTGCCATGTTGGCCTGAAAGGAACTCCTTCAGCCACATCTGACCAACCAGTTCTTGTCATTAGCAACCAAGTGTTAAGCCAGAGAAGCTTGTCTGGGAACATCACCAAAGTGGCAAGTAAGCCACAATTTAGCTAATGTGCACCGCTGTAGGCCCTGGCTTTGGCCAGAGCATATGTGGGTAGAGTATCTGGTGGGAGGAGGGGAGCTGGGAAGGAAGTGGGTTTGGGGATGCTCATTTGCAAGAACTGCCCAGCTGAGATAACATTTAAAATGAAACCAGAGAAGGTCCAATGTTCTGTAATCCTGCAGCAGCTGCTCATTTTGGGTTGAGCTTGGGAAAGAACACTTTGCCATTTGTTAGTCCCCAAGCCAAGATTGGCTGATGGAGGCTTCTGGTCTCCCTAAGCTACCTCTGAGGGGATCACTCAGCTGTGTCCTAAGGATGCTAAACAACAGAAAAAAGAACACGATGGCTTGTAGATTCCATCCATGTGTGTGGCCCTTGGGATGCCCTTGCAGATGGGCCTGGCTGGAGACAGTGATAGTTTGGATGTGCTCTTTGAAGCTTGGTGCCCAGGGAGGGCAGCTGGTGGGCTTGTTCTGCTGTTCTTCAGCCTGTCATGTACCACTCTTAACATGGTTTGAACATCCTGGAGATGCAGATTATCCCTCAGAACAGAGGACCAAGCTGCCCTCCGGGTGTTTGAGCCTGAAAAAACATAGCCAAAATTCACAGAAGCTTGGTCACATCTGCTTACATGGAGCCTAAGAAGCTGATCCTTTGCTTATACTCTAGCTCGGGGCTGGAGGCCTTCTCCCTGTGTCTGTACTTTCTTCCGTTTGAGGAGAACCAGCTTTTCCTTGTATTATAAAATGACAAATATTGAACATATTAATGGTACCAGATGGCTTCATAAAATGTAAATAGAGCAATAAAAGTATAAATGGGGGGCCTCCCAGAAATTAATTTTGGATTTATACAGTCCAATAAGATCTGGATCTGGTATTGGCTTTCTAAGGTATTAGATGAGGAACTCCCTCACACATCTTTCTAGACTGGGTCTTGCTAGTCCTCCCATGTCTCTCCTCCCTGGTTCTCCCATCCTGAGCTGTGAGAAACTTAGAGGTTTCCCAGCACCATAGTGTTGAAATAAAGACTTTCAGTTATCCCATTAGAATGTGTCAATAGGCTGGATAATTAGGAAAGCCATGAAGTACTTGGGGGACATAAAGTATTCCATAAATGCACATTATTCTTGTTATAATGATGACATAGTAATAATAACTTGGCTTGTTGGAGCATTTACACAGTAGCAAATACTCTTCTATTTATTTGGCAATCACACACTTTGCTATTTATAGATGGAAAAGATTCTTTGATGCCAAGGTCAGTTCACTAGATAAAGCCAAGAGAGGAGATGAATTCTAGTTTCTAGTCTAACCTTGAGTTCAGAAAGATTCACAAAACCATAGTAACAGAAAAGCAATAGAACTAAACAAAATTCTGCTCTTCAGACTCACAGACTGTGTACCGCACACTTCTAGATCCAAAGCGCTTTTATCTAGTAACTGGAAAATCTTTGACAAATGACCTCTTTGTGCCTCAGTTTTCTCATCTTTCAAGATTAAGAATTAAAATGAGGGGATCTTTAGAGAGGGAAAAGGAAATAAATATAGAAGAAGGAATGTTGGAATGCTTCAATGACTCAGGGATCTACCCATGGCTTTGTGAATTTGCTGGAGGACTCACTTTTACTTGTGTGAGGACAGCATAAGAAAAAGACCTTAATTTATACCAAAGTACATTCATAGCTCTTAGTGTGTTTGTTTATATCTGTGCACGTATATGCTTGTATGTGAAGATCAGAGGATAATTTGAAGTGTCACTCATCAGGAGGTACTCTTTTCTTGTTTTGTCTATTTATGGCATTGGCCTGGAGATAGATAACTAGGCTGGTATGGAAGTACAGTTAGCCTTAAGGCTCTGCCTCCTCAGTGCTGATTACGAGTATATGCCACTGTGCTCAGCTTTTTGACATGGGCTCTGGTCATCATACACAGGTGCTTGTGCCTACCTTGAAAGCACTGTACTGACTGAGCTATCTCCCAACCTAGATTCAGAATTCCTAAAATGAAATTTCAAACTTTACTTAAACATAAGGGTGGATTGATTGAGTGATGCAGAGCAAGGAGGCAACACCATTTAATGACAATATTAATTAACATGTAAGTGTTTATAATCGATATCAAATATCTTTCAAAAAGCTTTCTATGTGGCAAGTCGTTAAATCTTCAGATGGCTCTGTTTATCTGTTTTACTATACTGAGAATGGAACTCTCAGCCTCACACATGTTCAGAAAATGCTACCACCGAGCTGCTTATGGCTCAACACACAGCTCCTTGAAGCATGGATTCTGCCGCTGAAATTTTACAGAGAATCATGTCAGAGAGACTAAGGTCTTTGCACCAGGATGGGTGGCAGATATGGGATTGGAATTTTTCTGTGCTGACTGCGGAGTACTTTAGGGGTGATGAATACACAGAAGATATTCTTATATCCTCTTCCGATTCCCAATCCTTTCCATCAACATTGTCCAACTTCACAAGTCCTAGTCCTTTCCCTGAGTCAGGCACTGGACCAGACCCATAGGATCATGGTCCTTACCCACTACAGATATAGTCTATACAGAAAATGCCCTGCCAAATGACATGTGTTTTGTGTTTGTTTGTGCAGTCAGTGTTCTACTCCAACCAGGACGAAGCTCCCTTTTTTAGCATACTTAAGTAGTGATAGTTGGTATTCAAGAAAACATACAATGACAACCTCTCCTTCCAACCTCATTCATGAACCCCCAATTCCATGCAGACTTGTGACTATCTTCCCTGAGTAACCAGATGTTTCCCAAGTGATAAGTCACAAAAGCTGCCAGCACCCTTTGCTATGTTTTTCTAACTTACTATGGCAGGCACAGTGATGGATCTAGGTCAATCACATGCAATATTTTAACATCTAAATTAAATGGCAAGCAACCCTGGAATCCATTACCTTCCCTATCTCTACTGAAATCAAACTAATGGGACTGATTCAATTTTTTTTGGGGGGGGTATGGCTGGAGCATGAGCAAGCACAAATGCCAATACAGACTAAGGTAACTCTGCTCTGGGGTGGGGGAGGGGGAAGGAAAGGGAAGATGCTGTCTAAATGGTCCCAGAGCCCAGAGGAACCCTGAATGGCCTTGTTGATAAAAGCAAGTCCTTTTTGTCTTGCTCAGCATCCTGTGAGAGGGGATGAATCCCTTGACACCTTGACAACCACATTTAAACATTCATAACTCAATATATTCCTGTCATGATCCAATCTCACTGGGATAGAGAACGATTCTAAAATATATTTCATTTCATCAATTTCAGTTAAATTATTACATCTGAGGAAAAGAAATGTACCTTGGCTGATGTTACTGTGTCAGCTCAGTCCTGCTTCAAGGAGACTGGTATATAAGCAGTGGTCGCTGTCTTCGCAATGCTTGACACCTTTCCTGTGCTTTTGCCCTTCTGAATCAGTACCAACATCCTACAAATGTCCCTGTGAACTCCAAGGATGATGCTCATGCCATACCAATGGCACCCAGATTCACCCTGCCTGTACCCTGCACAGCTCCTCCAAGGCTTCTCTGGAGGCACAGTCTACATTCTCTTGCCGTCTTAGCACGTAAATCAGCTGTCAGCTGCACACCCAAATATCTCCGTTCTCATGATTTTGTCAGATCATCACCACTAATAGGATGTTGAAATTCGCAAATGCTTCTATTTCGAGTAATAGGCCTATATACTGCCGTCTACCAGTTTGAAAAGAGAGAGGTTTATGCTGGGGACACGAATCTCACGTGTCTCAAGAGGGCACCTGGCTTACTTGAATTGGGAGGTAATTTCCTCCTGGGACAGACTGCTGAGATCTCTAATACTGAAAGTTTAAATAGATCGGTGGCTGCGAAGCACAGCCAGTAACCTCAGAATTGCACAGGAAATCACAGGATTTTAAAGCAACGGGAGAAAACATCAGTTCCCCCCATGCCTCACCCCTACTTGGGCTGGGTTCCCTGTAGCTTTGTCTAGAAATACTGGGCCCTCTAGTCTAAAGGGCATCTACGGAGCCCAACAATAGCCATAGCAATATACTTTTCCCAATCTTTCTTGTCCACACAGGCAGGAGTGGGTCCAATTTGTTTTGGACACAGTCAAGGACATAGTCTTTCCACCTCAGATGGCCTGAGGTCAGGAGCTAGCTCTGGAGTCACGTGCTTTAGCTGTCAGGCTCACCCTGCATCAAGGTTCTGAAAGTTGGAAGCTAGGGTAAGACACTAGAGACTCTGCTCAGTGACCTGAAGCCAAGGTAGACATTGTCCTCAAGCAGGGATGTTATCTGGTCAAGGAACCTTTCTTCTTGGGACTATAGTGCCCCTTTCCTTCATTGCAGTATAATTTGTCCTTAGTGTTAGCTGGGGATTAGTTTCAAATTTTCACAGGCACCAGAATCCACAGATGCTCAAGTCCTTTATAACTAGCTACAGGGTAGTTACATACAGTCCATGAACATTCCGCTGTATACTTTAACTCACCTCTAAATACCTTATAGGGACCAGTACTATGTAAACACTGTGTGAATGGTGGCATCACTGGATGGCATGGAAGTCTATATGCTTGTTATGTACAGGGACTTTTGCTTTGATTATTTCCTTTTGATTTAAAAAAATGTATTTTTATTGAAAATATCTTTATTCATATAGTATATTCTGATCATGCTTTTCCCTCTCTCAGTTCCTCTCAAATCCTCATCACCACCCCATCCAATCCTACACTTTCTTTCTTTTTCTCTTTAGAAACCAAATAGAAATAAATGAAGCAAACAAACCAGAATTTTTAAAAAGAAAATAAGATCAAAAGAAACAGGCACACAAACAACCCCCACAAAATACATCAGAAACCACACTATAAAAGCAAAAGACCAGTAAGTAAAAAAATGCCCAAACAAAGCAGTATGAGACAAAAAGTCTACAAAAAATATCATTGAGTTCATTTTGTGTTGGCTTATTACTGTTAGGCATTGGGCCTAGCAGTGTGGTTGATATGCCTAGTGAGATCATTGGAGAAGACTAATTTTCTTTTGCATGTAGATGCCAACCGAAGATAGCTTCTTGGTTAGAGATGGAAGCTTGGACTTCTTCTTCTTCTCAGCACTGAGGCCCTGTCTGGCTTGAACCTGCGCAGGCCCTGTGCATTAGGCCAAAATCTGTGTGAGTTCTTACGTACATCAGTGCTTTTGTAACTATCTGGAAGACATTGTTTTCCTTGAAAAACTTTTGTCTTCTCTGGCTTTTACAGTCTCTCTGCCTTCTCTCTCTCTCTCTCTCTCTCTCTCTCTCTCTCTCTCTCTCTCTCTCTCTCTC
>NW_021604598.1:8532238-8534527 GCF_004785775.1 Grammomys surdaster | reverse complement strand
CTCTCTCTCTCTCTCTCTCTCTCTCTCTCTCTCTCTCTCTCTCTCTCCCTCTCTGCCCTGAGGCGAAGGGTTTGATGGAGACATCTCATTTAAGACTGGGCATTCAAAAATCTCATACTCTTTACATATTGTCCAGTTGCAGGTCTCTGTGTTATTTACCACGTCTGTGGAGGAAGCTTTGAATATTTTTTTAATCTGCCCCTGCCTATATCCACAGATGCACTATCTACAGGTAGAGACAACCCAGCTAGGAGACTGGAGAACTGGTTCATCAGTTAGGAGTTGCTAAGTGTGCAGCCATGAGGACCAGTGTTTGGATCTCAGCACCCATTTAACAAACAAGGTAACTGACAAGCTTTACTATGATGGTGCAAAGACATCACATTGGCTACTTGTTGCCCAGTCGCTAACTTGTGGCTCCACACATACCTTTCATTTGTACAGTTCAGTATTTCACAAAGTGTTTTCAAGGCTGCCATGATTTGTTTCCTTTGATGGAGCAGCAAGGTGAGCAGAGTGGATGTGAAACCTCATTTAAAAGCTGGAGATGGCTTCTGCAGCAGAGTTCTGGGAGCTGATGTTTGTCTAGTTGAAGTTGGCAAAGACCTCAAAGTACCAGCCCTTAACCTGAAGGATGATTCCAGGCTATTTGCTTCTGCCTCTCTTTTCTCCCTGAACATCATCATATAAATAGCATGGAGACAATTTTCAAAGTCATGCAAAGATCCACTCAGAATGTTCAATAGGCCACTCAGCTAGCGAGCCCCATGTAGATACTCACCATGGCAAGTTTGTACAGAGCTCCCAGCACTCTGTCCTAGCCAGTTTGGCCTCCCTTCCTTACTGCAGGACATGCTTCCCAGCCCCTTTCTGCTGCACACAGCCTCTAGTGAATATATGGAAAAGACTGGATCCTAGGGGGTAGGGGTGGGGGGATGGAGGCTTCTCAGCTTCTTAGCCAGAAGAATGCTCTTGAGAAGTGATTGTATTGCACATATGGAGAGTGTTTAAATCTGTGCCTTTAAAATACTTCCTCACACCCACCAGGCTGGGCCAAGAGAAACAGGCTCAGGGAAGGGACTTCCTTTTAAAGCAACAGTGCTGACTTTAAGCCTTGGGCACATGTGGAGACTCTTCATATGCTGTGGTCTCAGTTTAAAACCAAACATTAGAACACTCTTAAAAGCCTTGGTACCTCACTCCCAGCCCTTCACATCAGAAAGACTCCTGGGAGCCTGGAGGACACTTTCTTTTTACCCTGGAGCAGGTCAGTTCAGAAGCAGCCCAAGGCAGGAGAGTGAAAGCAAAGGTTGCCTGAGGAGAACCAAGCAGCCTTGTTTAATTGCTTGTCTTCTGTCAAATCAGTTACCTGGTGGCCTGGAGCAAAGACAGAGTGTCCAGCATTCAATTAAAATGCCTTTCCTTACTACAGAGCAATTCTGATCCCAAAGCCCACATGTTGAATACAAGCATTTCTTATGGGCCCACTTGGTTTTAGCATCTCTTACGGACAAAGTGTAGGAGGCTCTCAGAGGTCAGCCCACTCTTTAGTAGGTACTATTAGTTTGTTTTTCTCTCTGTGACTTATATTGTGTGTACAGATGTCAGAAGTACTTGACTGGCACAGATTGTCTAAGCAACATCTGAATTCTAATGGCTAGGTCACAAAAATGCCTTACTGAGATTTTTTCTTTAACCCAGAATAGGAAAAAATAAAAAGGATTAATATATGAATTTTTTAAAAAATAAAAGCCTTTCAATATATCTCACTATGCATTTCCACTCACTGGGCTCCCAATGCCTAGCACTGTGCCATATATATTCAGCTGCCAAGAGACATTTGTTGAATGGAGAACTGAGCGAATTTTCACACAAGTGTGAAGACATGTGGCTGATCTGAAGATAGTCTTCCAAAGGATGGCACTGTGGGATGCTGAGAGCTTTCAACTGAAAGAGCAGAGGTCTCACAGACTTTCCCAAGCTCATTTCTCCTATCTCTCCCTCCTGAGAATGGATTCTATGAAGCTTCCCAGTCTACAGGAAAGAAACATGCCTCAGAAGAACAGACTCATGGAAAGAAAAGACGTTAGTGGGCAGCACACAGCCAGAAAATATAAACTTGGACCAGGTCATTACTCTTCTATCTTCCTAGAAGCCATTTTGTCTCTCTCCAAACTTCCCTGTAGACTTGACTATGTCTTTCCCATGGGAAGAGAAGAGAAGAGAAGAGAAGAGAAGAGAAAAGATAGAAGAGTAATGACCTGGTCCAAGTTTATATTTTCTGGCTGT
>NW_021604598.1:8378378-8531838 GCF_004785775.1 Grammomys surdaster | reverse complement strand
AGAGAGAGAGAGAGAGAGAGAGAGAGAGAGAGAGAGAATGACCATCTTTGGAGTCAGATGTTCCATGCTACCACCCCCACCCCTAAATTTGTGCTCCCGCTATCTTTTCTCTTGTTTGTCTGTCAGTTTTCAGTTTGCTCTATGCTAATTATCAAAACATCAGAGGCAGGATGTTTCCCCTCATATAAATACCACTTTTTAACTCGAGTGGTGTGGAAGACTCAGTGTGGGATGTGGTGGTAGGGAAGTGTGGTCTCCTGGGGCTGGGAGCACACAGAGTAGAAATGGCAGCACCTCCTGAGAAGATTATTCACCACATCTGCTTCTCTTACAACAGGGTGGGTAAAGTAGATTAGTAAGGGATAGAGCTTCAGGAATCCAGGCCACTAGGGAACCATTAGTGGATCCTCCTGAACTCCACATTCTCTCCCTTGGTACTTCCCTAGAGACTTGGAGAGCTGGTGGACTGAGGAGAAGAAGCAAGTCTTTGAACATAACCAGGGCATAAGGTTTTTTCAGGGGACTTACATCCAGTCTCCCTACTCACAACACCACACATAACAAAATCATCTCACTTTGTAAGATTTTTACTGTCAACATATTTGTCAAGCTCCTTGCATTGTTAACATGTTGCCCATCATGACTCAATTGAGGACCTCGTGCCTCTCCCAGTCACAGCTTGTCCATTCCCTCATGGGTCAGTGGCAGCCCATTTTCTGAAGGAAGGATGAGCCCAGGAATCAGAGCTGTCTATTCTCCCAAAGTGCCATATCTCTATGCTGCACACACAGCTTTGCAGGTCTGGGTCTGGTGATCTGGTGTTAATAACTGTGCTGGGTGTGAAATGTGAGCAATTGGAGGTAAGGAGAGGAACAGGAAGAGGAGAAGCCTCTAGAAGCTTATGATATAGATCCTTATCTCCCACTGTCATAACCACGGTGTGTTATGGGAGATTTTCCACACATTTGCAAACAGACTTAATAATAACGGGCTTTCTGTCTCAATGTGTCAAGTTTCTGCTAGATACACAAGAAGACACTATAAGGGCAGAGATGTAATGCAAAGCAGTACAAGGTCATGAGCCCTTCCCTGTCGGTTATAACATACATCATTTTTCTCCAGAGAGAGATGTCTTATAAGTATTAGCTCCCAGGCCAAAGGTGTTAAAGTGAGAACACTGGCAAATAGGTGTGAAGCTCCAAAGTGAACACAGGCAAAATTCATTCTTCCTTGATTGAGCACTGGTCCCAAAATCTGGGATTCAATTTCTTCATATGTCAATGCTATACAATCCTGTAGATCTTCACCTTCAGAAGAGAACACAGGGGCTGATGAGCACTCCAGAGCATTTTCAGATTTCTCTGTGAGTTCCAGGAAACTGTAACAAAAAATATTCAGCTGCCCTTCTAGAAAACTGCCCTTCTTCTGGGAGTCCAAGTTGAGCATCTCTTATTACTCAGGGTCTCTGCACTGCACTCAGATCTTTGCTAAACACACCATACACTTCCTAGCAACGTATTGTGAGACACAAGCAACAGAGGGTGGAGACCTTAGCTCCTAGACCTGCAGCCCCTTGCTTCTAGCTTTGTGACCCTGTGGCTTACCCCAGTGCTCACTGTATCTATACTACGAGTTAAAGAAAAAGGCATGATACATGTAAAGGACATGCAAAGAGAAATCTTCAAAGATTATTAGCTGCTTTTATTAAAAGAGAAGGAAACTGCAGAGAGTAAAGGAAGGAGAAAAATATAGCAGGATTCTAACTCTACTTGATGATATCCTCTGTCCCCATCGTGAACCATGAGCCAGACAGAGGCTAAGGAGAAGAAGAAAAGGAATCAAATCCAGTTCATTGTGGTTCCTGGGTCTACTCAGAAGTCTAGAATTTTAGTCGATTTTTCATCATCAATAACGTTTTTCACAGCAGAAAGGGCAGCCCCATCTGTCCAGATGCTTGACTGGACAACATTCCAGCACCTACATAGATGTCCTCTTTGCAGAAAGAGACTTGCAGTGGTGGTAGCGTCAGGATTATTTTCCAAGGAAAATAGATAAAAGGACTTGTGAGAAGCAAAATGGAGTGGTAGAGAAAGCACTGGATTCTGACCAGAGTTTCCTTTCAAATTACTTATGGTTCCTAATGGAGATGGCAATATCTTAAATCATCTCAGGCTACCATCATCGGAACTATACCTTCTAGGTTTATTCTTATTCTGAGATATTAACAAAATGAGAGAACATGGATCCATTTGCAACCCATTCTATATGATATAAAATTCCAATTGTTTATCTGATGCGAAAAGAATATTAGGTCAGAAATGAAAACTTCAGGTATAGAACACTCATAGAACAAGTAGCACTAATTCTTCCATTAATCTAACGTAGCCCAGAACGTACTTGTGCACAGAGGTGTGCACATGCACATATCAGTGGCTGGTGCTAAGAAAGTATGACAACATTGCTTTGATAGATTTGTTTGTCTACTTACTAGATGGTTTGAGAAATCACAATTTCATACATAACCCAATCAGGAGAGAAAAGGTGGAAAAAAAGAGACCCTTACCGAACAAGTATGAGTATTGTCAAGGGAATAAAATTGCCTCCTAATCAAATGAATCATTAAAAGTACAGACATTAGAGCCTGGTGCTGACAGCTTTATGAGCTAGGCATTTGCAGTTAATTAGGATATATGGCTTTTGTGGCTGGAACTGCACAAGAGGGTTATGTGACTCCAGCTAAATAACACCTGCTTCCACAGGCATGGCACCTGAGTCATAGGAAGTTTTAGGGGTCTTTCTCGAACCTGATCTTGCAGATGATCATGGATAGCACTTAACCTACAAATGTGGGTCTTAGTTCACATAACAGCTAAATGTCTTTTCAAAATAGTAACTGCAATTTTTGTAGGACTGGATCTATCCAAATCATGGACCCCTCCTCCCCACAAAATGCACTGAACTTCCAGTCTGGAAAAAGGTACATCAGCATGTCTTAACTGCTGCTTCATTCTTTTTAGACAAGAGGTAATAAAGATCAGAACACAACATCCCAAAATATGCCACTTTGGTCTGTTGCTTATTTTGAGCTGTAGGCAGCTAGAAAATATCACACACAAGAAGAGATTTCTGCCTCTCCCATTTCTATTTAAAACCGGGACACAAGTTTTCTGTTTGAAAAATCCCCTCCATGTACCAAGAAGAGTGCCAGGGACAGTTTTAATATCAAGATACAACAATTGAATGGTGAGTTGAATCTGCATAAGCCAACTCAGATAACACACATCCAATATTACTTTCTATCATAGGTTTCCTAGTCACCTGCAGCTTTTCTGTCTCAAGCTATGTTGTTTCTCATCTTCACAATTTAATGTCCTTTGTTTAAATGCTATGTGAAATCCCTAAGTCTTCAAGTATTTTGTCATTTCTATTGTTGTTTTGAGGCAGGAGGCTCACTATGTAACTCAGGCTGGCCTTGAGCTTTTAATATTCTTCACTCAACTCCCCAGGAACTGAGATTATAGGCAGGTACAACCATGCCCAATGCCAGGACCACTCAAGTCTTAATGCATTTCTATGATTTTTAATGCATCTTTTTATGCTGTCTGTCCCACATCACACAACAATATTAATCTTAAATGAAATGTATGTACCTTTCTTTTGATAATTTTACTTTCCTCAATGTAATTCCAGCACCCTCACAATGGGGTTTAAGAGGAAACAAGGATGCCCACAGGTTCCTGTGTGCATTCCAAAAGCCTCAGGGAAATAGCAGAAAGTCAATCTGAGTTTTCACTTGTGCCCAGAGTGTTTGATAATTGAAAAATTATAGAGTTGAGAAACATTTGCCAGTATAGAGTATGGTAGGAAGAAAAATGATGCTCACAAAACTGATGCCCTTGCCATTAAGAGGACTTGGTTTAGGATTAGGATTGTTGTCTTTGATGAATACTGATAGAAATTTAAAGCGTTTCTCCAATCCCACTGTTTCACCAGCAACAGTTTTAACTTCCCAATTTTAACATGTCTGTGTGTTTAGACATTGCCTATGTTAGTTAACTTGCTACCTCCACTGGCTTTAGAATCACACCTCTGAGTGTGCCTATGAGGGTATTTCCAGAGACGTTTAGCTGAAGATACAACCTGAAGCTGCACACCGACCTTGTATGAGGTTGGCATGAGGAGTGTGGGAGTCATGGACTGAATGCAAAGGAGGAAGGAAGCTGATAGCAGCATTCACTGTTCTTTGCTTCCAGAATAAAGATGTAGTATGCTCAGTGAAGTATGACCAGTATGGTGTGACCAGTGCAGTGTGACCAGTGCAGTATGACCAGTGCAGTGTGACCAGTGCAGTATGACCAGTATGGTGTGGCCAGTTGTCTCCATCTCCTGCCATAACATGACTTCTTCCCACGAGGGACTATGCCATCAAACTGTGAGCCGAATAGACTCTCATTTCCTTCCATTGCTTTCCTTGGTATCTTGTCACATCAAGAGAAAAAAATGACAATATTGAACTAAACAATTTATGTAGAGGACATGGCAGTCCCTCTTCATATCACACAAGGCAGGCCCACACTAGCCAGTGTAAATGTGCTCTTTCTTAGGTATCATCACTACTACTTGACATGAAGGGGGCACAAACTGTAAATCCCAGCAGGCACAGAGGAGGGCAAGATGAAGGCCTTGCTGTGAAGGGCTTCTGGTCTTGATTGTCAGGGGATACATGAAGCTTCTTACGTTCAGCCTCCAAGTGCAGCCACTGACGTGATACCCATTTATTCTAAGTCTTTCTATACATCTGAAGTCATCCCCCAGCCCTCATCTCCATATTAAATAGCACTATGCTACTTCAGTACATCCTCTCTGGTCTTATCCTCCAAACTCTTTCGTCATCTTGGGATCTCTCCAAGCTATGTTTAAATACCATATTTGATCTGAGAATATCTTTGAAATAGTTAGGAAGCATTCAGCCATTTCCCAGAATCACTGAGGTGCAGCATCAGGGCAAGCTTGTTTCCCCAGTGCAGAAGGGCTATTGCCTTGCCAGAGGTACCACCAGTTACAAGCATTCTCCCAATGCTGTATTAACCACCACTGAGACATCTGTAGAGGTTGCCGGGTAACTGAATGACCAGCAGCAGATTCAGGGCTGTGCACCAAGATAAGCATAATCAAATTTCATGCTTCATGGGCCTCACGGCTTTAGCTGGCCACCTCAGGGGTCACAAAGAATCCCTGTCCCCACCCAACCGCATTATCTTTTCCCACACATAGTTCTACATGCTGGATCAGTTGCATTTTTGAGTTTTATGTGTTTTTTTCTATAAAGTTCCACCCAGTGACAGACCCATTTGGGCCTGTTAGCCAGAAACCCAAGAAAGTCGTAGAAAATACATTTCTTTTGTTATCTCCTACTCTTCTTAGAGGCAGGAAACGTCACACCAGGTAGGCATTTGTGGGGGAGAGGAGCATCAAAGTACACATAGGAAAATATCTTGCAAAGAAGAGGAAGAAGGTAGCAGACACATTCAACTCAACACCCAGGGCGGAAGGAGTGTAGTCTCTGCACCAGCACCAAGGCAGCACTGTGAGTCTACCATGGTGTAAGTCAGGACACACTGTGCTGAGTTGTCTGAAAGAGGTGCCCTGAAGTGGAGCTTTCACCCAGAGGTTGTCTCAGTTTTGCTTGTATGACCCTAACCCTGGTCAGACCAAAACACATTTTTGGGCCAGGCTTGATGGTTCATATATGTAATCCCAGTACTTCATCATCTGAGGCAGGAGGACTGCTGTGATGTAAAGACCACCTCAGGCTATACAGTGAGCTGTCAGTGATAGCTACAAAGCAAGGCCATATATATATATATATATATATATATATATATATATATATATACACACTCATATACACACCACACCACACATACACTCATATACACACATATATGGAAAGGAGCTGACTAGTCACAGCCACAACTGTGAAACTGGCATGTCAAAAAGACACGAGCTCTCACCTCAACATGAAGTAGAGAGCACTTATTCCAGAGCCAAATTTGACTGACTATGACACAGAAACACAAATTTAGCTTAACCTAAATCCCATGTTCAAACATTGAAAACCATTTCATAAAGCTTTACAGCTTTACTGGACAAAGAATATCATTAATCGTGGCAATTTAAAACTACATTGGTGGGTATATCAGAGAGGTGGTTACTGCAAGATGTGGGTGCTTCTATAGGCTTCAGATCCTATTTGGTGACATTCTTAGCTTTGGGGTTAGTGGAGGCTGATGGTCTGCCCAGTCAATAGATTCTAGAGGTATTTATCTATTAGTCACAGAGTGTTAGTTCTGACACAAAAGTGGGCACGGAATGGCTATTCAGGAGACTAAAGCTAGCCAGAAATGAGATAATTATCCTACAGACCTGCAATATTCCAACCTGTCTTTACCATTGCAGTGCCAATCAGTCTCTGTCAACATATCTTCTTTCCATTGACAGGAGACTAAGACAAGACCAGCACCAAGAAAGCAGTAGCAGTCTGCTTACTATGATTGTAATACCTGCCTAGACCAGGTATTAAAAAGAGGCGAGGTTTGTTTTGGCTCAGTTCTGGAGTTTCAGTCCATGACTAATTAGCCCTGTTGCTTTGGGATTGTGTTGAGGGAGTACAATATGAGAGTTAGTAGAGAATGTGATGGATACCTGCATACTATACTTTATGCTTAGGTTATGACAAAAGAGAAAGACACTAGGATCCCACCATCTTCTTTAAGACCTCCTGAAGATCTAAGACATTCTACTTCTTAAATGCTTCATCACCTCCTAAGAACACCACTGGCTGGGAAGCAAACCTTAAACAGAGGGACTCTGGGGGACACTCTTGATCCAAATGTTAATATTTTGGCTATTTCTTTATGAGGATATCTAGGTTCTTCAGAAAGAGTCCTACTTCTTAAGTTGTAAACTTTCATGTCTCTAGGAGTATCCAGAGTGGGTTCTTTAGATGTGAACCACCTTATAATGTGCTCATTTTGTATTTCACTGGTAGTGTGGACGCCATCTGGAAACCTCAGCCACAGGTGAGAGAGCTCTTAGCTGCTGTTGCACATATGCAGGAGAAGGAGGTTTTCATACAACCACATATTTGTCCTCTTGAACCTTTGTCACTGGATCTTTTTCTACAGATATAACAAAGATGTACCCGGTACCAGTAACACATTCTAGGGGCTAGGCCAGGAACAATAAAGTGAAAGAAGACCTTGCACTTTCCAGGGTTAAGTTGACACAGCATCTGGCTGCCAAGGTAGAAAAGCATTATTCCAGCCTGTATTGGGAAATAGGGTGAATGAAGACAGTGGGACACATCCTCTGGTGCATTCAGCAGCCTACATCATTGAAAGAAGAGAGGGTGTCAAGCTGAAGGTTGCTACATTACAGAGACTTAGATGTTCTTAAGATGAGTCACACAATGGAAAGTAATTGAAACAGGCCAACAAGAACTACACAACAAGGATGTATGATTGCAGAAAAAATATCTTCAGGCTCTGGACTCAATGTGCCTTTTCTGTTTTCAATCCAAGTGATACTTTAAGGGTCCCTTGGCTGGCCATGGAGGTAAGTAAATAAACATAGTCTGTAGATCTTGCCTGGGTCAAGGCTGTGGGAACTTATCTCTTGGTATTTTTTTTGGATGTTCTATTTACATTTCATATGTTGTCCCCTTACTCCATCCCCCACCCACCCAGGAACTCCCATCCCCTCACCCCTCCTCCTTTTTCTCTGCAGATGTAACCCCTACCTACCTCCCCACTCCCACCTCCCCACCCTCAAATTCCCACCCCCTGGGGCATCCAGCCTTCATGAGTTCAAGGATCTCTTCTTCCACCTATGCCCAGCAGTGCCCTCCACTCTTACTTATACAGCTGAAGCCATGGATCCCTCCCTTATAGCCCACACCAGGGTAGACACAGAGACAGACATGGAATACTCCTCTAGTGGCTGTAGCAGATGAGGCAGTCAGGGCTCCAAAAACAAGCTCCTAATTCCATGTCAGAGGTGATGGCAGCTGTGCTGTTAACACTGGACAGACACTGAACACTGTGTTCACTGGAACTTTGAAGAAGCAACCATATGCACTCTCATAAATCATGATGCTATCACTAGGGGTATTCCTACATTCTAGGCAAAGGAACTGAACTCAAGTGTTGTTAGGTCAGGTTCTGACATCGCATCTATTAGACTAAAGGCCACATGCTTGACCATAAAATATGGACCATGGCCCAAGATTACAGGGCCAAATATCCAGGCTTTCTTTCTCAAAGGAAATCCAGCTAAGTGCTGTCCTACATAGTGGCTTCTCTCTACCTATATCTGCTGGGCACTTGTTGTGTACCCAGCCCACAGAAAGATGTGTTCAAAGCATGAGATATGCAGTGATATAACCTAAAAAAGGAAAAATGATATTTTGGACAAACTTATATTAATAATTCTATTAAATAATAGTATCTCTGATAGATTGGGTTAAATATTTATATTTAATTTCATGTATTTACCTTCACTTCTAAAAACAATGTCTGTAAAAGATTGAGAACCACATATGTGGTTCTTGCTGATCCTGGTTTGTTATATTTTGATTTCCTGCCCTATCCAAGAGTACAATGAAGGCTGTTTCTCCTGGTGACTGGCACAGCCTTGTAAGGAATCCAAAGCTGGCTAGTGGGAGGGTAGGTCTCTGTGCATCTACATCAGGAAGCAATGTTGTCTTCAAGTCCAGCGTCTCATCAGAGGTTGGTCCTTGAGGAGGGGAAGGTAGTGTCCAGTGCTCATTACTTAATATTTACAAAGTGCTTTGAAGATGAAATGCTAGTAATAGCCAGCAGTACTTCTGTGATCCTTTCATCGGGAGACTTCAAAGTCCCCATCTCAGACAGCATTATTGTTCTATTATGTAACATTAATTGTGCCTCACCAGGGCACTGGCTGATTACCTTCCTCTTATCTGGCCAAAAGGAAGCTGAGTGGTTAGCAGACAATGGTCCTGGAAAGCAGTGAGGAAGAGTGAAATGTTCTTTGCATGCATTGAAGATTCCTAACAGTAAACTCTGAGAGTCCAGAGTTGTATACATAAATAGGCAGGGAGAAGGCATCCAAAAGAGAGACCTGTACCATGATAGCACAACTTAACTTTCCAACTTGGCATTCATTGAAAAAAAAGGATAAACATTTAATAGAAAATACTCTTCAAATTTTGCATTTTTATTCCCCTGCCCCAGTTAGCTGTGTATATTGTACCATGATGTGGGGTGGCAGTAAGCCAAAGCTTCCAGTCTGCCTTATCATCCAAAAGGGAACAACTGGGCTCCACAGTATCCTATATTATTTTTATTTATTGTGTTTTATGTAGTCATCCATTGTGCTTGTAAACGCTCATATGTATGCACATATAGTCAAAGCTTTATAATATTGTAGTCTTTGTGTTAGATGATTTTGCCCAGCTAGGGTAATTTGCATGTCAAGTATGAGTACCTTCAATGTAAGCAAGCTTCAGTGTTTGGTACTTGTACAATATACAGTACTGTAAAGTGTTGTGAGGATATATCTATTTTCCAATAGGAAACCATAAAGGATTATTGGGACAGAACCCATCCTTAGCTCCTGTGCTCAGCAAGTGTTCTCTGGCAGTCAGGACTGCCCATGTAAGAGATATCTGTCATTCTTTGTCAATCTTGAGTTGGATATGACAGCACAGGCAAGGAAGAGTCACAGTGCTTAAATGTGGGGTTCAGTTCAGTCCAGAACAGCCCTAGATTGGTCTCCCACCGGTTTCTGTAGTCTGCATCCAGTTGACACAGGGAATGACATCTGATGCTGAGCTTAGTCAAGCAGAGAGAATAGGACTACAGAAATAGAACAGGGTAGAAACAGAGTGAGCTGTGCTCCCTGCAGTCCCGTCTCAGCCCTAGCCTCAGGTGCTTAGAGCTTCAAGGCCTCGAAGACTGTCTCAGGCCAGGCCCACTCAGGGTGGCCACCACAGCAGAAGTCATACTCTCTACCTATCAACTGACAGAGAGCAAAAAGTAGGTTGCCCTGCCAGGCACAGAGCCAAGCAGCAACTTCTCCCGGGAGAAGAAATTCCTTTATGCTAATTCCAGCCACCAGGAAGTCAGACAGGGAGAGATGACACAGCTGGATTCCCCCACTGCTCAGGAAGAACTGCTGGAGATGCCTAATCTCTCTCACCAGTGAGAAAGAGGGGAAAGGGAAGAAGGGAGGGCGGAGGAACACAAAAGAGCACAGAATGACAAGCACTCCAGCACCAGCGGGGGCTGGGTGTGTGTGTATGCAAGGCTTTATAAAAAGGAATAAAATGTGTCATTTCAGATTGGAGAAGTTGAACATTGCTAATTAAGAAATTACTTAATTATGGAGAAGAAAATAAAATGAAGGTATTTTGCCCTTGAGGGGGAAAAAAATCTTTGATTTGCTAAATCAAGGAAATGATTAGATTCAAACATTAAATAATTAGAAATGGCTCCAACAAAAGTATTAGAATGTGCACACTGCATAGGCCTCTAGAGGAAGCCAGCCATTTCCTCCACACTTCTCTTTGTAAATAAGTTTTGTCTAGAATAGACTGAACATGCCCACCCTTTTGGCATAGAGAAGGACAAGAACAGATCATGTGATGTATCTCTGTGCATGATAACGACATCTATCCATAATGTTTTATTCATCATCCCTCAACTATTTTTGTCTTCTGTCCACCCAGTGTGGTTTTTTCCCAAGGCTTAACTGCTTTCCTCTTCCATCTACAATTCTTCTATAACATATGACACACCAGTCCTTGCAACAGGTACCAGGGTTACATTGTGATGGTCTCCCTAATCCAACCAGGCTGCATTGCACAGCTCAGAAGTGTCTAGATCATAGGCCAAACAAGGCAGCAGCCAATCAGACAGGCCTTGACTTCAGACATAAAGCATCAGCTCCCAGCAGTCTCCCAAGAAGTGGCATATGGACGACTCTTTTGCATCTTTTGCTGAACAACTGGTCTTGATCCAATATGCACCTCTCTATGGATAATTTCACTTTCTCAAGCTAAACTTAGCCTGCTAGTCTTGGATTTTCAATTTCACCATTTTATACCCATAGATTACTTTAAAGTCAGCATGGCCAACATGGCACCTTTAATCTCCAGAGCCATTAGAATTCATTTCAAGGGCTGTGGATGTAACTCTGTGATAAAATGTCAGCCTATGATGTGTGAGGCTCCTGGATTGCTCCCTAATACAAGTAAACCAAAAAAGGCTTGAATATATCCCAAATCTTCTGTTGTTCCATGGTGAAAACATGATTCTACTATACCTTAGCACTTGCCCTCTACATCCCACCAGTTACTAAGCCACTAAGCACACTGTCAGCCCTTTATATAAAGTGTGGTACCATGTGTTTACTTAGTAATACAGCTTCCAGGTATTCTTCACACATTAGTCTTGTTTGTACTCACAGAAAGCTGAAGAAATAGAAAGATAAAATGCTTGTCCTCCCCCTTTCTTAATAAACAAGGAAATGAGGGTTATGGGGACACAAACACACGTTTGATGATCTAAATTCTGAAAAGTCTTAATATCACTTTTCCATGGACGCATTCTCTGGATGTTGGAAATGATTTTTCTGCCAATGTCAAGTACGTTCTTTATCAATAACAGGAGACTTATAGATCTATGAGGCCAGGAGATACTCATTTGGATTCCTGCATTGCTCCAGAGCATATTTAGAGGATCAAAAGCAGGCATCCACTTATTCCCTTTACATGAATGCATGTATGAGAATATATAAGTTAGCACACATTCTTGAAATCACACCAATAGTAAGTGGTAGAGCCAGAGTCAAGAACTAAGCTTTTCATCCTACTGTGTTTTCAACTAGTCTCCTTGACATAGTGTGAGACAATTCCTTTGATAGATGGTTTATCATCATTGCCTCAGTGTGTGTTGTGTTGCTATAATAGAGTACCTGACATTAAGTAATATACAAAGAAAAGAGGCTTACTTGGCTGATGATTATGATAGTTGAAATTCCTACCCCACCCCAGATATTTAGGGGAGACATAAAAGAACATGTGAGCAAGAAAAAGCGGAAGGAAATGAGCAAAACACCACCTCATAGTAGCAACCCAATGTAATCCTGTACCATGAGTTCTGACCCACTCCTTCTTGAAGGTATTAGTTCTTATGGATAGGGTGTCATTGTAATCTTCCTAAAAGCTCCTTAGAATTTGAGCTTCTAGGTATCTTCCATGTATTTATCTGGTCTGAAATACTCAGTGCTATTCCATTGAGGCTTGAACCTCTAGTATATGAACTATAAGGGACAAGTGCAATCCATAGCAATCACACACCATATCAGAAATCAAAAACAGTCTTGTCTTGGTCCCAACTATATAATAGCTACAATCAAAATTTTGTAGTCAAAAGTGTCAGGGACAATGGAATCCAACCTCCTTCGCAGGGAGAAATATTGGGCTGCCATAACAAAATGTACAGGCTGGATTACTTAGCAACAATATCCTCTCCTGTATTCCTAGTTTTAGAGGCAAAGAATATAAAACACAGGTATGGCCAGGGAGCCTTTTTCTGAGATCTTTCTTCTTGCCCAGGGCTGCCATCTAGCTGTGCCTTTAAGGGGTCATTGTGTGTGTGTGTGTGTGTGTGTGTGTGTGTGTGTGTGTATCCCTGTAGATTGAAGTAGTTGCACCTTGGTGATCTCACTTAATCACAATTACCTCATTAAAAAAATCTTGTCTCCAGGGCTACTTCTGTAGTAATGTGCTTGCACATCATGTGCAAGGACCCACCCAGTTTCCATCTCCCATACCAGAAAAAAATCCTCTTCAAACTTCTGACACACTCAAAGGTACTACGGTAATATGGGAAATTTGAAGGAGAGAGGAGGACAAAGTACAACCACAATAGTACTGCACTATGTGTAGCCCTTAACTAACTGTAGAATCTCCCAGCAAATACCAGCTGGGTAAAGTGGAGAGGTGACCTGTTAGTTTGAGAGAGGATACACTGTGCCTGTTTCTACAATTATATTTCATTTTTAGTTACTTGTTTGGGGCATTATCTTGCTCCATTTAAAAATAACCACTAACATTTAAACACTTAAGCAATTTCAAATCTAAAGAAATAATACACTTTGCATAAAGAAAAAAGCCCTAAAAGCCACATAATAGTAAGTAGCATGGGCAATCAGAGCACATTTTCCACCTCTCCTCTACTTTTTTATTAGCTGGCTTCCATCCTTGGCCTCTGTACTGTAGAATGTCAAACTCAGTGGGTATTTGCCTTAGGCTGTTGCTTAGACCTGGGAGTCTTGCTGAATTCTAGACCCCAGTGTCTTCTGAAAAGTGGAGTCCAGGACTTAGAGCAAAGAAGCTGAGGTTTTCTCACATAGGTTGCAAGGCTGGGAGAGTAGAGCTGAGCATACATATTGTGCTTGTGCCTTGCATGGTGTCTTCTGTGTGGATGGAGAAAACTTTGCTGGTCCCCAACACTCATCTCACTTGCCATTTTTACCTGCAGTTATTTTTCTTGCGATAACCAGCTGCAAAGCAACTTGATCTAGGGGACAAGAGGTGAGAAGCATTTATCCTTCCAGATGCAGTGGCGCGAAGGGCTCTGACTCACTGAAAATGTGTTCACAGCACGAAGGACAAGGCCCTGCAGAGGAAATCAGACATCTGCTCTGGGAAAAGAAGAAGTGGATAATGCTGGGAAACAGAGGAAGACAGACCCAGGCTTTTGGAAAGGCAGAGAAGCCAGCGATCCATTGGGAATTCATAGTCTATCCCAGTCTTCTCTGCTCCTTCCTTATGGAACTGGAAGTTCTGCTGGGACACTTAGAAAGACACGACTTCAAGTCACTATGCTTTGGGATCTACCAGAAGCAGACACTGAGACTGATATTGAGTCAGTTGTTTATTCGGACCATAAAGAAAAAAACCTGTGAGAATGAGACAGGTAAAAGCTACAAGCTGTTGCATCTTGATTCCATTATAGTACAATCTCACAGCCAGAGGAGAGCTCACATTTCAGAGACACCCCTGTCCTCAGAGCTACCCAGTGGAGGCAAGTGAAGAACATACAGTGCCTTAAATATTGACAGAGCACCCATTGCTAGTCTCCGATATTGTTAGGCATTAGTTTAATGGGACAAAATGAACTAACCTAATAAGCTAAGAGTGCAAACCTGAATGCTTGGAGCCTAAGCTAGGCAAGCTGTACCATCTTGTGAGTCTGTGAGGAAGCAGAAAGTCCTCAAATGCCCATTTCTTTCATGATGTTATTTGATTGACTTTAAAGTGAGTCTGCCCTTGTGCAAAACAAACAAAAAAAAAGTGGCTTTCTAAAAAAGTGTGTTGGAACTAGAAGACACCCCTCTCCTAGTTCTCTATGGTACAAAGCAGTGCAAAGCCATGTGGTCTTGCCTCTAGATAATTCTCAGCTTACTGTACTACAGGGAAAGAATGAGGCATGCTCCTTCAGATAAGGAGAACTTCTGGACTGCTAACTCGTGGAAATTCTGTAGATGGAAGCTCGTTTTATGCTGAAATGAGTCTCTATGTCCTAACATAGGCCAAGGAGCAGGGAGAGGAAGCAGGTCACAGCTTTCTGAAAAGCCAAAGAAGCCATTTTAGAATTCTAGCTTTACCTTGAGCAATTAGTATGGCTAACAACTTTCCAGGGAGAATAAGACACCAGGTGCATCAAAATTAAAAACCATCCCAAGGTAAATGGATCAGTTTTCTGTGTGCCTGTTATGGTTTTGAATATGGGATGTTCCTCACAGGCTCAAGGGCAGAATGTGTGGTAGCTGATTGGTTGTATTATTCTTCTGAGTGCCTGAAACATTATGGTGGAGAGAGTTTTCTGGAAGAAGTGGAAAGGCATGTCTTTGAAGGTTATACATTGTCCCCAGGCTTTTCTTCTCTTGCTGCTTCTGAACCACCATGAGATGAGGTACATTTTTTGACACATATGTCTACTGCTGGGATGTTCTGCTCAAGAAGAGGGCCAAGAGACCATGGACTGAAACCTTTGGAATTGTGAACCAAAATACACACCTCCCCCCACCTTGCAGTAGGGATACGCAGTCTCTATATACACATGATCCTAGTGGAGGTCTAGAGAAATAGGCACCATTAGTTTGGGGGCTATTGTAAAAATCACTAAAGCAGTAGTGTAGCCAGGTTCAAATGAAAAGCAAATGAGAGAGAGGAACATATCTCAGTATGGGAAAGTCTCTAGCACATCTATAATGAATGGCCTAAATTAGTAAGTAACTGAGTTTCCCAGCCAGAAAGCTGAGGGGCACACACTAACTATATGAAATGGTGTACAGAAGGAAGGAATCATGAGAGAAACTTTTCAGTGTTTTCCTGTAAGAAATGGAATAATCATATTTGGTAGCAGAAAGTAGATTATAAGTGGCAAGTTTGGACACAGGGAAGCAAATTAAGGACCTATTTTTTCAAGCATGAAATTATAATGATAGTACCACCAGGGAAGGTCAAATTAAAAACCTATCAAGTAGGCAGAATAGGTACGGTTTAGTAATAGCAGTGGCAAAGGAGGGCAATTGACTTCCACGCCTCTCGAGGGATAGCACTGCAAGCTGCAGCAGTAGCTATGATTTGGACTGGAGGCTAGAACGAAAACAGATGGGCATGAAGCTGGGACAGATAAGCCTAAAGCTTAGAAGGCACTGTCTGATAGCACAGCTACAAAACAGGTTATAGAAGAATATCAGGGAAAAGGGAGCATGGCTTTGGGCTGTAACATGGTTTTGTGGGGATTGGTTGCATTAAGCAGAAGGTTCCATATCTTATTCCTAGAACCAGAGCAGGATGTAGGGGTGGAGAGAGATAGAGAGAAAAAGAGAGAGGGATGGGAAGGGAGGAATGAAGAAATGGGGGAGGGAAGAAGGGAGAGAGAGACACACAGATGCACATACACAGAGGAGCAGCCAAAGAGAGAGAGTGGGGGGGCGGGGGAATGATATTCTAACAAACCATAGCAAGCCTCCAGAAAGCCCGTTGTCTTTATCTCTGCTGTTCTCACTGCTCTGGAGTTAAGGATATGTCAAAGCCACACTTGGATTTCGCAGAAATGCCAGGGTCTTGAATTTAGCTTCTCATGCTTACACAGGAAGCACATTTACCTACTGTGCTATCTCTCTAACCCAGAAGAAAGATTTATTTGGCTTGTAGTTCTGAAAACTTGGAAGTACAAGATCAGATGACTATCTGGTGAAGTCCAGCCCATCAGTAAGGGCTCTAGATACACAGGACATCACAGCTGAAAGGACACATACTCTGGCTGACACTCTTGAGATGCCATTGCCCAACAAATAGAATAGTCATTCTATTTGTTGGAGTAGTGGTTCTGTGGCTTCTTCACCCTCTTTCATTCTCAACAGGGATTACATTACAACATGGGTTTGAGTAGGAGACATTCTAACCAAGAATATGAGGAGATACAGGAAGCATGCAAAAGAATAGTACAGAGTAGAAGAGTCAATTAGAGAACTGCCATGAAATGCAGATGGCTTGGCTAAGCTAACACCATAAGGGATGTGACCAGCCACCATGGTTCATTTCCTGGCACAAATGCTGAAAGAAGAAGAGATGGCATGCATGCTCTGTGATAGAGTATTATATGTGCTTAAAGGACAAGGAGGCAGGTAAAGTAAGTCAGACAGCAAAGTTAAATGATACAAAGAAGAAAGCAATAAACAAGAGAAAAAGGAGTGATGGGTGATGGAGTTTCAGAGACGGTAGAAGATGAAGAGCCACAAAAAAAAAAAAAAGAATAGTAGCTCTGGGAGAGGAGTGTTGAAAATGATGTGAAGAATTTAATGTTGTGGCAAGAGCATAAACTACCAAAGGGGAACAATGCCATGAGGTTCATGTGTGGTCTCTATTACCCTTGTGTGTGTTAAGAAGCTTTCAGAAAACACAGGTTCCCACTCACCTATTGTATTTGTTCTGGTTGTTTGTGCTGTGCCACCTAGAAACTGTGCATCAAAACCATAGATCACCCAAGGAATGATCAGCCTGTCTCTTATGACCATGGTCTGAAAGTCCTTGGAACGCATCTGCTGACAAAAGGGTGGAGACAACCAAGGTGAAGGGAGAGGAAGTAAGAAATCCTGACAGGATCACCACCCAGTTCTGACCTTCCTGGCAGTTCATATATTTAAATTTTACCTTCCAGAGCCATCAATCCACTCTCCTCTCGACTCCCTCAGAAGCTACGATTGGAACAAGACAGCTCCATGGTAATCCCACCATCATTAAGCAGCTCTAGAGCTCTGCAGAATGTCAAAGCACTTTACAATTGCATTTGTGAATTTCCCACATAACAAGGTCAGGCAGTCCAACAGTCTGAGCAAGACTTGTCAAGAGTGTAATGAAGAGGTAGAGAAATGAATGATGGGTAAAGTCAGATTATGGCTTAGCAGAGGGGAAGCCATGCAGTTCAGGGTAAATGCCATGTAACACAGGGATCCAACCTTCCTGTTAGATACATGGAGGAAACCATATCACTGCCTTTCCTTTATTGTATGTACTAGGTGTTCAAGAACATAATAAATACATCTTCACAACTCCTGAGGCACCTCTTGGATAATAACAAAACATGTTTCATTTTGAAAAAAATTAAAAAAAAATCTTTACACTTCTATTTTGTCCCTTCTTCTGTATTTCTATTATAATCCAACAGGTGGTTTATTATCATAAATAAAGAACTTCGAAGAGAGGGAAGCTTTAAAATTCTGAACAGTAATGTGTATCATTCTATATCTGTCGCATTATCAGTCTAGGGTTTAGGTAAAATCTAGAAAGAAGAAAGAAAGAAAGAAGAGGAAAGAATGAGCCAAAGTAGGAGACAAGAAAGGAAGAAGGGGAGAGAGGGAACAAGGAAAAAGAAGAGGAGAGGGGAGGAAGCAAGGATCAAAAAGGTAGAAGGGGGGAATCAAAGAAATTTCTCTTGGAAATTCCCTTTTTAACAAGAACTGTGACAGCAATTGAGGAGAGTGAGGACAGAATAGCACCCTAATCTCAGCTCTATTAGACTGAAAGAATGCAGTGTTTACCAAGAACCAAATCAGCAAGATTTCCTTAATTAGACCTTTTCAAGCTTATAAGGAAGGCACCTGAAGACAGACAACATTCCCAAAGTGCAAAGGAAGAGCCACGCTGACAGCTCTCCTTTCCCCTGATTCTGAGACTGTTATTATCAAGCGACCTCCAGAACATCAAGCATTTGCCAGTGCTACAGACCCTCCCTTCCCAGGTACTGCTTCCACACACCTGCAGCAGGTACCAATAACATGTAGGAGGACAACTTTCTGCAACTCATCAGCAGGGGCTGAAAGGCTGTGCTTTGCTTGAAGCAGAAGATGCTCCTTGGAAATAAGCGATGCCTTTCTGTTTTGAGCAAATGTCCCAGGGGAGTAGGGAGCTCTAGTGACCCTACCATGCTTATGTAGGAAAGTCTATATCCATATACATACTGGTGAAAGACTATAGAAAAAAATAAATTCCTTCACTATGGCGAGAATCTTCAAGGATTTTTAATAAAACATGGTTCATAAGAGTCGGCTACAACAGAAGACTCTTTGTAGACATTTATTTTAGATGTTCTGAATTTGAACATGAACCATGTTACAGACCAGATAAAGGGCTGCATGGCAGAACTGCCCCAGCATTCCAAACAAGCAGATAGTTGTAGAAACAGAAGTGAAGCTGATTATGTATTCTCCACAGTAGACAACATAGAACTTGAATCCCAGAGATAAAAAGAGCCATATGTCCTCTCTCCAAGAGAAACAAAGTGACAAAGAAGACATCCAAACAAAGCCTCTAGCTTTGCCCTTTCTCTGTACCCTCTACCCTTCAAGAGTCTAGAAAAAGCAGACCCAGTCCAGTATGCTTGGAAAACCTGGCAGAAGATTCTAGTAATGTTTGGGTTCAGGAAGAGATATTATTGCTAGAATCATAATTTCTCAAAAAAAAAACAGCCAATATTAAGGCATTTATAAAAAGCTGTGTCTCTAAGAATCTGAATTCATTTGACATCTAGAGATGCTAAGCTATAGTCCATTGAGTCAGCCTTAACATGAAAGTTGATAATTGTCTGTCCCATGAGTAGTAAAATACCACTTAACTGTCCAGAAAGGAGAGTGTGGAAGGCATGTGGCTTAGTATCTCTTACTAGAGAAGAATATCTGGTGTTGGGCAATGTGTAAAAGAAAAGGGGGTGATGGTCTGAGAAAAAGGTTAAGATGCCTGATATGCAAGCATGGGAACTGGGGTGCTGATGCTCAGAACCTATGTAAAAGGCTGGTAGGTGGGTCGGCCTGCCTATAATCTTTAATTCTTGGAACACAGAGATGAGATTCCCCAGAGCAAGCTGACTAGCCATAACCATGTACTGGTGAGCTCTGAGTTCAGTTAAGAAACTGCCTTCATGAATAAGGTGTAAAGCAATTGAAAATGACTTCTGAAGCCAACCTTTGGTTTGTACACACACACACACACACACACACACACACACACACACACTCACAAGGGCTGAGAGAGGGGTAGAGAGATGGAGGGAGGGCATGGTAGGTGCACACATACAGGTGTGAATATGCATACACACATATGCAACACACGTGTACATCACATACATACACATGAAGAGGAAAGATACTTTTTAAAGTCTATTTAGACAAGAGTTTAACAAGATCAGGTATGTTCAATGTGCTATGGTTGTAGACCAGATCACAGTCAGAAACTACAAGTCAAACGCTGGATAGACACATCTGGTAGTTTCTGGAGGGGACCTAGGGGTGCCATTCAACCTGGAATCAGAGGAATGTGCAGCATATACAGAAGGCACAGTCAAAGGAAATTGCCATGCTTGCTTATGACAAACAGGAGCAGTGTTCATGAAGGGCAGCAGGGATGTAGTCTATCAAGAAAAGCACAGGTCTCTCCTAAAGCCCTAACCTGCTCAAGATGCTGCCAATTCAGTACTGCTACACCCAGGAATCAAACTTTACCAGGAGTTTTGAATAAGACAAACTATGCTCAAACCATACTAGGGGACAAAAGTTGGTCATATTAGCAGCCTGAACTGTTCAGACTATCTAGAGAGCTGAGATACACAGGAGGCCTGTCTGCTGTGTTACAGAGATGCTATGGAAGAATGCTAGCCCAGCTCCATAGTTCTTGTGCTTGCAGGCTTCTAGCCCTAGGTCACAGGGAAACAGGCAGTTAGCAAAAGAGCAGCCTTTCACAGAATGGCTTGTAGGAAAAAAATGGAAAAATAGCTTACTCATTAAAGTTCTTTCTGCAGGAGGGATTTCATTAAAAATAAATTCTATCAGGTACAAGCAAGATTAATCTATTAAGACATCAAAATTAATTCCTAATGGAAAATTCTAAAATACACACATAGTCTCTGCATACATATTTTCTGTTAACGTAGGAAAGGCACGTTGGGTCAGAAATATAAATAGGTAGCCCGGTGCAATCTCCAGGAAATTTCTCATAATATTTAATATTAACATTTCATCCGGCTAAGGTATCATCTAATTATGGGGTTGCTGAAGCTTCCAGTAAAATATACAGAGGATTTCAGAATCACATTTTTCTTTCCTTATAAAGCTTATTCTTGGTTTATTTTCAAATTTGTGAATGCTGGACATTCTTATAAATAAAGATGTCACCCATCAGTAACAAAAGTCACCTGATAGGTGTGGTAGTCCTCAGCTGGATCTGGGAACCTCTAGAAGTCTTGTTTCTGATTAATGCTCCTACGGGTACCAGCAACTTCCCATGGGCTTTCAACTCTTGCTGACTTCACCCAGTCTCTAGGAGGTTCAGCTGTCAGCATGAGCTTCATGCACCCTCTACCCTGGCTCCTGTCCATCCCCAGAGCTCTGAGTCTGAGCACATGGTAGTGTAGATTCTTCCTCTTTTCTTTATATCCCATTTTCTTTCCTAAACTGAGGAGCATGGAGCAGAGGAATGACAGGCTTCTTGATGAGGTACAACAAAAAAACCATACACCATTTTTATAAACCTCAGATTACACAGTTTTCTCTCCTAGCAGGCTTTAGAGTCAGAACAGGAGTTAATAAAATCAGAAACACGGGTGTGATTAATGACGACAACGATAAGTGTTTTTTTTTGTGTGTGGGGGTCCCCCTCCATTTGCTTAATACAGAGCAAGTTACATTTAAACCTTTATAACAAGCACAACTTGCAAGGGAAGCACCTCAGCTGCTTTTAAAAGTCCTTATTAGATCATTTAAAATTAATAATCAACAAAAAACAAGTTAACCAGAGAGAAAGCAAGAATCAAATGAGTTAAGAACAAGGAAGAGAGGCACTTATGTCAACAGTCCTTCCTTCCTTGCTTCCTACCTTCCTTCCATCCTTCCTTTCATCCTTCTTACCTTCCTTACTTCCTTTCTGTTGCAAAGATGTATCAAAGAACAGTTCATCCTAATGTACAGTGGCCTTGAGTTACAAATACAGCTGTAGTGCTGGCCTGTTCTGTACAGACATACAATCTCTAAATAGGCAGCAGAAACTTCATTCACTGAGATAAATGCAAATTCTAGAATTAGAGTATCTAAAAAGAAATGGATATCTTAGAAAGGGAATTAATTTTCACTAACAGACTTAGAAACATTTTGGAGGGGATATGACAAATTTTGGAGGGACAAATGATTAGCTATTACCACCCAAGAAAAGGTGAAATTGGGTAGCCATCCAACCAGATCCATCTCATGGAGTATTTTGAGTTTATCTGTGGAGCAGGTGATGATGTGAAGATCATAAAGGGAACTTTGGGCACCATACACAGGAATGTGCATTTTGTCTTCAACAGCACTGGTAAGTCTTCAAACAGGAGATGATTTCTAACAATAGCTTTGGGACAATTTATACCTGGAGTGCACAAAAGCCTAGACATTGTCTGTGATGACACTGGTTCAAAGATGAGGCAGCTAGACAGCCTGCTCTTGGACATCCCTGTAGTCAGGGATTGAACTTGAAAGAGGGAAAGATGAAGCAAAGGCCAATGACAGCATTCAATGTACATGTTTAGGTGTCCTGAAGTTGCAGAGGTCACATTAGGGAAGTATCCTGGGAGAAATAGAAGAATTCCCCCATTGTAGCTGACAAAGCCTGACAGGAGTTCCACAAGAAACAATATATTATTATGTAGGTTGACAAGCCCATTAAATATAGTTCTGAGTTCAAAACCTAAGAATCAGGAAAATAGATGAAGGATTGGCAGGGAAGCCAAATTAAGCATCTACCTTGATTCCAAGACATGTTGGAATTTTTTATAATCCACAGTTTAAATAGAAGATAATGAAGATGTAAGCTATAAGTATAATCTAATACTCATCTAATTAGGGTAATAAAATACAAGGAGCTGCTCTGCCATCAGAACACTAACAAACTTGGCTCCTTTACCTCCTGCCAGCTCACTCTCTATAGAAACATCCATGACCAGCAGGTGTTGCCAGACAACCATGACCAGCACCCTTAACCCTCAAGTAGGGTTTTAGAGTAGTATTTCTCAACCTGTGAGTTGCAAGCACCATGGGAGTCAAATGATCTTTTCACAGTGGCTATAAATCAGATATACTGTATATCAGATATTTACATTATGATTCATAACAGTAAAAAAATTTATTTATAAAGTAGCAACAAAAAATGTATGGTCAGGGATCACTACAGCATGAGAAATTGTATTAAAGGGTTGCAGCATGAGGTAGATTATGAACCACTGATCTTAGGAAGTTATGTGGTGTACATGGGGGAATCTGCTCTAGGTTCTGCATCTTGCAAAGATGTGGGTATCTCCCACCAATGGTCCTTGGGTTTATCTGCTGTCTGTTGCAGCTTTTCAGACCCTCTCCCACCTTTTATCTGAAATTGGAAAAAGAACAGCAAATAGCACCATTTTACAAAAAGAAGATAGGCATTAAAAATTAAAACATGATTATAAAGCTAAAAGAAAGATTTGGGGGGAAAAAAGCAAAACAAAGAAGCCAGACAACCAAAGTTAAGCAAACAGCAATAGCAATAGCAATAAAATAATAGTTCTCATTAGTTAAAAAGAAATTATTAGTAAGCCCCCCAAGAACTTGTTCATAGAAAACACCAATTCACTTATTAATGTGCATTTCCTACTTTGCTACCAAGCTGATCAAGGCAATAACTGTCTCATCAATATACAGTGTTATGTGTTATAATTTGATTGTATGGTATAGCTGCTAAGGCATTACAGGTTTAGAATTATTGGAATCATTCCACACATTTTCTTTTTTTTTAATTGTATATTTTATTTACATTTGAGATGTTCTCCCCTTACCCATTTCCCACACTCCCACCCAGGAACCCCCTATCCCATCCCCCCTCCTTCTGCTTCTATGAGGATGTACCCCCACCTACCTCCCCACTCCAACCGCCTCACCCTCAAATTCCTCCACACACGGTGTCCAGCCTTCATGGGACTAAGGATCTCCTCTTCCACCTATACCTGACAGGACCATCCTCCCTTGAATCTATAGCTGGAGCCGTGGGTCCCTCCCTATGTGCTCCCAGGCTGGTGGTTTAGACCCTGGGGGCTCTGGTTGGTTGGTATTGTTGCTCTTTTCATGAGGTCGCAAACCCTTTCAACTCCTTCAGTCTTCACTCTAACTCTTCCATTGGGAACTCCATGATCAGTTCAATGGTTAGCTGTGAGCATCTGCCTCTGAATATGTCAGACTCTTGCAGACCTCTAAGGAGACAGTATGTCAGGCTCCTGTCAGCATGCACTTCCTGACATCCACATCAATGTCTACCTTTGGTGACTGCACATGGAATGGATACCCAGGTGGAATGTTCTGCAGACAGCTCCTCCTTCAGTTTCTGTCCTACATTTTGTCTCCATATTTACTCCCTTGAGTATTTTGTTACTCCTTCTAAGAAGAACCAAAGCACCCCCACTTGGTCAGCATTCTTCATAAGCTTTATGTGGTCTATGAGTTGAATCTTGGGTATTTCAAGCTTCTGGGCTAAAACGCAATAATCAGTGAGTGAATACCATGTGTGATTGGGATACCTCACTCAGGATGATATTTTCTAGTTTCATCCATTTACCTAAGAATTTCTCGATTTCATTGTTTTCAATAGCTGAGTAATATTCCATTGTGTAAATGTGCCACATTTCTTGTATCCATTCCTTTGTTCAAGGACATCTGGGTTCTTTCCAGCTTCTGGCTATTATAAATAAAGCTGCTATGAACATAGTGGAGCATATGTCCTTGTTATATGTTAGAGCATCTTATGGATATATGCCCAGGAGTGGTATATCTGGGTCCTCAGGTAATGATATGTCCAATTTCCTGAGGAACCACCAGATTGTTTTCCAGAGTGGTCGCACCATCTTGCAATCCCACCAACAATGGAGGAGTGTTCCTCTTTCTCCAAATCCTCGCCAGCATCTACTATCACCTGAGTTTTTGACCTTAGTCATTCTGATTGGTATGAGGTGGAATCTCAGGGTTGTTTTGATTTGCATTTCCCTGATGACTAAGGATGCTGAACATTTCTTTAGGTGCTTCTGGGCCACTCGCATCTCCTCAGTTGAGAATTCTTTGTTTAGCCTTATACCCCATTTTTTTAATAGGGTTATTTGGTTGTCTAGAGTCTAATTTCTTGAGTTCTTTGTATATATTGTATATTAATCCTCCATCAGATGCATCCCACACATTTTCATCATACATTTTCAGTTGCAATAATGTTTCTGACTGCAGTTGTGATGTAAAGTGACAACCAAGAGCTAGGTGCTTAGGTGTCATTCTGGCTTTGCTACCAAGCTGTGGCATGTTTAAACTTTTTACTCTAGTTTCCTTATCAGTAACATTAAGATAGATAATAGTACCTTCCTCAGTAGGAACTTCTACAATGATTACTTGAGTTAGTCTATGTAACTGTGGCACTTCTGCTAGTGTAGGTGTGATTGTAAGCACTTAGTGTATATGCGCTATAGTGAAGCTTCATTCATCTTTAGAGAAAAAGCACCTGAGGCTATCCTGAAAAGTCACTGAAAATCTATGTCTTGCCTTGGAAGTTTCTCTGGGTATAACATATCTTGTACAAGAATGGACTGTTTATTATTCATTTATTACTACTTACTACAGAGCAAGAGATAGGATCTGAGTACTCCAACCCTCAAATCCATAATACAATATGCTTCCAAATCTAAACCTTTTGACTACTGACATGGTACCATATGTGAAAAGTTCCACATTTGATCTTCTATGACAGGTCAAAGGAAAAATGCAGTTGTGATAAAAAAACATTGTATAAATTCACCTTTCAAAATGTCAGCAAATTTGACTTTTAGACATGAGACCCATCCCCAAGATATCTCATTACATATACCCAATCACTCCAAAATATGAAACTCTACAACACTCTTGGCCACAAATATTTCAGGTAAGTAATACTCAACTGGTGCTCTGGATATTTTCCCCTCTTACAGCATTAATAAAAATTCCCTTGATGAAAACTGTATTTAAAATAACATAAATAGCTTTTGTTTTGGATATAATAAATGTAACAACATAGGCTACACAAAATGGTGACAAAAACAGGAAAATCTGGAATAATTAATATTTTGTATTGTCATGCATTACATCAATTCTTAAGACATTTGCTAATTACATTTTTCTCTTAACAAATTATTTTATCTAATTTCAATATCACTGAATTCTATGCTGTGAAGGCTGGCCAATCAGCCTTTCAAGAACAACAACAACAAAATGCCCCTATTTGTGATATTTGCTGATTTCTGTGAGGTACATACTCCTAACAGGTCCAATTTCAAGTTGAAAGTAGTTTAATTATCCTGTGAAATTCCTGTCTAATTGAGCAGCAGTGAACTCACCACGGACTTTGCTTAATAAATTGGAAAGCCAAGTATTAAAAAAGTTCTGTTCTAGTTAATTCCATTTTTACCTTGGTGGCCTACCCTAACACCATGTAAGGTAGTGTCTAAGTGTTTAGCAGGGAGTGAGATTCTCTGAAGAAGAGGAAGTTGTCTGAGTTATAGCACCCCTGGGTCAGTTTTCACTCCACCCCATGCTTCCAGATAGTCTTGGCTTCGTGCTTCATGGTTGGAATTGTACAATATCTCAACCACTTACTTCTGACCTACATAACCTGTGAGGTTGTATGCCTGCTATAGCACAGACACAGGGCCTTACCTTCATTCCATGGCCTGAAGATTGGTGGTGCTCCAGGAACTGGATGCTGAAACACACTCTGCTGTCAGGTACGTTATGTGAAGATGTGACACTGTGTATTCAATTGTTTATTTTGGACTGGCATAGCGCTAAATGGTAGCGGGATTTTTCTATTGTTCCTCACTTGCTTAAGGCAATCTAGAATTGTATCTGTTTGACTGTAAAAAAGATCTGATGGCCAATAGCTGAGCAGGAGGGCAGATCTTTTGGGCAGAGAAAAGGACAATGGAAGAAGAGATGAGAAGAAACAGGTTCAGCCAGCAGACATGGAGGTGAAGAGTCAGACTAGAGCAGAGCAGAGAGGTAGAGCTGGCTATGTGGCAGGATGTAGTGTCAGGATTAGTCAGGTTAGAGTAGTGCTGAGAGATGGTCCAGTAAAAGACCTAAGCCATAAAATAATAAAAATCCTCTGTGTCATTATTTATATCACTAGTCTGAGCAAGTTCCGCTATACTGTGCCACAAGCTGGGCCTGCTCTCAACTCCTGGGTATGTATCTCGATGTTGTGTACTTGCAAGGTATAAATAAAAGATGGTACCCTTTCCATCTGTGCCTTGAGTGAAGGGTGATTGACATTGGCAGGAGTAATGACACTGGAGCAATGGATCCCTTTCCTCCCTGAGACCAAAGACTAAGAGAAAGTTGGCTTGGCACAGCCATCTGCCTCCAACATCTACCATTTGAACGACATCTAGTTTTGGAAAGCTACATACCATCCAGTCAGTGGACTGACAGAAGAGTCTTTTATTTTTGTGAATGAAGGATGGAGAAAACTCATGGCCAATTTACCTGTGTACAAAATACTAGTGCCACAAAAGAAAACAGCACATTTTTTTTTATTCTGTGCATCTAGAATTAGCAGGCATGGATAAGTGAAGGTAGCAAAGTTGCCTCCATGGGCACGTGAGATCCAGGTGCGCTGCTGCTTCATCACATTAGAGAGTGGCAATTAATTCAGTGTCACTCCGAAAAAAGGCTCCCCCAATTTTGCAATGTCTCAATTTCTATGGGCATTCCTGAGAAGACCAGAAATTCATTTTTGTGCTACTCTGAGGTTAGGTTAGGGATGATAAGCTCATCCTGTGTACTCTCTAACCTTGTCACTGGGGACTTAGGGCCAAATCTTCTGTGAGTCATCCTGTGGCACAGGTTTCCTTGTTCCCTTTGGGATGCCAGCTTTATCCCCATGAGGCTAGATCCATAGTGCTAAGTTTGCTTCTCAGCAGTGCCAGGATCCTAATAGCCCATGGGGCCCAACCTACCTCACCTGCACAGGGTCACCCAGCACACTCAGGAGGGATCCTTAGAGCATTTAGGAGACATCCATCCTCCTTCAGGACAAACAGCAACAGAACAGGAGGGTCTGGTAGGCTTTGAAATTGAAATCTGAATAATCCATTTGAAACCCCAAAGCCTAAGCAGAAACAAACTAAAAATCAAATCAAATCAGAAGCTAGATTCTGTCTTCCTGGCTGTAAGACATCCTCACCTTTGAATGCTAGAGTGAATGAAACCACAGTGAGAAATCATTCCATCGTTCCCCTGCCAGCAGATAGAACATGCTCAGGACTCATGCCTATTTGAGTTGCCTGAACCAGAGAAAAGAACTGCCTTATTTCTTTCCTGGGTCCTTGTTTCAAAAACCAATTTTATGTTATGCCTGCTTTTTCAGCACTTGGAAATATTAACACATTTAATTCTCAATTCAAACTCAGGAGGTCAACAGCACATTCCCTGCTATCCCAAAGCTGAGTTACAGAGAGGTTCAATAACATCCCCAAAGCCATACAGTATTTGAGAGCTGAGCTGGGACTCAAACTGCATTGCATTTTCTCAAACTCTGCCATTCAGAGTAAGATGTTTTTGAAACCTGAGCTATAAGAATACTTGATGTGATGACAGACCCATACATTCCCATCTATGCCCAAGAGCCTCAATCAGTTTTCTAGGAACCAGTGAACTCCCTTAATCGCTGAGGCAGAAGCAGAAAAGGAAAAAGATGGAATTGTAATATTAAAACCATAAGAATTATAGCAAAAGTGTAGAATATTAATTATTGAACAAAGCTTATCCTGCCTGAAAGAAAATCAAAACAGAAGGACAGGCTAGGGATAAAATGATATGAAGAGGCCATCGATCAACTCTTTATGCTGAAGAGAGATACAGTTCTCCACGGTTCTCCATTTAATGACTATTCACTGCACACTTTGTTCCCTGATACTACTCAGGATATAGTCAGTTAACAGTCTCCTCCCTCCATATTCCTTATTTCTGAATGAAACCATAGGCAATAGGTAAATGGAAAGTAACTCTGAATATTGAGTGTTGATGTAGCAAGAAGAAGAGGAACAGGAGCTCTGGGTTAATTGATAAAGACACAGAGGTAGGCCTGGAGTGAGCTGGCTGGGGGCAAAACATTCCAGGGAGAGAAAAAAAATTTCTGGGCCTTTGAAGAGGCCCAGAAATGAATACATGCTTAGCAGGTTCAAAAATGGTGAATCTAAAAGATTAGAGGCAGCAGAGACTGAGAAAGATGTTAAAAAGTCAAGCTGTAAAGGCAAAGATGGAGGGGCCCGTGGTGAAACAGGGCCCTGGAAGTCATGCTGGAGACATTGGCTTTGAGCCTAATAGGTAAGAGAGCACTTTCCCTGGTGCCCTGCACAAGCCAAGCCAGCATGGAGCTGCATCTAGGCAGGGGCATCACAGGAGTCCAACAGAGGTGATTTGGCCAGGATACTGGGAACATAGGGGTCAGAAAACTTGAGAAGGAACTGCTCACATGGATGACTCAAATGGATGTAGGATACTGAGAACAAGGACAAGATCAAATGTGTCTGAAATTTTGACTGGAGTTGATTACCCCAACCCAGATTTCAGTGACTTAAAACCACTTCTACAATAATGATACTAGGCTTCCATGAGCTCCTCCATCCAGGAACAGTGTTACTTTCTTCCTGGATGGCTCAGTGCATGGTCTTCTCCAAAACAGAATAAGAAGAAAGGAGAAATAACAAAAGGAAGCCCAGAGGTAGAGCATGTCCTGGCGTTTGTCATCTCAGGTTCAGCATCTCTGAGAGCAAGCTCTAGGGGACTGGCTAGCTAGAGCCACTGAAGGAGAAAGCACCAGACTTCCGTAGATATTAGAAGGTCTCATTTATTGTGACCTCACCCTATCCCCAGCCTCAGAAGGAGCCTGTTCCAAGGAATGCTGAAGAGATGCCTGGAAACTCACATCAAAAGACTATGAGCAGACTTTGACTGCAAAACATACCCTTATGTAACCCCACAAATTACTTAATTTTTCTGGGCCCTCATTTTCTTCCTCTTTAAAAAAATGGATGATAATAAGACACTATTGTCTAATTGACAGTGATTTGCAAGACTAGATTAAACAATTTATATAAAGCAATAGGCATTGAAATAATTGCTATTGCTGTGGCTTGTCTCCTCTCTCTGTTTCATGAGGAATCAGTCAGGAGGTTATATCTGCATCTCTTGCCAGGCTCCCTTCACCCATGGACAGCCCACCAAGGACAGACCATGACTTCCTGACTTGCTGAAGTCCTAAAGAGATGTTATCAAGAAGAGAAAACCAGAAAGCCCAAATGGAGCGTGTTTCTTTTTATCTTTTTGCTGTTAGAGGAACTTTGACATAATTTCAGACTCAATGATTTCCAGGATGGATTTGGAATCCCTCTGGAATATTCTCTAAGAGTCTATCTGAAAGATTCAGCCACAATTCCCAACCCAGACTGCTTCTGAGACTGCATACTGCTCTCAACATCGAAGAATGAGGGGCCATTGCTTCATCTTTTCCTTTCCCACTGAAAATTCAGAGAGTGATGCTACTGGGTTGCTGAAAATAGGAAATGGGGAAGTGAGAAGTCAGAAGAACGAGAAGAAAGGTAAAGAAAGACTTAGGAAAGATAATTCCTGGGGGTAAAGAGTCATCATAGTAAGTCTCCACGCTAAGAAGACCCAACTTTGTCCGAGTGATGAAAATACCATATTGTACATGATTACATGCAGGACAGGATATTATCTTTCCAGAAAAAGAGCGTGTACTCATCTTTCAGACTTGATGAAGCTGACAAATGCAATCAGAGCCTTTCTTTCTGAATTCTCCGAGGGAACTGTCAGGAAGGTCTGGAAGCCTGTAGATGAGGTAAATCTGGGCTTGTCTTTCCAATATTGCCACATATCTGTTGACACATGCATCCTCTTCTGAGTTCCGGTCTATTTTGGCCAATGCTGCCCTGTGATCCTACTGCACAACCTGCCTACTTCCTAGGCATGGTGGGGGACTAACCCTTAAGAGTTAATAAAAATAAAATAAAACATTCTATGATTTCTGTAGCCGAACTCTTAGGAACAAGTACAGCATCACATTCCTAGACTTCAAAATCAAGATGATAATAATACCCATTTTTACCTTATTCACAGGGCTTTTTGCAAATCAATAGAAAAATGCACATAATAGTTTTTAGAAAATGTACACTGCTATGCAACTGTCATCAATGTGTCATAATTAATTATAAATAGAGTATAGAACATTCAGTAAACTAAGTGCCTTAAGTGGCTAGGATTCTACCATCTACTGAATGCAATAGGCCTTTTAATTTAATTCTATATTAGATTTTTTTTAACACCTTTCTGGTTTAGTGTTTTTCTCTTCCATGGGAGTAAAATCAAGATCAGGGGTTTTCAAATGCCTTTGGCCCTATTGTAACTCTTCCACACTCACCTCAAGACCCCTTTCTAGTTTCCTTTCCTCTACAGGCACTTCAATTTAACCACTAACGTTTCAATGTTAAGAGGCACATATGAGAGTGAACACATGGCATTTGTGTTTCCTGGTCTAGACTGTCTCACTCATTGTAATATTTTCCAGTTCCACCCATTTATCTGCAAATGTCATAATTTATTTTTTCTTTATAGATCAATACAATTCCATTGTATATGTGCGTCATATTTTCATTAGCCATTTATCAATTGATGGACATCTCAGCTGATTCTATTTCCTAACAACTTTGAATTGAGCAGCAGTGAACATGTCTGTGCAAGTATCTCTGTAGGATATAGAGTCCTTTGGGTATCCGAGAGGGGCATACTAGTCCATATGATGGTTATATTTTTAATTTTTGAGAATTCTCTACATTCAATTATGGCTGTAACAGATATTCACTTACCAACAGTGAATACATTTCTCCCATTTACAACTTTCTTGCCAATATTTGTTGTGGGAAATGAGGCAGTATGAGGGATGGTTAGCCAGGACTGAAAAATTATATCAACTCCTACTATTTTGTAAGCTAATTAAAAATAGAATTAAAAGGGATGCAAGGGAAGTACCCTGTAAGGGTGGATAGCACTGCTCTCAGAAGCCATAGGTCATGAAACTGTGTTAGATGTGACATTGCCTTATGAATTAATGATGAGGGAGACCAAAAAGTTCCCCAGAACAGTTCATATTGCTACCATTGATTTTGGTTGCTCACAAGAACTAGATGAAAAGATCCTATCCTGAAGAAACCATGTATTTAGTTGCAGGACATAAAGAAATCAAGCTAGAACTAAGTTGTAGATTTTTTTCCCTCGTAACTAGTTGTTGGCATTTGAAGGTATTGTGCAGAATATGTGAAGGGTTGGAGGAAGGGGTCATTTTAAGTCCTACCCAACTGTGAACCCTGTAAGTTACAGTATCAACCAGTCACCAAGATATGCCCACATATGCATTAGTGGTGTTACTCTTATATGGTAACCAAACTATTTATGACTGGATTTTCAGCCTGCGCTACGAGAGGCACAGTACAGTACAATACCTAGTACTGTAAAATACCTAGTAACTTCCCAAAAGCCCGTGGCTCGATAGCTCACAGCCCCTAGGAGAGAACTTTTTTTTTTTTTTATTGGATGATTTATTTACATTTCCTATGTTGTCCCCTTACCCCATCCCCCACCACCCCCTAGGAACCCCCAATCCCCTCGCCCCTCCTCCTTCTTCTCTGTGGATGTAACCTCTATCTACCCCCCCCACTCCCACCTCCCCACCCTCAAAATTCCCACCCCCTGGGGCATCCAGCCTTCATGAGGTCAAGGTTCTCTTCTTCCTAGGAGAGAACTTATTACTAATATATTACTAGTTTTCTTTCTGGGCATGTTGTCAAACTGCCTTCTACTACTTTTATTTATAAAGGCAGATTAGTGCTGCTCTTAGCTTTGGTCAGAGAGCTTCTGTTGAAGGGGGCACCAGTTAATACAGAAGCTTCTAACTTAGTAAGCATGCTGAATTTAAGTGACTCTTAAACTCTCAGCCTTAAACTTGACATCTATACCTCACCCTCCAAGGTTTCCAGACGATTATATAAGAGGGAGGCAGAAAGACTGTAATCCAAGAAAGGAAAGGGATGCTGTGAAAAATCTATCTTCTCTCCTACACCATGGCTGTCATCCTCATGAACTGATAGCAGCGGTGGTTACCTACATGAGACCAATAGAAAGAGTGAGCCAATGAATATTCCATCATGGAAGGGGGATGTATTTATGCAGTCTAAACCCTTCTGTGAGAAGCAACAGAAAGTTAATTGTTCCTAGGGGAGGAGAAATCAGATTCCTCGGTCATAGTTGGAGTAAATAAGCCCCCATCCATGATCATGTGGGTATCCTAAGTAAATGCAATAAGCCCTCAAACCAATAAAAAGACATGGAAATAGAAATTTGTAAGGAGAAAAAGAGCTGTGCTAGGGATAAGAAAGGATAATGAAGGATAGCATATGATCAAAACATTCTCTACACATGTAATACAATTTTAAAAGAGTCCGTTTACCATTTTTCAGAAGAAAAATTCTTGAGGCCCAGAAGAACGTCCTCAGAAAATCTGAGGTTAGAAGTGAGTCAGCTTTTGCCATCTACCATCTAGAAAGGGCATCTTGTGGAGATGAGTAGTGACAGTTGTATAACCTGACTCGAGAAGGTTTTCTGGAACGAGAAAGGCAAAACAATGGCGGACTGCTTCAGTAGAGAGGAAGAGGCTGAGACTCAGCCCCTTCCAACAGGCATCTTGGGTTCTTAGTTTTGCATGGGTTGATCCTTCCTTCAGGGCCAACTGAAAGACATCCTGAAAGTCTGGTCAGCACACTCTTCTGATGTTGCTCCCTTCTGCTTTCTGCAGATTAAGCAGAAAGGCTAAATGTTTTCCACTAATTGTTTCTCTGAAAACAGGTAGGGAAAGGGAATTATCTTTAATTGTTTCTGACAAGCATTAAAGAAAGTAATGTCCAGAGAGCAAGAAAAAGCAGGAATTGATTTATTTTGAAGGCAAGACAGGAAGCCAAGTGTTGGGAAGTAGGAAGTACCTTTAATTCTCAGACAAGAGGACTCACAGGGGCTAACATAGACGTAACCAATAAGCAAGAAACCTGAATAGGTCTGATCTAGGTCTTCTGCACATATGTTATGGTTGTGTAGCCTGATGTTCTTGTGGGACTTCTGAATGTGGGAGCAGAGGCTGTCTCTGACTCTTCTGCCTGCTTTTGGGACGCTTTCCCTCCTACTAGGTTGCTCTATCCAGCTTTAGTACGACAGTTTGTGCCTAGTCTTATTGTAATTTGTTATACTATGTTTGATGGATAACCCTGGAGTGAGGTTGTTCTTTTCTGAAGAGAAATGGAGGAGGAAGGGATCTGGGGGAGAGGGCACATGGAAGGGCAGCTAGGAAGAGAGGAGAGAGGGAAAACTGCTGTGGAAATATAATATATAACATAAAGAATCAAACATGGGATTGGGTTCCCATCACAGCACGAGTGGCTTCCTCTCCTTCCCATCCTACACATGAAGATAAGTTTGAAGGATTCAGGCTGAGTACCAGAGATACTGCCAGATTTCTTCCAGGTATCAGATGATAATGAGAAACACACTAGAAAACTAAACTGCTGCTGTATCCCCACAAAAACAGAAGGAGAAAGATGTGCGGAGAGCAATCAGGGCCTCCGAGATGCTGTGAGGCCTTGCGGTGCATCTCTCAGCCAGTCTCCTCAGATGTCTTTGCAGAGTTCAGATAATTAGGCCCAGCAGTTTCGGTGTGAATAAAGTATTAATAGGCCTCCATTTTCAAAGCAGGAGGGAGTGGAACAAAATGAGCCAACCGGACAAGGATCAAAACAGCAATTAGAGAGCAGCCCTGAAAACTGAAGGAAGCCCGCATCAGGTTCCAGGTTGGAGAAACCAATCCTAAACAAAGCTTTAAAAACAAACAAAGCTGCTTTGTTGAAGAATCAAAGCAAACATGTATCTATGAAGGACCCAGAACTTGAGAATAGCAATAAATTGGCTTCCCATACTTCCCTTCCATCTCTACAATGCCTAACTCGGCTGAGTAAATTAGCATACAACTGAAATATCTGTTTTCTGATTGCCTCATCTCTTTCAATCATACTGTTCCTTAGGCAGGGCACTCACCAGTCACCATGATCCCCAACCTTCACTGTCTGATCCTACCTACCTGTTTGGGTTTTATTAAATAGTTCTAGAACCTTTGGTAATATCTAAAGCTGGATTAGATGTCCTCCTCAGAGGCTGCAATCATTCATTTCATCATAATCCTTGTCACACCAAGCTGGAGTCATTACCTGCTTCAGGACATAGGACCTTGTTTGACACATATACTAAGTGGTTTTGCAAGTCAATTGACACAAGCTAGACTCATCAGAGAGGATGGAGTCTCAGTTCAGGAAATGCATCCATGCTGTATTTTTTCAATTAGTGATCAATGAGTGAGGGTTCAGCCAACGGTGAGTGGGGCCATCCCTGGGCTGTTGGATGTGGGTTCTATAAACAAACAGGCTGAGGAAGCCATGGGATCAAGCCAGTAAGCAGCAACCTTCATGGGCCACTATGTCAGTTCTTGCTTCCAGGACCCTGCCCTGTTTGAGTTCTTGTGACTTTATTCAATGATGAGCAGCAATGTGAAAGTGTAAGCCAAATAAAACCTTTTTCTCCCCAACTTGTTTTTTGGTCACGGTGTTTTATACCAGCAATAGAAAGCCTAACTAAAACAGCACATATTAAGATCTCAAGAAGAATGTGTTGACTGGCTGGAATATCTCTTGCCATGATAAGCTTTCAAACAAAGGGGCAAGCCTATCCAATTTGTATACACACTAGGAGAATGGAAATATATTGAGTGTAAAGTAAGAATACAGCTAGTGAGCTTTACCACCTTGTACCAGGACACTGGATAATGCCACCATGTACAATTACTTCAGATCAAAATGCCATCCAGTAGGTTCTTTTGTGGCTGGAGAGCTTCCAGGCAGGCAAGATGTCTAAATGGAACCCCCCTTTTAAATTCTATCTCAGAGTCTTAAATGTCAATTTTTGGACAAATAAATGCCTTCCAGACACATCTACTGTGTTGTCTATTGGGAAGAGAGAACTATGCTTCTGCACCTTAGGCAGATAAATAGTTGTTTGTTTCCCAAGGGAGGCTGTTTATTATAACAAAAAGGACTTTGTAGGCAGTAGAATGCAATGTGTTAGAAACCGCGTAAGTTTTGGAATTAAAATGACCTTGGCACCAATCCCAGCTCTGCAATTTACTAGCAGTATGATTTGGACCATTTTCAGTCTCTCTGAAATCCACTCCAAGTTTTGCTACAGAGGTACATATTTTAATGTTATAATACACACTTGAGCCTCAGTAATTACTATCAATGATCCCATAAATCTAGATTATAAAGAAAAAGACATGAAGGTAGAATTGAGACTGAGAAAAGAAAGAGACCACCAGAAGGAAGGATAAGAGAGGGCAATACAAGATAAATAGAATCAATGTACATTATATGCATGTAAACATGTCACACAGAGACACATTGTTTTACATAGATAATATGCACTAATTAAAAAACAAAAATCATTCTGTATTCCATCTCTGTCTGACTGTGCACTCCTGAACACATTGGTAAATCTATCTAGGTCAACTAGGTCAAGTTTACTCATCTACAATAAGACAAGTCAATTCTCTTTAGATCCCAAGTGTAAGGACAAAAATCATCTATGGCTAGAGCATTCCTAATTTAGTGCCTACAGGGTAAGAGGCACTCAGAAAACATGAGTGCTTATCATTTATTTGGTGTGCTAATTATTATGACATTTTGCCAAATAATTGTTTTGTTCTGACCCATGTTAAAAGGGTCTGGATTTTAATTTCCTTGCCCTCTCACATCAATCCAATAGTTATTGGATGACCCGAGCCTCTTTTAAACATCAATATGTTAATAACAGCCATGACATTTTCCTTGATCACATTTCCTCCTGGCTTGAGAAAGGATTCTCAGCAACCATTTAAGGCCAGAATACAGAGCTCTGGGTGTTCAAACTATAGCTGAGAGTATTTCTTACAGCGTCTGACTCTAACTGCCATGAAATTAATTTAGAAATACAATCATGAGACAATTGAATAAAGCCAGTCTCATTTCATCACCTGACAGAAGGCTGTCACAATTCAGAGGCCTTTAGAAGCAGCTGAAAGGAACATCTTCCTAAACATTCGGATTTGTTCCTAACTACAGAAGGATATTAGGTTGTTAACATAAAATTGGTCTATTCAGGCTTCTGTGTCTCCTTTAAGGAGCAGGCTGATTTTCTTTTTAGATCCACATATATTAAAGTTCACAATTAATTTAGATAACACCATGTGAGCTGATAGCAAAATGTCTAGCAATTAAATAATGAATGCTAGGGAGCCACAGTCATCAGAGATATCAGAATACACCTTTATTATGATGATGTAAAATCAGTGTGTTTTCATATGATTTAATTATAGATTGACAGGAAAAAGTGCAGAACCATAGATTAACAATTTTAGGTAACGAATATATTAGAAACTCTGTTTCCAAAACTATGATTAATATTGAGCAAGCTAAATTCATCACTGGATAAAGGAGCATTTGCAGATTTAGAACGTAATAATTCAGTATGAATAAAGATAGAAGAGCTATGACGGTGATATGAGTAGATAATCTCTCCCATGACAAGGAATAAAATGAAACTGCTAGGTAATGTAGGTTTTTCTCCAAAGACAGGCATTACCTTGTAATTCTATGATTTTATAGGAGAAAATGTTAGGTGCAATGGCTGGCATCTGGTAGAACCAGCTACTACTGTGCTTCTGAAAAAATAGAGAAGGTGCATCTTCAGGGTGTGGCCAGGACAGTGGGTAGCAAGAATGGCACCCTCTTCTTCATAAAGGCAGTGAGGTGTATAGTCTTCGGTGTGACCATTACACCCAACAATAAGTTCTGAGTACCTTTCTTGAAAAGATTATTTGTGTCTTGCCCATATACATGACATTTTTAATAACTATGCAAAATATAGATTAACTGTGCTGATCAAATATCAAGCCTAAAATCTTTGGAGGTGACAGAAACATTAACTGTGTTCTAAAGAGAACAATTGAATGTAGCCCTCAACAAAGGAGAGGGACTCTCCTGGAAGAAACTCAGAACAGCTTAGAGCTTTCTGACAGAGGAAAATGGAACACGTACTTTATAATACCACCTGTAATGTACTTACAGTTCCACATAATAGCCCATCATTAAAGCAAGTCCTAGGAACCTGGAGGCAAGAACTGAAGTAGAATTCATGGATGAGTGCTGCCTGCTGACTTGCTCCCCATGGCTTGCTCAGCCTGCTTTCTTATAGAATCCAGGACCACTTGCCCAGGGGCAGCACCACCCACAGTGACCTGAACTCACTCACATACATTTATCATTAATCAAGAAAATGTCCCACAGGCTGGTCTATATACCAGTCTTGTATTTTCTCACTTACGGTTTTCTCTGTCAAAATGTCTCTTGCTTGTAACACTAGGTAGCACAATGATGATCACGGGATTTCAGTTGAAGTCACTTGCTACCTCATTTCAGGCAGCAGCAGAAAAATTAACATTCATGATCAAGACCACAGACTACAGAAAGCTTGGTTTCCATGTCAGAATTAGATGACACTGTTAACATGCACCAAGAGCACCAGGCCATTCCTCAACTAGGCTATCACTAATCAACGAAAGTGTTGATAAGACATTTTTCTGTAAAAACAAGAACACTCTATCATAGGGCATTGTACAGAGTCTAAGGAAAACTCAACACTGCTTCCAGGAAAGATTTTCATGATGATGACAAAACTGAAGGAGAACAGCTCCTTCAAGAGGCGTAACTTTAGGTTTTATTCTCAGCTAGACAGCTATGAGGTATCACTTAAACATAACAGAGGATGGTGAAGGGGAATATTGATTCCTTGGAGCTCCTCTGCACAGACCACTGATCTCATTCTCATTTCTCTGTCAACTGTGTTTTACCTGCAGAGGGGGCAAGAATGACAGCTAAGACATTAAGAATAGATTTATTTAAGTATGTGTTTCATTTTGGGATATTTTATTAGACCGATCAATTGATTGGCTGATAGCTGAGAAGAAAGGAGGGCAAAGTTACCTTTCTTTCCTGCTGGCCTCCTATAGAAGGTAAGTTTCACAACACCAGCTCTCAATCTTTTTTCCATGCAGCTCATACTATTCATGTTAGCTAGATGGGAAACTGTACCACGAGGGAGCTGAAAAATATTACAGAGTTTGGGAACAGGAAAGAACTTCTTTTGCTTGTCTAGAAAATGAGAGAGATGCATAAATGATCCCTTTAGTCTCTTCCAGGTCTGAAATTCTGTATTTCTTTGATTCCTGAAGATACGTTGGGGAGTGCTTCAGGAGAGAGACACTAACTACAGAGATATATTTTTGGCTTTCATTTAAAATGGATGTACTAATACCTGTTCATTCTTTCCCATGTGTTCATTCCCAAAATGATTTCTTCTTTAATCCCACATGGAGTTCCTATGGCTGAAAGATTGAACGCATTGCAAACTGCTCATTTTAATGTTTTATATTTCAGTAATGCAAGAGACTCAGAGAATCTCAGGCAACTAGGAAATGGGAAGAAAATTCCCTCAAATGAGTGGTTCATGTTGATCCTTATTTATTTGTCACAAGTGTGACCCATCCTAAGCCCAGTGGGATATATAGGCATGAGATTACATAATGTATATTGTGAATCTCCCTGTTGTAATTGCTACCTTGCTAAAGACTTTACAAAGGTGTAGCCTTTTGTGCTGAGATTAAAACCACCTTCCATCATTAAGGGGAGCTCCAAGGAATACAGGACACTTAAAAGGAACTGAGACAACATGATGTTATAAGAGAGGTGAAACATTCCATGCTGGAGGGAAGATGCTTAAGTTCAGGAAGTAAACAACCAACAAGCTTCAAGAAGTCCCTGAAACTGACCAGATTTAACAGGCTCTTCCCTCCCCAAGCATGTAAATTGTAAGGACTGCTTAGAGAGATGTACAAACAGAAGTGCTTTGAAAAGGCTCAGCCAGCCAAGTTATCTAGAAGGAGCAAAGACCATCTGTACTGCCCTTCAGAAATGAAGACCAGTTGAAGTACCTATAAAAAAGCTAAAATAAGCAGAGCTATCTGAAAGGGAGAGTCTTCAATTCTTTGAGCTGCCTTCAGGCTGTGGGGTGTGTTTCAGGTTTCCAGCTTTCATGAGCTGAGGTGGGCATTGGTGATGCAGCTGTCTTTGAGTAAGTTCTGCTCCTGTAAGTAACCCTTCATGGATGTTCCTATAACTAACCCCAATAAAGCCCAATAGTTCAACAAGTGAAGTGTTGGTGGTATCTATCAGTCTGTTGTAGGTTCATTCTCTGGGATGAGTAGTTGTTTGTTTGTTTGTTTGTTTATGTCTCCATAGGAATAGTGTCAGATAATCAAAGGAGGCATAAAAGATTCAAAATGATTGCAGAACTAGTATCTAGTATCTTAAGGGAAGAAGTGGCTAAAATCAAATCTGCTATGTCTGTCCTACTTAACATCGGTATATAAAGTCCTAAAATGCCCTTGAAATAGAGACAGCAATTTGAAATTTGCCTGAGGCTGGCAAGGAAGGATAGGCACACTGACCTAACACAGTAGGAAGAGATTAGCCTTTGTAATGAGAATGCCCCAATTCACCATTACATGATTGTATGACTTTAAATGAGCCAAATACAGTTCCACCTAAACTCCTATCTACAGAGCAATGGGATGGCAATGCCTGCTACAAAATGCTTTCATAGATAAAAATAAGGATAATAAATGCAGTCCCTTACCCTTAACCTGACACAACATAAACTTCCAATAATCAGGCTCACGTGTCATTTACAAAAATGTAAGGTATATACGGAGTTTTCTCTTCAGTTTGCGTAATATGGAGTGCATGTACAGATGATAGGTGTGTTGCCAGATATGAAACCCTGGACACTCAAATCTCTAGTAATGGCTACCACCAAACTGTAACCTAGAATACAGCTCGTACCTTTCCTGTGGTTGCTAGATATTGCCTAATTATAAACTAAAAACATGAAGGTGAATGGGCTTTAAACATATTGAGGAATACGATGACACATACCTATAATCACAGAACTCCAAAGACAGAAGAATTGCTCAGTTTAAGGCCAGCCTAAGATCTATAGATCAAATCCTGTTGTAAAATCCATATTATGGATATTATGGATAAAAATTTTAGTAGAATTTACTGGTAGGAAGTATGGATATCATCATAGCCATCAACAATGATACTAGCTAGCCCCCATTTGATGAGCTTACTTTCCATGGGATCCTGTACAAAATATTTCTCACTAATTCCTTGAACATATACAACTCTATCAGAAGTAGATAATTTTGACCCCATGTATAATAATAATAATGATAACAACAACAATAATAGAAAAGAAACCAAACCTTTGTAGCTCACTGGGAAAATTCACATACTTGTCAGGTCTTAGTACCAAAAACTACTACCTTTGTGGAACTGCCACCTGACCTACATATGCAGGAAATGGGCACAAATTGTATTGAATTTAATTAGACTATTCAGTAGTATGCTAACTCATTCTGAAAACTCTATGCTTAATGTAAGAGTTATAATGATAACACACAGTCCTCACAGTCCTTATATCTAAGCTGCTCAGTGTCAAACACAGTTACAAACTAAGCATCCTTACCCATAAGAGCTATGCATCAAGGGCCACAAGGAATGCTTGGCTGCAGATGTGACCAAACGCTGTGTCTATCATGTTTTCGCAATTCCTATTCAGCTATGATAAACTCATAAAAAAAGCCACAGGAAGCGATTAACAACAATATAAAATAATAATGTGGTACTCAATAGTCTACCTTATAACTACGATGGTGATCCCATGACTAGCAGGTGGGTGACAGATAGAAGAAGATGATTCACATCACACAACTAGACAGTGAAAGAAGGCATAAGATTTCAATATGCTGCTTAGAAGTACCTACATTTTTAAGCTATAAGCACTTTTATTTCTGGAATTTCCATATGTTATTTTAGGATGCTGTTGATGGCAGTTAGGTAAAACCACAGATGGAGGGGAAGGACTACAAGGCCACATCTTTGGGATGTACATCTGCATCCTGCCCCACCTATCCACAGTACTGAAGAATCTCAGAAGCAGAATCTCTGCAAGACAGGAATTCCTGAGGAGAGGGAGGATGCTTCGTCTACCATCACTTTCTTTGACCACCAAGCCACATAGCCCTTTATAGGAGACTTGCATCCCTTGGCTCTTATACTGCTTACCATGATAGAATTAACAATAAGTCACAAATTAAAGTGGGCTTTTAACAGCAGTTGTAGGATGTTGAAACTGAAAGAAAAGAAGTGAGAGATGAATGGGTTTTGCTCATAGAACAGACATACACTCTAAAAAAAATCTAACAGCTCAGAACACCATGCAAATTACAGTTACTTATTACCAGACAGCATAGTACAAGGTTATTGACTAAATAAAATATGTCACAATGAGACTCACAAAGCATTGTATTACAGAGCACATACATCAGCACGGAGATTTCATATATAGGCATCTACTTTGAAGCAGTATTCTTCCTCAGGGAATTATATTTGTATTCTGGCTAGCCTGTCTTCTATGGCCACATGAAAAGCACAGTGGTTCACCTAGCCAGTGATGCCCTGGGTGGAGTTTGAGCTTTAAGAAAGGGAGGTAAGGGAGTGGAAGAGGGGGCACAGAGTGGCACTGACCCAGGTCTGAACACAAACTATCTCATACTGAGACTGTGGCCTTCTTATGTAGCTAAACACAAATACTCATCAATGTGTTTCCTCCCTCAGCTTCAGGGTTAAAGCACTTTGTCCTGGGGAATGAGCCTTTGACAAAGTCTCCAAGCACAAAAGGAAGTCTGGGGACCTAGAGAAGTCACATTCCTAAGAAAGAGAGAATCAGCAGGGATGGAAGAAATGTTACCATTCCTACTCTTTGGAAAATTAAGGGTCTGCCTATGAATCAAATTTTCCTTTTGTTCTTAATGAGATGACAGTCTAGAACACTAGGCCTGCTGCAGTGAGAGAGACTTCCTGCTGGGATTAGATTACTAAGAGTTTCAGTGTTTAATCTCCAAAGACTGCCAGGCTTTCAAGGAGGGCTGGCAGGGAAAAAACAGCAATGGCCCACTACAAGGGGGTGTCCTGCACTGAGGAATCAAAGCTCCCAGAGGCACTCAGACATCTGACTGCTCTTATTCCAGTCAGTATTAAAGAATAAATGCAAATCAGCATCATCCTCTGGCACATTAGTGATGGGAGGATGGGTCAAAGGCTTCTTGAAGAGTAAGGTGGAAAGAGTTCCCTGAGCACTAAAGGTGACAAACCTAGCAAGCATCAGCAAGCTGTGGTGTCAGCTCTTACACACCAATCCCACACCCTTCAAGTTCGCACTGTCTAATCAAGCCGCCTGTGAAAGATCCACATGGCTAGAATACAATCCTCTTATGTTCATCCTCGTCTGGGACCTAGTTCCCTTCTTCATAGAAAATTTTGTCCTCAAACTTATTCAATAAGGACTTTAATTGATCACTATGGCTCTTAAGCCAGAAACTGAAAGAAGAATGCCATACCCACTTCTGTAGGGTGAACCAATCCTTTCCTAGAAAGGGAAACACTAACCTTTCTGGAGCCTTCGCAGCATTTGGAAAGTGACTGCTTTTAGCAGTAATGGTATCACTGCCAGATGATTTCCATCAGCACCAGCAGGCTCCTCCAGTAAGAGAAAGACTCAAGAAAGAACAGTTTCAAGGCTGTGGGTAAGTCTGCAGATGTTCAAGTGGAGTCACTGCTACTTTGAACTCTGTGCTGAGTCTCTCAAAAGCAAACATCGAAAGTGTTAAATGGGATTTTAGCTATTGTGCATGAAGTACTCAAATATATAAAATATGCCAAATGTATACATATCTCTATGTTATCTATTTAATCTACTGTTATATTTGTATCTGTGTTTACCACTAAGTAGAGCACACATTTCTTTATTCATTTCTATCATCGACATAGCCAAAGCCTTAACTGCTGGGTTGGTGAATCCCACGCATCATTTGTTCATGTGCTGTTCATTGCTGATCAATCACTTGTTTGAGTCCATCCATTTAAGGTGTGCTGGTTATCCCCTGATACCTCAGACTATGAACTCATTGGGCTTATAGCATGCTGGTAGATATACAAAGTGTAAGACTGAACTGCATCTGCTAGCTAAAGAATGCCTAAGATTTTCAGTGAAACCTCAGGAGCTGGGGGTGTGGCTCCCTTACAGAGCCTTTGTGTGCTACTTATGAATCTGACTCAGTACCAAGCAGTATAAAACAAACAAAATATGACTCGAACAAAATGGGTCTGAAGAGGCACGAGGAAAGAAATATCCTCACTGGATGGTTCAGAGATATCCAGGCCTTGGCCACCCTTAATTTTTCTTCAGAATTGTGACATTATAAGCTACATTATTTTGCTTAGTGTGGCAAAGCAGACTTTTAGTCTTAGCATTCAAGAGTTCCGGGCAAGTCTTAGTGACAGAGGGCAAGCCTGACACAAAACTAAAGCCACAAATCTAGGCCTATGTGATGGCTCACTGGGTAAAGTTTTCTCTCACCAAGCCTGATACTAGTTTTATCATTTTAAAGAGAGAACAATTCTCACAGTTGCTTTCTGACCAGCAAATCTGTCCATGAGTGCTGTGGTTTGAGCAAACACACATACCCATTCTCACACATAAGCTAAATAAGTAAATTAATAAATGCTTTAAAAAATTTTAATGGGCCAATGATACGGTTCAATGGGCTAGGATACTTGCCTCCAAGTCACGTTACCTGAGTTCAATCCCAGAGACCACAGACCACATGATGAAAGGACAGTGAAATGACTCCTGAAGATTGGCCTCTGACTTTCACACATATGACTACCTCCCACAAGATATGTAATGCAATTTAAAAAAAATCTACCATTATCTTATAATATTTCTGTTGTGAACAGACACTGTGACCAAAGCAACTCTTATAAGGACAATATTTAACTGGGGTTAGGTTTAGAGGTTCAGTTCATTATCATCAAGGTGAGAGCAGGGCAACCCCCAGGCAGGCATGATGCAGAAAGAGCTGAGAGTTCAACATCTTGTTCCAAAGGCAAACAGAAGGATAGCTTTCAGAGAGCTTGGATGAGAATCTTAAAGCCCACACCCTTAATGGTACACTTTCTCCAATAAGGCCATTCCTCCTAATAGTGCCATTCCCTGGGCCAAGCTTATTCAAAACATCTTAACCATCAATGAAAACTTGTTGTTTAATTCCTATGGCTAAACTAACGGAAGAGTGTCCAGTCCTGGAGACAGGGAGTCATAAAGCTTTTAAAAGAATTAGTTAAGGGTTAAGGATGGCTATACATGGGGGCCAGGGAGATCAGGGTCCCCTTTGGAGTTATTAGTCTCATTAATAGAAGAATTTACAATTGGGTTCAAGTGAGAGCACAAGGATAATTTTATTCTGACTTCAAAGAAACCCAACCCCAACCCACACAGGTCAGGCCAAGTCATAAACCTCAGCAGCTTCCTGGAGGAGAGAAGGGAAAATTCCTCCCTATGTAAGCATGAAAGACAAAGGGACAGACATTTCCCATTAGAAACTCCTGTACATGTTTATATTAATTTGTGACTACACATTTCTATTTATCCACAGCAAACCTGGGTCTCTTAGCCTTTAATCACACAGCAGCTATGGTTATAGAGGCCTTAAAAACAGCCCATCATTAGTCATTCAACTGCACTGCACCCTGGAGAAGGAGCTGCATATTCCCTAGAGCCTGCCCAGTCAGGACAGTGAGTGCTAGTAACTATCAGTAAATGCCATCAACTTTCAAAAGCCCCCTGGCATTATATTAGGAAGTCTGGTTTTCTTGAAACACACACTTATTGTGTAACTTAATTTATGTTTAACAAAACTGTCCTGACTTAGAGTTTTACAGACTATAAACATGCTTGGGGGTGAGATGGAAGAACTTTTATTGTTGACATGACAGGATATTGGTATTTTCCCAAGTACTATTGACCTCCTTTTCCTCATTCTATAGGGTTAGGGCTTCACCATGGGCTGTCACCACCTCATGAATCTCCATTTTGAATACACAGTCCAAGAGAAGACTATCACTATTCATCTTGCTATGGCTTTGATGACATACATAGCTATAAGTTCCGCACCCATCAGAGAGATAACAGCATAATGCCCACCAGTGAACATACTACCTGTCTTTGATGGATACTAACAATATATGAGCTATAGATCTGTCTGCTCACCACTCCCACAATCCTAGCACAGGCTATTTGGCAAATAACTGTTCACCCATGGAAGGAGGGCATGGTTATAAATAACACCTGACATAACTATGTCTTTTCTGAATACCATGTCATTAAACTACTCAAACTTGATTTCTATTTTTCTTCTTAGATATTTCTTTTTACCTGTGGTGGTTTGCACATACTTGGTACAGGGAGTAGCACTATTAGGCAGTGTGGTTTTGTTGAAGTAGGTGTGACCTTGTTGGAGTGTGTTGCTGTGATAGGTGGACTTTAAGATCTTTCTCCTAGCCACATAGGTGCCAGTCTTCCATTGTTTGCATTTGGAAAAAGTTGTAGAACTCTCATCTCCTCCTGTCCCATACCTGCCTGGACACTGTCATGCTCCTGCCTTGATGATAATTGACTGAACCTCTGAGCCTCTAAGCCAGACTCAATTAAATGTTGTCATTTATAAAAGTTGCCTTGGTCATGGTATCTCTTCACAGCAATGGAAAACCTAAGACACCCCTCTTGCTGTTCAATGTGGTGAGTGCATTCTTCCATGAGAAATTCAGGTCCTCTATAAAAGACGACAAGATTGAAAACAAAGTAAGAGACAGATCACACTGTACAGCAATAATAGCTTGAAAGGAAATTTATCTGAAGATTCAATATAGGAAGCAGATCATCAGAAATGGCTTCTAGAATATAAAACTCACGGTGCCTAGAAAAACATGTCTCTCTGTTGTAGGAAATATCTTATGAGTGGCAATTATGGTATTTAAAAATTCACCCAGATATGTCAATGTGATTAGAAACATACTTATTAATAGAAGATTGGTGGTTCTTTCTATATCCAGAAGTAGAACACTGAGACAAAGACATTCTGACCTTGGCTACTCCAATATGCTTTCAAATGAAAGGGTAGGGAAATAAAAGGAGTGAATAAGCCAAGAAATACCAGGCAGTGAGAGCAAAGGCACACTGGGTTTCAAGCCTCAGCTCAGCCCTCACAGTGAGTTCTCCCATTGTTCTGGTGACCTCCCTGCAGAGTCTCTGCAATCAATTTGCATTCCTTCCTCTCTTCTCTGCTTCCTTCTCAAACTAACCCACTACCTATTGAGACCAGAGTTCTACCAATGCCTCTGCATCCCTCTTCCCTTTCATCTCTGTTTCTTATAGATTGTAGCTTTAACTAGTTGAGACTCGTGAGTCTTCCACTCTATTTCCTTTGTGTGATACTCTGGGTGAACCCAGAGTCCCACACATTGTAGGTAAATGCTCTATCAGTGAACACCGTGCCAGATTAACTCTTCGGTACTTCTGTCTATTAGATGTTAGAGTGAGCTTTTCTTTACAAAGAAAGCAGAAACAGAAAAAGATCCAGACCTGTTTTCCTTCATTTATCTTTTCAAAAGTCTTAAGAGTCCCACACCTAGGCCATCCATTCATCAGTTTTCAGCACACCAGAATTTGAAAGTACTCTAAGTCTTTAATGAGTCTCCATCAGAGACAAAGGTTCTTTTCCTCCTCATTACTTTTGGGATACCTGGAACATTGATCATCGTAAAGAATGTCCTTGCCCAGTAACAGTAATGCCATGAGACCACTCCCATCTAACTTCTCTGGCAGGTCTGTTTCTTTACCCATTCATCTCCCCAGTCATTTTGGCAACTGCTCAATATTTTTAAAGAATTTTGTTCATTTCCATAGCTCTTCTTACTTCTTTTGTACCAAAGACTTTCATGTCTCTCACATTTCAGATGTATGTTCAAGTTTATAGTTTACAGACAAGTGACATAGACATAGGTAGAGATGGTACTGTAGATGTAGATATGGATAGCTTTCCTAAAGCACTTTAAACACATGTATTCCTTTAGCCACAAATTCTACTTCAGGCTTCCATGCTCCATTTATTGCTATGTGCTCCAGAGTCCCCTTCTTCCTGCCCCAGATCAAGCCACTCAGATTCTCTAGCTTTATAAATCCTTCGTTTATTTCTATTTCTGAGTTAGTCTGTACAGTCAGACAATTGTGGCTTCTGGCCATCTCCCTCTTTCTCACCAGCAGCCTCCTAACTCAGGCCTGGACAGATGCAATCAATCTGCTACTCTGGTCAACTGCCCTTGTATTCTTAACAGTTTTTTTTTTTTTAAAGAGAAAAGAAAATGTGCTGAATGATCCACAAGGAGTTGATAGTTACACAAAGCTCCATTTGTTCTTTTAGGTAAAAAACAAACAAACAAAATCATGAAACAAAAACACAGCAAATCAAACATTTAGGTCTTCTTTAGATTTCTGTATTAATTTATGCATGTGGATCACTTTTAGATGAAGTTATAAGATCAACTGTTCAGAAAAGATAAACATGCCTAAGTGAGCTTGGACAGAGCTTGATTTCCATTGCTCTAAATTACTCCCCTTCAACTTAAGCAGAGAAGGGTGGATGGCTGGGAATAGGGGGTAGATAAGAAATGGGATGGTTCCTTTTTAATGCCTTCCTTTCATAATCAAGTCTATACACATCTAAACATGTTCTATGGTCAAGACTTTCAATCCATTTACTTTGTTCCTCTTAGGAGCTCTTTAGGTATTGTTGTCTCCATTTTGTATATGAGGAGAATGTACTAAGACAGAGTAACTGCCTAAGATTATATTGCAAAGGTGAGATTAAAGCATTCAGCCTAACTTTGGGTTAATTGTTATTTCTTGAATGCTACAATAGGATGTATGTGTGGCCTATGAGCCTAGGGCTTTATAAGGAAGGCCTAGATGTTTACTTCTCACAAGGATGCATGGTTCCCTTCAGGATGAGTAGCCTTTTCTGACTGCTTGAGTACCAACCTTGGATTACTGTGCACAGACAGTACCAAAACCCTAGCATTGCAGAAACTGAAGACTTGAGATCACTTTCTGTCTTTGGGGTGCTGTGAATCCCAGCACAAAGAGCGGGAAATGAAATGCTCATGTGATGACTAAGAGACTGTGTTGTTTTATCTTTGCCCTTAAAAAATAATAGTGCTTCACAGATTAACTCCTCTAGAGATGTAAAAGGATGCAAATGACTTTCAATAAAATAATAGTTTTATAAATATGGAGAATGGCTGTTTGACTTACTTTCCTCAATATCAGCTTAGATTTATCTTCTCACTCTGTTCTAAGGGGCTCTGCAGCCCCATGTTAGAAATATATATGTGCCCCTGTGCATTGAGCCAGGAAGCTATAATTCTTCACATATAATTTTCATTTTGGGGAGATTGGGTGGCTTAATGTTAGCTGCAGATCCAACATTGTCTAGTTTATCAACAAAAGCAATAAACTTCTAATGCCCTGTTTCTCTCAATGTGTTTGCCTTCTACAAGTGTTTCCAGTCAGTGGGAAGGCAGAAAGAGGGGTGATTGACTCTTCTTTTCCCAGATTATCTTACAGGAACTCCATGAGGGCCATATTATCTTCATTTTATACTTGAGAAAACTGAGGCATGCAGCCCTTTACTAAATCCCTTACCTTTTCCTGCCCAGGCAACAGCAAAACACTAACTAACCAAGTGTCCAACTCTAAAGCTTTCACATTAAGCCCCAGAATTAAAGGCATCACTGGGGCTTAACACCTGGGTAGTTTCCCAATCAAGGTCTTGTTCTCCAAACCTGACAACTGCTGGGTGTTGTGGTTATAGGAGAGACTAGAGAGTGGACCTTGGTGATTGCAAAACCCTGATTTCTGACCCTGGACACTCAGCCCAACAAAGAGCAGGGTTCCTTAACCAACCATGTTCACACACAGAAGATGACAAATGGCCAACAATCTCTTTATCTTTCAAGTGGTCATACTGAAGTTACATGAGACCCAGGGCTCTGCAGTTCTCTTTTTTAGGTCTAAATTTGTGTTAGAAAATGTCTGGTGCCGCTGTAAGAGCACGGAGGTGTGGCCAGGCCTGGGTGCTGCGCTCTCCCAAGCAACCGTGGGCAGCTCAGCACAAATGGACCTGCAAGCCAACATTAATTTCCTGTCTTCCATCTGAGGACTCCTGATAAGCAGTTGTCTGGCTAAGCATCCAAGACAGAATCAGACTCGGTCTTAGTAGCTCCCCAAGCTGCTCCCACAGCTACAGCTCTTCCCTCCAGCGCTGATCGTCCAGAGTACAGGACACCTCCTGAAACTATTTTCAAACAGAAGCCCCCACCTTTTTCCATCTCAGTCCTGCTCCTGCTGCCCTGGGCATCTCTGCCATCCCTAGCCACACACCTCAACAGATATTCTCAATGCATTATTGAAAAATGTCTTCCCACAGCAGGCAGAGAAATGAAATTTCCCCCATTTCAATTATTTTCCTTTCTCAGGTATAGAAATTGAAAACCAAGTCTGCTTATAATGAAAGAAATCTACATTTTTGAAATTTTAGTTTTCACTCAAAACTTAATTGGAAAGCTTAAGGTATTTGTGTAAATATGGATATGCAATGAGCTAACTGCTTAAGAGGAAACGGTCCCACAGGGACAGGAGCAGGGCCTCTCTCCCATTCATCACTCAGGTTCAAAAAAATAAATAAAATAAAATGGCAACAGGGCTCAATAGGGCTGGAATAGGAAGTGGCTCTGAGAAAGAAGAATATGTACTAACCTTGAGAGCAAATTGTGAGCATAGGGAATGCATGTTCTTAATGAGTTTATATTCATTGGGTAAAACAGTGGCACCCTTCTAGATTTGAATATGAAACACTGCATGTTTTATTATATCTTTCCATTTATTTAAGCCTTATAACTAAATGCAATCTTTTTGCCAGCTTGGCTTTTTCCCCCTCCCTAGAAAAAGCATGTTCAGAACTTTGCATAATCTTAAAGTATTTATTGCAGCTGAAGAATGCAAACATCATCAGATGCTATAGTGGTTAAAGAAGGAGGAAAAAAACAGTTATGCAGGACTAGGTTTGAATTACCCTTCCCTCATGGGAAGCAGCGGGAAGGTGTTTTGATCAAACTTAATAGAGCCACCACCAACTTAGCTAAAACACCCCTTGCTCTTAAGGACCATTTTATTAGCATAGCCTACTCTGTCCCTCCCTTAAATCTAAAGACAAAATATAATCCTTTAACATTTATGCATATCTCTAGAGGAACGCTGCATATGCGTCCTACTAACTTCCAGTTGCTTGATGTACCATATGTGAATAACTGCATTCCTGTGTGTTGCAGTGACCAACATCCATTTCAGAAAAGGGTAGGAGTACAGTTGAGGTAAGAACTTTGAAGGCAGGTGTGAAGCAGCCACACACGTAAGCAAGCAAAAACAGCAAGCCCAGAGCAAGGGCAGAGAAGTTAGAAGATCAGGAAATACCCAGGTGCCCAGGAATCTGACACAGCACTACCCTTGAGATTTATTTTACCCATATATAATCAGCATGTAATATATCAGCATGGTAAGATCTCAGAGATGTAGTAAGCCAATTATAAAATAGTGCATATTCAATATTCCCAATCAAGACTCTCTCAGATAACCCTGGGCTATGTTAATTTGAGAGCTGAAGCTAAATAGAAAATCATGGTTCTTATCTAATAGGGAAGATGACCCAACTCTGCAGCTAAAGGTGGTCTATAGAAATGTTACATGCAGCTTTCTTTACAAGAGAACCCTTACTATGTCCTGAAGTCTCTAGCCCATTCTGGAAGTCACCCCTCATTCTATAGATAATGTGGAACACTAGGAATAGGGACAGCCTGCTTGGGGAAAAATATGAATGTTGTATAATCATCATTGCAACCAGCACGCCACTCAATCTTTAGACCAAATGGCTTCACAGTTCAGCATAGAGCAAGGTGATGGCTGAGTCCTTGGGATAGACCTTATTAAAGGAGATTGACTAGTGTCCTCAGTGGTAGAGGTCTCAGGTAGGAATGGTTCTACTAAGTCATCCATGCCTTTTGAAATCCTCTTCTGACTTGAGTTCTTCTCTATATACCCATGTTCCTTGAGGAAACTTTTGCTCTGAGAAGCTTTTCATATTTGAAGTAGAAAATGGCATTCTTCTAGTCTCCTTCTACCTCTAATGTCCAGAAGTCAAGCCTAGTGAGCCTTCTTCACTTCCTACTCCTGGACATTAGCCAACTTCTTTTATTGAAACGAGCATCATTGGAAATATTGACAGAAGAGATCAATATAGTGTGCTGTGTTATTTTCCTGTTCTGAGGATATTTTGTGTCTCCATGCTCTTACATTGAGGAAAATGTGCTTTGTGCTAACAACACAAATGGTGAGGGCAGGCAGGGGAAGGATTCAAGAGTGGCCTGCCATACAGTCCAGGTCTTTTAGATGGTGAGTGTAATGGTGAATTGACCAGACAGGCAGGAGAATGGCACCTCTTCTCAGAGGCTCATCGACTTTCTACCACACATGGCCCCATCTAACATGAATAAAGGCAAGCCTTGAGAACAGACTCTGAAAATGTCAGTGGCAAAGTGATGTGTCAGAGATGGAATAGGAGACTTCAGGAGCAGTCAAGTATTTATAGTGCAAACAAATCCACAGGTGTCTAACCTTGGTGATGACCTCATTGTTAGTAGAGAGAGCAAGGTGAATGGAGGGACGAATGAACAGGAGAAAAAGTGTTCAGACAATTGGGAAGGCAGGGAGTCTTTCTTGTCTGTTTAAATATCGTATTATTTTCTATCGTCTATGTGCAAGGCACAGAACATACACGTGTGAATGAGGTGGGGCCCACTCAATGTGAGTAGGTCATCAGACTTGGACCTAAATGTGCATAGGTTAGATTGTGGTTTAGTGTTCACTAGCTATGACTCATAGCAATAACAAAACTTTGATAGCCTTGCTTTATCTTATGTGACATGTGGATAGCAACATGGTCCTAAAAAGTGTATTGCGATTTAAGTATGAACACGGGACAAAGATGATGAAACTCCAAGAAGAGGTATCATCCCCATGCCTGTTGAGGTAGCATCTGATTTAAATGAGAGCTCCACATAATAAAAGATTGTAAACCTGGGTCCTCTCTGGAGAGCTTGGAGTGTGTAAGTGAGAGATAATCATATGCAACAAGTCCAATTCAATAAGCAAAGACATAGAAAAGGAAGGTTAGAAAACAAGGGGCGAACGCATTAGGTTTCCTAGAAAAATATCAAACTTCAGAAGAAAGGAAAACGAGAAGTTCCAGAGAAGGGCCTAAGAAGCCAAAGTACAATTGAAATAGGAGAGATGACCCAAGCATGGTGTGTTTGTTTGCTTGAGGAGGTTCCCCTGATGTGTGTGGAGAGGACACATTTGAAGTGAGTTAGGAACAGACCTAGGCAGAAAGCATCATGGGTGCTGATGCAACTTATCTGTGTATTCTCTAATATAGGCTGTGCTGCACTCCTAACATCTGTTTCAACCCTGGAGTGACCTTAAAAATGTCACTCAGCTGGCAGCGAGGAAGATAAATTGGAGTGAAGGCTGGCCTGGAGAAATAGCTCAAGGAGACATTTGAACACAGAATCATTGCCGTGTGTGTGTGTGTGTGTGTGTGTGTGTGTTACTGCTTTTAATCTGTGAGAGGCCTTGATGGAAGTATCAAAATCAAGGATGGAGTGAGGTGGAGGATAGTGAGGATGTGGAGGGTGGGGAGGACGGTGAGGACGATGAGGATGGTCACCGCAAAGAAGCTGCATTTAGCTGCTAACAGCGAGACAGCAGGGGGACACAGAGCTGAGATCCCCTTAAATAGAATCCATTTAGAATACACTCATTAATGTAGCTCCACTCACTTAATTATTTTAAAACTATTAATAGCCTAAAAGAAACTTGTCTCCAGTTAGCAAATGATTTAGTCCCATTAGGAATATACATGAGCGTGTGCCGTGTGAGATGTCTTAATACTTTAAATGGCCTGACTTACTGAGTTTCCCACTTGTCCATTCTGAAAGTATAAAGAACCTTCCCCGATAAGAGCTGACTGAGTCCATGGGGAAATATGAGCACGCATCATATGCAAATATCAGTTCAAAAGACAACTGACAACTCAAAATAAACGGAGCAGATGACACACAAAATGTATGCTTGCCAAAGACATGTAGTACAGAGCTGTTTCCAAACTTGGGCTTCAGTAAAGAAAAATGATTGAGAGAAATCAGGAAGGCAGGAGCACAGAAGAAGCTTCCCTGAAAAAGAGAGAGGAGCCAGGAGTTAAAACAGAGCAGCATTCTGGACTGGAAGAGAGGGAGGCTCTAACCCCGGATTCTAAGATACATCTCCAAATGCACTTTGATATTTAAGTGCATGAAAGTGTGATCAGATACCATGTACAGATGACCTCTCTTGAATCATTCCTAATATTGAGTTTTTGTTCAGGAACCGATGGGTGTGGTGTGTTCAATTGGAGGACCTGTAGTTAAGCCTGGCCTCATTTCTCCTTCATTCATGGTGTGATTCTCTTACTCATCAATAAAATTACAAATAAAACTACAGCCTGACCTTCTGTTAACCTTGATGGAGTTGAAGAGATAGATGCATTTATAAGTAAAATGAACCTTAAGCCCAATGAAGAAAAAGAACAATTTTAATTTTAGAAGATCTACATAAAGCCATCCTGGATAATGCAGAATAAATAAAATCTCCATAAATAACCCAGACTATAATTATTTGTTAAGCTCCTATTCTGATTTTGGCACTGTGTATAAGTTTAGAGGATTCACAAAAAGTAAAATAGGTCACTCAAAAAAAGAATAAAAAAGAATGGCAATAACTTATTCATCTTTTTGTCTCACACTACCAGGAAGGAGACAGCCAGGGATAGACTTAGAAGTTTATCCACAGAGAGAAACAATGGGGAAAGCAACAACTAAACCTTTGTTTCATACTGTAGACCAAAGTTACCTAAATAAAATCATAGCATAAAGGGGTAGTAGCTCATGTCTTTAGTCCCAGCACTCGGGAGGCAGAGGCAGGCAGATCTTTGAGTTCAAGGCCAGCCTGGTCTACAGAGCAAGTTCTAGGACAGATAAGGGTACACAGAGATACACTGTTTGAAAAACAAAACCAAACAAAAAACACAAAACAAAATAACAACAAAAATAGAGTAAGCTAGATACATTTTAAAACATATATTTAGCATTTAAAATCCCACCAGCAACATTTTCTAGAATAAAGAAATATGAGACTGGAAGATGTCTCAGTAGTTGAGAGCGCTTGCTGCTCTAGCAAAAGAACCAGGTTTGGTTCCCAGCAAACACATGGCAGCACACAACCATCTGTAACTCTAGTTTTAGGAGATCATATGTCTTCTTCTGGCTCTCATGAGTACCACACAAGCACATGATATGCATACATACATGTAGGCAAACACTTATATACATAAAGAATAAAAATATAAGCATTAAACCACTATGACTTAAAAGCAAACAAACAAAAGAACATTGTGAAATGAATATATAAAAATATATTCATTTCAACTATGTGTACTAACTGCCATTTCAAGTGTTCCAAAGCCTCAAGAACACTGTGGCTACCAGAGGGTCAGAAAAATCTATGAGTAGTCCCAGGGTCTTTTCATTGGGCTATTCAGTAAAAAGCCAATTAATTAACTGATCGTTTGATGTGAAACTGGGTGCTTTGCCTGTCAGTAGATCCACAAGGGTATCCTGAAGTAGACCTCTCCAGGCCAGCAGGAAGAGAGCTATGGGGTGGAGTTGGGGGGAAGAAAGCCGGAGTAAAGGCAGGAAAGCCAGTCAGAAGGATCCATGTATGTATAGTGGTTACCAGAAACTCACATTCCAGGAGTAAATCTTGGATATTTTTAAGCCTAGGCTATCAGATTTCAGAATTTGTTTTGTTTCCTTATGAAGGGGAAGGGGTAGAGAAAGTCCCTAGTATACTGGCTTTTGTAACTGGGGACTGAGGTGGTAGGAAGAAGTCTATAACTTGTTGCCTTTGCATCCCAGCTGATGAGTTTGGAAAGGAAGCAGTCTGCTCTTTTCTGATCCAGCTGTCACTCAGCCCTTGCAGGAAGGACAAGAACAGAGAAGTTCAGATAAATCCATAGCATTTCATGGTATGTCCATGATGGGAAAAGCATTTGCTTGTGGTATATTAGAGTTAAAGGTGTGACTTGCTATTATGAATTCTCTTTAAATATGTCATTCCATAGCCTAAGACTAGCATAGAATACACAGCAGTGAAAAGACACTAGCAGCTCCAACCAAGCTCCCAGTTACTTTAACTTTCTGAGCACTTGCTAGCTGGAGACCAGAAAGGATGTAACAGAACTGCCCCACTCTAAGACAACTCCAGGTCAAGTGGCTTAGTCCAATATCTAAGCACCAAGAAAACCCCATAGATCATGAGGTCCTGCCATCCTGCCAAAGTGGCATCTCCTTTCAAGTGCAATGCTTTGTAAAAGAGAAGCATCAGTATCTTCAGTGAGCTGGAAGGAGGAAATAAAGATGAGAGTCTGTAGCCCGAGGAAGGGAGGAGGAGTCTCGTTTTGAAAGTTGGTGCACATCAAAGCTATTGGGACTTTCAAAACTGACTGATGTCTAGGCTCTGGCCCTATCAATTATGGCAGAGTAACTTGTGTAGAGCTTCCAGTACCACTACTTTCATTTGTTTGTGTATTTTTCAAATCTGCCAGGTGTTTCCCATGAAAAGCCAGAGTTTATAGGACACCTGGATTTGGGGTTTCCACTCATGGAAATCAAAAATGTTCATTTGTCTGGTATTGTTTCCTATTCCTCTGCAAAGTCTTGAAAAAGTGGAAGAAGCAAGATGATGATAACATCCTCAAGGTTCTGGGCTCCACATGGCTTCCAGAGCTTATGTGAAGTCTTCAGAGAAGACAGCCCTTGTCGATGCATGGGGCTCAGACTGAGGGCCTTGTCATAAAGGCTAGTAGGTGCTTCTGTCATTTAGATAAATAATCATGAGGACCAGAATTGCCCTAGGCATAGATGATGGTAATGTCTGCTTTCATGGAATGTACAGACTCTAATGGGTAAAGCTGATAATTATTTGCTTGCCTATTGAAGATGATATACTGATAGAGGGCATGCCCATGTAAGAATTAAGGCAAAGATAGTACCATCGAGTCACTGTGAAATGATCTAAGGATGTTTAAAAGAAGATAGAGCCAGAAGCAGGTCACAAAGAGACTTTCTCTAATACTCTGACTTCTGGAACATTTCCTTCCAACTCTGCTTAAGAACACTGCTCTCAACTGGTCCTCTTATTCCTGTGACAATGGCTTCCCTTAACATGACCTCCTCATACCTTTGCCAATAAACATTCAGGAAAACCTGTTGAAGCAGTACCGTGAGGTTCTGTCTCTATAGTGGTACTCCCCTCCCCTCGCCCCAGCATTCAGGTGTGTAGCACTTTGGAGCTAGGCACCTAATGAGGCATGGGAAGAGTCACCACAGTGTTGCACAGTGAGGATGGGCAAGAGCCTCAGTATGGACATGGATGCTTGAGATTTACATCATCTATGACCCATGTTTAAGCCCCATGATGACACTGTGAACAGCAAATGAAAAGATGATGATAATTTTTTAAAATAAGAGCTACTTCACTCTGCCCTGAGTAGATCATCAGAAAGAAGAGGCTAACTATCCCCTTCACGATGTTCTGTGATAAAGGCAGCTCTAAGCAGAGCACCCATGGGGGTAGACTGCTACACTCCACATCATCTTTGGAAGTGTGCCGAGAATCCACCAGAAAATGTCACTACAGCCACCAAGAGAAGAGTAGGGAACACCAACAGAAACTGAAGATATCAAGATACCCATTCCATAGTGTATATGGGTACTGTGCTGTGTCTTGGATTGCAGAACTCTCTGGAAGAATTTCAAGAGAGTCACAATTCTCACTTCATGGGTAATGTACAGCATAAAAAAGGCCCATTGAGCTGTTGTGACCCTTTCTAGCCCACACTCGTAGGGCTAGGCAATAGCAGCTTAGAGTGTCTTCTCTTCTTGGGAAATGGAAACTACAGCTATCAGATAGCATCTGAGATGTTCTCGTGAGCGTTGTAACCAGTGGGACTTCTAAGCATGCAAAAATCCCAAATTTTTAAACCTGATTTACTCAGCTTGCATATAGCACCACTACAGTTAAAACCACACGGAAGATCAATATTCAAGATACAAATTGAAAAAAAAAATTGTGGCTCCACCACTTTCTACTGAGTTATCAAGAGGTAAGTTAGACCATATTTTATGTTCTTAATGTTACTGTGATTAGTCTTTAGGGTTTTTTGTCTGCTTGCTTTGAAAACTTCTCTGAGGATATCTCTAAGCCTCTAAAATCATAACATGGCACACTGGACATTTACACAAGGAGGTGTCCTGGGGCAAGTTCTTTCTAGCATTGAGAGGCACTGCTTTGGTGAAGATTATAAGCCCCCCATTGCCCAGCACCCAGATGCATGTGGTGAGTGTAAACTGTACCCTCATTCTACTCTGTTGGCAACAATATGTTGCTAAAAGGTATCTCTACAAGGTACAGCACCAAAACTAGCATCTATGTCCTCTTCCAAAAGTTGTGTGACAGGTCCTAAGGTGCCAGTAAGCTCCTCAGTACTTCTATGCCTGCACCCTCATGCACTACACTTAACTTTTAGCAAATGGCCAGTCACAGTAGCTTAAGCCCTTTGGGAAGAGTTTCCAGAGCTGTTCTCTAAGCCCTGCTTTCCTAGTAGCCATGGTGTCTTAAGCACAAGTTGGGAAGCATTCACGAAACACCCATCCTCAGTATTTTACTCTCCACTGCACTTCCAATATGTTCACAGCAAAATTCAGGTGGTTCCTTTGAAGCATACATGAAGACAAGCATATAAACACATGCATGCATGCACACATATACATCACATGCATACAGTTTCAACTAACCACCCTGTGGTCAGCCTCCATGAGAAGCCAGCACACTCTGGGTGTGCAATCTACAGTCTGTGATGGCACAGTGGTAGATTACCCAAGAGAATGGCCTTACAGTTTTATAAACTATTTATTAGCCCTGTCCTGGAGAGCGACATCAATATGGCCACTGGTGAAGCAAAGCAGAGCTATAAAAATATCATCTATCCCAAACAAGCTTCATAATCAAACAAAGACCCATGCTGGCTTGGACAGGTTGTGTTCTGGCACATAAGGGCCCTTTCCATCTTTAAAACAGACCATTAAAACACCAGAGCACTTTGACTCACAGAAGTCTAAATCAAAAAAGAGGAAGAGAAAAGAGAGCTCGCTTCTCCAAGAGTAATAACACTCTTTGAGCACCAGGAAAAACTCATTGCGACAGAGATGTGATATTGCTTTTCTCATCATGGCTTCTTGGTTTCTTCAAACACTCTTGACAATCTTGTAGAGGTTCCTAATGTCCCCACATCCTTCCTTCCCTCCCTGCTTCTCAGAGTCCCTTTTCTCTCTACATATACACAATACTCTGGTTGTGATTTATTCAGTATTACTTTGGGGTCTTCAACCTCCTGAATCAATAAGAAAATCAAATTTTATCCATTTTCCAGAAGGGAAATAATAATAAAAGTAACTTGAATTAGAATGCTATCATACCAGAGTTGAGCGACAATTTCCCAAGGCAGAGGAGAATAGCAAGTAGATTTATAACACTGGTGGTCATTATGATTGACATTCCCAGCTGGTGCCCCTCCAACTGGCTCCAAAATGTCTTAATAACATACATTTGAGACATCCTTGTACTTATACCGTATTGCACCTGCTAGCATGAGATAATATGTGGACTTCTGAAAAATAAGTCAGGGTGAGAGAGATGCAGGGAATTATATAAGGAAGCCAAATCTCTCTTCCTAGCACCTGGTACACCACTTGTGGGTTCTCACCATGATTCCAGAAACAAATCAGCAGCTCAAATATGTGCATGAGGAGGCTCTGGTCTGGACCACAGGCTAAGTGAGGAGGCCCCCATAGCAAGAAAGGAACAAAGAGAAACAAGAAGAGACCAGGGGAGAGAGGGTGCAGGGAGTGGCTGGTACCCACTCCAACACATTGTGCCAAGGCTACTAATTTGCTCTATATGGACAGACTTGGTGGTGTAGGGCAGAGCTGTAATCTTAGCTCTTTTTGAAGTCAAGTCAAGAGGATTGCAAGTTCAAGGACAGCCTCAGCAACTTAGCATGACCTGTCTCAAAATAAAATGTGACACAAGGGTTGGGAATGTAGTTCATCTATGAAGTTGAAGTGCTTCTTTTGCACATGTGAGATACTGGGTTCAATTTTCAGAGGAAGGGAGGGAAAAGAAAAGAATGTCTGACATAGAAACACAGAGGTTAAGAAACCATAGCTAGATAGATGGTCCAACATCAGTTCGGGAGACATTTCTATGATCTTTTAGTTGGTTCTGAAGTACCAGGGAATAAGAAGATAAAGTGAATGAACCCTTAGCAAACTCAAATGGAGACAGACTCGCCATGTTCTTCTCTGCGCTCCTTCCATGAGATTTCCTTCCCAATATGTTCCACCATGATTTAGTTCTGTAGTCTTGGGGACTTGGACCCTCTGCTACTGAGAACAGTGAGGGATAGGAAGAGGTAGCATCTGCAGTGGTCATTTTGTTTATTGACAGAACACTTATTTTTCAGAGTTTAAAACCGCAAAGCTGATTGTCTCAGTACCCTAGGGGACCTTAAAAAAGCAAGTAAATTCCAGACTAAAGGTGCTCGTCCCCACTGTAGGCAGGCAGGTCACTCCTAGCGAGCTGGGACTTTGGATGCAATAAGACCCATAGTTGTCTGTAGTGATAAATAACCAAAAGACTTAGAATCTTTCCTTTACATCCCATCCCTGCAATCACAATGAAGAATCAAACTAGGAAGCATAAGCTGAGCTTGGTCTGGGATTCAGCCCCACCAAGTCAGCTAAACTGGTTTGTGCTCATTTACTCCAAAGTTCAAAGCTGAGACCTCATACCCAGCACTAATGTAGAGGAATGATTTTAAAGGAAGACTATACCATATATCAAGCACTTGGGGTGTACCCAAGAGTTTGGACAAATGAAGGGGTATAGGCTGTAGAGACTGATATCATTGGGAGCTTCATCCTTACCAATACCACTCTCCAATATATTTTTAAAGGAGAAACTCCAGAAGGCTTATGAAGGAGAAAAATATTGGTGTAAGTCTTTTACTTTGCAAGTTCTCCCAGGAGCACAGCTGGATTTTGTATGTGAGAGGAGTTAGAGCAATCTCAGCACGAGGTGCTAACAGTGAAAATGATATGATTTTCTGGGGTGTGGTGGAGTCGCACTGCCCTCCCTGAAAAAGCCATCACTATGAGTCCATGTGGTACCATAGCTCGAGCCCACCGAGAGGGATTTTCATCAGCAACAACAGCATGAAGCAGAGTTCTCTGGAAGCAAATGGGCACATACAGATGCTACGCACACACAACTGATCTGCTACGAGGCAATCATGCCCACAGAATGAGCAGATGAAAACTCCCTGCTCCCCAAGGCTCTGAGGCCACATGCCAGGAGCTGGGATGACAATGGTATACCCAGGACAACTCCTGTTGGGCCTAGGCATGGCCTACCTTTGCTTATTCATTGGCAAAGATCCCCTCTGTCCCCTTTGGTTCTTCCTTGTTTTGAGCATGGCCCCAGTTTGATGATGGATGACCCATCATGATCCATACCCACGTCTGAAAAGACCTATCAAGTAACTCAAAATATGGTCACAGCATATGTTTATTGATACAAATTGAACATGAGTCAAGAGGGATATCACTCCCCTCCCCCAAATACAGTGAGGAGTTAATAAGAACAAAACATGTTCCATAGACAAAGGTTTTTCAGGAAGAAAGTTTCAAACATAACTTCTTCCACAGGAGGGATATTTTGAAAATTCCAAAGAGTAAAGCCCTGTATAGTTATACCTATCTTCAACAATCTCCCCACTCAGTGGACACATGTTTACTAAAAAATCTATCCTTTTCTGGGAAAAAATTAAAATTGCTTCTTTGATCCCAAGGATGAAACCAAGCACCATAGTGTGTGTGGTTGCAGGAAACTTAAGTTGGTTCATCTACAAAATTGAAAAAAGGCAGAAATTCCAGGCCACACAGATCTGAACTTTAATAAGTAGGAATGTAGATACAGTCTAAAAGTACCCCTGAGGATAACTGCCTGTTTTAACATCTCCACTCTCAGAGTATAAGGAAATTGGAATCAAACAGAAAAGATTACTCAGCATCTGCTATAGAAAACAACACATTTTAAAGCACCCCGCTGGCTTATTTTATTCTAGCCCTTCATTGCCTTTGAGTTATTTTACTACTCTGGAAATTATAGATAATTGATAGCAACACAAAATAGTTCTTGTCTATAGACATGGGAATAAATTCTGTGTGGTTAAGGTTTACTGTTTCTGAAATCCTCCTACAAAAAAAGCCTAGCCCCCCGACCACTTGCAAGCACATACCAGTATCATCCGAGATAGGCAGATTCTATTCTGTGCACATTTACATTTTTCCAATTTACATTCTGAAACATATCATCTCTGCATGCAGTCCTCATGAATAGCAAATTATGTAAAATATTTAATATTCATTTATTTGCTATGTGTATAAGAAGCATGATTTTATTAACTATTAGTGAGTGGTGGACACTGATCCTCCAGGGTTTTTTTTGCTTAATAAAGAATATAACCAAGCACATGCTATCACATGATGTAGAGTATCAGTGACTATAGAAGAAGTCTGAGGATGAAGGAAGGCCTGGCCTCCCCTGCCCCTCGGAATCAGAATAAAAGATTTCTTTTAGCCACACGGGGTTAGCATTTTAGTCAATTCGGCAGAAAGTAGAAAAACTACAGTGACATCTGCGTTTTACATAGACTGAGGTCAGCAGTTAGCTGTTTATCACAGTAAGCTCTCTTGTCTTATTCCAAGTGCAGATCCAGTGATTGTCATCCAGGCCACATTCAGCCTTCCCAACCACCCTGAGTTTAAAAATAAGAAAGACTCAGACCCTAGTGGGTAGCACAGCTCTGCTGAAATTTTCATGGGACTGTACCTCAATATGCCAAAGCTAAACACACAAAGAAAATGCATAATGTGAGGCCTCAGAATGGCAATGTTCATGTCCCGCTGAATGTCTGCCTTCATGAAGCTTGTTTATGACTCACGTTGATATACATATGATGGCTGTTATAATTATAATACAATTGTTCACTGACTTTTCTCCATCCAAATCATTCACCCAACTTATACATTAAAAAGTATATACACTTGAACCACTTTCCTTCTTTTGTTAAAAGGGCAGGGATTATTTGTAGTGCCATTTGTAAGAATGGCATCCAGCTGTTTTATAAAGTTCACTTTTAGCCACCTGATTAACATAGAATGCAAGAGAACCCACACAACCAGTTGGCATACAGAAGCCAGAACAGCCATTGTTCTCTGCAAGTTAGGCCTAGTTTCAGCCTTTACCTCACTACTTCAGGACAGGATACAAACCACCCAGCCATAAGCAGCCATACCTTCATATCCCCACTGTATTGCATTAGAATACAGATGAACCAGAAGCCCTGGGTCAGAAGAGATGGTCAATTGCCAAAGATTTTCTTCCTCAGAGAATGAAAACCAGGAAGTCTCGGCTCTCTTTTGAAGACATTCAAAACAGTAACCAAATATCACTTACCTAGGGAAAGACAAAGAAAGGGAGAGATAAAAGAGAGTTAGGAATCCACCATGACCACAGAAAACATACAGAGGTGACTGATTCTAAGCAGATCAAGTTTAATGCAATTCTGCTTTCCCACAGCTTCACATACGACTGGGTTTTACCTATTCCAAGTACGGGTCTGTTGGGGAAATAACACATGTTGTGACAGCCACAGGTCCTGTCCTGCTGCCCATTTTCCATTGTGTCCTGGAATTCTTACATATATGCATGTGACTACTGCAACACGGGTCTCTTGAGGAGAAATTGGCTGGGGAGTCGGTTATGTGCCAGGCAGAGAGGGAAATGTGTACAGCCAGCTGCCTTAATGATTACAGAAGCTCTGTAGCTATGTGGTTCAGATGCTGCGAAGATTGAACTAATAAAAAGGAAATGAGAGAACTGTCATCACAGATTACATGGTATTTATTCCAAAATCTGTTCATTATAGAAATTTGCAAGACAAATGGCTTTTCAGCCAGGAATGGTGGGGCTTTCCTCCTGGTGTATACATGGTGTGTATGAGGCACCAGCTTGCCTAAAGCATGGGCTGGCCTCTCTCTCTCCTCTCTCTCTCTCTCTCTCTCTCTCTCTCTCTCTCTCTCTCTCTCTCCCCCCCGCCCTCTCTCCCTCCCCCCCCTCTCCCCTCTCCCCTCCCCCCTCTCCCCTCTCCCCTCCCCCCTCCATTATGCCTACCTCTAAATCCTAATATAGCTCCTAAAGTACTCATTATGTGGTCATCAGAAACAAGTGGAATTTGTTTCTCTCTATATATGCTTTCCAAATGACTCTGGGGACCCCTGTCTCCTCAGATTCCACACCAGCACTGTCCTGAAAAGGACATTATTCCTTTCCCCTTCCTCATTCTTCTTTTTCAACAATGTTTTAAAGTAAAATACCCAGGGTGTTAATTATTATTGTTAATAAGCATTATTAACCAGCTAACTCAAGTCACACCCTTGAAGAATAATACAGATAGAGATTTGAGTTCTTTTTTTTTCCTTTTCTTTTTGCATGTTCCCTCTCCCTCCTTTTCTCCCTTTCTCTTGATCAGCTCTCAGGAACAACATAAGAAGAGCTAAGAAGAAAGATGCTGAAGGATAACAAGAAAGAGGAGAAGAAATGAACCAATCAAGGCAGAGGAGATAGATTATGGAAGAAGTGAAAAGATAAAAGTAACTAAGTAACTGCATAGTAGAAGCAAATTCTCCAGTGAAATATATCAATGCAAATGAAAGACACTGAGAAGCGGCCTACATGTGGAAACTCTTTTGCTGATCCTTAACTCTCATGATGGAAGAAAATTTGAACAGAACACGAAGTTTCAGACCCATAAAAGCTGCTCTTGATTTATGTGACTAAACAGAAATGATACAGGTCAGAGGCATAGCTGTGTCATGTAAATGTGACTCTTTAGGGAAATCTCCAAAAAGGAACATCTTTTACTTACATCCTAACCCCTCAGAATTGACAAATAGTTAACTCCTGGCCTGTTCATTTCCAGCAAAATGCTTGGCATTTTGTTATATCCCAGTATTTCTAATGACATCTTGGCTCTCTGCCCAGGAAGTTCCAAGAGTCTGAAGTTTACCTGACATCTGCATTACATGTCTGACGACTTGTGTGATAACAAATGCTGCTGCAATAAATGATATAAAACAAGCTATGCACCAAAGCTTCAGAAAGGCCTTGACATATCAGAAAGAGGAGGCTGCCAACATGCAAAAGCATCTGCTTCACTAGGGAAGGGACTCTTAGACAACCCCTCCCTCCCCCAAAAAAAAAGAAAAGGGAAGGAAAGAAAGAAGGAAGGAAGGAAAAAAGAAGGAAGGAAGGAAAAAAAGAAGGAAGGAAGGAAGGAAAAAAGAAGGAAGGAAGGAAGGAAGGAAAGAAGGAAGGAAGGAAGGAAGGAAGGAAGGAAGGAAGGAAGGAAGGAAGGAAGGAAGGGAGAGAGGGAGAGAACTTGGGTAGTATCGTGGGATCATCGTGTTTGTTGCCTTTTATTGGAAGGTAATTATAGCCTTACTCAATTTATGACACATAATGTACCTAATCCCTCATAAATGCTTCTTATTCACCACCCAGCACTTCCTGATGCTTCTGGCCAAATAAATGGTAGCTGTTTCTACCTGGGTGATGGCAAGGCTGTTAATTGTAACACTCCATGAAACTTAATTATGCAAAGCAGAGAGGCAACTCTGGAGCTATTAATCAGAGGTTTGATTCAGAAGTAATTTGTTGTTGGGACCCAAGGAGCTGTTCTTCTCATTCCTTCCACTGTGATGCACTAACGGTTAATCCTCTGCTTTAATGGAAAGCTGCTGGGGTTGCAGTTAGAACTTGATGGTGACAAAGCCGCTTATGAACATCACCTTGCTTATTAAGTGGCAGATACTCAATTTCTTCTATTTAAATCACTTTTAATTACAGCAACCAGAGTCTAATACCATTCATAGACCATCAAGAAGAAATGTAGCCAATCACTTATTTCCTATCTGCTTAAAGGTAGAACTGGATGTAATGGGCAGGCTGTAGAAAGCTGGTGACTATGACCTGAAACTCACAGGGAAACCATTTGCATCACCTCTAAACATCTTCCAAAAGAAAATAGTATATCTAGCGTTCTAACAGTGTTGAGTATTTGCTTCTAAGTCAATCAAGGTGAAGTGATGAGAGTGGGTGGTCCAGATGGCACCAAAGGAGCTCCACATTCATTCATGAGAGGAGAGATAACGGAAATAGGAGTGAAAAGACATAACCAACAGAGAAAGAATCAAAGTCAGACATCCCACTACTACAACTACTGTTGCTGCAGACTTGCAGAAGAGCCTCTGGGTCTTTTAATACTGTATACCATTCACTGGACATGGCCTAGAAAGTATGCCTCGTGCCCATTTTTGGAGCCAAGGAGACATACATAGCATCAGCATTCATTTCAATGAGCTTGTGTCTCATAGAAACTGCAAAGATTTACCGTAAGTATAGAAGTGTGAGGACACACAGGTCATCCTGGCAGAAAAGAGACTTAAAAGTAACACAGAAGCAGAGTAATAATAATTAAAACATGGCCAGAAGAAGAAAGAAGCAATGAGTCATGGAAGCCTGAAGGATGAGCTGAGCAAGAGTCTGAGAGAGCTAGAAAGTAAATAAAGTCAGCACATGTGCACTCTTGGCTTAAGAGAAGACCAGGTCTCCCTGCTGCTTTCTGTATTGATGTTGTATGAAAGACATCTCTTCTCATCCTTTCTCTAACTCAGGCTCATACAGTACCTTTCCAAAACATTCTTCTTCCTGCCTCTCTAAAGTTGAGCTTTTCTATAAAGGTAAGATTGTCTTAAGGTCAAGCTATGCCTATTTCTTGCATTATGAAATATTGGTCATACATTTGTGAGTCACTAAAACACTTGCTTTCTGAAAAGATTTTACTCTTAGGTGTTCTATAGCTACTCTCAGGAAAGAGAGAATAGAAGTAGAATAAAATCTTCCAAAATCAAAAGGCCCTGTTCTCCAGATTATACATCTCACCCTGTATAAAGAAAAGGGTTTTAACAGATTCGTTATTAAATTAATAAACAAGAAAGAGATCCTTCCACAGTCCCAGAGGGTACAGTCCTATTCCTGTGTACAGTACACTTCACCCCATGTGAGGGCTTTTAAGTCTACAAGTATAAAGTTACTTGTTAGACCCTGATGTAAAATGTTATAGGATATTTGATCACTATATAATCCCAGATATTGTATACTGAAAGACAAAACAAAACAAAAACAAAAAACTTGTTTCTAGTTGTAGTATGGCTCAGACCTAGCACACAGCTTGTAATTAAATCCATGAATGTTACAGGATATTTGATCACACTGTGAGATTGTGCACTGGAAAAATCTGTTTCTAGTTGTGGTGTGGCTCAGCCCTAATAAACACCTTTAATCTGAGAGCTTTCTGTTTATTGTAAACAAGATTGAATAAAGTCAACCACAGGTCAAAAGATGGATCAAGCAACCAGTTGACAGGGAGTAAACATAGGAAAAAGAAAAAAAAAATAGAGAGTTAGAGGAAGTCAGGGGGATAGATAGACAAACAGGAAGTAGAAAGGAAGGATATTCAGATGGGAGAGTGTTTAAGAGAGTATAGAAAAGGAGAACTGGTTCTTTTCTTCTGGGAGGAAGGTTCTTAGGAGGAAGGTCAGCTTGGTGCTTACTGAACTAGCCAAATTCACCACAGCATCTGGCTCATGAGTCTTCATTTGGTAAAATCAAACAAACATTTGGAATTTGTTTTTAAAAACAACTCAAAGGTACAGGTGACCAAAGTCTCCCTAGACAGTCCCTTGGAGCCTACCATATTTAGCTTAACCCTCATAGCTGCTCCATCGTTCTCAATCCTGTGTCAATATGGGGGTAAAATACATTGTCATCTTAGATATGGATGGCTTTTTAGTTTTTTCCATACTCTCTATGGTGCCATTAACATTCAGGAGAGTATGGTTTTTGAAGTAGAGGAGAAAAAGTGATGGTCATTTTAGAAATGCTGTTCTCACATGCTTTCTCACAAACGTTGGAAACAAGTAACTAATTTGGTGGCTGAGGTAGAGAAAGAATCTGTTCAGACATATTTGTTGCTTAAAGATGAGCTTTTCAATCTGGCCACGAGCCAGAATTACTAATTTGACGTTTGTCTTAAAATGAATAAAGAATTAAATACCAGATCACATCTTAAAATATGATATATTTTAGGTTAATTATAGTTTACAGACCTCTTTGGAACTTAGAGACATTCATAAAAGTGAATTCAGCATGTGAGAAGGCTAGATCTGTGAGAGAGATGTGGGTGGGTATAGACACGCCTTACATGGTTAATTACCTAATAGTGACTGTAGGTGCTAGAGATACTAAGAGAAGAGAGAGCCCACTGTAATCAATAGTAGCTATAAACACTTTCTTTAGAAAAACTCTGTGAACTGCACATGAAGCTGTAGGATTTGCATCCATATAGTACTGCTGAGAATGGACAAATCTACTGCAAGCAGCAGTAGACATACAAAGCAACACCTCCACTTTCTGAAGTATTCACTGCTAAATTCACTTTTAAGAATATGCCTTAAGATTTCTGCAATCTCCTATAACTCGGAACACCTTACTCTTAATTCCTTGGTATAATATGAAACATCTCACCCCATCTAACACTCTTTCAAACTGGGCTTATTAGGCAGGATTCTCAAGGAAAAAGCAATGGGATGTTACACAGTGGATGGTGATAGCAGTTTATTTAAACAAATTTAATCAATATCCATCACCCCAAATTCTCCTTTTGCTACTACTACTGAACTAAAGGAGCTTAGAAATATGTATCATTTTCTCACATACTGAATTTTCATTTTTCTCTAAGCACATGTGTTTGACATTGTATATTGAAGACTGTACCTGCACATTGGATATCTGAGAATGTTTTCCCTATAAAGTATTTATAAGTAACTAAACATTAGACATAAGCAATGATGAGTAAAGATGACACAACCCAAGAGTAAATACACTGACATCTGTTTGGGGACGATGAAGTTATAGCAAAAGAAAGAAAATGTGAGGCCCTCCGGTATACAGGAAAGAAAAAAAAACAATAAGGAGACAGAAACTAGAGTTGGCATAAGGAGAGAACACCACTTGGAATGTATTTAAGCATGTAAAACCAATTTCCTTACCAGGAGGCAATCATGCATATGGTACAAGAGAAGGAAACTAACAACATGTTCCTTTCCGATGCTCTCCACCTTCATCCACTAACTGCATAATAGAATGCAAATGGTAACCAAACTGCCTCATGATTGCTGATTGCTGAGTCTGCTATTCATTGTGGTTGGCCTGTTGATTCCTTCGTGTTTCACTAAATAAAAGAACCAAAAAAAAAACTAGCAAGAAAACAAAGCACACCTGGATCCTATTAATAACTAGCATCATGTTGAAAGTTTGAATCTTGTCTGGTGTTGAATAGGACCTCTGGAAACTATGCTACTATACATGTCCTAAGGTTGACCTAGACTTCTTATTGATGGAATGCTTTTGGCCATTGATATCAGCCACACAAACGTTATCACAAATTCATGGCCAGGGAGCAGCTTGAAAGGTGGGGAAGAAAACTCTGGAAAGCATGTAGTAACAAACTAAATGATGCAGATACCAAGGATCATAAGAGAAGCTGCAGAAGAGACTCTGGAAACACAAACTGGATCCTAGCATGTCTCCTTGTGCTGTTTGTGTATGTGTAGTCCAAGTATAAAGAAAGAGACAGAAAATCCCATCAGTGTGACCCCCTGATTATGGATGGTGATTTAAACTTTAATAACTATCAAGACAGATGCATGTGAAAATATCTTATTACAAACCAGCCTATTCGTAAAACTTTCAACTGAAAAAGAATGATACAATTTAGATTAGTTAATTATAGTTTATAAAACTCTTTGAAATCCAGAGACACTCAGAAAGGAGAATACAGTATGTTACATGGCCAGTTAAGGCAAGTTAAACTCCATAACCAACATAAATAGTATAGATAGACTTATAAGTTCTTGAGTGAAGAGACATGTGTTCACTACTGTCTAGCTCCCTAATTGGGAGATAAAACAAGAACCCAAATATTAGAATATAACAAGCCATACTTGTGGAGCATATTTTCTCTCTGTTTTCATTGGAAGAATACTAAATAAGTATCCAAATGAACAAAACTCTGTTCACACACTTGCTATCAGAACAGACATTGTGCTAAGGAATTGACAACAGTTCCCTGGGCTGGATCATTTTACACACATTCAAACACTACTCAGAGACAAGTAGTAGTTAGCTCAAAATCCTTGAAGTTGGGCAACAGAACCATCTACCCCTAACCATTTCATGCCAAGACAAAGGTGAACATGGATTCTCTAATCATTTGGGCCAAGTCAAAAGAAGGTAGCCTAAAATATCTAAGTCAAACAGTAGAATTGACTAAGGGATGCAGTGTTGTTATGGGAGGTAAATTAATGTCCTACATCCTGACGTATGTGCATTAACCACTACTTTCCCCTACCTTTGCCCTTGGTTCCCTTTCAGAAGTTGGATGAAAAACCCTAATTGCTGAACATACACACACACTTTGGACAGAGGACTTGGAGAAATGGAGCTGGAACTGACCTGGAAGTTTTCTCTCTTAGGAGTAGCTCTCACAGTATCAGAGGCACTGTGTAAGCTGCTAAGCGAGAAAGCAATCAGCAATCCTACCCTGCTGTCAAGCCTGAGAGCTACAACACTAATCTGCCCAGCAAGCTATCCCCAGTGGTACAATAGTGGCACATTTATCTTGTGGGAAACCAACGGTTGTCTAATTAGACTTAAGGCTCACTCAGTAGGAGGGCATTCATAACTGGTAGTGTGAAAGCTAGCCAAGCACCTGTACTCAAGAGGTTACAGGCCCGAAAGGAAAAGCTACTACAGCCATTTTCTTATAGCAATATTTCTAACAGTATTGTACATACTTAACCTTATTTCTACAGGTAAGTATACGTCTCAGCTTTCAACAAGATTCAAAGATGGGTGCTGAGATAGGTAGCATCTGTTTTTGTCCAGAGAAAATCATCTGGTAAGTTATCTAGTCCTTAATGTATCAGCACTACATATATGTATATGTGTATGTGTATGTGTATGTATATGTATGTATACGTATGTATATGTATGTATATATATATGTATATATACGTATATATGTATATATATATAAACATTACACATATATACATATATATAAAGGTTCTCAGTCTCTCTCACATACACAGATATGTGCATGTATGAGAGGAAGAGATAAAAGTGATATAAAGTACCCATATGAAATTCTAAAAAAAAATTAAAGTAAATAAACCTAATCTCAAAGTACGTTATGAGAATTGATAAAAAGGAAGCAGTAAGATTCATTCATGGCCGTTTGCTTTTCAAGCAGATTTGCTAATGACAGACCATGAGTTTATGAAGATCCACCTTCACCCCTGTAACCTGCCAGCCAGATACCACCTAAAACTTCTTGAGTTCAGATGGAGGGAGAGGATCCACGATGCAGAGCATGATAAGCAGGCTGATTCTTAACTCTACAATTCTTTATTACAATAATTCTTTCTTCCTGTTCCCACCAAAAGAGAAAAATGTCCATTTTTTTTTTTTTTAGTACTGATCTCACAGGGATGCTGTTTTATACAAGATAACATAACAGGCTGGAAGCACAAAGCACCACCACGGAGAGGCTTAATGATACTTAGTATTACATTATCCTCTGGACCACCCCCTGTACCTGTCTCCAGGAACAATCACAACAATATGAGGATGTCAACCTTGGGAAAGAATGGCAAGATCACAAATATTTTTTAATGTCTGTTGAAAGAGGCAAAGCCCTGAAGGAGGTTGAGGAGTTTCTCCTCAGCAAAGAATGGAAAACGCTGCTGGAGCAGCTGCCCTAGCCTCTGGACAGACCGCTGTCTCCACCGAGCCATGGCGGAGAGTGACTGGGACACAGTGATGATGCTGTGCAAGAAGGGCCCCAGGGCCGCACAGGCCTAGTCTAAGCAGGCCATCTTAGCAGCGATGCGATGAGGAAAGATGTGGAGACATCCAAGAAATGGGTTGCTGGCCAGAACAAGCCGCATTTCATCACTAAAAACACAGCCAAGCTAGACCGGGAGACAGAGGAGCTGCATCAGGACAAGGGTGACCCTGGAGGTAGGCAAAGTGATCCAGTGGGGCCGGCAAAACAAAAGCCTGACGCAGAAGGGCCTGGCTATGAAAATCAATGAAAAGCTGCTAGTGATCACAGACTATGAAAGTGAACAGATCAACTCGAATAACCAGGTTTGGGGCAAAATTGAGAGAGCTATTGACAGGAAGCTCCAAGGGAAGGACATCGGGAAGCCCATCGAGAAGGGGTCAAAGGTGAAATAAACACAAATTCTCTAAGCCAGTGATTCTGGCTGTGCTCTTCTGGCTGGTCCCCCAGGAACACCAGCACTGCTGTGGGTCTCCTCACATGGTCAAACGGAACACAGGGGTCAGGCTTGTGTGCTCCCTCAACCCATAACTGCTGTCAAGCAAAGCAAAAAAAAAAAAAAAGCAGAAAACTCAAAATGAAAATACATGAAGTACAGGGAATCTGACTGAGAGGATCATTTAAGTGTTTGGTCCATAGATGTGCAGTTCCTTTAATTAAGTCAATAGTCGTAAGTGATTGCCTATTACAGACATGCTTATCACTTCTCTAATCTTTCCACAAAGGCCAGGTTTTATCACTGCTCATTTAGATCTCCTGATGTATAGATTTCACTAAGGTTTCACCTGGCCCCACATACACATACAGGTATCTACTTCTCCTCTTTCCTGAATAATTGATGCTCATGCATATTCCCTGGGCATCCTGGGAAACTCCTTCCACAGCTTTCTTTCAGAGCAGCAGTCTTTTCCTATAGATCATGGACAGTTCACCTTAGAATTACACAAGGGAGCCAAGATCAATGGCAATATGATTTACAGCAGCTCTTACCCACAGCTTGTGGAAATTACAAATAAATATGGGGTCAAACGACTCACCAATAATTTGACATTGGTAAATCTGGCTTATTTAGAAGTCTTAAATAATAACGACCTTCACATCATCATTTCAACCCTAAGTGCATCTGCACATTGTCTGGAGAGCTGAGAGCAGAGGTGCTTCAAGGTAGATCACTTTCAGAAGGATGTCTCTCCTCTGAAATATTTCTTTTTCTTAAGTACTGCAACATAGCTGAACTGTCCCTACAATAGCATAACTATCCATCACCCCAACCAGCATGGCTCGTTCATCAAACCCCTAGAGTGAACTGGTCAACTCTATTTGCCATTTTGTTCTGATTTTGTGGCAGGGTCTTGCTATACCATCAAGGCTGCCTTTGAACTGGGAATCCTCTTTCCTTGGTCTCCTGGGTACAGAGACCCAGGCATATGCTACCATGTCTCCTACTAACTCCAAATATCTTTTATTTTTCAGGTGGCAGTACATACAGGTAAAAAAAAAAAAGTCTGGATTTCTGATTACCCTAGGAAAACTACAAATACCACAGCACAGTAATTCAGAAGCAATGTGAGTCTAGTTGAAATAATAGCAATGTAAAGTATCAAAAACAATGGCAACCTCATACCCAAATATTTTGAGACAGTGATGCTGACACTTATTTCAAATGGTAAATTGAGTTTGTTAGTATAACATTGACATTGGCCTTGATTTACAAAGGAAAATGTCTTGTCCTCGAGTTGTTATCAAATATGAGGTTTCAGCATGCATAATTCTCTAGCAGAGGCAAGTGTATAGACATGTGAGCTGTAGCCTTTGTTTTCTATGAAAGTTACAGCTTGATGCACAAGGACAAAAATATAAAGTATAGAAAAATTCTAATACAGTAAAGTGTGAGAACAGGTTTTATGGAGTGGCTCAGTCCTTTCACCTCTTCAAAGTTTAGCTACTGAGAGAAAGGGATAAACAGTAAATAGATAAAGGACACACAAGGAAGGGCATTGAGTAATTAGACGCCAATCTACAATATGCCCAAGAATAATTTCTCTTAGGCCAGCAAACACCTTCCATATCACTCTTTAACTCTTCTCCTGGTTCTATGTCTAATATAGACACATACCACTGGCTACATTATAGACTTCTTTATAATTGAACGCTAGTAATTGAGAGCATTATCTATGTGAGTACTGGTTGACAGTGAATAAGTTATGATAGATTTAAGGGGCTCTCAAAGCTTGGTAATGATATAGATTCAAGGCAAGAAGGATTAACATCATTGCCCATCTACTAAAAATGGGCTTTCCTTCACTTACCTCTGCCATTCCTTTCTGTCTCCCACCTTTGATCTCAGAACATCTCAACGCATTTATAAGTCCATTTTAAAGGGAAAAAGTATATGGTTGTCAAAGAGAGCATTCAGTTCAAATCACTATCTTGATATGGAAACCATGGAAGTAGACTAGGTTGAGCATCCCATGTACTTTCCCCACCCATTGCTTTAGTGATCTGTAGGTTTGGGAAGAATGCATTTTATTCTTCCTGACTCAGGTCACGATAGATTTTAGATCTTGAGAGCCTCCCAAAGGTTCAGAAGTTGAAGGCTGTGATTCCAGTATGAGGTCATTGGGGTTTAATATATATTTTAAGAGATGAGGCCAAGCTTAGGTTCTTTGGGTCATTGGATGTGAACTCAAAGAAGATTTAAGACCCTGGCTTTCCTGGTCTATTTGCTCCTTGGCCCTCCCCAAGTGAAAGGTTTTGCTGTCTTAGATAGCCATGCTGTGATATGCCATCCAAGCACCAGAACAAAGGATCATGACTAATCAGTCAGACTGCAACCTTTAAAATGGCTGGCTAAAATAGTTTTTCTTTTTTTAAGTTGCCTCACATATTTTATTATAGCAATGGGAAATTAACACAGATCAAATGTCAGGTCTTTGGATCCTCTATTCATCCATCCTTTGCAATGGTGTGATGCAAGGACAGTAGCTACAACCTGGGTTTCAGATATAGCTCTCAGTTAGCCATCTGGGATTTGAACTCAAGTCTGCTTTAATTTCAATGTCCCAACTATTGGCTATATCATATTCCTAGTGACTAAGAAAGCTGAAGGTTATGATGTTCACAAAATGTGCTCTCTTATAGGCATGTAAACTATCCATGGTTTCTTTTATCTTGATCTCGAGTACTTTTCTATTTTTATGCCCCAAGTAAAATTATTGCTGACATATGTGTTCCCACAAAAGAGTCCTCCCTTGTTATGAAGCAAAATATCTTATTGTATAAATTTAATTTAGGGGAAAAGTCAGAGACCTAATAAGCATGTGACAAAGGGAAACCCAGATGAAGGAGTCCATGCCACTCCAGACACTTCAACTGTAAGCAATGGGTTCAATGGAAATGCTAGAAAGTCTTAAACAGCACAGCAATATAATCTGATTTTTGCTTTAGGTAGCTTAACTTCAATGAATTGGGGATGGCAAAGTCATGAGAATACATAACTCAGTGGTCTAACCAGGAGAGAAATAAAAGCTTAGTTTTGCTGTAGGTTATGAATAAAAGCAAAAGAACCACACACAAAAATAATTCGGCTGGTAATCTGTTTTCCATCATAAGAGCACACATTAGCATTTCTGGAATAACCGTGTTTGCATATTGGGATTAGAAAGTAAGCACATACATTGCAGATAATGAGAGCAAAGTTTTTCACTGTTGATGAAGAGGGGAGACCAAGAGAGCCTGTGAGATGCTGAGCTGAGTCGGAGGGAGAGTGAAGGCTCATGGGATTTTAAAGCAGACATACAAATGACAGATGGACAATTATACAGATAAATATAGTACTTTTATCCATGAGTTAGTGGACACACATATATTTTCCTAACCCTTTGGCTCAGAGACCAGATGTTCACTCTGCTGTATCAGTCAGTACCCAGTACCATGGTCTTATTCGTTAATACCATTCTTCCATCAAAAGAACTTTACAAGGTCAGGGTACCCCTCAGTGGTAGAACACTTGTCTAATCTATGTGAGGTCCTGGGTGTGGTCCCCAGTCAAGAAACAACTTACCTTATAGAAATGGTAGATTTTTAGGAATAATAATAATAATAATAATAGAGGCATATTACTTTGTTTCTGGTGCCAAAAAGTGAGAAAATGCTTATTAAAAGAGATATTTAAACATACATACATACATACATACATACATACATACACACACACACACATTGTCACAAAAGCCAGACTTCAAGTGTTGTTGATGACTTGGGTTGTAGTAACTTAATAAACAACAACAAAAGTTGAAATGGGTGGGCATAAGACTACCTTCATATCAATATACAGCTAATAAATAAATGGAGGAGGATAACACTGTCTCATGAAAACGAAAAAATTCTCCCATGGTTAATGAGAGGGGGGAAATGAGCCACTTACTGAATGTTCTTTCTCCATACATACAAGCACACCCCCACACAAGTGATATGAAAGTAAAGAGAGACTATGAGATAGGAGAATGGAGCTTAGGAGATGGGCAAAGAAGACATGGAAGGATCATATGTTCAAATACTAACAGCTACAATTATAGACATACATGAAAATATAATGAAGAAGCACATTATTTTATATGCTTACTAAAATATTAATTAAAGAAAATAACATTAGTCAACAGTGTAAAAAGAATGAGGGAAACTAAAATCACTCTCAGAAGCCTGCAGTAATAATTGCTTCAGGCAAGAATCACACTGATCCATGATAAACCAAGGGGGTATCGTTTTGAGCAGAATCAGGAAATGCTTTCCCAAAAAAATATTTGCAAAGGGAAAAAGCAACTTTTCAGCAGAGAATTCTGGAAGATACATTTGCCAAGGGATCAGGGATAATATCTCCAGTGAGTGACACATGTCATTATCATGTACCAGCTGCTGTCATAAACTGTGAAGGGCACATAGCCTCTGTGGTATTTCCCATTAACTTATAATCTCACAGTGATCATGAGAAAACACCAGTCAAAGCCACATGGTAGGGAGCTGTATAAAACAATGAACCAATAGTATTTGAAAGTGTCAAGGTCACATAAGACAAAAACTGTCACACACTGCAGAAGACAAAGAAAATGTGACAAATAAAGGTGGAGTGGCATCCTGTATTTGATCTGGGGACATATAATGGACAAGTGGGAAAATCAGAGAAATCTGATATGTTCTGTGAGTCTGTTAATAGGTGTATACAATACTTAGTTTTATAAGTGTGATAATTCTCCAACGGTGGGCATGAAGAGAAATGTAGCGTTCCAAAGGACTCCAGAATTTACTGTAAAAGTAATTTACTCCCCATCCTGTGGGAGAGGAGCAATCAGGAGAGAGGGAAGAAGGAATGGCAGAACCTAGTAGAGGAGTGATAGGTGATGTGTCCCAGGTGGGTCAGAGGGTGGCAGAGGGTAATCAGTGTCCCTCAATGAGGTGAGATGAGGAAAGTTACGTACTGGATGGCAGTGCTAACATTATTTTGGGGATATACTGAGCCTGAGGTGCTGCTGGGACATCCAGATGGACATGCAAATTAGACAGTTTGATCAATGAGTAGAGAGTCAAGAGAGAGAGAAAAAATGGAAATATAAATTGTGAAGCAGTCAGCATGGAGAAATCTGCTAGACTCTGGGATACTGGTACAATCGCAGAACACCACCATCTGAAGATGAAACAGGCTGATGTCACAACCCAGATTTAAGACTTCTTCAAATCGCTCTTATTGTGAGGCTTCTACATTTCTATGTCTTTGCCACTTTACATCCTGCTTGGCAAAAACGTGAGAGCACAGATGTTCATTCAGCAAATGCTTGCATGCAGAGATCTTTGAAGAAACAGGTCCATCACATTGTATATCAGAAATGTATGAAGTTTAAATCTTGTGCTGGGTAGTTGTATGTCAACTTGACACAAGCTAGAGTCACTTTGGAAGAAGAAACTTCAACTGAGAAAATGACTCCCACTAGGATTGGCATGTGGGCAAGCCTGAGCTACATTCTTCACTGATGATTGGTGTAGAGAGCCTAGCTCACTGTGGGCAGTGCCTCCCCTATGCTGGTGGTCCTGGGTTCTACAAAACTACAGACTGAGAAAGACACAAGGAGTAAGCCAGTAAACAGCACTCCACTATGGCCTCTACTTCAGTTCCTGCTTTGAGGTTCCTGCATGCAGTTCCTGCCCCGACTTCTATAAATAACGAATTATTATGAGAGTGTAAGATGAAATAAACTCTTTCCTCTCCAAGCTGTCTTTGGTCCTGGTGTTTTATTATAGTACTAGAAACTCAAACTTAGATAAATGTCTATACATTTATTATTCTTTCAGTCCTCTATGATCAAAAACCTGGTTTCATCTAAAAGAATTTTTTTAATCTACATAATTTGGTAGAATGGATAGTTGAAATCCAGTTATACTTCCTGGTATAATGATTGGCTATCTCTGATTTGTTTATTTATTTCACCACTTTTAAGATAATAGAGAAAATATCAGCAAACAATCATATCCAAAAATGCAAAAGAAAAAAAAAGGGGGAACTGTGTGAAATATTTCACTCTCCTTTTCCCAACATTTAGGAAAAAAAAATAAAAAGAAAAGAAAAAAAAGGAGACATGTAGTTCTTAACTCCTGCAGTTCTAGCTCAACATTTAGGCATGCTTTTTCCTAGGGCAGAGTTGGAAGATGCTTCCCTAGCCTGACAGAATGCACAAGTCTTTGTCAAATGGCAATCTTCATCATGAACTGTAGGAGCAAACAGAACATGAAACATCACTCTTTCTTCATCCCAGGGCAGAAGTCCCACCTCTGTAAGGCTGCACTTCCAAGTGATGCTATGTGCTGTGCAAATATCCTGCTAGTGTAGTTTGCTTTCTTCTGAAAAACAGTGAAATGTAATGATGTTTAAAAAGATGGGTGGTGCTGGAATCCCTATCACATCACACTATTTGAGAAAATAGAACTTACCTGAATATTTCAGGCTTAACAATTGCCAAGCAGATGGCAGGCAGCAATATAAAAGGTATTACAAGCTCCAACTCCTTATGCGTGTCATTTAGTAGGATATTGTGCTCGAAGCCTGCTCTGCCACTGATGAGCTAGATATCTCCTCCTCCCCTCACGGTGCAGATTTTTTTCAAGCTAACACTTGCAAGGGAAACATCATTTTAAAGCATTGCTGGGGACTACTAATTTGTAATTTTCGCACTTACTGGCACTTTTTTCCTCTGAGTTCTCCCTGAGGTCGACATTGGGGAGGTGAGATGCTTAAGTGGAAGTGGAAGAATAGATGACACAAAGCCAGAAGAAAAGATGCAGAGCTCATACTTATTCTTCCTGTTACATAACATACTGCTTTCCCTACAGTTTGTTGGGTGCATTGAGAATTTGGCTCAGACTTTCTAGAGATTGCAGGCAAGCAAAACGGCATCATTAGTGATGGAGTCTTAGGATTCTGAAAGCAAAAACTCCAGCTGGCATCCAAACAGAAGCTCGGGAACAATGGAATGGGCTGATCCAGTCAAACCCAGCTACCAATGAAATGCACTTTAAAAGGAAGAGAGAACACAAGTTCTAAGAAATGTATGATTTGGAGGTATTAAAACAAGAGAGAAGAGTAAGATGAGATCAACAGCCTGACAACCCTCGGGGTGAACACAGCCTAGCAGTAGATAGAAGGAAAGTCCCAGTCCACCACAGTCCAGGATCTGGGGCAAAGAGCAAGCAAAGTCCAGACTCTGAAGCAACTAAAGCATCAGGATCACAACAGGCAGTTGAGCATAGGCAGTGGCAATATATGAGGGTAGTACATAATTCATCATTTGTGACAGTGATGTCCTGGAGTTGCTCTGTTAAAAGGTGGTGATGCAGAGAGAAGGAGAAGATCCCAGAACAGACACACAGCATTTACTAAGTGGGTTCACTACCACTGGGAGCAGAATTCTGTCTGGGGTAACAAAGTCAAAAAATATTATACATGCATATTAATATATAATGTACATCATCACATTATGGGATGGCCATTAAAAGAAGTGATAAGTTGATGGTTTATGTGTCAAATACTTTTCCTCTGTAAAGGTTGAGAATTCATCTATGAACAAATTCCTTTCAAATATTTTATGGCCAACATATCCAAGTAATACACGTCTGTAGGTAACATGACATCTTTTCTCCAAGAGAAGAAATATGCACTTCTTCAAATGAGAAAATAAGACCCAACCTAGAATTCCCCTTACTGCAGAGGACACACACTCATTTCAACCAGCTTGTGTGTCCTGAGGCTCTGCATTAGAGCAGAGAATGAAATAATAGAGAAAGAGCTGCAGCCCCGAGTGGGCTGTTGAAATTAGTTCCGAGGCATGGGTAATTGTCCAACTCGTCCCTCGGCTAAGCCTGTGTAAACACAGATTTAAGTGATTGATCAAAGATAGCGCAGTCCCATAATGATCAAAAAGAAATTAGTGGAAGCTCAAAGAAATCGCATTATCTCAAGACTGGAGGAAAATGAAGGGTTTTAAACCTCAGCTTGGGGCATTATTCTCCCTCCTACAATGCACAAGGCACAAGAAGAGGAAAGAGGATGATATACTCTGGTGTATAAGAATAAAGAGAATGTTCGAAACTCCATGGTTAATGTCATCCCAGAATCCGAGTTCAGTTGCTTGCTCTAACATATGAGGAAACACCATGTAAAAATCACTCAACTTCTTGGAGCCATGTATTTCTCATCCACCAGTGAAGAAAATACTGTCTTTCACAGGTGCATATTAGTAACCAAACAATAAGTATCTCTTTATAGTGCTTAGTTTTCGCTAAGCCTTCCAAGAACATGTTTGATGCTGACCGAGATAAATGAATAAATGAATGAACACATGGCTACTATGAACAATTTTTATACACGGATGGCACAAACTTTCATCATATTTGTACATTTGTATATTATCACAGACTGACATTACATGATGCATTTCCATGTGTGTCTAGTCTGTTTTCTGCACTGCAATACAATGTGTCAGGATAAGCAAGTGTGTCTCACTCATAGGACTTAGAACAAGAAATTGCCTTTCATAGACATTCTGTCTATGAATGAAAGAAGGAATGAAGGAAGGAATGAACAGGTGGGTGAATACACAAATGAAGCTGTCAGCATTTGAATTCAGAGCTGCCTGGTTCCAAAGCTGGTATCCTTAAAATTATGGAGATAGACTTGAGCTAACAGTGCTTGTTTCCTATATAGCTTTGAAAGGCAGATTAATGTTCCCCAAGCAAATTCCCACTCTCCTTCCATGATTGCATGATTACTTCTTTGCGTGGGAAATGGCAGTTTGCATGTTGGTGCACATCAAATTGAGGTTTTGAGGCCATTACCCAATGGCTCAACTTTCTCGCCTGGGTCCTAAGAAACATCTCCAAGCTTTTCCAGGGTAGTATCAAAGAAAGAGATGTGATAACTGAAGCCAGTTTATGGAGTATGAATAAAGGTGCCAGGAGCCAAGGAGTATAAGAGGTCTTATAGCAGATAGAAGAAATGCAGAAATTGATCCTCTCTTATGAGTCTATAGAGCCACAATCTAACTAATGTGCCAATATTAGCCCATGGACACCACCCCCACAAGCCAGACTCCTGACATGTAGCATTTAAAAGAAAACCATAGGTGTTAATCCACCAGGTCTGCAAAATTTTATTATGGTTGTAATAAAAACCAGCATAATGTTTTGACGGGCTCTATAAGAATATAATTTTGAAAATCATAAAAACTAACATTTTAAATATTCATTGGATTTAGTAAGCTACCTTCTACACAGAACACTAAACTTCATAACGAAATTAAGCAGTTTCAAACATGGGCCAAAAAAAATATGAGAAGGCTATACATATGTGCGTGCATGCATGTGTGTATATGTGTGCATACGTGCATGCGTGTGTTTGTGTGTGTATGTATGAGAGAGAGAGAGAGAGAGAGAGAGAGAGAGAGAGAGAGAGAGAGAGAGGAGGCCTACAAGTGCTTTTAAGACAACTTTGAAACCTTAATAGAATTTCTATGCTCTGGAAATGTGGGCTGCCTTCCATAAGCTGTTCATTAAGCAGTGGGTAGCTCAGGGTGTCTGTAGCCAAAGCCATCTTTTACCACTGTTTTACATGCTTTCCTCCATAATAAACAGGCAAAGTGAAGCTCATGCTGTCACCATTCCACACTACAGCCACAGCCACATTTGCCAAAGCTCACTATTGTTGCAACCATTGCAGGTTGCAGCCTGGGAGCCATAATGATATGACTTCTTCACAGACAACTGTCTCAGTTCTGTCCAGCCCAGAGCCATCGGGCATGTTGTTTGTGACAAGAATGCTCCTGGAGTCCACAGCTCTCACATCATTGACATTGCTGGGGGAAATTAACATGCGTCTGTTCATCACTGCAGGCAGCAAAGAGAGTGGGCTGTGATTTCAGCTTCTGTCCTCAAATAATGTTTGTTGTCACACTATAATCTTGGCAATCAGTGTAACAGATGAACATATCGTTTCATCTGAAATATTTGCTAAACATGACAGGACCTTGAAAACCACACCTCAGCATGTGTGTGCCTGTGTGGAGTGGGTGTATGTATGTGTGCCTGTATGTAGTGTATATATGTATGCCTGTGTGATGTGCATGAGTGTATGTGTGTAGTATCTCCCTATGTGGTATACATTTTAGTGACATTATATGTGTGGCATTTAAGATTTCTGCAATGTATTTTGCGTATGCATATGTGTGTATGTGTGTGTATGTTATATGTGCATATTTCTATATGTACAAAAGCTCATCTTATGTGTTGAATTTATCTGTGTGTGTTGTTTTTTGTTTTGTTTTGTTTTTTTTTTTGGTTTTTTGAGACAGGGTTTCTCTGTGTAGCCCTGGCTGTCCTGGAACTCACTCTGTAGACCAGGCAGGCCTTGAACTCAAAAATCCACCTGCCTCTGCCTCCCAAGTGCTGGGATTAAAGGCGTGTGCCACGACCACCCGGCTATCTGTGTGTTTATATGTGTATGTATACATGTATGTATATGGCATGATCTGTGTATCATATGTATGTGCATATGTATACACATGTGTGCTTTATGCGATGATATGTGTAGTATATATGGTATGCTTGTGGATACATATATGTGCTGTGTGTATGTGGTATGTGTGTGTGATGTCTGTATGTACATGTAGAAAACTATAAAACTATAAACTCAAAGGAGACAAAAAAATACTAGCTGAATAAGATAAACAGAGAAACTTGGTAGTTCACTAAAATTTTACACATGTTCCTCCACTTTTCTCCAGCCCTGCCTCACTTAGTATTTTTTTAACCTTAAAAAAATAAAAACCTTAAATGGGCCTAGGAAAGTCATGCATCTACCTTTCCTCTTTTAAAATATGAATCTTAATGCATGTGCAGTTGCTAAAGTGGAATCTAATGGCAATAAAAGTCAATTGGCCCCATCAGCATTGGACATATTATTCTTGTGACATTATGTTAACTTGAGAGCTGTGAAACTCATTTGCTCATGAAATAGCTTTGGCCACTGAACAGACTGTTTCTTTGGAGAATGGGCACACCAGTTATACATCAGGTTGACGTTTGGACAGCACCCCTCACCCCTAGAAGTTGAGCTAGGAAGTCTTATTCTTTCTAAAATCACCTCAGAACAAAGTTGCCCACATTTGAAATGGTGAGCTGTAAACCCGTCTCACACTGTTTCAGCTTCTTTTCTGTCAGACGTGATTCAGAACTAACATTCAAGTCATTGGTGGAATAAAGCAAGAGCTGTTTGTTGAGCTTCTATTATGTCGCAAGTACTGGTCTAGACTTGAAGATGAAGTAAGGACAACATACTCAAGGTTGCTTATGTGTACTATGCCTTTTCTAAAACAGACAGAGATAAGTAACTTAGCAGAGTGTTACAGACAGCAGTAATGCAAGGTTTTTAAAAAATTTCAAAAGGAGGAGGGGGAATAGCAGCAAGAGGGGTGAGACAATGGGAATTTGAGGAGACAGGAAGAGACTTCTAAGAAGAGGAGGCAGGTGTGAGGTTGGCTGAAACAAGGCTGTATTCCCTTTTCCTGAACAGGAACAAGAGCAATAAGGTCTATGTAGAGAAGAAAATGATTAAGCCAGGCAGGCAATGCAAGTATGTTGGACAAAAAGCTGAAAGAAAAGGCACTGGTCACTTCTGAATCCTCTTCTGTGGATAATAAGGAGGATTAGAAACCACAGTATATGATTTCTAATACTTGGTTTTAGATACCACAGTCCTGTTTTATTCATTAGCATGAATACAATATGCCATAAATTTGCCTATATAGGTTAGAAATGAGAAGATACCTACTACTAGAAAAATCATGAGCTATTAAAGAAAGGATGGTCACATCACCCAGACTCATATAAACATTCTTTTAATACTTGATGTTTATTTTCCCAAACTCAATTGAATTACTGTGTTTCATTAAATCTTAATTTTGTTTAGAATTTTAAAAGCAATAATTATTTATAAGACCTAAATCTTCTTTTATTGCTGCCTTATTCACTATAGCAAAGAAGTAGAATCAATGTAGTTTAACCTCAACAGAAAAAAGAATAATGAAAATTATGTGTATATACATATATGTGTATACATATGTGTGTATACATATCCATATATATGTATGTCATACATATATTTATATATAAATTTATATATGTATACTATATTATCCATATATCAAAGTTTATCATTTCACTTTCCTTTAGAGCCAAATTGTATATGGGTACAAAAAGAGACACAAAATTTGAAGGAAAATGGATGGACTTAGAATGTATAATATTGAATGATGTCACACAGTCTCCAAAACTTTGCATTCATATGTGGAATATAGCCAATGGTGTATATGTATATGCATGTACATATGTATGTATGTATGTGTGTGTATATATATACATATATATTTATATATGTATATATATAATATCAATACAGTACAACATGTAGGAAAAAAACAAGAAGGACTAAAGATTAGGAGATGTGTAAGAACTGAAAGCAGATAGTGGACACAAGTTAAAAATTAAGATATAAAGCTAATTTTCTAGTTCTAAATTTTTCGTGGATTTTTTTAGGTGATGGATAATACTTAAAATATATTTGATAGTAAAGCATAAAATCCAATGTGAAACTCTACTGCTTCTGTGTCAAATGGCTTCTCTACCTGTAGAGTCCTGCATGGCCTTGGAGGTGATGGCATGACAAGTTTTCCCACCCCTGGAGTACAGCCAACAGGACCTCCAGGAATGCTGATATTCTCCCTGCCAAAGTTGTCAAGGAATGTTTTCCCTGCCAAGTTTAATGACTCCATAATTAGAAGTAGTAGGAGTTGGGGAGGCAATGGTGTGTCTAATGTTTCTCAGCAAAATTGTAAATGCTGTAATATTCAGGACAGCCCTTAAGGCTGTAGGAAAGAGGTCTGAAAACAAAAGTTCAGGAATCTCAACTATCTAAACTATAAGATGCAACACAAATTGTATGAGGGGCTTCAAGGGCATAAAAGAACAGATATAATTGTAGAAGTGAGTCAGCTTGTCAGAAAAATATTAAGAAAGAAAATAAAGAGATTTATAGAACAGTGATCAAAAGGCAAGATCCCACCTAGCTAAACTTATTGTTGGTGCTTACAAGGGAAGGAAGATTTCTGAGTTCAAGGTTAGCCTTGGACAGAATGAATTTAAGTCTAGTTATGGTGGGAATGGTAATAGCAGGATGGAATCCCACCCAGCTAGCTTATTCTGTGTGCTTACAAAGGCAGACAGATCTCTGAATTCATTTTCTATGTTAAAAAAATGTACTTGCTGTCTTTTTTCTTTTTTTTCAGAATCAAGGAGCTAAGGTCATAAAATGCTGATTCCTAGGACCATCAAAGAGAACTTGGGGGGGATGGTTGAATATTGAATTGTGATATGCAAATAAAAGACTGGGTTTTGGTCTGTAAGAGCTGAGTTATCTGCACAGTTGTCTGGAGAGCCAGCTGGAGCGGAACACAAAATAGTTTGGTCCTTGGCATCTAACTATATAGAAGTTTACTGCATTATACAGTTTTGAGTCCAATTAACTTTGGTGTTGTGTGTGGGTGTTTTATAAATAATAAAGATTGCTATAATAAAGAATAAAACCAAACTTCTTATAAAAACAATTGAATTTTTTAAAAAAAATCTAAGTATTTAAGGGGAAAATATTCTAATTAGCCTGCCACATGCTACCAAGGACATATCACCACTTCAGAGACATTTTAAAACTTGTAAACTATTTATTATAGAATAAATGAGTTACCTAGGGAGACTCTTTTTCAAGAAAACCTTAAGAAACAGTGGGAATGAGGAGGTTATTCAGTGATAGAGACTTTGCCTAGAATATGTACAGTCCTTAGTACCATGTGCAACCATACACACACCACTACCACCACCAACACCACCACCAGTAACAACAACAACAACAACAAAATTAGACAAAGGTTAAGCATTAATAAACATCTTAAATAGTGGTACTTGTGCTCTTATTTTATGTACACAGTAGCAGCTCCTAGAGCAGAGCAGAAAAGCCAATTCTTTCCATGTCCATTCTGGCTTGATAGACCCACTACAAGCTCATGTTGTTATCAGTTTTTTGGGTTTGTTTGTTTGTTTGTTTGTTTGTTGTAAAATAGAGACTGTGGCTACAGACTGTTCTCCTTGGGTTTATTATCAAAACCCCTTCTAAGGACTAGGTAGATCTAAACCTCAGAGCAATCTAGGAGGGAGATTCAACTATCACTATTCCCACTCTCAGATGAGAAGATCAAAGAGATAGGTTACTTGAAAATCAGATAGGTTACTTGGCACCAGGCAAAGGTCTGAGGAAGTGTTCCTTAAGACAGATGCCATGTATGGCATACTGGTTCACACTTTGTAGCAAATGCTTCATTCTAGAGAGTTTACAAGAACCAAGTTACTGCTCTTGCACCACCTACTTCAAACCTCCATGTTGACACAAGATTCTTTGCTTATCTAAATATCAGAATCCAGATCCATATCATAGGATTATGTGTACATGTCCTTACAGAATACAGTTTTAACCAAAATCCTCTCCATATCTAGATCATCTTCAGTAACAGATTAGATTCTAACCTGCACCACAACTGATACCCTGGCTTCCTGGTCTACCTTAAGCTTGGCCACAGTCCCCTTATACTCTCACAGATATTCTTCCACCCAGTGATTTCCATCTTGCTCTTTGACTCCAAATTTTTTCTTGTCCAAGGTAAATTTGTTGTTAAGCAAAGTTCTATACTGATAGCTTTCTTGTATTTTTTATAATCACATTATTTATTTACTGAATTATTTATTTAGTGTATGCACACATGCTTTCATGAGCACATATAATCCATGGTGGACATTTGGAGGATGGAGGACAGGTTAGGGGAGTCAACACACTCCTCTAATCATGTAAATCTTGAAAACTGAACTCAGGCTATCAAGCAAGTTTGGCAGCAAGAATTTTTTTTACCAACTGAGCCATCCTGCAGACCCCCTCCTTGCTACTTTAAAAGACTCAAATTGTTTTCCTGTACCCTGCAATGAATAGTTCTGAATAAAAGCTGCTTATATCCCTCCAACGACTTTCTGGCTCTGGCTTGTTTTTGAAAATATCTGCTTAAAACACCCTCTCATTTAGAACCATATGATCACAAAGAGCTCCAGTCAACACATTGTAGAGTTCACAGTCTTAGACAGCTGGATCAAATACATTCTAGATATTCAAGCAGGCTTTGCTCAAAATCTCATGATTTCACTGGTCTAAGATGCTGTGCCTTTTTTTTTCTTCCAACCTGATCATTTTAACCCAGGACATTAATCAGTACTTGCTCTTTAAAATTCATGGCACATCTTGTTGACAAGCTAAGACATTCAAACAGCCCAGCCGAGTTATGCACCCAGGTGAGATGCCTATGAATTGAAAATCAGAGCATCCTTTATCACCAGGGCTGCCTCTGAAGTTGCTGCATTGGATACAGTTCATAGGCCACCCAGCTGTTGTCCAATCCCCCCTTCAACTGCAAGCAGCTTCTTTGGAACTCTGAATGAGATGAAAATTCCATACTAAAATTCATTTTTCCAAGATGCCTTGGATGTGTTATTCCTAATGCCAGCCCAGCTACAATCTTCCTAAAAGAAGAGTACTCACAAAAATAAAGCATTGTCATAATTGATGGTGGTACTTATTTTCTGGATCTTTCAACCACCTAGACCAATGTGCATTACCCAGCCAAAACAACCTCTTGTTTTTCGTCCTCTCTCTTGGCCAGATTTTCTCTTTTCTCTGACACTGAGTCTGACAATGAGCTGACTGAGCTTTACTTGCCCAGTGAGTTCAGAAATGTCCAAAGCAGTAAACAGGGAGTCACTAGTGTCATGAGGTCCCCAGTACGAGAGCACCTAGCTTGCAGCTGAAGAAGTGAGACTAGGTAAAAAGGGGGCCCTGTGACTACACAGGTCTGACACAGGTCTTTGGCCTATTCCATCTGTCTTGTGAGAGAAAATATCATTTTCTAGAATTTCCAAGACATTTGCATGGAGTTAATATGGACCCACATTCTTTCACCTTGAAAGCTTCCCAGGAAATGCCTCAGACAAGCTGCCTTTGAATCAGTCTCGTCCTCTATGTGACATGAATACCAATGGTATAGAGAAGCTTAAGTCCTGTCAAAGCATGCTGAAGAGATGTGTTCCTCAGGAGCCATTTTCCAACTTCACCTGATTGTTTGGAATTATTAAAAATGTATTTTCTCCTAATATGTACCAAGACTCATTGGATGACACACTTGATTGATATGACTGCCATTTATTTTGGTAAATTGAAGAGAAACTGGATGGGTTACCTTCTACTTCCTCCTTCTACATCCTCTCTTCCTCCTCCTTTCCAAGAGCCACTTTCTGGATCCTATGTCCTTCGAGTTAGCCTGGCAGAGCTGGTTTTACATCTTGGTTTCCCACTTACTTTATGTAAAGGCTTTGAGATCCTTTCTTCTCTGATTATTTTTCCCTACATATAAAATACTAGCAGTAGCCCCATCTGACACAGTTTCTTGTAATTAAATGAGATAATTTGCATGCAGTAAGTACCACAGTGGCTGTTGTATACAAGTTATCATGCAGCAAAGTATCAGAGTCCAAATCACAGATATCTATGTTAGCTCTTACTGCAATACAAATTGCCTCCCTCCTTTACAAATTAAAGTGAATATGCCTGAATGTTCATATCCAAATAAAGCATGCATTTTATAACTACAAAAATAAACACTTTGAAATTATGGTCTTCTCTGAAAACTCCCAGTGGGCTTATAAAGGAGAGTAGCTACCCACACCCCACAGATTAGAACTGGGCGCTTTTCCTAGCCCCATACAACCTCTTCTTTCTCCCATAACAATGACTCTGCCATGTGCACTGTCCAGTGGGTTTTGTAGTGCTCTGTGTCCGGCCATATTCTCTGGATACGATGACAGAAGACTAGACTGGCTTTGGGTTGGAGGCTGTGGACAGTCGTTTGGTGAGCTAACACAAAGAAAGAGATCCGTTCTCCTTTGAGGAAGAGAGGGCACCAGGAAACCACATAAGTCTCTTTCTCAAAGGATTAAATCACGTGTCAGCCTTTGCCTTGCTAACATCTAGGTAATGGTATCTGCTACCACTATGATCATAACTCAGGGTTTCAGGGGACAAAATCATGTGGGATGTTGGGGAGCCAGACAGGGAAATATTTTGTAAAAGATTAGAACCTGTAATTTATTCCTCTGTCTGTTCCTTAATTACTTCCCAGCTTCTGGAAAGAAGGTACCTCGCTGGACAGGGGAGAAGCCACAAGCTCCTGCTATCATCAAAAGCTCCCCAAGTGCCTCATTTACTCAGGGAAAACAGCTTCAAAGCCTTCACTTCCACTTAGAGTTTAAGCAGTGCTACAAAAGAGCATTGATTTTAGTCAAATTGATTCAATTCATAGTTATTTGGGGTGATACATTAAAAGATAAACCATATAAGACTGTCAGCACATATGAGGCTGAGCAAGCACATCCTTTGTTTATATGTGTGTATTAGACCACCATGTATGTGAATGTAAAAGTACATGTGTGTATCGAAGTCTATATATGTGCATACATGTAAGGAGACTAGTGTAGATTTGTGTGTGTATGTGTGTCTGTACTAAAGTGTTTCCTCTACTCCTACTTTGGTGGAATTTTTCTTAGAAGGAGACTGAACAAGATGTAAAGCACATCCCTCAATCTAAAAGGAGTAAGAGACAGTGTATTCTAGGTAAAATGTCAGTTGCTTTGACCCAGAAACACACATTCAGGTTGATCTGGAGGACATTTCCCAACAGGGAAATGGTTACATGAAGTTTTTACAGTCACACAACAAAAGAAAGCCTTAAGTCAGACAATTCCCTGAAAAACATGGGTGGGAATATCAGGTCACAGAAAAGTGGGAGACAATGCTCTAGGCTCCAGATGCCGTATGAAAGCATTCCTAGGTCTCCTCAGCTTTGTGTTGGTAAAAACTTTGTGTTGGTCTGCTAAGATAATAACTCTCCAAAAGTTTAATGAGAATGTTCAAGGAACATGTGATCAGATACAGAGTTGAGTGATAGGTAAATGCTAAGGAGACTAAAGGCAGTCCAAGATAGCCCCCTCTATCTCTAGCATTCTAATTCTCAACTATCATGGGAGTTAGCATAACTCCAGAGTCTTCAATAACAGATGTGGCTCTTTCAGAGAACTTCAGTCCACAGTCAATTTCAGAATGCAGATGCTCTGTCCAGAAGTACTATGTTATACTCTGGGAAAAAAAGAAAATCCTCTCCATGTGCCTTACCACCTTATATCAGTGAGGATTAGCTATTAAATCCGATTTGGTTTACTGCACTAAACACATGTACCATGTGCTAATTACCATGAGAAGCTCAAGCCCATAGATCATAGTGCTGACCTTTATGAAAGTAACAGTGTGTGTCAATGTGATTCCTTCAAGCCAGAGAGTGGACAGGAGGATGCATGATCAGAGCATGCAACTGCAGACTCCAGCATATACGAGAACCAGAGAACCTCAGAAACTGCAGTACCAAGTAAAACACATGAAAGTACACGGGTGCACACTGCCAACACACATTGATTTCATATTGACAAGCCATGGCAACTTTAATTGCTTATGTGAACAAAAGACTGATGTTTAAAAACGAGAAGAGAAATAGACAACATTCCAAAATTACTTAACAATGGCTAATGCTAAAGATAAACCATGCTTTTTTTTTCATCCAGTGGCTTTGCCCATTCATTTATCTATCCCTTGTTCAGAAAAATATTAAAGTTCCACAATCTATACCTCTCTCTACCCCTCTTCTCCTACACACACTCTCACAAACATTCTCATTTTACTGTCACATTTGTTAGTGGTATTTTCCATTGTGGGTGTCATCTGAGGATCTTTTACAAACAGAAATGCCTGGACTGTACCTTCCAGACATTCTAATAAGAATAAGGCAGTTCCCATGACACTGGAATTTGAAAAAAATATTAAATGTTTGCTGGTTGAATCCAGTTTGTACTTATTAAGCAATTGAATTAAAGATCAGACAATAAAAACCCCTGAGAACACCTGCTAAGCAGCCTTCCATCATTCTCAGGTCACATGTATGTTCCATCCTTGATCTAATTGCTAAAGCCAATAATACAAGAACTACTTATTACCCACTGCTTTCATCCATTCATCAGTGAGGGTTCCCAGAGCTGTCTGCAAAAGATGCTCAATTCTCTATGTCCATTTTGCTGTCCAAGCTGTCATGTCCCCATCTACCCTGCTGCTTTATTTCTGAAGATCAGCATAGTGCCAGACACGCAACATCTGCTCAACAAATATTTCTTGAAAGAATGAATAAACAACTGAGAGGTATTACAGATGTCATATTTCTCAGTGAACATTTACACAAGTTCTACTGTATAAAAATTAAGTTATGATTATTAAAGGACAAAATTAAAGGCAAGAATCTACCTACTGAAACACATGACAAGAGATGAACTAAATAACAGGAAAGAGATGTGCTTTCATGATGCATTGGTCACTGCTATCCAGGGATGTAGAAACCTGTGGTCCAACCCTCCCACCACTTTCACTCCCATTCACACAAACAAGCTGGGAAAATGTACCCTGCCAAAGCCTAGAGTTATACTAGCTTCAAACTCCCCACTGGGGTGTCTGGTGGCAAAACATCAATTATCACCTTCTCCTCCTAGAAACAAAAGATTGGATTTCTGGAGGGTCTTAGCAGACCACTCGTGGTCTCTTTGATTCTGATACTTATATGAAACACCCACTCTCTTGGCTACAGAAATGAGCGATAAAATCACTACTTGGAGTAAAATGGAACAGAATGTATATGGAAAGGTGGTACCACCTGGAGAGGTAACACTGTGAAAATTAAATTAACATGTGCCCCAAAATCCTGCCCATAAAAGCCACCACTGTGTGATGAGTAAAGTCTAAGGAGAATTGTTTGGGGCCCAGGCATTATCCCTGGCCCATCAGCATCTAGAGTTCAGAGCGAGGAGCTCAAAGCAGGGGCTATGCTAACTCAATCTCCAAATGGGCTGAGGAATCATCTAGACAGGATGAATTAATATTACTTCCAAGAAGTGATAGATGTTAGGTGACGCATGCTATGTGGGTAGATACCTCCCCCAGGACTCTCTGAAGGTCACAGATTTAGGAAAACCTAAAGGAGAGCGAAATAGCTGGAAGTGAATTTGTTGTTTAAGGGATATACTGGAGAGTAAAGCCTGCCTCCTCCAAAACTCATGTGGGATCCCCACTCTCGCAGGCGTGTAAAGTAAGACAAATTGGCCTGGGTCTTGCAACATTTGTTTATTGTTTGCCGTCGTCCAGTTCTCCAAATCACACAGAGGAGAGCTTATTTACTCTCTAGAGTTCTCTATTAGCCCTGTGGAGGCTTGAGAAAGAGCTTTGAACTGAGAAAAATCCTGGCAGTAATTAAATACAAAAGGCCTCCCAGTGCCTGCCTGTGCCTTCATTCTGGCAGCTTGTGCTTGCTGAGCAGAAGGGGAAAGATTTGATTTTAATCGCACAGATTTCATATTTTATTTTGCTCATTAAAATTCCCAATAAGGATTTACTTTAGCATTTTGTGGTTCTCACCAAATTATCTGGAGGGCTTTTGGTTTTAGGTTTTTTTTGTTGTTGTTGTTGTTGTTGCTGTTGTTTTGGTTTTTTTGTTGGGTTTTATTTTAGGTTTGTTTGTTTGTGATCTGTGGTTTTGATTTTGCTGTTCACTGAGAACGTTGTCAGATACCAGTCTATGCATACATGGTCTGAAGTTTTCTAGGCCTTCTAGTAAAATGGAAAGTTTGGTTTCTACAGAAAAACATATTACCTGGGAAAGGTGGAAATCTTTACAGATAGTATGCCTGGAGGCCTTACCAGCTTTGCCTGTACTCCTGTCAGTAGGCCTCCTTGGGGCTGTCACAGGCAGTGAGGGAATCAATTCCACACCACTGCTCTGCTTATGTTACTGTCCAATTGTCTCCCACCATCTTCCACTCGAAAGAAGCTATTGTTTCATACTTCAGTAGGACATCCAAGGTCAACTTTCATGTCATAGCAAATCAGGTTGTAGCTGTGTGTGTGTGTGTTTGTGTGTGTGTGTGTGTACATGTTTATGTATTCAAGTCAATTATATTATAGATTATATCAAATATTTAGAGACTAATGTCCTAGTTTGCATCTCTGTTGCTTTGATAAAACATAGAATGAAAACAATTTGGGGAGGAAGGGGTTAATTTGACTTACACTTTTTGTCATAGCTTATCATTGATGGAAGTCAGGGCATGAATGTGGAGGCAGGAATTGATTCAGAGACCATGGAGGGTGCTGCTTACTGGCCTGCTGTCCATGGTTTACTTGCTTTCTTATACAGCCCAAGGCCACATGTTCAGGGATAGCACTATTCACAGTGGACTGAATTATGTCATGTTGTCAAAAAACTAAGAAACATACATATTTTATGGCATTTTGTATAGCAATAATACTGTATATAACAAAATCTATTCAAAAACTACAGGCTGGTAAATAGTATGGTACATAAAAAATAATATATGTTTATAACACTATATATTAGATTATTTGAGAGAATATATGTGAAAATATATGGTATTATACATCTATAGTATATATTTAAAATAATATACAATATTTTGAGGAAGGAATAGTATATACAATATCATATGCTAGTTATATAGAAATAAGATACAATATTCTAGGCATAACCCTCCTAATGTATATTTTACATTTAGTATCATCTATCTTTTATTCATCCTGAGTCTTTTTATTCACTTATAGTCAAACTTGCAAACATTGTATTTACTCTGAGATTCCTACTGTCTTGCCTATTCTGTGGGAGGCAAAGGAGGAGTTTGAGTGGAGAAAGAAGGGAGATGTACAGCCTTCATCCTTGCAGTGATGAAGGGATATTCAGAACATGGAACCAAGTCTGCAGACCTCCTTCCTAGGGAAGGCTCTTGAGCTTCTAACATGAGCTCAAGTGTCCAACAGCATGCTCCAAGCCTCCTCAATCATACTAGGATGGAAGAGTCACACCATCTGGAGGTAATCCACAATCTCTCTGTGATTTAATAATCTGGTATAAATGCACACATTCTCTCTCTCTCTCTCTCTCTCTCTCTCTCTCTCTCTCTCTCACACACACACACACACACACACACACACACACACATTTCATTTCATTAGTTTGTTAATACCAACTCTCAAGTGGAGATAATTTGTTTTTGTCTTTCTATGCCAAAAAAGTTTATACCCATCAAAGTAATTCCAACCTCTATTGGAATGTAGAAAAGACCAAAGAGCCAAAAAATGAGAAAGATACATATGTGTATTTACACTTACACATACATCACATTTTTAGTATATTAAAACACATACAATTTTGAATTCTTCACAGAGTAAACACTAATGGGCTAAAGATGTTATAGGAACTCATTATTGGGAAATCTGATCTAGTTACTTCAAACAGGAGGAAGACTCCTTGCCAAGATATGCAGCACATCCCCATGTTCCAAGCATTCATATGGAAGGGAAGTAAGAATTGCAAGAATTGTGGAAAAAGATGTGTCCTCAGCTGACCTCAACAAAGATTCTCTGGCAAGAAAATGGGTCCTTCCATAATGGACTCTGGACCTCTCAGCCTCTTGTGTGCAGACATTCTATCTTAAAGAACAAAATCTTGTCCATCACAACGGAATGTGAGACTTTGCTCTTGTCTAAATCCCAAGTACTCCCACTTCCTGCAATTTCTTTACTTAGCTTCAAATTTCCCTTCATTAAAATTAAGCCTCATTTCTTGCTCATCTTTCCTGTTTTCTTCAGCAAAACTGAGCACAATTCTAAAGGCTGATTTTCTCTCTGTTGTGTTTTCATGCTATTACATCATTAAAATCTTCTTCTCACTCCCTAAAAAATAATTAAGAGATTTATTCCACGCTAGTTTTCCCTTTGTGTGGGAAACAAATAAGAGTGTAAGGAGTATGAGTGTAGGGATGTCTGTCTGTCTGTCTGTCTGTCTGTCTGTCTTCCTGCCTACCTGCATGTAATGTTTTACTGAGTGTCCAGTGTGTACAATGTGTGTCTGAAGGACCATCTTGGCATACTTTTGTGTGATGGTTTTGCCCAGACTCTAGGATTAATGGTAATGTTCCAGTATATTATGCTAATTGCAGGGATAACATGGCCTTAGATGTCCATCTGGAATGGCAGCTGCTAGAAGACTCTCTCCAGCAGTAGGCTTCTAGACAGAGAAGCAGAGGGAGCAGTGAAGAGTCAGCACTGGGTTCCCTAAGACAGGCGTTTTCAGACTGATGAATCTGCTGCTTCATAGAGCCTCCCTCCCTTCCTTCAGATTGTCTTTAGTTGCTCTTCGGATGCTTTTAACCTGGTCTCTGTTCCACTTCTCCCATAGAACACAGCAATTGCCATGAATATAATCAAGCTAAACTTTTGAAGATACCAGTCTTATGAACACACTTAGCCCTTCCATGCCTAGATAGAACAGGTGTTAGTGCTCTCCAGCAGAAGGCTGGGTTTAGCCTCATGCAGTGGCTGTGGAAACCAGAGCATCATGAGGAACAGGTTCCTGAGCAAACTGTCATGAGCCTCACATCATGGTTTCAGGGTTTGGAAGTAGGGATGCTAGGCAGACACGTTGAGGTATTTTAGGGATAGAGTTCTGAGGAATGTTGCATGGATGCTGTAGATATTTGGCCATTCTTCAGCACATACCTATCCTGTCTTGACTCCTGGGTTTGTTGAAACACCTTGGCACTTGTTAACTCACTAACTAGGAAAAACTGAAAACTACCTAGCTCTTTGGAAAGTTACTCTGAAGCCTACTCTATAACATGGTTAATGGTGTGGCAAACCTAATGGACATGTTTTACAGATTAACAGATGCAGCCAAAATAAGATATGCAGCATAATCCCTGGCATATTGAAGTACAATATACAAAACTTGGCTTTCATTATTATTATTTTCAGACACACTCAACATTTCATATATCCTGGGCAACTTACCAAGTATTGAGGACAGAAAGGCAAATAAGAAATGGTTTATGGCCTCAATTGGCTCAGAATCTAGAAAACGTTTTTGTTAGTATAATTAAGAGAAGTAGACTTTCTAAAATCCCTTTTTTTATATCAACCAATTGAAATAAAAGTAATAAACTTGCTTAAAATTACTTATCTAACCATTGACAGGGTAGAGATTTGAACCTAGACCCATTTAATTACAAAAGATTTTTTTCTGTTTTGATTTGCAATAAAGCAAATATTGATGAAGCAAATAGCAGAGGCTAGCTCAGGAGTTAAGACCACTGGCTACCTTTCTAGATGACCCAGGTTTAATTCTTAGCACCAACACAATGGCTCACTATCATCTGTAACTCCAGATTCAAGAAATTAAATGCCCTCCTCTGAACTCCAGACACCAGGAATCCATGTGATCCGCAGACAAACATGCAGGCCAAACATGCATAAAAGGGACTATTTTTAAAAAATAAAGAAAATAGCGAAAAGATCTGGTTATTTCCAGGCTTGTTCTGTGCCCTTTTTAATAAAAGGTTCAAGAATGAATCAGAGGAGCTGGTCTTGCGGATTTGTAATTCCCCACATCCCACTGCCACATTGCACCTGAGGACAGTACCTCTACACATCAGGCTCCTCATAGCTCAGATCCTTCTGGCAAGGACTGTGCACATGATGCTGTAGGCGGTCTCCCATGCCTGAGGCATTCTGTCATGACTACAGGATTCCAAGGAGGATTGGAATCATGCAGGGTCCAGCCTCAGCCTTTGGCTCAAGTCTTTCTCCAGTAAGTTCCAGTATGTTCCCTCTCTATACTATCCCTAAGCACTACCCTATGTCCTAGAAAGAATGATAGCTTAAAGGTTTGAAAAGTGTTACTTTTTTTATACTGTGTCTCTGTCATTTCCCCCATGTCAATCGCATGCACCAATTTATTTTGAATTGTGTTACCTTACTACTTATTTATTTATTTATTTATTTATTTATTTAATGCTAGAGCACAAACTCAGAACCTCGCATATGAGAAGCACACACACTTTTTGCTCATTAGCCTTTAAGGCCTTTGCCTTGAGTCTGTAAGTCTTAGACATTACAGACTGTTTTGTTACTCTTGACCTCTTATCTTTTTGGTAGTTGGTGTTGAGTCATCTAAAAATTCCCTCTTATTTCTGTCTGAAAAAAAAAATCCCCAGGGGTGGGAATTTTGAGGGTGGGGAGGTGGGAGTGGGGGGGTAGATAGAGGTTACATCCACAGAGAAGAATGAGGAGGGGTGAGGGGATTGGGGGTTCCTGGGTGGGTGGGGGATGGGGTAAGGGGACAACATAGGAAATGTAAATAAAACATCCAATTAAAATTAAAAAAAAAAATCCTCTGCAGTTGTAAAAAAATAATTGTGCTTTCCCTTTCGTCATTTTGTATGGACCATGTTAACTTCACTCATCTTTCTGAAAAATTTTTAATATTTTATATATCTTTTAAAATATTGGCAAAGCTTTCTTTTAGAATTTTCACCCTTTGGACTCAAGTGTCAAGCCCTGTATGAGCACATAGAGCCTTACTCTCATAAAGCCTTCCAGGATTACAAGGGGAGAGAGTTACATCACCAAAGCCCTTGGTGAGGATGAACTTGTGGGCTTCAGTATCTATGAGAGGGTTTGCAGAGGTCACAGGTGCCTTTGAACAGAGCACGCAGAGGAGCCACAGGAACATGAAGATGTGGCTGTCTCTGTTTTTACCTGCTCCAGACAGTACAAAGGCAGGGCTCAGTCGGCCTGTTGCTGCCCCAAAAAAAGGTTAAACAAACCGTGTCTCAACTTGAACTTGACACTCTGGGCTAAAGACCTTATTGTCAGGTCTGTCTTGTGACTTAGCAACCACCCTGACCCTTTCTCTTTGATGGTTACATCCCCTGAACCCAGTTATGAAAAGTAAACATGTCAAGACACAGTAAAGTGTTCCCTTTGCAGAAAAATCATTTCTTGTTAGCAATCCTGGTTTAATAATCCTTAACAAACTTTCACCTCCAGCAAGACAACCATCATGATTACTCAGCTGCAGTGAAAGAGTTATGAAGAGAAACAGAAGAAACAAGCACCTGGACATCCATGGCCACAATCCAGTTCTCACTTCCAGGCTCTGTCAATTCACACCAGGGAGGTTCCAGTAAGACTGACCTGAGAACCAGTTGGAGTAATATAGAGGCCTCACCTGCTGGGGCCTGCACTGGTGAAACCAGGGCCTGTGCCTGGCTCGGTGAACCACAGAATTGTGTAACTGAAAGAACACTAAGGACTCTTAGCCTCTTAAAGACATCAATGAGGCCTGTAGACAATGGCAAAGTTCCTCTGCTGTGGTATCCAGAAGAACACTTGTCTTGGTAATACTCCTCTCAGAGCCATATCTATCTTGGGAATGTCAGAGAGAATTAAGCCTCTTGAGAATGACAAAGACCCAGCAGGCTTGTGGCACAATGTTCTGAGCCAAGCAGACCTTTGCAAAATGCTTCAACCTATTTTGGAATCATGGGATCATTAAATGGTTACTAACACACATACCCTCCCCTCTCTCTAGCAAACCTAGGTGACAGAGAACTCAGGATCTTGAATCACATAAAAATAGGCTTACTACTCACAGATTCCCTACATGTTGCCTATGTGAATTATGGAAGTGCGTTTTCCATTTAAAGAAAAGCATTTATTTGTTTCCTTAAATTCTGTCACCTTAAATGCATCAATACGTGGCCCTCAGAAAAGACCTTAAGTGATCAAAGCTGTGCTTTCATTGCTGTTAAGATGAAAGTCAGTCTCTTTCATATGGCTGGGAAATTTAATTGAGATAATTAGAAAAGACTCAGGACCCAAGACACAGTGAAGTCTGTCTGCAGAAGCTGAGGGAGGAGGGGCAGCGGTGCTGCAGTCAGAGGGTATGATCTTAGTGACTACACTTTCTTGTAGTGTCTCCTGTTCTTTTTTCTTCATACTTTGGACATTCTTAAAAGTCACAAGGACTTTCTTTTTCCCTTTCCTGACCTCTGGTGACCTCTGAGGATTTTCTATACCCTTGGGTATTTTTAACATTCACTTGATACTCAAGGCCAGACTTAAAGCAAGCATCACTCACTATACCTAGGTTTGGATCTGGAGACAAATTGCTACTTCATTATAGAACCAGTGAGAAGCATCCAATATATAAGGTTGTTAAGCTCACAAGGGCAACAGAGAACCAAATGACTATGTAATGAAGGGCCTCACATGGCACAGTATTTTATCTTAGAGATGCAACACACACACCTCTTCTTGGCCCCTGGGAAGATATTTTATGAAGGTAGATAGTTGAAGTTAAGACTCACCTATTTAGATATTATATATAGAATGTGAAATGTCAATACCCTTTTTATTTGCCTAAGGCATCTGCCATCATTTTAAAAGCTTTTCTGAACACTTTCCACCTGTATAACCCTCTCCATAAGTCTTAGAGATACAAAGACTCCCTTGGTTTCTAAGTGCAGCCAACCTGTCGGCCTGCTCGCCCATCACGTTGCTACAGGTAAACATGTAATCAGAAGGTGTCTGGCCCTTACTCTCAAGAAGTCATTGCTTTATTGCCTGGGGAACCATGGATTCCCACAGGTTTGTAGCATCTGCTTCTAGCGCCAGCAGGACAACATACATGGGTAGCAAGCTCAGTTGCCCTAAGCTTGTGATATTAGCTACAGACTCTGAGCTATATGGGGAAAATAGCAACTACTTTGGTGTCTTTATCTGCTGCTATAAGAAGAAGACTTACATATTATATAGCCATTTGATTTAGGAGTAAAAGAATCTTGCCCCCAGTCCCATCACTTCTTGCATCTTACCTTATCAATCTACACCTGTAGGTAGTTTTTGAGTAAAAGTGGTCTCCGAATAGAACTCAGAAGAGGGCTCCCTGGGAAAGTGTCCACTCAGGGTAAAATCTGCTACATAGAAACCCAGATGCTGCTTTAGCATTGAGTAAGCAATGATCTTAAAGAGGACAGGCCAAAGCTGGGATCTGAAACCCCAGAACTGTTCTCTCCAGCTGCTCCAATGCATTCGGGAGCTTTTCTCTGACTTGCTGGGCCCTGGCTGAAGCCCTAGCTTCCACCCTGGCTGGCAGCAGGGGCAGGAGCAACCATGTGGTATTATCAGTCTTCTGACTCACCACTGTCAGGGAAGCATGTTTTGTTTTTTCCTTCCCTTCTCATTGGTTTATGGTTTGTTTCAGGAGAATCAGAAAATGGGTGTCAGTGGAGTCTGTTTGCTTCCTTCAAACACAATTGTTTCGATGACAGCCTGTGAGCACTGCAATCTCTCAGAACTGAAACTCAGTGATCTTGTAAACAACGCAGTGATGGGCTCTCACCTTGAACTGGTTCTCATTCTAAAGGAGCCCTCGGGTCCTTAGATCCAACCTGGATGGGGGGTTCCATGTTTCCTGGGCAGGACATGGACCACAACTACTTGACATAGTAAACAGCACTGAGAGGAAGTAGGTGCTGTGCATCTATGGGGGCCAATGCTGAGTATCTGACTTCCCTAGCTCCTGATTGTTCCTAGAAAATACGCACAAAAACCTGGACCAAAAAGGCTCTCATGGGTGGCCCTTCTGACTAGGCAGCATGCTGGAAAGCTCTAAGCAGGACTTCCTAGGAAAGGGGGCTAAGGACCACATTTGCCATATTCTCTAAGACTCTCTGATGGCATAATAAAGTGGGAGGACTTCATTCCCAGTGTGGTGGATAGAAATCAGCAACATCACCGCACCTTCTACAGCCTCTGGAAAAGGAGGGAACACTGCTGGAGAGAGTTTAAGGGCATACAGTCACCAGCTTGATCAGCAGCATGAGCAGTTTAGTGAATCCTCAGTATAGGGATGCCAGGAAGGATGCTCACAGAGGTTGTCTCAGCAACAGGGCAGACTCCTCTTCCCTAAATCAGATTGAGCTCCTTGCTGTCTTTCCTGTTATGTCATTCTCATACAGCTTCACTGGCTGAGCAAGTCTAGAGGCATCAGAATAAATTTCAATAACTCTTTATGACTTTCTACAATGCCCTCCACCCTTAAGTAAACTACCATTTTATTGGCAATAGAGATGGATGTTTATGATTAATACACACCAGGCATTTTTTCTGATAACTGCACACATATTATTTAATATCCACAGCACACCTTGGAGTTAGGCTCCTTATTTGAAGGATGAGAAACTTAAGATGCGCTATTACAGAAGTTGCCATGATACACAGCTAAATAAGTATTAGGCCAATGGGTTAAATCCAGACAATTGCTACTCACCACTTATTCTAAACCACCAATCGCCCCTCATGATATGAAGGGCTGCCCTCAGGTCAGTCTCATACAAAGCCCTTCCATTTTATAACCTCTACCACGTAAGGCCGTGTCTCTTTTCACTTGATCTACCTCCTCACTGTTGTGAATGCTGTCACCCACCTAGGTCTGGCTGCTCTATCATCCTTATTTGAACGTTAGCCACTCCTTGTGTTGACGTCAGTTCAGCTTCCTCTGCCATCTTATCAGAGAATACCACCTTCATCTCCAAACCCCTGGCATATGATCACAGGGTCACAAGTCTTGAGCTTTGGATTTCTCATCTTCTCATAAAAGCATGCAAACTGTTTAAGAGAAAAGAGAGTGTCTTGTGTTGTTCTTAGAATGTTGTCCACACTAGGACAACAAGAGAGGCCCAACTGCATGGCATCAGCATAAAATGTGGTTCATGAGAACAGAACTCTTGAGTCTTCCAAAAATGCTATGAAAGAAAATCAGGTTGCTGGCTGTCATTCCTGTCCTCTCAATGCTGCATGCAGCCCACAGAACTTCCTGTCCTGTAGGTCCCTAAGACCTTTAGTGTTCTTCTTCATTCATAAGCAAAAGCTTCTGTTTTCATTTCTGTTTACCCCATGCAATCCAGCAATGGAAGTCAATGGGAAGGTGTCCCACCTTGAAATCATAAACAGTCTAAAAAATCATTAGTCCCATATCTTCCCATGTTTTCCAACAGTTTACCTCTGTATTATGATTCTAGCTAAGTAATTTAAAAGGTGTGTGTGTGTGTGTTTGAGTGTGTGTGTGGGGTGTGTGTATGAAAAATGGTAACTGTGAGTTTCATATAAGGAAATACATAGGTTTTTCAAATTGTTTTATTTATGTATTTTAAAATATGAGTATTCTATCCACATGTATGCCCACATACCAGAAGATGGTATCAGATACCATTTTAAGTGGTTGTGAGCTACCATGTGTTTGCTGGGAATTGAATTCAGGACCTCTGGGAAGAACACCCAGTACTCTTAACTACTGAGCCACCTCTCTAGCCCCTGGTTTTATTTTTTAATGTAGTCATTTTTTATTTATATGTAGGCCTAAGAACCTATGTGTGTTTATGTGCATGACCTGCATGTAGGAGCCTGTGGAAGCCAGAAGAAATTCAAGCTCTTAGAATGCGACTAACAAAAAGTGATGAGCCTAGGGATGCTGGGAATGCAAGTGGTTCATCTGCAGGAGCAGCATGCAGTTTTAATTGCTAGGTCATCTTGCCAGCCCCAAGAAATATGTATTTCTAAGGGTCTGTTTCTGTGATGGAATTGTGTGTGTGTGTGTGTGTGTGTGTGTCTGTGTGTCTGTGTGTCTGTGTGTGTCTGTGTGTGCATGTGTGTGTGTGTTCATTGTTTAGACTAGGCACAAACAACACTCATATCAAGGCTGGTCTAGGCAACCCAGTAGGAAGAAAGAGGTCTTGCTCATGACGTCTATATTCCTTGCAATTGCAACTACCTACTTCTATGTGAAGAGTCTCCTTCTGAAGGCCACACGACTGGCTTACTTTGTGTCCCTGGTAAACGTCACCACTATTTTGCTGACGTTGCCTATAAATTACTATTTTCTTCGCCTTCTCCCCCTCCACTCATTTTCTTCCCAGTACTAACACTCCAGGCATTCGTGGCTCGCTTGAGTCTCTGCCCTTGTACACAAGCCCAGAATATAACCTCCATGTGTGTTTTCTGTCTGTGAGATTTGTTTCTGGAGTTCGAGTATTGTCTTCTTGGCAGATAATGGGCACTCAAACCAATCAAATTGATAAGCAGCTCACCTGTCTCTTCCTAGATCCACTCCTGTGCCTGGACATGACCAAAGTCACTATAAGGTAACCTTGGGCTATACTTTTCTCCTCTCCAGGGATTTGGGATAGAAATACAAGGTATGGCTGATCACTTCACTAGAAGTCTTATTCAAACACCTGCTTTCAGGAAACACCTCAGACGGTTTCCTTGTCTCTTGTGGAGAAAAAAGAACTGGGATTCCTGCGGATGCCTTTGCAAAATTATTCCTATAAATAGGAGTTATAGGAGCCTGGGGATGGTACTCTCTTTCTGTGGGCCGCAGAGGAAGACTCATCAATAGCAGTCTGAACTCTGTAATGAGGTAACAAGAGCATTCTATCAGGGCATCAGGGAGATGTTTTAATGCTTCTCTATAATATTCCCTGGCTAGGTCTTAGCTTCCTGAGAGTTCAACACTAAACATTACAGTTTTACAGCTCTCTTTTCAACCATCCCTAGAGGCCTCCATTTTGCAGAGACCCCTGAGGGAAGAAGAGAAGGAATGCACTAGAAATAGTTGTGCTTTTGACACACAACACATCTGCAAACAGGCTTGAGATGGATTGCACAGCCAAGTGTGGCCATCACTCCCTATGTGCCTGCAACACTATGCCCCACACTCGTGGTTATGCAGAGCTACAACTTGATAGAGTGCCACTGTCGCTGCACTAGAAATTGAAAGTGATCTGCCCCCACCTGTACATACAGCAGGGAAAATCACTTGCAGCTCACTGAGAGGTTTCAACAGCAAAGATTGATCAAGATGACGAGGAGCACATCTCCCTGCCACCTGCAGATGCATAAACAAGGCCCTCTGCATATCATCTCCTAGGGAGCTGCAGGGGAGGCTAGGGTTGATGCATGGGACCTGTAGCGCATGAGGAAAGAGGGTATACAGTATCATTTTAAAGACAGGGCTTGGTCCTATGTTTGCAAGGACAGAGACCTCAAATTGGTCCAGTAATTGTCTCTACTGATTCAGTATGGTGCTGACTTCAAAGTGGGCCATGTGGTGAGAATCTGGAGCTTACAGTGTGTCCACAAGGGCTCTCCTGATGCCACCAGATACCTAGGTAGAGACAGTGACAATTCTACTGCATTTCCAGCAGAGCTTGTTAGAGTCTCAAGAGAAGAAGGGACATGTCTCTGGTGTGACCACCTGTCCCTCATGGCTTAGACTCAAAGTCACTATGTATCTTAGCTCTTGCAAGAGCTTAAGCCACCCTTTAACTATAGTACTAGACACTAATCTCTCCATCTTCCACATCAACCCAAATTGTCCTCATTATACAAAAAAATTAAATTTTGTTAATTGAAGCAATGGAAATCAATTAACCTTATCAGGCAATATGGCCTTTTGAAACCAAGCCAAACCTGATACTGCAATTGTCTAAGAGGAGAGAGGAGGCTGTGCAGTCCAACTCTGAAGCAGCTTCCCATAGTGAAAGCAAACTCCCACCCCCCCTCCCGCCCCCCCAGAGGTAGGACAGGAGCTAAACTATTAACAAGCAGGTTATTTACTTCAAAACCATGAGCATCTGGATTACCTTTCTTGCCAGCATTAAAGGTTTGATTAGTTTCTTTTTGCTGTCTACCTGGTGCTGTAGTGGATTTAAAACAAATCATGAACATTTAAAATGAAGCTCAATAACTTCACGAATGGAATAAAAGAGGGCTGTAACAGGGGGTTGGCAGGTCTGTTCCATTCTCTTCTCGTGTACTACATCTCCTCAGAACAGCTTGAAAATCCGTCACTTTTATAAATATCTCTGCACAATTTAAACACAGTCATTATGTCACTTTTTAAAAAATGCTGTAAATGCACAGGCTGGAGTCCCTGAGCAAACCCCATGTCTGCTAAGTTTATTCTGAACTAATTGCCAAAGCAGCATGTGATGAAATCCCTAATAGCCTTCCCGAGAATGGAAGAAACCCAAGAACAAAATGCTTTTGAAAGGTGAACGGCAGACCTGGGAATGCCTGCTCTCTTTCTCAGGCAAATTCCATGGGGTGGTTACCATGCTATAGCCAAAGCCAGGCTCACCTGCTCTTGCATAATAGCTTCCCAGGCTCAGAACCAGCATCAAAAGCCAGGTCCCACAGTCCCAAGTAATTCCTTCTACTGAATCATTGTGAAAAAAGATGGGTCCATTGGCTATCTTTCTGAGATGGGTCTCTGGAGCTAATGACTCCAGTCTGAGAGTAGAAAGACATTGCTAGGGTTTTCTCCATCTCATATCCACAATTACTGGATATATCTTCTAAACTCTACCCACACTATTCAGGAATCAACCAAATAGGACAAATTGTGCCTTATTTCATTCTAATCTTCCAGATCCTTCTTCCCATTGAACAATATCAAACTTTCATTTTCCTACACTTTAAGAAAATTAGTGGCTCACACTGAGCTCGCTCACTCTTTCCTCACATGTAGCATGATGGCCACCATCATGTCTTCAGAGAGTGTGGAAGTCCTGACCTCCTTCCTAGTGGCATGGTGCATCTGACAACTAACTGTAAAGGCTTTTTCTAAGGAAAAAGCATGAGAGAAAGCATGGAGAACAATATATAGCTTAGTGAGATGCAGCCACCACCACATGATGATGCTACCTACATTCATGACAGAGCTTTGCATGGTTCCATGATGGACTTTAGTCCCAAATCTCAGCTCTTGGAGTCCAGATCTTTGTCCTCTAATGGGGGGTAGCATAGATCCCTGGGGAATAGGATGCCTCTTAGAAGCTCTAAAAGAAACACTGAGAATTAGCGATGTGGCTTTGCCAGAGCTCTCCAGGCTTATGTTGTCCCATCATCACAGCATGCATGACTTCCATCAACTGAGATCAGCTCTTTCATCTCAGTAAACATGCTGGAGAGCCCACCCTCTATCATGCCTGAGGGCCTGGGAACACTCAAGTTTCTCATTATAATGTCACATCTAGACAGGCCTCCATCACACCAAAGTCACATTATTTTTGTTTCCACAGAATTCAGGATTACTTGGTATCTCCAAAAACATGGAAAGAAGAGATCTATACCAAAGTATTTCTACATGAGTGTTTAAAATATGGACTCTAAAAAAAATGGGCAGTCAGTAACGGCATTTGGAAAACCTCAGGTCAAACAAAATAAAATTAGTTTGCCTTCAGTTCTTAATGTAGAGCACAAACCTCCAAGAAGAAACAGTGTGTTCATCTCCCAAAAGTATTTATCTGGCCAACACTTTGTAAGGAATATAAAGTACAAATGATACAGAGCAAGAGGCCCATTCTTGAGTGAACACTGAGTCTCCTTCACAGTGTCACATCTGACTTAATGAATTTGCTGCTTTACTTGATCTCTATTGTCAGGAACTCCCTGGATGTACCATTTTCCTGCCACAATCATTGTCTTCCTTTTTCTTTATTTCGTTTTTTTTCCCCGTCAAACTGAGATGTGTTTTTGTACCTTCCTTCTCACACTTTTAGATTTGCCCTCTAGGGTCATAGAGAACAATCCTATCAATCAATCTTCAGATCCAGGAAGAAGAAAGCAGTTATTGTTTTTCTAATATGTCATCTAGGCTAGAAGCTAGCTAAGACTTCAGTGATTATCCTGGTGACATTTCTCTTTGCACCTTCAGCCCTGGACTCTGCTTAATGCTCTTCAATGATCAATATGCCTCATTCGATGGGATAGCTGTCTGAATATGAGCTCTCTAGATCTGGTCCCACTAATAACTTAAAGCAAATCTAGTTGTTTCCTTCCCTCTGGGTACTGGTATATATTTCAGTCAGAAGATCAGAGATTTAGATAGAATAACCTAAAATTTTACTCTAAAATACTTCTTGACTCAAAAGTAAGTCTAAGTAGCTACAACTACGTTGAAGAAATGTGGTGATTACTCAGACAATAATGGTGTATTAATTAGATACAAACACTTATACAGAAATGGATTAAATAGGACCTCCTCAGCCATAGAAGATCTTAACTGTGACTGCCATCATCATTGGGGAGAATCCTGAGTCCCTAACTGGTGTTAGCTAGCCAGCCTCCAATAAAACAAAATGGAAACCTGTAAGTACAAAGGTGCTAGAGAGCCAGCTGGACCCCCAACATCTAGATAAGCTTCAGCATGTGAGAGAATTACCAGGAGTTTGCTGAGTAATTCTTGCTTTCTAAAGCAAAAGGGAGAACCGGCAGATGCTGATATCTAGAGATTCTGAATGGTAAGAGGGGACTTCAGAAGAATAGAAATGCAAATATGGCGTTTGAAATGCGACTGACTGAACAGTTTGCTGGAAACATGAAGGCAATGCTCCCAACAGGGTGTCTCCTCTGCAAAACCACATCTGCTTGTAGCAAAGTGTGCCACTGACAGGACTGAAAGTATGTGCATTTACAAGTAGACCTTAAAGAAAATATTAACAGTAGATAGAATATCTTGGAATTTTGCTTCAGAAAACCTGGGCTCCAAGCTGCATTTGGCCACTTACTAGCTACATGATTCAGTTAACCTCTCTGTACCTATAGAATAAGTGTCAGGTCTAGTTGGATTGGATGGTAACTGTAAGTATGTGTTGCGGCTTTTTACTTTGGCCATTGTTTTTGTTTTGTTTTCTTAATTTCATACGTGTATACAGTAAAATACAATTATATCTACCCCTAATTTTGCCTTTCAATCTCCTTTCTGGGTCTTCCCCCACATTCCTACTATCCAATCCATGCCTCATTTCTCTACTTTTTCTCTTCCTTCTCTCCATCTATTTTTTTTATAACACACTAAATTCACTTAGAGTTGTTCATATGTGAATGGGTATGGAGCCATTGGAATACGGGCAATCAACGAAAGAATACACCCCTAAAGAATGATTCTCTCTCCCAGCAACTAACAGCTGTCAAAAGATCCCCAGTTAGGGGCAGCATCTCATGAGTTCATATCCTATCTATATTAAAATTTTGGATGTTTAATGTTGTGCCAGTCTTGTGCTGGAAAAGTGTCATTCCCTCTGTTAAGCATACTGTGTTACAATACAGATGTGCAAGGCAAAATCTGTCAACTGGTGTAATACTGGCATACCTGTAATAAAGGTAAGCAATTGCTTTCTGGTTTGAGGCCTAATCCTTTGGACTGAATCCATGCCTAGTACTATAAACATGATTTTAAACAAACATGGCTGTACAAACCCTAGGCCACAGGTAGAAGGTACTACTGTTATCTTTGCTAAATTATCATGCTTTCACATTGCCTTCTAAATATTTATGTTTATACCCGGGGTGCTCTCAATGTTGACCAGCGAAAATAATTTTTCACACTAGGCAGCATTCAATGCAGACACTTATAACTGGCCAAAGTACTAAGAATAATGATGCAAGCATGCTTAGCTTTAAGTGGGATATCTTTATCAAGACTTACCCCTCAGGTTGCAAGGTTAAAAGAAGATATAGAAGAGGAGTAAGAAAGAATATAAGGGCTAGAGGATAGGGAGGCAACACTGTGAAATACTGTCTTCAGGACACAACAAGGCTATTGCACGCATGAACTCACAGGAGCTGTTTTTTATTTATTTTTTAATACAACTCTTCTGATTCATTATAATAATTCTACTCAAGATAATCTTCCAGACCTTCTGGAAGCCTTCCAGAAGGAATAGTTTTATATTATTTTAAAGGGTGTTGGGGTACATAATGTCTACAGTTATACCATTTTGTTCTTTGCTCTTGAGAACATACTCTTGGATTTGTGCATTTGTTTCTGATATAGGTGTCACAGAAGGCACCAGCACCCAGAGAGTCAATTCTCTCTTCTATACTTCTCTACAGCAGTTCCGTGTTCACAGGCCCTTCAGGTAGAAAAGCTACGGTACTTCGCTTGGCAGCAGGACTTGGTTAGCTTTGACATACAATGATTATAAAGATATTTCTGTAAAGATGACCAACATGGGAGAGATCTCCTTAGTCCCAACCAAGAAAATGGATAGGCCCAAGATTGTTCCCCATTGACATTTTGGCCACTCAAAACAAAAGTGAACTTGGATCAATATTGGCAATCCAATATGAGACATACAAGGGCCCATTTTTAGAATTTTATCCTGTATTTACAGTGGCAGCAAGGAGTCTATGGATGAGTGTGGTCTTAGGAAACAAGATACAGATGAAATATGGGAATTTCTAACACTTGACAGTCCCATCTGCATTAAAACACAAGGAGAGTTCTTAATTTCACCTCCAAATAAGCAGAGATTATCTTGACTTGGAAAGTCCAGAACTAGATGGCCAACATCTTCTGTACCTGGTACAACTGAAGTTATATCTCACAATTCTATACAATGTACTAAGGGGAGCAAAGGATGGTAAGATATGAAAAAACAAAACAAAACAAAACAGGGTGAAGCAAAAGAGAGCAATCCTCCAGTCACTTGGATTATCCAGTGTATGTAAGCTTTCATAAAGAACAGTGATGAACTGAAAAGAAAGGCAGAAAGAGAACCCTGCAAAAGAGTGTGCCAAGTGGCTGCCATTATAAGCAAATACATAAAGCTTAGCAATGCACAAACAAATTGTACCCCCTCACATTTGACCTAATAGTCAGTTATAGATGCCTTCTATTAATGCTTTTTTTTAAAAAGCAGTTCTTTCTCAGGGAGAGAGAAAGGACTAAGGGCAGGAAGAGCCATAGAATTTGTCTTCTTTGATTAGTCACTGTGACTAAAGTCTCTGTTATGGAATGTGTGTGCTCAATGACCATTCACTAACTGTTCCATGATTGTGATGAATAAGATCGACTGCAAATGAGAGCCATTGATTCACCAGAGCCCAGATGTCAATTGAATCTTGTCTAGTACATCTCATCTGTGAGCTGCTTGTGGGCAAGGACCATGCCTAATTCATCATTGAATCCTGCCAGTGCCTAGCACAAGGCTTTCCATGGAGCAGGTGCTGGCTAAGTGTTGACAGGAGATCGCTTTCATAAATATGGACAGAGTTTTGGTAATATAGCCAAATGTAACCATGGACGAGTGTTTAAGAAGGAGGCTCCTCTGACATTCAGCTCAGGGGTCCTCTGCCATTCTCTCTTGCTGATGCTGTTGAGAGACATGTACAAACAGATGAGTGGACAACTCTGTGATGAAGTTACAAGACTTCATGGGCTGAAGCAGAATTTAAAAGAATAGTAATAAAAAGAAAAGGGCTATGTTGAATCTTTATCTGGGTGCATGTCCAGGTCAAGAAACTACACATAGTGGTTTCATATACTATAGAAGTCCTGGAGAGAGTGTTTGTTGAATCAAACCATGTTGGGGTATCCACTTCTGGAGAAGCTTCAGCCAATACTTAACCCATAATTGTTCACCTGTATTTTATAGAAATCTGAATATGATCCTCATGGTCTAATGAGAGAGAACCAGAACCAACAACTGAGGAAAAAAGTAAACAGTGGTTTCACACCCCTGTCTGGTGCAGGGCTTTTGTCTGAGCTGTGTGTTTGAGTTCCTGTGGTGCTTTTCCAAGTGACATGATCATTTTTAAGTCTCACTAACATCTCTAAGGAGTATCCCTTGTGCCTACTTTATATTTGTGTCTTGAGCTACAGAGCCAGGCATGCATATAGTGACTACTCAGTATAACTGATCTGTGAGAGTAAGCAAAGATGTCAGAGGGTGGCAGTGGCAAAGGGGATTCCCTTAGCTACATCCAGCAAAGCATTTTACAGCTTTTTTGACTATGGATTAGAAATCAATACCATTATGTCTGTGGATTGTACAAGTCTATAATGAAGTTGACTTCATCTTGATGTCGCCTGTTTTATGGAAAATTGTTTAAACTCCTAGTTTCTTGTATAGCCATGTGTGACTACTCATCTTTCATTTGAAAATGTCATGAGAGAATCCTTTGGTGATTGCTGTGAAAGGTGCCTGTCTTAGTGAGGGTTACTGTGGCTGTGATGAAACACCATGACCAAAAGTAAGATGAGGAGGAAAGGGTTTATTTCACTCACAGTTCTATAAAACAGTTCATCATCAAAAGCAATAAGCGTAGAAACCTGGAGATAGGAACTGATGCAGAGGCAATCGAGGGGTGCTGCTTACTGGCTTGCTCCCAATAGCTTGGTCAGCCTGCTTTCTTATAAAACCCAGGACAACCAGCTGGGTGGTGGCCCCACCCAAAATGGGATGAGCTTTTTCCCAAACATCACTAATTAAGAAAATGCCCTACAGGCTTGCCTACCTAGAGCCTGGTCTTATGGAGACATTTTCTCTGATGATTCTAGTTTGTGTCAGGTTGACATAAATGCAGTCAGTACAGTGCCTGATCCAGGGGTACAGCTAAAAAGAAAATCTCTACATGCAGTTCCTTAGGGAGGGCAAGCAGAACACATGAAGGCTGGACTCTGGGCTAGCTCTACTCTGTATGGAACTGCCATTCTCAGAAAAAGAACAGCTATGCTTGGTCAAGAACGTCCAGGGAGCCTTTCCTCTTCAATGACACTGACCTACATCTCCACAATTTTTGGTGTCTGTTCACCAAGATGACTACAAATATGGTGCTATTCTTCCCTACAGATTTTATGCACTCTCTATCCACCCTCGTCGTTGAGGAGGCTAAGGTGTGAGACAGGAAGAACACCCACCACCTTCCCCTTAGGTCCTAGATGGAAATAATGAGGCATACTCTGTAGCCCGCAAAAACAGAACTTAGGGACAGAAAACATTCTCTTCAAAACCTATCAGACAGGAACAACATTTTTCTCTGTAAGAAATTGCTCCCCCTTTCCTCTTACCTTCATATTATTTGAAGAAATAACCTCTTACCAAAAATGCCATGGTACCCAAACAGAGGATTGGGCAAATAAGCACTGCTCAATCTGCCCAACACTGGAGTATATGCAAAGCAGTTAACAGCATCATCAACCATGTGGGTTCATGGAGTCCTTCCTTCTCTCAATTATCTAGATAGAAAAGCCAGCCCTTCTGTTCTGGTGGCTTGATTCCTTTTTCTCAGTCACCACAGCACGAGCTCTTCTGAAAGGACAGCCCCTTCTTCTGTGGAACCAACTGCATTGAATTCTGCTAAATGGCACTAGATGTCTACAGAATCACAGGGAGAGTGTAATTTAAGTGCCACTTGGATCTTCCCACAGTTTCTCTGTACCCACATGTGAGAACACTGCCTGGTGACAGGTCTGTAGTTTAGAGAAACACACAGTGGGGGGAAAAATGATGCTTTTTTCAACCATGTATTTCAAGAAACTGACAATTTTAATAGCATACTTCTAATGAAGAATCATCCAGACTTTTTTCCCCCTTTAGGTTGGGAACACCAGTAGGCTGTGAGAAAGCAAGGCATTTGTAAAGAAATTAGCATTTATCTTCCTTCCAGAATTGGAGAGTCAGGATGTGAAGGTCGAACAAATAGTAGCTTGGGACTATTACCCCACCAAAATAAGAGTTAAGGCACACTGGCTGCAGATGAAGAGGATATCAAATTCTTTTTCCCAAACTACTGTTTTGACACGAAATAACACATTTTCCACATAGACATTCAAGAGCAAGCAAACTTAGATAAGGAAATACTTATTTCATAGTTGGGGTGTAGTTTGGTAGTTTGCAAGTAAAGACTCGTGTCCCCAGACCACTGGGTTTTGAGGGTCTGGAGCTTTAAGAGGTGGTGCCTACTGGAAGATTAGGTCATACAGCACTGCCCTTGGCAAGGATTAACTCAGCTCCATAGTACCAGTAAATTTTCCAAGAGCAGGTTGCTTTGAAATAAAACCACTGCTTTGAACTTGTCTGCTGCCCCATGCTATTTTCCCATGCTGTGAAGTAGCTAGGAGACCCTGGTCAGAGGCTGGCACCGTGCTGTTTCTAACTCTTAGCTACAGGAAACAGGCAAAATCATGTATGTTCTTTGTCCATTACCCAGCATCAGGTATTAGAGCAACACCAAGTAGACTAAGCCAGTCTCCACCATTCAAAGAAGCACACACAGTGCTCTCTGGGCTCACACAGAGAATCGGTTATGAAGAGGTAAGTGTGGACCAATGTAGAAAGATGAGGCTCTGAAGCCATATGACCACAGAGTGGTATACTAATGAAGCTTAGCATGCTTTTGGCTCCATAAAGTGAAAACAAGTTTACATTTCTCCGGTCAATAGAAGCAATAACTTCCTGATAATGAAAGTTGTTTAAAAGTGGACTGAGTTACAAAGCTGGACCACAAAATTGGCTTTCCCCCCATTTGCCACAGTTATTTTGGGAACAGCAAATGGCCTTTCACAGTCTTGTCAATATCTCGCTTTTGTGGTATAGGACTAAGTGTAATTAGGAGTAGATTGAGGAAAGCGTTGTCTATACTCTCCATCTCTCCCCTCTCTCACCTCCCATTCCCTTCTGAACCCACTGCAATTGAGCTTTCAACTCTGTCCATCCCAACAAAGCAGCGCTTATCGAGGTCATCAGCTACTCCATCTCACCAAATTGCCAAAAGTCATTTCATCTTCCCATTGTGTCTCTCTTCTCAGCAGCATTTACAAGAAATACAGGTGCTCTTTGGAATCTGTGGGCATTGGTCCAGGACCTGCTATGGACCCCAAATCTGCAGATGCTCAAGTCACTTATATTCAATAATGTAGTGTTTGCATGTAGCCTACACAGTCCTCCAGTGAGTCATTTCTCTCTGTGATCCCTCACACCAGGTAAATGTTCCACATATAACTGCTATGCTATAGTGTTTAAGAGATTGGGACAGGAAAAAAGCCTAAGCATGTTTAGTGCAGTGACAATTTAATTCCAAATATTTTGAATGTGCATTTAGTTAAATATGTGGCTGCAGGAGTCACAGACACATGGGTCTGACTGCTTTCTTCTGCAGGCTTCCATAGAGCCACTGCCTACTTGCTTGCTAGAGTTGGCCCTTTCTGTGTAACTGTACCCCATTCTATTCCTGACCTAGAAAGGACTTCAATTTTTGTTCTCCTTTCTTCTGTCAGATTCTGTATGAGACAGCCTTATGCAAACTTGTGATTTGAAATTTAGTTTATGTTTTGGTTATTCCCAAATTTATATCCTCAGCACAATGCTTTTTCTTGCCTCCATAGATGCAAAAATTTAACCCTACATGACCACACATAAAATTAGAGTCTGCCACCTCATTACCAAACATCCAAACACAGTCATCCTCCTTGCTATGCTTCCGTCTCAGTAATTGTCTCTACAGTCAGCTAATTACATCAACATGGGCCAAAGTCTAGGATCTTTGTTCAACCCAAAGAATATAGCAACTCTTTCTTTGGTCAGTTCTCTCATATTTCACATATCTATGATTTTATATATTTGATATATAGTTATATTTATAATTTTTAATTTTAGAAATTAGCACATAATGGGTTTCATGATGGTGATTCGTACATGTATATCACGGACTTTGCTTATATTCATCACTCTTATCCTCTCATGTCTTCCCTTTTCCTTCCTCTGGTCCTCTTACTCCATTCAAGTAGCTACCTCTCTCCCCATCACTGTGTGTGTGTGTGTGTGTGTGTGTGTGTGTGTGTGTCTGTGTGTGTGTGTGTGTCTGTGTGTGTGTTTGTATCACCTGCATCTTTGTTGCTATCATCCTAGTTTACACTACTCTCTTCATTTCCCTGCCCCATCGTATGTGTGTGTCGGGGGGGGGGGGGAGGTGGATTGGTGTCTGTGTGTGTGTTTGTATCTCCTGCATCTTTGTCGCTATCACCGTAGTTTACACTACTCTCTTTCATGGATTATTGAAGTCCCCCCTCCCCCTTACAGTCCATTCATCTCCTAATAGCCAGGATTATTTTTACATTAAGACCATTTCACTTCAATGGTTGAGCCTGCAGGTGCTTTACTATTACATTTAGATGAAGCTTCAAGTTTTGTCTATAATGCCTCAAAAGATTGGAGCCATATCAACTTATGAACTTCATTTTGTAAACCTTCCTGGCACTGTCACTATGTTTATATGTCAAAAGCCCAAGAAGCCAGTACTTGTGATATCCCTACCTTTGTCCCTGGTTTCTCATCCATCAGGCATATTCAACCTTAATGATGAGGTCACCATTGTCTTCTCATATAAACTTTCCCCGAATGGCTGAGCTGAAATATCTCAGACCCACCACCAATGATGCTTATATCACTGCCTTATTTCATAAATATCTATATTTTCAGTTTTCATGTTTATAATACCTTTAACATCAACATAAAGAGGGACTCTTTAGGACAAGGACTCTGTCTTCTTGCTTGATATATCTGTTTTTTGTTTGTGTTTTGCTTTTTGGTTTTCAAGACAAAGTTTCTCTATGTATCCCTAGCAGTCCTAAAAAATTGCTCTGTAGACCAGGCTGGTCTCAGACTCAGACAGATCCACTTGCCTCTGCCTCTTAGGTACTGGGATTAATAGTGTATGCCACCACATCCTAGCTATTGCTATGTTCTGCTTATTATACTATATAAAATAGGAAATACCAAGAACTCATTGAATGAATGGGTTGATGAATGAATGAATGAATGAATGAATGAATGAATGAATGAATGAGGTTACACAAAATTTAAGAGGAGTGTGAGCTGAAGGACTGAGAAAACTCACCATTTATATTTTCAAACCCAACAGTATCAAGCATGAGAAAGATGTCAAGAGAACTCACATTAGAATCTTCAAGACTATATCCAAAACTTACTGCACAACCTTAGGACAGTCAAAAATGTTCTGGTCTTTAGTTTCTTTACCTCTTAAATGACAACATTAGTATTCTATTATCATGTAGATTAAATGAGATATTTAGAGAATATCTAAAACAGCAGGTTCTCAGAACATGCCTGCCTGTTTCATCAGGTGTCCTGTCTAAATATCTGCTTCTTTAAGAGAAAAAAAAAAATTCCAAAGGCGGGTACTTAGTCTGTTTCATTGGGATCTATGTGAAAATCACATGCTATCCAGATGAATCATTTATACCGTAAGCCCCATTTTGGCCAGTTCTCTTTAGTGATGGCAGGGAGCAGCTGGCTTGGCTAAGTATCTTAAGTGCTCAGTCTCCATGCTGATGAGACTACAAAAACAGAAAACTGGAAGGAGTCAGACTGTGCAAATCCTTTGGTCCCTTCTCTCCAAGGAAATCAGTGAGCTCACTGTAGTCTGCTCTGCCACTATTGTCCCAGTGCTGAGACCCTCACTTGGCAGGCAGGAGCTTGTGCACTTCTTCCAGCCCCCCTTCCCGCAACCATGCCAGCTTCTTCCCAGACTGCATCTTATGGAATTACAGGGATGAAAACCTTTGAGGATGTAGAACAAACAGAATTTGAAGTATCATGCCTGCTCCTCCTCACTTTCAGAAGAGATGTTGCCTTTTCTTTGGACATGGTTATTGGAATGATACCTCTATAGCTCTTTCCCCAAAGGAATACTAATATAGCCTGAATCATATTATCGGCCACTTATTACAGACTACACAGCAGCAAACTGTCTCTTCTTCCCTTACACTACTGACTCATGTCTACAGCCTGAGTTTCTTTCAAAGTTTGAGTTGGCTATGGTTTTCTGCTGTTACAGCTTTATGCCTCTGGATAAAGAGGCTGTTTATCCAAAGTTTAAATAGGAATAGGTCTCCTGTTTGTGTTGATGCTGCTTACCAGCTGAAACATGGTACTGCTGAAGGTGTTGGTGATGAAGGTAATAACAGTGATTGATGGTGGTGATGGTAAGCATAGTGATGGTAGTGATGATGGTGATGACAGTGACTGATAACGATAAAGATTATGGTGGTGGTGGTGGTGGTGGTGATTCTGGTGCTGAATGGTGGTAAATGGGAATGAGTAGTGATTGAGAGTGGTGACGGTTATCTGTATGGTGTGGCAGTGCTGCCAGTGGCAATGGACATAAAAGAAAAAGAGAAGAAAAGAAAAAAATGACTGAATTTTCACTAGTCATATAACATTACATTTCAAAGGCACAATGGGGGCACAGAGATGTTTTAGCTTTCTTGGATGGGATTCTAATATAGGCCACTTAATATCAGTATACTAAAAAGGCCATTTTAACTTTGATCAACTTTAATAAGTATAAACTTCACCATTTGTTAATTAAGAGTAATACATAGCTGCCACTTCCCATACTGATATTTTATATGTGTTCAATATTTTCAGGGCTGCAGAAGATGCTCACTAAGTAGTGAAAATTATTGGCTTTAACCATATTCCTCCCTCTCCTCTTCCACTTCTTTCTTATCCAAGATATAATCTTGCTTTCTGGTCCAGGTTACCCTTGAACTCACAGCAGTTATTCTGTCTCAGCCTCCAGAGTGCTTGTATGAGGATCACAGTGGCGGTTGCTGTGCCTAGGTCAACATTTTCTGCTACAGAGATATCTATGGGCTGGGGTACCAAGACTTACCCTCTCAGAGAATGAGAGACAAACAGTTTAGGGAACCAGCTTTGCAGACTCCTCGGTGATAAAGATGACTTGCTATTTGGGGAAGAATGTTATATTATAATAATATAATAAAGTTCTCAAACATGCTTTAAAAATGTAGATAATCTAAAAAATTTTTGCTTTTTTTTGTCAGCATCTTGCTATATATGCAGCAGGCTGACACTCAGTTTGCAGTAATCCACCTGCCTTAGCCTCCCAAGGTGCAAGTCACTACAAGCGTTGGAGGAATTCTTGAAGAAATAGGGAAGGAATCCCAAGTGTGACTAGAGAAGAGCAGGACAGAATCAAATCAGAAGCAAGTGAGTAGCTGCTAAGTTGTACAAATATCTCACCAATCTCTTGACTCCATTTTCCTACAAGGAAGAGGTCATAAGGCTCACCTTACTGAGCAAAGGTAATCAGTACTTAATACAAGGTTAAGAGCTCAGAGTTAAGTGACTCTGAACAGCTCTACAAACTCGGAGTCAATGCCAATGACTTTTCCAATTAAGCCTAATAGCAGCTGCCCGCATGGAATACATGTGGAAGCCTCAGTCCATTTTCTAATTGACCGAACGAAATGAGGTCTCTGTTGCAGCTCATCTGTCCAGCATTTCCTGTTTCTCAGTTCCACGGTAACTGTTAAAAGAGTTAACTGATTTTCACAACATGTGTGGAGGACTAATAAAAGCCTGCTTAGCAGACAGCATCTACTTAGGAATCATAGAGTCAGGAGTCACCACTCGCATCATCCATAAGCCAAAACAGTCATTGCCAATATGTTGCAAACATGCATAGTTGGAAAGACTCTTTTAGATCATTGTGAGTCCAACCAGGGCTTACCAGATGAGGGACTGTGATGCTGAGGAAATACTGAGCCATTGATCTTTGCTGTGAGGTGCATGGTTGCTTTGTACCCTCCCTGATGCACAGGTAACATCAACAGTCACCTTTAGCAATAGGAGCCAGATTTGAAGTGATTTCTTCTGCCATGCTGAGAACAAGATGGTAGCTGACACAAATTCATAAATGATGTGCTGGTGAGTTGTATGTCAACTTGACAGAAGCTAGAGTCATCATAGAGGTGGAAGCCTCAACTGAGAAGACAAATGCCTCCATACAATCAAGCTGTAGTCAAGCCTGTAGGACATTTTCTTAATTAGTGATTTATGGGGGACAGCTGTGCCCATTGAGGGTGGGGCAACACCTGGGCTGGTGATCCTGGGTTTTTATTAGAATGTATGCAGACTGAGCAAGCCCTGAGGAGCAAGCCAGTAAGCGGCACCCCCTCCATTACCTCTGCATAGGTTCTTGTCTCCAGTTTCCTGCCCTGTTTGAGTCCCTGTCCTCACTGCTGTTGATGATGAATTGTTATGTGGAATTGTGAGTGAAATAAACCCTTTTCTACCCAAGATGACTTTTTGGTCATGGTATTTCATCCCAGCATTGGTAATCTTAACTAAGACAATTGGGTTCATCTTCAGTCATTTAAAATGAATTTTGATTGAACTCAGCATAGGCCTATATAGGTCAAAGAAACACGCACTTATTGTGAACAAGTCTCACACTTGAGTCCTCAGTTGTGCAGAGTAGAGCCATGCCCATAGTGGACAAAGTAACCAACTCTTATTTTCACAGTAGCAGCAAGACCCAGCAGGATTAATATCAAGCTGACACTAATTGTAACTACAGATTTTGTTCACATGTAAAGAAAATCTCTGAAGGCTTCACAAAGTTAGTGGGAAGGGGAATTGGGACGGTGAATAAGGAAAAATACATTTTCTTTTTAAAAGAAGAACCAAGGAGTTAGGCATGCCATGAGCTAATCTGGATCATGTTGGCACCCCTCTCTACTCTCTTTAAAAGATTAGTCCTATGACCACTTCTCCTAAACTTACTTACTGAGAAATCTAAATGGCGTATTTAAAGTGCGAGGTTTGAGTCAGAGAACTGGCATTGCACTCTAGGTGTTACGATGCATCCTGGTTTGTGGTTTTATGTCCCAGTTAATGCTCGGAGCAGTCACGTTTCTAAACATATTAAAGATGAGCTGCAATTAGCATTCATTTCACATGCAAACAGAAGGGACAGCTCAAGCCACTCCTCACAACACTCATTCCCATGAGAGCTTAGCCCCATCTCTGTCTTCCTTTGCCACCAGACATAGGATCCCATCAGCTTGTGCTCTCTTCTCTTGCTTCTCCTTGTTTAACGGGATCCAATTAAGCCCTGCAATATCATTACCTGTCAAACTAGCACTTTTCAACTTGAGAAACCCACTGGCACTCACCTTTAAATTAGCTTCAACCCCTCTAAATAGCTTTAATTAAAGTCACGGCTGGCATGGAATCTGTCCAGGTTTTGTTTGTGATTACAAATTCTCAGTGTCATAGGTGTGGCAGGGACAGGGCATACATTAACTCTGGACCTCAGGGCTTCATCCAGGTCAGGCTCAGACTTTCTCTAAAAACATGTTTATATAGGCCATCTGCAGGACAGGTAAGGCAGACAGCTCATTTCCAAGGACTTCCTGTAGAAGGAATCTAGGCAAGCTCCAGCCAGCCTCAAAACTAATTTTGTACATGTTAGAACATCATTTCTGCTCATCAAGACAGAGATGCTTATGCCATCCACAGATAGGTAGAACATGGTTATACATTTCAGTTACTCCCAAGTCTGTCTTGGAGGAGACTTCTGAGCCACTCCCTGAAACTGCTAGAGTCACCTCAGTCTGAGACCTTAATAATTGTCCTGTTGAAGCAGGGTCACTGATAGAAAAACAACTACCTTGGATGGTTTACTTGGAAAAAATGTGATAGATTGACAGATGTTTGACCTGGGTTCAAATCCAATTCCTCTTGATAGCTGTCTACCTCTGCCCAGTCACTGAGCTTCTTACAGACGATGAGATGATGGCAGTAAGGGACAGGGGTGACACTTGCATTTGCCATGTCTGACTTTTGAACATGGATAATAAGCCAGCTTCTTAGAAATGGCTGTGTGGGAATGGGGAATAACTCTTATGGGTCCGTTTCCAACCCCCCTCTTAAAGGTATTATTGAACTTGTCTACTGGTCTTTATAGAGCTTTCTGAACCTCACCTTCTAAATCGTCTCATTTTAATTTATTGCCAAGAAGATCTAGATCTAATGAGGAAATACAGCTTTTCCTCCAGAGTAAAATGAGCCCATCTTTTCTTTAGAATTATAACTTAATTACAATATTATCCCATCCCCTTTCTACCTCTAAACACCCGTATACAAGAATATCAGTGTGTGTGCATGTGTGTCTGTGTGTGTGTGTGTGTGCATGTGACACAGAGAGAGGGGGGGGAGGTTCCATATCTTAAGTTATTCTGCAATAATTCTGAGGAAGCATTTTCCTCCTCCTCCTTTTCCAAAGACTGATACTCAGCTCTTGATCCCATGTCTCCCCATTTGTGGTCTTCTATCAAATCAAGAGAGTTTATCCTCTTTTCTTTTCATGTAACCCTCTCACTCTCAGACTAAAAACACACTCAAGTCTCCTTGATTCCTCTATAACCAACAATCAAAATCAGAAATAAACCCAAACACTTCCTCTTGACTCACTCGCTAGCCTTCCTCTGCCCATTATAAGGGAGACTTCCACACCCACTACACACCACAGATGCTAAGATGAAAGGTCCCTCCCCTCTTCTTGGCTTTTCTCCCAGACTCTCACCTCTGCTAGCTGCAGCTTGATTTCACAGTCAGCTCAGAAAGAAAGAGATTGTCCTTTTCTTTCCCCAGCTCTCAAGTAGTTTAATGAATGTGAAATTGGTGAAAATACGTGCTGCATTCATTTCTACACATACCCCATGATGCCGTATGGTCTCCCAGTCTCTTATACTTTGTTATCACCACCTTGATGGTGTGCTTCCAGTGCTGAGCACTCTGTGAGGACCCTACCTTCCCTGTGCTCTCAGCACTCACTATAGGACTCAAGGAGGTTAAAGTGATGTGTCATAGTTCTGGATGCTATCCATTTGCACTGTGCCTTGGCTGACAGTCACCCTGTCTCTCACCTGTACAGAGAAATCAGCCTGTTGTCATTACCTAGATGACTCCATTGCTCAGCAATAGCTCCACAGCTCCTCTGTGCTGACCCTACTCTGGAGGCTGGAAAATCTTAAATGTTCTTTCCTTTTGTAGTTAACAGTCTCTAGTTGAGGCAGCGAGATATATAATACTCCAGTCTGCATGGAATACAGACAATGAACCCAAGTGAAATATGCAGATTGGTGACGAGGGCAATGCTAGCAAGAAGAGCATCCTCAGTGACAGACTGGATTGACTGGCATTTTACCGAAGTCCTGGGGATGAAAAACACTATCAGAAATCTGCTGGAAGCAAAGACTTGATGGGCTTATGAAAATGAGAAGCCCATCAGACAGATATATAGGTAGTGGAGAAGAGGCTTGGTAGGCCCTGAGAAGACCTTTGGGGTTGATTCTGTTACATGGGAGCTATCAGAAGAATTCCTAAAGAAACAAAAATTTAGGGCCCTCACATACACCTCTGATCACATTCTTCCTTGATTTAAAGTTGTATTTGTGTGCTCTTTCCTAAAGGAATAAATTCCACATGCCTGTGTTAGAAGTCTCCCTGCCCCAGGCTCACGATGCTCACCCCCACTTTCTCAGTTCCACCATTTTCCTTCCAAGGTCTATGCTAATGCATGCTGAAAGGAGGCACAGAAACTGTTATTCTTCCCGGAAGAGTATCCTCTGCATGGCTACTCACATTCATTAGTCCTTTCTGTACAAATCCAGCCATGTCTTCCTTAAAGCTACAAACTCCAGTATAGAAATGCTGACAGAGTTAGACTAGTCATGATATCAGCTAATGTTAATGTGTCCAGCACTGCTGAATAACTCTCATTTAATATTTAAGTCTTCATGTCTGTCTCACAGATGATGATGAGGAAGATTCAATATTTTGACTAAGTTCCCAAGATTGATCTGGTTGTAATGAAATCAGAAAAAATCAGATCCCTTTAGATGCCAATGTTCTTCCAAGCACACTCATTGACCTAGAATCCCAATTACTTAGTGCAATCCCAGATGAGGAAGCTGAGGTAGGAGAATCACAAATTCAATGCCTGTCTGGGCTATAGAGTGACTTCAAGGCTTTCCTGAGTAATTTAAAAAGACATTGTCTCAAAATATATATATTTGTGTGTGCGTGTGCGTGTGCGTGTGTGTGTGTGTGTGTGTGTGTATGTACAGATATATAAAAGACCTGGGTAGAGCAGTTGTGTAGCACATGTACATATCAAGTGAGAGAGTAAACACTAGGCTAGAATAATTATAAACTCTAAATACGAACTAGGCTCAGTGGCATCAAAACAGAAGCATCTAGGTAAAGTAAAGCAATGAATACTGTGTTCCACTCCAAAGCCTTCCACTCTCTTTGCTCCCACCCTAGAATGAATCATAAGGCAAAATCAGTTCTTGTAACAAGGGTAGGAGGAGACAAAACGATGGCAATAGTTTTGACAACCAGGTTATATAGATGAGGATAGAGGGAATGCCAGCATATTCTTCCATATCTGTTCCTGATCTATAGTGTCCATATGTTAGGTATATCAAATGTGTTTTGAACATAACAGTATTTTCATTTGCAATGGGTTTATTAGGACAACTGGCAAACTGAGGTAAATTGAGTCTGTATATACAAGATTCAATTCTCGGACAGCAAGGCACCTTCATTCCTTGGGGGAGATTATGAGAAGCACTTTGGGCCATTTGTATACAACAAGAATAGGCAAAACCCTGTCCTGTCGAAGAACTGTTAAAGGGCTATGGGGCCAAGGGCAATTGCTTTTTGGGGTAATCAGAAAGTTGTGATTTCTACAGAGCCAGGAAAGGACTAAAAGGAAACCTTACCATGATCCCCAGCCTGGGGTTCCACTTGGCTTCTCTGAAAAAGGGCAAGTAGCAGCCCCTCACTTACTTTAGAGACTCCTGGTCTGAACAGAATATGATAATGACAAAAGCCTTCACAATGGCCAAGGGTTCAGGAAGTGTAGATTACATATAGAGTCCTCTCACTGAGAAGCTACATGAGCCCAGGCTTACCTTGCTTAAGATAAAGCCTCAGTATGATGATGCCCCTCCCCCACAGCCCTTATAAAAAAGCAAAAACCATAGATTATTGGCTGTCTCCTTTTTGCCTCCTAATACTGCTTGAAAGCAATGCCTTTGGTTATTACTGTAATAGAGATGTCCATTAGGGCTATTTTTTCCTTAAGAGATGCTTTTGTGATAGGGAGATGCAATGACTCAAGCTTGTTCCTATGAGTGAATTCTTACACACGCATGAGAAAGAGCATTTCAAGCAGATAGGCTACGCTTGGAGCCATCGGAGGTGAAGGGGCACTGCCAGAAGACAGTTACCCTCTCTATCCTGAACAGCAATGTTACCATGAAGGCCATCCTGACCATGTGCCAGTCTGATGACACTGGTGAACTGGGTTCTGAGCCAACTGGAAAGTCCTTAAGGGAGTGTTAGCTTCCAGGTTACATGTTTTTCTTGCTTCTCTATAAAACTCAGAAACGTTCTCATGTCCTACACCCATGTTTTGAGTTTCACTCCGTTCATCCTTCCCTTTCACCTTGTAGCTGACATGACCCCACTGGAGGTCTTAACTATTGTAACACCTTGTACTGCAAAGTATTTCTGTCTTCACACACAAGTATTTCAGTGCAGAGAGCCCCTCTCCACATCCACTTCAGTTCCCTGCCTACTGCCTCTTAGCAACTTTTATGTTTATGTTTCAGCTAAAATATTCCATTTATGTGAAATACTTAACACATTTCCTTGAGGATTCAGAAACTTCTCTTGGCCAACTGCAGTCCTTTGTAAATAGCAAACAGGGGGATATCTCATTTCTGTCATTCACATGTCTATCTGATACATGTGTGCATACATACACATTCAAAGACTACCTAATCTGTCAACTGTCATGTATTAAATAGCCACTAAGGTCTGGATCCTCAGGTATTCATTAATGTTTCTATTGCTCAAATTAAAAAGCCAAGGCTACAGTCCAGAGATAAACGATAGTTAGCAGAAATCCACTTCCATTCTCTTTTAGACTCTTAAGTATTTTCTGAAGTTCCCATCAGACTGAGAGTCTTTAAAAGACAGAAGTCGGTATTTACCTTTGTAGAGATCAAAGAGACGCTGTATTTGTATACAAATCTGAACTCTAAAATCGATTAGTTATATATTCTTGGAGAAAACACTGAACTTAAGCTTTAGCTCCCTATCTACAAAATAATAAAATATATAGTAAAAAAAAACAGCTCATTTTATAATACTACTTTAAATAGCAAATGTAATTCTGTATGTTACATTCTGTAAAATAAATATACACACAAGAAGGTAAGGTTTAGACCTTGTTTTTAATCTTTATTTCCAAATTCCTTCTGAGGCCTGGTACATAGGAGAGACTTGATTTTTTACAGAGCACGTAATTTAGACTGGCGCTCCTAAGAAGGAGAAGTGTCTGTCAGTGAGAGAAGTCCTATAAACTTTAGGAAACAGAATTGATGGAACTGAGATGAAGATGCTACAGCCTTTCAAGTCTTTGATTTTGGCAGAATTTCCCATGATTTGACTTCTACCTCTTCATAAGCATGCCCATTTCTCTATCCCCTGGTACTCACCCACATGAATTCACATACATTTGCCTACACACCCACTCTCAGACATCTGAGCTCAGTCTCTGTGCAACTACTTCAAATGCTTAGAAGCGAAGTCAGGAAAATGATACTAATCCATTCGAGAATCCCAACAGGATTGCATCAACATCACACCAGGTAGGTCCACATCAGAGATATACCAGGATCAAATCAAGCTCACATCAGAATTTCAGGTTCATATCAAGTCTGCACTAAAATCCTATGAGGACCATACCAAGATCACAGCAAGCTCACATCAGAATTGTATCAGGGTCATACCAAGATCACCCTAGAACCACATAAAGATCAGAGAAGTCTGCTATAACCTCCTGTCATTCTGCAGCAAACATCAAGGCAGGGTAGGTACTTCTGAGGTGAAGGAACAACTTCTCGCCTTAATCGTGCTACTTTAACAAAGTACCAGCTATTTGGGGGGTGGAACAATAAACATTCATCTGACACAGTTCTGGAGACTGGAATATTCAGTATCAAGGCACCAGCAAAGCTTATGCTCATCCAATTGGAGCCTGCTTCCTAGTTTGCAGATAGTTATCTCTTCATTGTATCTACCCATGGCAAAGAGAAGCTACATGTCTCCCATTTCCCCTTATGAAGATTTTGGTTCCATTTGTGATGGTCCCACCTTTGTGACATACTTACTTCCCCAAGACGCTACTCTTCTTCTTTGTAAACCTGTAACTTTAGTTATTAGCATTTCAGAACGTGATAGGAATCAGGATTAGATAGTTTGCATCACATATGTTGATGGATTAAACAAATGGAGATTTTTCTTTTCTCCTTAAGAATAGTTGGGAGTGCTATCTGCTGCCTAGGCTCAGCTTTCTTGTTCTGTTGTTCAGTCTAAAAGCTTTGCTAGTCACCTCTTTGTCATAAGGTGGCTGCTGACATCCAGGCAAGGAGAATTTAATGCTAGCACCATCTGAGCATTCCTTCTGCTACAGGAAGCCTTTCTTGGAAACTAACTCCCTCTTACATCTCATTGGCCAAATCAGACTATGCGCTGCTATTCCGAAGAACCACAGATGCAGGGAGTGGAACTACAACCATTCATCTTTCACAGTTCTGGAGGCTGGAAAATGAAGTATCAAGGTACAAGCAAATCTGATGGCCACTGATGGGAGCCTGCTTCCTGCTCAATCCTTGGGACATGCTGTTTCAAACAAAGGGTCCTATGACCAAGGAATGGAATGAATTCTACAGGCAACCGCCAGTGCCTTCTTTGTACTCCATTTTCTTTTCCTTTGTAACATTTCACTTAGCAGGATGAATGAGCAGAGGAATTATTTACCATCTCTTCCTTCCTCCTCTTCTTCGTAAATGTTTCACCATATAAATTATTGGAAAGAGAAAAAAACATAATGTAAATCAGTTTATAAACACTGATCCTGAAGGAGACTGTGGTAGTGATAAGCACCCAGCTTGTGGCTGTTGCTAAAGGCGTGGGAGGTGAGCCTGAGAGAATAGACAGCACAGCACTTAGTGCTCCTGAGCACGGGAGTGTCAAACATTTTTAAAAAGAGGATTAGAACAGGAAGGGCAGTATGGCTTGAGGTAAAACTGAACTCTTCAACTATGAGTGTCCAGCATGGAGCATGGTTCTGACAGACCTTACCCTTTCTTCCCAATTCTATCTCTCTTGCTAAAACCCATTGAATTACATTCCAAAAGATAGCCACCAAGCTCTATTCCCTTATTTGGCCACTTCTCTCTCCTGAGGACTACCAAGATCCAGCTATAAAATATTGAACTGCAATCAAAAGATCCCTTAACATTAAGCACCCTGACCTAACATGGGGCAGTCCTTTTTTGTCTTACTCTCCTACTCCTCCATGCCCCACTCTTGTACAAATAGGCCTCCTCTCTCTCCCTTGTTCCCATCCCCTTCTCTTTCATCTTCTATCTCCCGTCTTTGCCTCTTATTTCCTATCCTCTGCTCCTCTGGTGCAAATAAATCTCCTTTGTAGGAGATCTTGGTCTTGGGGATCCTGGTCCAATTCTTCTCCTAGCAATGGAGAGAAAGAACTAAGGAAAACATCCCTTTTTTTCCTGCCTCCCCAGAGCTAACCCTGCATGGGATAGAGGCGCAGAGGCTAGAGGCAGAAACCAAGGAATCAGAAATACATCTGCACAAGTATTACTCCTCCTAACTCTTCACTCAGAATAACGTGGAATAAAATTAAAAGAACAAAGTTCATACTCCTTAGCAGTAGCAACAACACATTTGGCTGCCATGTTCATCCAATCCAATTTCAAGAACAACTTAATGCTGAGGCCGCCTCCACCGCAGCACATGTGTAGGTAAGAGCCATTTTGAAAAGATGCGCACAAAGCGGTCCTGTCCAACATTCCACTCATTTCTCCCTCAGGAGGAGGCAAACATAGACCCATGGTGCAGTGAGGCGGACTGAGGGGGCTGATCTCAGTGAGCCCTTTATCATCCCCACTATATGACCGCTTATCCATGTCTTTAAGTAGCTTTCAAAAACAGGAGCCTGGCTCATTCCCTACATATTTAAAGACAGCATCTATGTTTCTCAATGATTGCTCCCTTGACCCCTACCACAGATTCCCAACTTATCATTGCATCAACAGAAACTGAGGACAAAGATGACTCTTCCATGTGCAGAAAACTTTTAACACACTCTGTAATGGAAAGGAACACCAACCAGGTCAGCACCTATATCCAGCCCCAAGTCTTTGAAGATGATACCTCTTTGGATGGCTAGATAAAGGCAGACAATGAAAATAAGAGATGGTGGCTCATTCATTCATCTTCACTAAAAGCCTTAAAAGCTTGACTGAGGCAGGTAAGACTGCAGTTAGGAATGGCTCCAGTTCAAACTCTATGAAGGAAGGATTTCCTGGCATCTCTTCATAGCTTATATCCACTGTCATTCTTCCAACACCTCCACAAATACCTGAGGAGAGCTCTACTCCACTTCAGGGGAACAGCCTCTGCTTCCTGTTTAGTACCCCATTAGCTTCTTCTGTGAAGAACAGCCTAGCACTGGAGAACACTGGAGAGACTGTGCAACCTGGGGTTCTTCTTGACTCAACCTATGTCCTGGCTCTTCCTGTCAGCTCCTCTCCCTGTGTACTTCAAAGATGTACAAATAACATTCTGATCCTTTTCCCCTCCCAAAGGCAAAGTAAGAATTGATGCAAAGCACTCAAGCAGTCCTTGGAGGAGGACATCCTGCCAGGGTTGGTCACGGTAATTTCTGTGGTGTTGCTTCAGGTAGGGAAGCAATGTGCAAAACACTAACACTTTCACGCCCTCTGGTTCTTGCTAGCTCAATGTGAGATCAGAATGGAGGAAAAGAAGAGGCAGATGGAGGAGAGAGAAAGACAAAAGGAGGGAAAGAGAAAGAATGGCAAGAAGATTGAAGGTGATGGGCGGGGCTTAGGATCATCCACCAAGGTCAGCATGCAACCAATATTGTAATAGAGTAAAGGGCTCTGCAGCCTGAACACTGACTGATGGCAAGCAGGTATGTTCCTGCTTCTCTAAGTCTACACTACACTACCTAAGGGATGGATTCTTAGAGGATTTCCTAGCAGGCTAAACACTGAGAGACAGACTATGGACACTTATAACCTCCCAGAGCTGCTCCTTAGACCTTTCTGCTTCTGCCTACATATGCCTATGAATATCCTGCCTTTAGCAGAACAAGTTATTTAACTCCAGTCGTCCTTAAAAATCCAAGTCTCTGGCTAAGAAAGCTCAGTGAGCAGCGTTAGAAGCAGTAATGAGGCATGCACTGTGGATGTGACCTCAACTTTTAGAATGAAGATACTGTCGCTCCCAGCATTATTCAGCTTGGCAGACTAAAAGGCTGCGCTCAGAGACATTGTCCCAGATGTCTCATTCCTCATTTGGCATCTTTGCTTCTGAAAAGCACAGCTATGCAATTAAATGAATTTCAAATTTCTGAAAGAAGTTCTTTTCGATTTTTCAAAGAAGGGTGATACAAAAGAATCAAAGGTATTCTTACTTATGGCCAGAAGACCAGGAAGTCCCAGCCAAGGAATCTTCACACCAATTGGATTGGGTACAGCCAAGTATCACGACATTGACTGAGTAAACTCCTAGAACATTCACTCGCCTTCTTATTTTCAAATCAAACAAACAAACAAAATACCCACTATGGGTCCTATCTAAGCTTCTAATTATGTGCCCATTCCTTAGGCAATAATTTAGTGGATTATCAATTTAGTAGTAGAGATTTATTGTCTTTAGTTATTTAAGGTTAAATGCAAGTATGAGTGGTATTACCAAACACTTTATATTGAGCTAATCATTTTACTCTTTGTAGGTAACACTGCCATGGCTATGATTCTCCAAATTGTCAGTGTAGAGCGATGAGAAAGTAAGTCATTAGGGATTTTTTTTTATGTGCTGCTGAAAAAGCAAATATTTTTAATGGGAAAATGATTGAGAAGTTAACCTTGAGCAGCAAAAAAATAATGGACTCAGAGCTGAGAGCTAATTGCTATATCTTTGTTGTCTAACAATGCACACTTTACTTTTTCTTGGCATGAGATATGGTCACAAGGAACAGAAGTCCTAAACTGTATAGGATAATATTCTGCATCATCATGCCAGTATACCAAATCCCCATGGGTGTGAAAATAATTGCTAGGCCTTTATCATTCAAACATACACACAGAGAGAGGGGGAGGAGAGACAGAGACAGAGCTATCAACATTTTCAACTTTCTACAATGATAAATAAGGCAATAATTAGAAGAGAAGAAGTGTGGATTCACACTCAGCTGTCCAGGTATTGTAAGACTGAAGGCAGAAAGTAAAAACTGGCTTCTGCCTTCACACGCAGGGTGATTACAGGCATGTCACAATTACAGAACAAATTAAATAACTCTGACACTAGAACTCAGATGGACGACCTCACGTATGATGTCTTCATCGATGTTACTTAAACTAGTATAGCTCAATTTCTTTCTCTGAAAAGTAGGAGAGGCTGGGCAGTGGTGGCGCATGCCTTTAATCCCAGCACTTGGGAGCCAGAGACAGGCAGATTTCTGAGTTCGAGGTCAGCCTGGTCTACAGAGTAAGTTCCAAGACAGCCAGGGCTACACAGAGAAACCCTGTCTCGAAAAACTAAAAAAGAAAAGAAAAGAAAAGGAAAGGAAAGGAAAGGAAAGGAAAGGAAAGGAAAGGAAAGGAAAGGAAAGGAAAGGAAAGAAAAGAAAAGGAATGAAAAGAAAAGAAAAGAAAAGAAAAGAAAAGAAAAGAAAAGAAAAGAAAAGAAAAGAAAAGAAAAAAGTGGGAGAGACAAAAGCTAGGTCTGTTTTCTGTCCCACCCTGCTGTTGTGAGGAGTAAATGAGAAAATGTGTAAGAATGCTCTTTGTAAATCTTTAAAGAGTTGTGCTAATATTTGTTGTCAGTTTCTTACCTTCTATGAATCTTACTCATTTCATTTATGAAACAAAGATTAAAATGAAATCCCTCTCCTGGTACTCATTGAGTTTCCCAAGCATAAGGCAGCTAATGCATGTAGATGTTTGGGAGACAATAAAGCACTTCATATGGCTTGTTATTACATTAGGTTAACCTTGAGCTTCCCAATATCCTCCTACTGAGACTAACTGGGTCCTCTCAAAGCTCAGTGTCCTTCATTTCTCATTTTGGTGGCCTTGTACCAAGAAGCCCTCCTGACATAATAGCAATCTAACAAATATTGCCATTCTCAAGTACCCATTCCTTCCTCTTCAAATTTAAATAATTCTTTGCATAGATCTGCATAGATCTGCATAGGTTTATACATCAGTGGTTCCTTTAGTGACATTTGAGTTGGAAATAATTAAGCTATTGTTGACATGGATTCCTGGTTGTTTCTTTCTGTATACTAAAAATAAATTAATTAATTAAATAAATAATAAAACATTCATCTCTTTCAGGAAAAAGTTTATAGTTAATGTGTAAAAGTTAATTTAAAAAGCAAAAGGAAAATGCATTATAATATGAGCATGGTTTGCATCTCACTCCAGAGGTTCCCACCCTGTAAAAGCTGCCCAGTTACCCAGTGGCTATTTAGTTGAGCTTACCTCCAGTTCCCTATATGCCTTCTGATATCAGGATAGTTGGAATTACTTGGGGGAAAGTTATAAAATATTTTCCTAATTATGAAAACAAATTAAATAGTAATTAAAATTACATCCAAACACCTTACATAACTAACTAACTAAATGAATGTGTATAAATGCCACTAAGATTTTGGTGAGTGTATTTACAGCGTTCTACAACCTGCTTTTGCTTATGCTGTGGTTATCTTTGTGCCATAAATGTAAATTCATATTCGTTGTTATTAAAAGGCTTCACAATTTTTATTACCTGCATACATCAAAACATATTTAATTACATTTAAACTACTACTAATACCCCAGTAATATAAAAATGATCCACACTTCACCTAACATGTGAAAATGATGGATTCTGGATGATTTTATCATTCTGCCTCCAGGTACTTAAACAGTGGAAATGAAACTTATGTCTATAGAAGACCTAAGCATACATATGTGTAGCAGTTTTATTTGTAATAGCCAACATCTATGAGCGACAAAAAGTGCTGGAGAGTTGGGTCAGCATTTACTAGCACTTGTTGCTTTTCCACAGGACCCAAGTTTAGTTCCCAACAGAGACTCACACTGCCTGTGACTTTAGCTCCAGAGGATCTGACACCCTCTTCTGGCCTCCATGAGTAACACATACACACACACACACACACACACACACCAAACACACACAAAAGACAGAGACAGAGAGATGGAAAGACAGAGGGAAAGAGAGAAAGAAACATAGAGAAACAGACAAACAGACAGACAGACAGACACATAAACAAGCTAAAAAGTAGCACTGAATGTCAAGGTAATTAAGTTTAGCAAAAGCAGCTAAGCACAGCACATAACATGAGAGTCTTTGCATGTGAATTCTAGAAAGCATCTAAGTCTGCAGAGATAGAGAGTATGTGGGTAGCTGCCCACAGGAAAGGGAGGGAGAGTTGGACGGGGGCTTCCTTAGGGGGATGAAAGGCTGGAGGTGACAAGGATATTCTTGTACTACTTGTGATGACCCGTGTATATACAATTGCCAACTGTGCAAAAATTAAGCAGATATAGCTCACATGTTCGTTATACTGTAACAGAGCACTACTTTTAAACATGTGAGTTGCTTAGAGCATTCTTTTGAACTGCTGAATGTCCTTTTTGGCACTCTTTCTGCCTAATGCACTAAGTTCTATGACAGATTCTTCATGGGTCCTGAGGTTGCTAACCTGGCCTTCCAGACCCTGCAGCTGGGTGAATCTCAAAGCACAGCTCTGATCACAGTTTTTATCTCCTCATTTACCTTGTGCATAGCTTTTAATTAAGCCTCCACATAAACTCCTTATCTGGGTTTCTGAGACCTATTTGGTCCCAATCTCTTTTAAAAGCTTTTTTTTCTCACTCCTTACTTTCATGCAGACAATGTACCATATGCAAAATTATGCCTTACTGATGGAGTGCTATAGATACTGCCCATGGATGAGAAAGAAGACTTTCAGTGCCCTGTGCTCTGGCATGAGTCATTATTACTTCCAAGAAGAAAATGACTACAGTTATTTCTAGTGACAGTCGAGCACTGAACTTTCAAACCTCATGTCTAAAGAACAGTGCCCAGTGTCTGGGTCATGCCCTGACATGACTACACTGTGTGGCCTGGCTAGCCAGGGGCACCTGAGGTCCTCATTGTCTCCTGGGCTCCGTCTCCTCTGTGGACGTACACTTCTCTGTCCATATCTTCAGCTGTTACTGAGGCTTTGGCATCAATTAAACTCATTAGTAATTTCTGGGATCACTTGCCTAGCTTTCTGCCTAATCAAGCTGTCAGGCTTTTTAGGACAGGCCCAAGCCTCTTCCTACAGCAAGTGATACTGAGCACACAGAAGTCATTGAATCAATATTTGTTGCACAAGATTAAAATTATTTGAAGAGTTTCTCAGTAATCCCATGACAAAAGCTTCCCATTGTTCTGCATTTCCAGACACTTCACTGTTTTAACAATGATGGTTTGATTCAAAGATCAGAGAGGTGGTACGGAAACTATACTCCCAAGTAAGTGCACTTAAACTTTGCCCCAGAGAAGATGGTTTGCTAAGGAAAAAATAGAAAAGAAAATACATGAATTTATTTCTGTATATTGTACAGAATCAGGAGATAAAAGCCTTGGATTTGGGAAAAACAGATTCAGTGAAAGTCCAAGGCTTGCAAAAGGATTTAATGTTATATTAAAAACAAAAAACACAAAAACATACCTAGATATTTTGGCAATTAAAATGCTTAACTCTGTTAACTAGAAAGAAGACAATGAATTTAAAATATGATAATTAAAACATACATGCATACTAATGACTACAAAAATGCTAAGTAACCAAAAATGCTAACTAATGTCCAGTGATAGAACATTATCTAAATCAGAACTAAAAAAGCATGAGCTGCAGCTCTGTACTGTCACTGATAGTCATTATGATGATTATGAATAGAAACAGTGCCAATGATGACTAAAACTCCTTAGAACCTTCTCAATGAATGATATACACACACAATTCCATTATATACATAACTCATAAATGCATACTTACAGTTTATGAAATAAGAGAATGATTGCACAAGAGTAGTATTAAACAACTGACTAGGAACACTCACTTGTAGGCAAGATTATACTATTGTTGTTCTTTTTGTTTATCTGCCTTTCCTAAGATTTCCTCAGTAAATGTGAGTAGCTTGATAAAGGGAATTACTTGGAAACCAGTTAATTCAGGCATATGCCATACAGGGGTACAAAGAAAACCAATGTTGTGAAATGAGATAGCACAAAATAGCCATGACAATAATAAGCTGTTCGTATCGAAACATTAATGTTTAAACTCTGACAAGCATGAAAGTGAGGAACCTGCTGTGACCATCACAGGTGTTTTCTAAGCAAGGAGAAACAAATGGATCATCAGAAGAATAAAGCAAAAGGCTAGAGATATGGCTTACATGAGTTTTGATTCCTTTGACTCACATTAAAAGCTGGGTGTCATGGTGTATACACCACACACACATACACACACACACACATACACACATAGTGGGAAAGCAGAGACAGGAGAATTCTTCCAATCTTGCCAAATCAAAGTGGTGAGCTATATCTAGGTCACTGAAAAGACCCTATCTTAAAAGTAAAGTTGATATCACTGAGGAAGACCCCGAAGATTGTATTGCCTCAGTATTACACACACACACACACACACACACACACACACACACACACACACACGAAGGACAGGAAGCAGAAAATAGAAGAGAAATGATAAAAAGCAGAAAAAGAACAAAGAGCTTACCATCCAGTGTTCCCAAGCCCAAGAATGAAAGTTATTGTAAACTAGTAATGGATAGGTTATTTAGCATTCTGTCTCCAGGGAGGAAATATAACCAACTGGAGGCAAAGAGCCTAGTACATGGGTAACAAAGAATGAACACAGAAATTGTTCTTGTCTTAGAAACTTATGTGTATATGAGAGTGTGGATCCTAAAGAACAAAGGGGTTACCTGTGCCAGTGACAGATGACTGCTCTTGATGTACCCTGCTTTACTTTTCTCTAAAATCCTGAGACTGGAGAGTCAAAAAACCACATTTTCCAGATATTTATCCAGTTGCCTCTCTCTGAAGTTCAACAATGGAAGATACCACAATGGGCACCGATGTCACTGGCTTTGGGGTCTTAAGGGTGGCACAAATCTATCTAATCTTTAACCTCTAGTTCTTTTCTGAACATCCACATTCTTAAGAGAAGCCCATTTTCATACAAACAAGAAGTCTTCATGGCCTCTCACCTGAGCTCCTAGGTCTGAGGAACCCCAAGCTTGCCCTGATCTGCTGTCTCTGAGAATGGTACCCATTCCCTATGGTTACCTCTGAAGAGGCTCTGTAACTCCTTTTAGTAAATACCTGGATACTTACGAAATTCATTCTCTAGATTAAATTCTATCCACTCAAAATGCCTAGTTTCCCAAGTGGTCCCAGATTAAAAATAGGTATAGATGAAATGGCCCCAGAACACCAGCCAAGAACTTTGTGAGTGCCTGTTAGCACTTTTTACTTGCATGGCAAGCATCTTCTTCATTCTGTCAAGGTGAGGTCTTTGCTAGGCATTACTAGCTCCTAAAATGTCTAAAATGCTATATTCCATGGAGAGTTGCCTACCTTTGTTCCTCGGCATCACTAAACAGAGTCTAAAAGCCATGCTACTAAGTCTAAGTTTTTGTTAATGCTTTAAATGTTGTCTCATGAAACCATATTCATTTCCAAATATCTCCCACTGCTTCAATCACTTTTTGTAAGAATCTTTTTTCCTTTGCCTTCCTAGAGTTGATTCTATTGAATAAATTCTTGATGTCAGTGTAATGCTCAAGTTACAGCCAGGGAGAATAACGTCCTCCATGTTGTGAATGGTCTTTAAGAAAATCTGCACTCAGCAACTCACCTACCCAAGTGTTATACTTGCATTAAAATTGATAGTTTGTCATAAACCTTACTTATTGCTATGAGGATGTGGTAAATTTGGATGAAATATATTGAGGAGAGTTCAAAAACGTGGCATTTCATTTACCCCCAGGGGGGGGGGAGATTTTAAAGGGTATTTGATGGACAGAGAGTGGGAGGCAGTCACATAATGTCAGTTTTAGGAAAAATATTGAAGGAAATAATTCCTCTAATAATTTATATCTGCTATGGTTTCTTTAATTTTCCAATTTTATCTCCTCTGAACATGTTATTTTTTCCTTTTTTTAGCTTCTCAGTGTAATATTGCACTCCAGTGTAATAAGTCTGATGGAATAAATAACACACGTTATACTTTGTATAGGCTATGTCAGTATTGCCTGAGGTTTTGTCTGCTTTTGTGTTAACTCTATATTGTGCTATCTTAAATTATGTCTATAGAAAGGATTTTTTTTGTAATTGATGCCTTAACTAAACCATGCCTGCCCTGTGCTATATCTTTTTACATGTTGTGTCACTGAAAATTAAGCATACGATTTTCAAAGTTCAAGTTAGTACTGTTACATCTCATCCACAGCCTGCCAGTTTCATGTTTGATTTTTATTTTTGCTAGCTGACATATCTAGTCTCTTTCTATGTTTCTTGTCATTTATGATGGTCTTACTATATTGTTATGTAAATCTCTGAATAATCTAAAAGAAATCATTTCAGGACACAGAGCTGAGGCCCTGCATCCTCATCCCAAGATCATACCATGGGAAGTGTGTATGTGTTACCTTCTTCAAGTGATGCCATTACCCCCAGGACAGGGGATACAGATGAGGGACCTAAATAGGTACTCCCAAAGTAAAATGAGGCATCACTGTGATGTACAGAAGTCTTAATGGGGAAGCCCACTATTCAGGAGCAATGATCCGTTCTGCTTAGAAATGTCAGTATAGGCAATAATTGGATACAGTAGTGAGAGATGGGAAAAAAGTTTTAACAGAATGAGAGGGTGGGATCCAGATTTTAATAGGTGGCAGAAGAAACCACTTAGAAGATAGAGATGTCTTAGCAATTGTACGAACTGCAGCAGTATGAGTCCGGGCTAAAGTATGCGTTAGTATTACCCAGTCAATAAATTCATGTGAGCTAGTAACCAAGACAATGAATAAAGACAACTTCAGCATGGTACATAGTGCACATAAAGCAACATTTGATGCTATTGGTTGGCATGGCTGTAATGACAAAGTCCCAGAGCTTAAAGAAAGATGGTGCTGGCACTGAAAGATTAAGGTGTCCAATAACAGACATGGGAAAGGGGAATATTCATTCCTTTGCAAGTGGGGAGCATGATAACAGGAAGATGGAAGAAAGAGCTCCAGCAGAGTTGGAGTTCAAGGTGCAAGATGGGAAGAGGAAGAAGAGAATAAGAGACTCATGTTTGGCAGATAAGAAACAGAATAGCACTTCAACTGCCCGATGGGCCAGAACTTCCAAGGAGTGAGAGGCAGATTTCAAATTTCCTTACCAAGTCTACTACTTGTGCATCAGTGATTTCTGTAAGTACATTCACAGTGGTGTGTTTACATCTGTTTGTGTTTTGGAGACTTTAAAAGAGATTGAAGTCTAAGGCAATGACTCCTACAAGCCAGAATCACCAATAACCCTCCCCCAAGCCACTCTTTTTGGGGGTGTCTTCTTGAGGGTCCCTGCATCTGCTCCTTAGGGGCACATAGATATCACAACCCAGAGTCACTGGAAATGACTGGGAGGAAGAGAGTGGCAGGCTGGTGTGCTATTTCATCAGGATGCCTTTCTCCACTTGCCTCTGGCTGCCAACTTATTTTGGGAGGTGGCCGGATGGAAGGGGTGTTATTGCTTTTGACTTGGCTTTCTGTTTCGGTCTTTTACACATAATCTGCTCCCTGACCCAGCATTAGCATAATGCTCATTAATCAAGCTCTGGCCTCCAATTAATGGCCAGCTGTGTGGATGCCGAACATGTAATAGCTTCTGAGTCAGTCAGGCAAAAGGCTAGACAAATGATTTTGGCGGGAGAGACAGGGGACATTCTAATTCTTACAGAGCCCACAGCTATCTACCAAGGCAGTAAACACACCCGTTTGATCTCATTCAGGAATGACTGGAAGGAGGCACTAGGAAGGGTTTTGCCCCCTTCTTCCAGACTCTGGCCCACCCCAGATGGCCTGAAGACAACCCTCTCTTCTATCCTCTAGCCTGGGGTCATACCCACATCTCTGAACAGGCAGACAACCAAAGAAGAAAGCCTGATTTATTGCTCTTGGCAACGTCCAGGCTGGGCATTTCTATAAACCCTGTGCCGGGTCTGACTAATGAAACATACACTTAGAGTTGCCCCTCAATAAACGTCTTTCAACCTTTAATCCTGTTCACTACAGTCTTTTAGGGGCATTGATTCAGTGGGCATGAGGGCTTTTTCTTCCATCTATCTCCTTCCAATCGATGTCCTGTCACCCTGTTCCACCCAGCCTGACAAAGGGGAGGCCTCAGAGGGGAGAGGGACGAGGAGGGCATCCTGCCAGATTTATTTTACTTCTTATGAAAAAGTTTTTAAGAGTGCTACTGGAATCCTGCTCCAGGTCACTTTTCTTGACCCTAAATACTTCTAGGTAACCTCCTTGGCTTGAACAACAGAAGCCACTTCCCAGCATAACCAGGCAAGCATCAGGAAGCGGTTGTTCACATCACCCGAATAAAGTGACACTTCTCTCCTTTTGCCTTCCCCATCCTTTCCCTAGCTTCCCCATCTTTGTTGTGAGTAATAACATCTGTCCAGACACCCAAGTGATGACCCTAAGCTGTGTCCCCTCATGGCCCTACCTACACATGAAGATGGGAAGCTGGACTTTTGTACCATGCTGGAGTCACATGACATGCCATCCTCATCCTGAGGACCACAGGAACTCCTTCCTTCATCCCTTGATCCTGCCCTGCCCCCTCCATCAAATGCCTCACTGTAATGGCTCTGCTCACACCATTCCTTTGACTGTAAAAGGCTAGTTTACTCACTAACGGTCACAGCTGGTGTCAGAGCAACAGGAACAGGATCATATACCTGAAATCTGCTCTCTCTCCCAGTGGATAGGAACTCCTTCTCAACTATCAACTCTTAGAGGGCATTCTTAGACCGCCACATGCTTCTTGGTTTCAAATACACAGGCCAGCACATTAGTAGATGTTGGACAAATATTTGCTCACAAAATATACTCAGGAGCTCTGTCCTGAGATCAGGCCAAGCTTGCCTCTGACATATCCCTGGGAATTTCTTAGGAAGCAAGCACTGGAAACTAAATGGTGTTTCTGATTCTTAGAAGCAAGTATCCAAAACTTAATTGAGTCCATCCGATTCATCTGCTCAGTGTTAGCTGTAAATAAGCAGAGATGCACAATCTGTCACTTGAGACTGCCCTATTTTAAAGATTCAGAGCTGGAAAGTCTGCAACCATTCTGTATGCCTTGGGCAAAAGCTCTGTACTGTAGCTAGTGAGGGGTGTGCACTGCATTAGGCCAAACTCCCCCCAGGCATAGCCCACAGATGATGTCACCCCATCCCCTTGCCTTACTGGCATATCTTGTTGAAAGCTACCATCTTCCCTACCCTCATTTGGCCTCTCTTCAGCATCTTCAAAGGTACAAAGCTAAGCAACTATACTTATGGCCTGTCAATGGAATGGCAGGTTGCATTAGCTGTGTGATGGAATTAACAACATACTATCCAATTTCTGGAGAGGCTTTTGACATAATTCTTTCCAGATCTCTGCAGATTAATATATCTCCAAAGGTGATTCTGCCACAAGAGCCAACTCCTCATTTCTTTGCCTCACATCTTCCATCCCTGCTTTTTCCCTACCTTACTTTTTTTTCCTCTCCGAGCTGTGACCTGAGCAAAGTGATGTCTGCCTCATAGTGGCTTTAGTTTGACTGAACTAACATCTTACTCAGCTGTTGGCAGGAAAGTCACTAGCCAAAAGCAGAAGCCAACCCTACCAGAAGAGAAAGGGAAGTCACTCTGCTCCACCCAGGTCTCTTTTCTCACAGAGAAACTCAAGAGTGAGATGAAAATTGACTCCTTTTTCAAGAGTTTCCCTTTCTACTCTAGCTCTTGCAGTTTACCCCAAAATGAAATGCTCTTGCCTGCTGGCTTTGTCTCTTGAAGGCAGCCCATTGCCAGAAGGCTGAGCTCAGAGCCCGGAGGCAGATTAAAATACTGATATGACCTTTCAAGAGATAGCGTCTGGCTACACCCACACTTGCCACAGCCATCTCCTGTGGAAATGGACTTTTCCCTGGGATAAGTGAGTCTGAGCAAGTCTTGAAGTTTACCTTTCCCACATTCTGGTGCCCACAGCAGGTCAATGGCCCAGTGTCAACAACAGACAGAAAGGGAAGGTCAAGTGGAAGGTCCTGTACAGAGGAGTGTAAGCCCAAGCAGAGGAAGCAAGATGGCATACCTACTTTTCGGGGTCTCCACATTTTTGGAGACTCCTCCTTGTTGTTAGGTGTGGTGAGCTGTAATGACTAGAAAAAGGTAGGAGTAAGTAAGTTGAGGTACCACTCTTTTCCCTGAGGGATCATTGACTCTAGAGAGGCCCAGGAGTGGCTTTTAGGGTAGACTTTCAAGTGGCCACACCCACTGATACAGAAACACAAACAAACCAACAAATGTAAAAAAAAAAAAAAAAAAAAAGATCCAGACTAGCTGAAACTCTGAGAGAGTAACATTAACTGTTAGAATGTGCTGCGGAAGGGCAGCATTCAATGGAAGACATATTTTTATCTTCATGTGTTTTGAGTTTATTAGAAGATAGAGGTCACATGCTTTACAGGAAAGGAAGTTGAAGGTTCTAGTATAGTCTCCTCTCTGGTGCTTTAGCTTCAAAATTGGGCTGGGGAGGGAGTTAGGAGTTGCTTTCTTCCTATCCCTCACTATCTTTTCTCTCTTGCTAGCAGGAATGCTTTTAGCTCTTGAAAAGTTTCCTGTGACAGATAAGGTTGGAGACTCTGATCACGAAGGCCCCCGGTTGGCTCTTAGAGTTTCTTGTCTCTCTTACTCTGATCTCTGAGCTCTGGTCAGACTTTCAAAATACCAGACATGATTCAATCAAAACAAAATGCATGAACAAACAAATCCTCTGTCTTGTAAAATATCAATTCTTCCTTCTGTAAAATACCATAGCATCTAGAGAAAAAAAAAAAAAGTACCTGATGGGACAATTGGCTCTGAAAGTGGGGCTCCAGATGTTTTCTGTTCTTTCTTTCCTTTTCTTTTTTCTTCCCGACTTTCTTACTGAACATCAAGTCAGAAAACAGCTTGCTACACACTGTGTGGCCCAGCTGAAGACATTCTAAACATTGCTTCAAGGGTCTAACTCACAACTCAACTTAAACCATCAGTAGACAACTCCCATTAATGAGCAAAAGGGGAAGTGTGTGTTAATGAGCCGAGTGTGAGAGCTGGTATGAATAAGCCACCGGAATACAGCATGGGCGGCAAATGAAACAATTATTCAGCCTACCATTGTTACGATGCAATAAATTTAATGTAATTCCTAAAAACGAACCCAGTTTTCTTTCTTTCTTTCTTTCTTTTTTTTTCTTTCTTTCTTTCTTTCTTTCTTCCTTCCTTCCTTCCTTCCTTCCTTCCTTCCTTCCTTCCTTCCTTTTTTTGAAGTCCTTTGTACATTTTCAGAATAATACTTTAATTAGCATTGCATTTAAATTAGCGAATGGAGTCTTAATTAGTGGAAGAAATAGACTTTTGTTGAAGTGGTAACTAAAACAAATAAATCTACTTCCTCTTTCAGGAGCCGTTTGCTTATGGTGCATTTAATAGCCTAGTGTACCATAAACAATTTGAGGGAGAGATAAGTAATTAAATTAGAAGACATACTGGCCAGAGCCCAGATCCATGTAACTATTCCTTTTCTGTCTCTCTCTAGGGCACTTTCCTTTACTCCTAATACCGTGGGCCTCTGCACTTGAAGAACAGATACACACTCTTCTAGGCACATGGAGCTACAGAAAAGTCAAGGTCCACAATGGTAGCTCAGGTTGCCCGACTTTTATTTTCCCAGTCACCTAAACTTGGGTCCCCTAATCTTATGGACTGGGTTGAGGACAGAGATAAGCACATCTGGTTTAAATAGTAGCTTGTTACCAGATATCTCATTTCTTGCTCTTCTCCAAGACCTCTTTCCAGGTGGTTGTACTCCCCTCTGATTGGGTACTTTGGGCTGAGGAGGATCCTGGGAAGCATTGGCCAGGGGAGTATCACAGTAGCAGGACAAAGCAAGGTCATCTAAACAGGAGTGACTTAGGGAGCTGCCCACCCTCCCATCTCAGATGAAGACATAGGTTGAGGAGATGAAGGGGTTGTTTGTAGACTGGCCCTAGAGTCAGCTGGTCTCAGTTCAGATCTCTGGTTCTCATCTGCATTCTTTTTGCTATACTGTACCCAAATTTTGCAAACACTTGGCCAAGATAATTTCTGAGATAATTCCAAGGAAGGGATAGGATTGGTTTAAACTTGAAGAACTCAGTGTGGCTATGTCGGGGGCATGAAAGAACTAGCACATCACCAGTCAGTGGACCAATCTCAACACAAAGGCCAGATGTCACGTACATGGCAATGAAGGAGTCAGGGTTTGGCCACTTTGAAAAGAGACCCTTAGACTGAGAAGAATACAGATACAAGCTGTGTGTCAAATGACCTGACTTACATACATAAACGCAAGTCATGGGCCCCTTGCCTGCTTGCCCTACCTCAGTCTAGCTGGCCTCTCAGTGTACTGAAGGGATGGTAGCTGCCATAGGGTTCTCTAGAAGGTTCAGAGCAACCTCATCTTACATTTGAGCTTAGGAAGCTAATCCACTCAACTTAGTCATGTGGTAAATTGATTAATTTTTTTACCCAATGTTTATATTTTTTCTGTAAATATTTATCCACAGCTTGCTATATCCCAAACATTTCCCAGGTAGAAGAAACATGAGGTAAACAACATAGATAAAACCTTCATTCACATGACTCAAGCGTCTAATGAAGGAGTTAGATTATAACAGCATCCCACATGACTATGTGTGAATAAAATGGAAGATGGGATTGGGGGTTATTCAGAAGTTCTATAAAAGTGTATCTATCTCAGGGAGCAATTTTTCAGAGACACAAAGTTCTCATGGAGGTAGTAGCTCAGAACCTTTCCTTAAGAAGGATTTCATGTGTGTATATGTTTGCATATGCGTGACCCAGTGAGTGGCACCATTAGGAGGTGTGGTCTTGTTGGAGTAGGTATATCACTAAGGGCATGGGCTTTAATACCCTTGTCCTAGCTGCCTGGAAGTCAGTCCTCCACTAACTGCCTTCAGATGAAGATGTAGAACTTTCAGCTCTGCCTGGACCATGCCTTCCTAGATGCTGTCATGCTCCCACCTTGATGATAATGAAGTGAACTGAACCTCTGAACCTGTAAGCTGGCCCCAATTAAATGTTGTCCTTTATAAGACTTGTCTTGGTCATGATGTCTGCTCACAGCAGTAAAGTTCTATCTAAGACAATGTACAAAGAGACCTAGGCAACAACTAGTTCTGTAAGACTGAGGTGGTAACACTGCAGTGAATGAGAGGACTATGCATGGGACAAACCACAGAGGGACATCTGTCTCTTGTTTCTAGTCTTGAGTGTTAGGGAAAGTGGGTGTTCTCTTACAGTACAACTGTCTCCTGTCTGGTACCATGGCTAACTCCTAGCAAACACTCAAAACAATTATGTCTATAATTACATCAATCATGTTTACAACTATAATTATTATATTATAATTAAGGCTAAAAGGAGAGGAGTTTGTTGGATACACAGACACACAGACATGCCAATGGAGAATCACTCATAACAACTTCACCCACTCTGTTCCATTATCCCCCCTAGAGGACATGAGGAAAATGTAATGCACGAAACACTTGAGGAAGCGACTGATTTCAGTCTAGCTCCCCCTCTTTGAGTGTGACAGGACAACGGTTCCCAATATAGGAGAGCTCCCACAATGTTTAGGTGATTACTGTATAGGAACAAGGTGATAGAAGATAATAAAGTAAGGCCAATGTCTTTCTCAAGGGAATTGTAATCAAACCCAAAAAGGCCCAAAGGATTACTGGTTTCAGTGCAGAATGTTGAATGTGCTCAGTCTAAAGGAAACCGAAAATAATGGCTTCTAGAGGGAATATAATGAAGCATTTGATGTTCTCTGCTTTGCTTTGGGGTCATTTCCGTGGATTACTTCAAAATGTATGCTTTGCTTCACCTCTGCCTGATAAAATCATCTTAATTAAGTGATCATATACTCTTAACTTTTCCCTAAAACCATGAGGATCAACACAGCATACAGATGAATTGAATTGGTTATTTAAAACAGAAGATAGGAAACTTTTCATCTTATTGAGGAATTACTATGGTCTAGGCTGAGTACTCAGTGTTCAGGTACCAGATGAGGAAACAGAGGGACAAGTTTATCTCCTTAGTGATTGGCAGAAATAAGAAACCTTAGAGTACCAACCTTACCACACAGCTCTCAAACACTCTGTCCTCTTTCTGTAGTGATCTCCAGAATATTATGGGTAACAACTAACTATGTGGATGTTCTCAGCTCTTCTGTGATTGATTTACTGTAAGATGATACCAAAATTCCTACTCTGAATGAAAAAAAAACTTACAATTCGCCCAAAGCTTTTGATAAAAATAAAATTTCCATGTAGGGAACTTACCAACAGCTTGAATTTACCTCGAGAGAGACATGACCATGAAGGCCTCCCCACAGCTGACAGAGGATCAGAGAGAACATACAACTGTATAGGTACCTTTGTGTGTCTTCTACAGCTTCTTGTTATGTGGGCTTCTTACCTATAGCACTGACCCTCTGTCTTCTTAGAGGTCAGCTTTCCTTATATCTATTTTTCAAGGTTTCTCTCAGAATGAAAACTAAAATTATCTAAGTCTTTAGTGCAACCCCTGAATGAAACATGTCTTAATGGTAGTGATTATTGTTATCACTATCATTTGCTAATGTACCTTTTAGCTTACAAAGTTGGAGTAACTTTTTGCTGAGCTCTGACCCTGAAAGGTCAATAAATGTCCCCAAAGCACCCACATCCTTCACTTGGGGACTCTTCGAACCCAGTACTCTTCATTCTGCCTTCCATGTTAAGTTCTAGTCATGTATTTCTGATCCTTCTGGCAGATTTAGGATTTTCACATTTTATGATTTATAGCAAGAACATTTGTCTATTGACTCAATCTGAAAAATCAGATGAAAATCTGAAGAAAAATGAGCCTCCAAAGTGAGCTGAGGACCACTGACATGGAAAAGGGTTTGGATCCAGCCAACCAAGATAAGAGGAGCAAAAGGAGAGAACCATAGCCTTTACTTGATCCATGTAAGACTCTCTTGGAAACATAATGCCATGGAAATGACCCAACAGAGTCTAAACTCTTAATACATAGTTACATAGAGAGTCAACCCAAGAGTTTAGAGTAGTTTGGCAAAGAACTGGGACCAAAATGAGGAGACTGAACAAAAGGCACATACAACCCCAAAATTCCTGGTGAATCAGCCAATGAAAGACAAAGCTTTTCCAACTGCAGGCCCCCTCAATTCCACTCTGGCCAGGCAGAGTGGTAGAGAGCAATAAAACTTTAATGGTTCCCAGTGGGTCGATTCGGCAAGAAGGAAAGTGCTATAAATCTCATCCAATGCTTATGTGCAGCTTAAAAACAAACGGCTCAATCACACTTAGCAGAGCCAGCCAATTTCCCCAGCATGAGGATGTAGTCAGGGAAGATTTAGCCACCTTCATGACTCAATAGAAGAGATTTGGGGAAGAGGAGGGGAAAGAAAGGTCAGTTATGTGATGAAAGTCAACAATACTGCAATGGATGGCTTTCTGGAAAAACTGGGCATGCACACAATGACCCTGCTTAACAGCAGGGACAGACAGCCAAGATAAATGACCCCAAGCAGTCCAGTCAGATGTACCCTTGGAGACACATTTGTGGCTGTGAAATGACCTCCTGGTGCTGCTTCTACATGCCCAAAGGGAGCGCTGTCTGTAGCTTCATGTGTCCTATTACTATGACCATTTGCCCAGTATGCCCAGAGCTCCTGAGAAGCCTGGTTTTCATTGGTAGTTATTCTTTAAGACTCCTAAGGATATTCGAACTAGAAATACCAGGAAGCAGATCCTCTACCAAGGCAGCCACACTGCAATTGCCCATTCCTCTGCTCTCAAAATAACCCACAAATGGTCACAGAGGAGACAGACAGACAGGGAGAGAAGGAGGGAGGGAGGGAGGGAGGGAGGGAGAGAGGGAGGGAGGGAGGGAGGGAGAGAGGGAGGGAGGCAGAAAGAGTAGCAAAGAGACAGAGAAAAGATAGGTGGGTAGAGAGAAGGTAGAGGAGGATCTGCCATATTAAAGTTCTTTTATATGCATAACACCATTTAATACTTTAAACAGTTTGAGCATTACATAATTTTTTAATGGATTAGGAAAATAAAATACACAGAGATCCAGTAATTTGTATAGTGTTGTTCAAAAAGAAAAAAGAGGGGAATAGAACTGAGGTCATTGTATGTCACTTTTATTGTCAAGTATCAGTATGACACAACACTATGCCTTGATCATTGACAAGTATTGATTGCTTTTTTACAACAGATAGAAATAAGAACATGGGAGTAAATGAGTAAATATGCAAAAAAAATCAACCATCTCTATTCCCTTTGTACCTACCTACTGGGGGAACTTTAGGTGGTCCTACATAGAAAGCAAATCTTTTAATGATTAATGATAAGGCAAAATACATCATCTGAAGGGACTAGAAGGAGGGGACATTCATGGTACCGGAACTAAGCAGATAATACCTTGGTAAGGCATTTGCCTCTGAGTTTGTGCTAGCTAAGGCAAATGGGAAGGACACTGGCTTATGTCACTTGCTCTCTAAAAACAGAAAGCATACAAATTCATCAGTGAAGACAGTATTTTGCTTGGAACCAAACTTAAGCAGAAATTTACTGTGAGATTGTGTAGACCTGCAATCGCTGGAATTTATAAAAAAGACTTTGAGTGACAGAGTGGAAAAGTACCTTCAGTGCAATTTTTACAAAAGATACAGAGATGCTGTTCAATTGCCAGGTCTCATATTGATCCATGTAAAGGTACAGGCATTCCATTAAATCTTGATGCAGGGAGGGCATTTCTTCAAGGAAGAGGATGCCTTCTACCCATCATTAGTATGGCATGTTCTCTGAAATATTTTCTAACAGCGATGATAGATTTGAGTTTTTTCAGCCCCGTGCTGTCACCTACTGCTTCTGTTGTCAAGAGCAAGCTCCAGTGAAACGGATGGAGGAGGCTTGCTGACAGGGACCTGAGCCTAGGAATGACAGACTCCTAACAGATGACAAGAGCTAGCACAAAAATCAGACATCCTTCACAGCAAGTGAGGCCCTCTGCTGACATGTTCAAGCTTAGGCTCTTATCTTTACCCTAGATGGGGTCTCTGTGCTGTCCTCTGTGGCAAATGTGGCTCCATCAGAAACCAGATCGTTCATTATATCTACACAAGCCCATTTCATATCTCTTCAACCTTATTCTAATAACACACAATGCAAATGTCAGGCAATCATTTCTCATCTCCTTGCAGTGGTCTCTTGGTTTACCAAACCTACATTTCTATAGCCTACTTCCCCCATGTAGAGAGAGTTCATCTATTCTGCAAGACTTCTTCATGCAAAAGGTCAGATCACTACCAAAGGACAACCTCAATTTGGCAGCAAGGAAATTCACACCTGCTGAGTTCAGAGGCAAATATTGAATGCCCAAGAATGGTGTCTACTAGGAACTCCACTTGGTTGGAGGAACCTCCTCTTCAACTCGAACATTGGTATTTAATTGCTTATGAATATTTTTACTTCTTTTTGACATTTGTAATAAATTAAAATGGGATTTTTTTATAAATAGCGCATCAAGGTGGGAAAAAATTAGGGAAGAATATATAATGTAAAGAAGAAAACAATGAAGGTTTTTTTTATTTCAAACTATGACTTTTTTCAGGAGGACATAGATCAAACCTGCCATCTCTACTGAGGATAAAGGGAGTTCTTTGGGCATAGGAGTAAAACGGAACTGGATGTGAACACAGCTCGCCTTCGTTAGCCATATGACCTAGGACAAATTGTATAACCTCTTTTAAGCTTCAGTGAACTTAACAAGTAAGAAGATAGTTAGTTGACATGATTCATAAAAGACTGTGTCTACAGTAAGCTCTTAATAAATGCTCATAGTTGTCTCTTGTCACCACTAACATTGCCTTTTCTGCCTTCTCTCTCCCAGGAAATTTGCAAACAAATTCTACTGCTATGGCACATGGTATACACAGTCAAAACAGACTGAGTCCTGTGAACTGTTTTATTTTATTTTTGTTTTATTTTTGGAAGTTCTGAGGATTTAGCTTATGGCTTATACATGCTAGACAAAAGTGTTCCTACTGAGTCATTCTCCCCAATTCTGAACAACACAAATATATATCCTGTCTCTTAACTCTCCTCCTCTATATGAGTAAAGCACTGGGCACTTGACACAAATGACCATTAGTTCCAAATTTAATTTCACAGAAACTAGTGAAAATAAAACAGCATGACAAGACAGGCATCATTAGATTTGTTGCCTCAAAAGTCTTTCCACATTTCTCTTTAATCCAGTTTCCAAGCTTCAACCAGATTGGAGATGTGTGTGTGTGTGTGTGTGTGTGTGTGTGTATAAAACATATACATATACACATATATTTGTGTGTATATAGCTAACACATACATATATATATATATATATGTATATCTACATATACATATACATCATATATATGTGTGTGTGTGTGTGTGTGTGTGTGTGTGTGTGTGTATGTTGTTGAATGTTAAAATGGTTTTGTATATTTATCTCCTGATGAGTGTGTAGGGTCACTTCATTGTACTCCTCAAGGTGGACAAACCTTGCTGAGAATTCAGGATGGAAGAGCTGGTTGAGAATAAAGTCAGAATGCCACCCAGCATCTGTGACAACTTCAGAATCCCACTCGGAAGGGTTCTTTCTCTCAACTATTTTTAGACCTCTTCATTAGGCCACATGAGCTCCCTCTCTCTCCTGACTGCTTCAGCTTTCCTGACCCACTCATTTCAAATGTGCAGCAGGGGGGAAATGCTGTCTTCTAACTTTAGGCTCAAATGAGGAAGTGATTGATGCAAATTTGTTGAAAGTTCAAGTTGGTTATGACTTCAATTGCTACAGGTAATCCCTGGGGCATCTCCACTAATTTGAATCCTTCGCAAGACATCATTTATTCGGCCTTCTCCAATCATTTACAAGTAAAGCAACCCTTTGAAGGTGACCTTTGCCCCTTCTGCTAAATTATTGGGCAATAAGAGGCATGACAATATTTTGCATTCCTATGGTGAATTATTCTCTTCTAAGAGCTTTCACAGAAATGATTTCATTTCTCTCTAAACACAAGCCTCACAGCTCGGTGGTGGTGGTGGTGGTGGTGGTGGTGGTGGTGATGGTGGTGGTGGTGATGGTGGTGATAGTGGTGGTGGTAGCATAATAATCAGAATGTACTTAATCCCACTGAACTGTATATCAAAACAAGATTAAAGTGGTCGATTTTACATTGCATGGATTTTATATGATAAAAATTTTAATTTAAATAGGACAGTGCATAGCTGGACAATATTGGGAAGTGGCATGTTTATGTCTAGCCAGTGCAGTTAGAATGGCCTTCAGTTCTCAGTTCTGTGATGTTTCCATACATGACACAGCCTCTGAGCTCCACTCCAGCCTCTCTCCAGGCATCTGGCTTCAGCCATCTTCATTCGCTCTAGACCACTATCTTAGTAGGTTTATTTTTCATTTTTGTCTTGTTTTTGTTGTTGTTGTTTTGTTTTGTTTTTCTGTTGCTGTGAGAAAATACCCTGAGAAAAACAACTTAAGGAGAAAAAGATTTTACTTTTGCTCATGATTCCAGGTTCCATTCCATCAGAGTAAGGAAGCCACATTGACAAGCGCTTGAGGGAACTAGTCACATTGCAGTTACATTCATGAGCAAATAGAAATGTATTCATGCATGATGCTTAGAACTCAATGGCCTTTCTCCTTTCCTTAGCCCAGAGTCCAGAGGATGAAATGGTGTCACCCACATTCACGATAGATCATCTTCTCACCTCAATTGCTCCACCTAACAAAATTCCTCATAGGCATGCTTACAAGCTAATCCATCTCAGACAATTCTTCATTGTGATTCCCCTTTCAAGATGATTCTATATTGTGTCAAGTTGCCAAGGAGTATAGTTGTGATAATTAATTGGTTTATTTGTCAATTGACTCAATCAAGAATCACAAGAGAAGGGAGTCTTCATGAAGGACTGTTTAGATCAGGTTAGCCTGTTAGCCTGTCTTTGAAGGGTTATCTTATGTTAAATGGAGTGGGGAGGTCAGCCCACTATAGGTGGCACTACTCCCTAGGCAGGGGAACTTGAACTATTTTAGAGCTCAACACAGGCAAGCATGAATCCATTCTCTCTCTGCTCTTGATTGTGAATGTGACTAACTGTCTTTTCCTCCTAAGTTGTTTTGGTCAGGGTTTTTTGTTTTTTTGTTTTGCCTTGGTTTTTTTTTGGGGGGGGTTGTTTTAGTTTTAGTTTTAGTTTGTTTTGTTTTAATCACAACAGTAAATAAAACTGGGATGGCCACCGATCATAGCAGATTCTCAGAAAGGATATTCATTTTAAACTCTAAAAATGCCACACCTTCCGAAAACAATGATCTCCCTCATTGGCCATTGATTCTTTCCCTTCCAGCACAACCTATTTTCATGTCTACAAATTTCAGAAATCAGAACAAACATTACCAAGAAATCCATGTTGCTTTGATAAGTAACACCTAATTACCCATTCTGACCATCTCCAGAGTCTCACATGGAAGTGAAATCAGAAAATAAATAAATACCAAAAGCCTGGAAGTCAGAGCCCAACTTATTTTAAATATCAGTCCCACAGGGAAGTCTGTAGGTAGAGCAAGCATTGTGTGGGAGGAAAATGAAATAATTGATGTGAATGTACACGAAGTTCCCAGAACCTAAGAATCAAATATGTCATTCCCCATGCTATAGAAATGAATACAAAATGAATAATTTAAGAGGGAAGAAAAATCTATATATGTTTTCTGTAAAAAAAATAATTAAGCTTTGTATAATATTTTATGATTTGCAAAAGCATATCTTGTAAAAATATATTTTTTACAAGAGAACTAAAACATAAACTGCAATTATTATATTTATTCCCCTGTTATAAGTGTGTAACAAAAGGAGTGAGATTTTGCAGTTTTCTCTAGGATACCAGGTGGAAGGGGGTAGAGGTGGATCCCATACCAGATCTACTTTTAAATGCTGTGCTGTCTTTATTATTGTTAACATACTGTATGCAAGTTTCCAGTTGGATATTGATGGGCTCAGATTTAATAGGATTGAGAACTGAAAAATTTATTCCAAATAACAACAGTACAATTTTTAAGAATGATAAGATGGGTGGGGGGGAGAACTAGTGAGGGGGGAAGGAACACATAACCAAATGGCAGCTTGAGGATATACAGTTTCACTGAAGCCAGTTCTCCTACTCATGATCTCTTCACAACCAACTCCAGACTAAAAATAGACGACTTTCAGACATCTTCTTTCAAGGCTGAAGTGGAGTGGGAGAGACTGTTGAGCGGGAAAATTTCAAAGGCCACATCTGGGAAGTTCAGCGAAGCTGGAGACAATGCTCTCCGCAGTGCCCCAGCCACGTGGGTTCGGTAACAGAGTATGTGCTGATGGTCGATCTCTAAAATCAATTGGGCCATGAGCAAGTCAGGTGTGCAGACTCCAGGAAGATATAAAAGGATTCTTGAAGTCCCTGTAAGGACTTCATCACCTTACAGCTACTGTAGGGAAGGCTGGCAACTCCGCTGTGCAGACAGATGATCCCTCTCCCGTAATCGCACAGCTTCTCAGCTAGAAACTCATGTCTTTGAAAGGACAAAGAGATAGTTTCCCAATTGCTATAAAAATATAGACCTTTCCTGTAGTTGAAAACTCTGAATCTCTGGGGTCTGAGAAGGCAATGAGGATACCAAGAGAAATATTTCCAAAACCAGAGATTAGTAGAGTTTATGGCCGTCCCAATTCAGGTGGTCCTCCAGTGGTGCCCCACTGGACATATTCACTGGAGCAATCTATGTCTCTTGCCTGGCAAGCACCTGCACAACTTCCGAACAAAGAAGCTCCTTCCTGGGGCCAGAATCCTGAACCAAACCAGCTGCTGCAAAGATGAATCATCTGCAGGTGCTATTCTCTTCTCTCTCTTTCCCACCGAGGAGAACTAGTGACTTCATCAGTAACTGCCATTATACCTGTGCATTCCTGTGACCATGGTGATTCTCGGCTTGCTGTTTCTACTGCCATACTCAAAGCTCTATTAGGATAGTAGGTAACTCTCTCTCTCTCTCTCTCTCTCTCTCTCTCTCTCTCTCTCTCTCTC